>NC_135182.1:30515008-31228008 GCF_041146795.1 Maylandia zebra
GCTATTAATCTGTTACTTTGCACAGATTAGCAGTTATCCAAGTCTGTGCTATGGACCTGTACACTTTGTGGGTGCAGCTTTCTAATCACGTATGCCTGCATTAGCTGATAACTTAGCACTTCGCTTCGCTTGAAAGAAATATCAACTTATATTGAGACATGAAAATGCAGAGTCCATGTTATTTATACACTCACCGGTAGGAGCACAGATGAACCAGTAAATCACCAGATTCAACCTTCAGGCTGAGCTCCGACTTCACTACAGCAACAAATACAAAAGTTAACAAATACAGAATCAATTTAAAGCAGAAATATAATTTTTACATTTTAAATAAAGGTTATTTTGATATCTGCGGTGCACTTGATATCATATTTGTTCATTACCATTTATTTACCAGGCCATTTCATTATTGTTTTATTTCACAGTTTTATTTCGACAGCTTTGGTCCTCCATACACTTCACTACCTACAGTACAGTCAGTTTGCCTTGTTTTTTTTCTGTCGTTTCACTCCTGCTGACACTAAAATGAGCTGCATCTTTTGAGCCCAGCAGGCAAAACTCAGCAGCAGTGAAGACCTGAAGGTGAGACAACAAACAAAAAACAGCGAGCTATGAATGAGGGAGAAGTATTAACAATTGGAAGCCTTGTAGATGAGGAGGTGGATGAGACAGTGGTTTGAATGAGGCTCGATCAGAGAGGATGGAAGCTGTTTTTAAGAGACCCGAGCGCAGAAAGCTGGTCTGAGGAGCGGCTGAATGAGTGTAACCTTGCTTTGGGCAGCTTTGAGAGATGCATGGACGAATTCTGATGAGACTGTGAAATTGAAAGTGAACTTAAGAGTCCATGGAAGCTTAAGTACATTGTCCTTGTGTCTGAATGGTCTGCTGATCAGCGGGCTGGTTCAGCAGCAGTGAAAATGGCTTAATTGCAAATTACCACTTCAGTGCCTCGGGCATGTCATGATTTTCACACTTTAGGTTTTAAATAGACAGCAAATGTAAAACAAGGAAGGGGAAATGGAAGAATTAGGAACCACATATCCAGTCCAATGGAAAACCACCAATACATTGATCCTGCTGTATTGTGTGTATCCACAAATTCCTCTGGATAACCTGATGTTCATTCGCATTCAAGTACACTCTCCTGCTGTTGGAAAACCCACAGACTGTAAATAAAAGATAGATGTAGCCACAGTCACTTTACTTTTGGGTTTTTTGAGCCAGAAGTGACAATCAGGTGTATCTTCTTCAAGTTAAACCTATGGCTGAGATATAACACTTAGACATGAGTGCCAACTCTCACTTTTGAACAACAGAAACAACCACACTTCTTAACTGTTGTTAAAGAATCATTTACATAGACTGTATATACAAGATGGACGAACGCTCCAAAAGGCTCTAACAACAAAAACAATCTGAGGGGAAGTCAAGCAGACAGCTAAATTATACAAACTTTTATCCCCATGCAGAGTGAGTGGGTGGGCTTATATGGTGCATTTATTTAGAGGTCGCCACAGTGGATCATTGGCCTCTATCTCCTATCGCCTCCTCTGTCACAGCACCCCTCTGCATGTTCTCCTTCACTACATCCATGAACTTCTTTTGTGGTTTCCCTCTTCTCCTCCTGCCTGATTCTGGCCCCAGAATAATTCCTGGAACTGCTGCTCCCAGTGCAAACCAGTATAGATCCTAAGATATATACTGGTATTGGTCTGCTAACAGTACCACTCAATGTTTAAAGAATAAAGACGAACACGTGTTTGCTTTTAGGGCAAAACTAAAGAAGTCACCAGATCACCGGATTTGTCAGTATCTTCTTATTTTTATCAGGTTTTCTTGTAGCTCTAACATTTATTATTCTTTTATGTCAGATTTTTGTTACTGCAAAGATGCCCGAGGCTGTAAACATGCTTGTTTCTGCTGTAAAGTTGAATATTTTAACATGGGACTCTATGTGGACTGATTCCCTACTGGACCCTCAAGTGGTCATTAGAAGAACTGCAGTTTCTGGCCATATACAGTAGGTGCAGTGGACGTCTTCAACCTTCCCTGTGATGCTCACAATGACCCATGGCTGCAATGCTGGTTCATTCAGTCTTTGAGAGTGCAGTACCTGAAAACCACACAGACAAAGTTAATTTAAAGACAAAAACTCTAATGACCCAAGGCCGACACAAATGTGTTTTATCTACTTTCAAATCCATTTATCATAAATGTAACAAATAAAGTGTATAGAAATTTAGCACATACATGTAATTTTTAATCTTTTTATGTATCCATCTATAGAACGCTGCATGTTATATTCTAAATCTGCCTCTTTTTCTTTTTCAGAAACCCGCCCGCAAAAAATGAACCTAAAGTATGTAAGGCAAGGATGTAATCACTTTCAACAGGGAGAAAGCATAAAGTTCGACTTTAAGTGACAATTATGAATCACTTAATATGAAAAGGAGATTCTGCAGGGCATTAACCAATGTTTAAAACTAAAATAGAATGTATTTTGAGTTACACGGGACATAAACAAGGAAGCAAGGTGTATAATTAGGATTATTTATAATAAATATGAATTAATTAGTGCAATTTCTTTAACCATAGAGAATGACTTAATCCTTCAGGACAATGTCACATCAGTGCACTGAACTCACTATGTTATCCATCTAACAGAGCCTCCATATGTTCTCACTGTAATTTCCCCCTCATGATTGAATTTATGCTAGCACTAATCTGAATGTTCGGGGGAAAATCAAACGCATTTTACCTACGGTACTCAAGCTGACTTACCTTTGTTTGAATGACGGCAAATTCACAATGTGGAGGCTTAAAAATAGCTAAATCTTGTATCCATCCTTGGTGAATTGGATGTGTGCCTCCAAACATTTATAATTGCGAAATTGTTTCGCCGTGTATGTGCTGACTCCACAGACAAGGTACGAGAATATATCAGGCTAAATCAATAGCGGTTGGTCTTCAGGGTTTCTACTCCACTGCCGTATTTCATACGGGTCAACATTTCCAATGCACGCTATTTTTTGCAAGTAAAGTCTCTTTGCATCCGGACGCAATCTGTCTCTATAACATCCTTTTCTTTTGAGCTGCTTTTAAGTTTGATTCGTAGCAATCTTCCTTCCAACACATAGTGTTTGTTTTGATTCGTGGCCTGCTAAAATGGTGCTGCGCTCCCACAATGCATTGCAGCGTGACGTCAACTCCAAAGCCCTATTGGCTTCATTGTTTTTCGCCTCACGTGTAGTTTCTTTTTGAATAATTTTACACCAATTATGTATTAAACGCCCAGCTGAAAGTAGTCTCCAGGCCAAATCCAATATTTAGTTCTTTAAACAGTTGAAAACTTCAATATCCTGCTGTTTTAAACAAGAACTGAGCTTTGGTTTTAAAAAAGAAACCTTTTAAGAACCTTTTTAAAGATTTAGACCTTCAGATCTAAAAGTTTCAGACTGAAAGACAGAAGAAGAATTTTTAAAAAGTAGTGGCATTCATTTACATTAACAAAGAAAGCTGACTAGCTCTTTAAAGTCAGAGCAGTAATTAGCTACATGATGAGTTTGTAAGCTGCGTCTCCCAGGCTGATCCTTTCTTGTTTGATGTGATCATTGGTGTTCATGTATGATCTGCTGCACCGAGATCTTAAGGATTTCCATTAGTAAACCTAACATGAAAGTGCACGGAGTGGCAGTGCTGTGAGGTGCCTGGGATAAAAGCATTGGTGTAATAGAATATGCTCTGTGGAGAATCCTCCATAAGCTGCAGACCAACCAGCTGACACTGAACACACTGTATTATTCTGACTGAGAGGCTGGATGGAAGCAGCGATTCGATGATTTATTCATGCACACAAGTCACACAAGAGGCCTCCCACACAAGTCTGTGAGCCCTGTCTTTACACAGTGATTATAACTTTAAAATACCCCCCATGTAGATGGTTTCCAGTCCTGCAGAGTGTATTTAGGACTGCACTTTAAAGTTAGAAAAAAAACAACAGCCTGTTCAATGGGAGAAGCACCACCACTCTTTAGTATTAATCCAGCGTTCATAATGCAGGCTTATATTACATTGCTACCACTCATAGTTATTCTGATGGTTATTTCCACTGCACCACGCAGTGAAGGCTATTCAGTGTCCAACATTTTCCCACACAGCCCTCCTCCCCAGGCCAGTAGATCAGAGTTTTACTGCTCCACAAGAAAAAAAATCACTCCTATGTACACCCACTATTATTATTTTATTTATATATGATTTTATAAAGCACTTAATGTAGTGTCCCCATATGAGGGAACAGGGTCTGAGGAAAGTAAATAGATTTGACTAAGTACCTTAATTTATAAAAATAATACTTCATAATTTATTAGTAGATTCATATTTTATATTAATCTAAATCTGCAGGATGAGTCCACTTAAATGTGTGGAGTGAGTGTAATGGGCGCGCTGCAGGTATCTCTTCTGCAGAGAGAGAGAGTGGCCGGAGTGTTTTGTGTACGAGTTAACAGAGACCTACAGTGACAGTTTGTAGATGGTGACTGAGTAAACAGAAGGGTGAAATGATAACATTAACCAGAACTTTTCAAACCTTATTCTTTTTAAACTCTTCACCTGCAGTTTCACCAAAGATTCTGACATATTCACCACTTCTTGAATGTCTCGTCAGAAGAAAATGGACCAAAAGAGCAAACGGGGCTCAGTTACCTGCTACTGAGCTCCTGGATCTCACCAGTGTGACAAGTTAAGAGTGTAAACACAAAAGTATTTCTTATATGCACAGATATTTAGACCATGTATTATATATATTTTTTTATTTATAAGAATAAAGGATTAAGAGCTCATGTACTAATTTCTTTTAATGTTGCTTAATGTGGAGATTTAGCTTTTCATTTGGTTTTCACACCTCTCAAATTAAGGTTCAGGGTTGGTTGGTTAATGTTTAGCTGTTTGAGTTTGTGCTAGAGTTTCACTTTAGTCTCTCACCTGTGAAGCTATCACCAGTCAAACTGACAGTATGGATGTGATGGGATGGAAGAACATCTCCTTGGAACCATGTTTTCATCTGAGGAGAGACATCAGGTGTGCTGTAACAGTCAGGCAGATTCTTGTAGGCCAGCACTGTGTGTGGAAACAACTTGGATTTGTTGTTTATTCCTCCCAGTGGCTCTACAGATCTATTAAAGCTGAGAAAGAAGTAGAGAAAACATGCAAGCGCTTGCTCGCAGGAACAGCGATCCGAACCCTGCGGCGAGCGCAGAGCGTGTCACTTCCTGCATGAGCGCTCCCTAAGAAGAAAAGAAGAATCATGTTTCATCTAAATGAACGCTGTAGAAAGTCTGATCTCCTGCAGCAAGACAAGAGCGCGGTTCAGCAGTTACACAAAACCGAAGTGATTTCAGCTCTTTCATTTACATACATGTAGCTTATTTAGTTATCGCCTCACTTTTCCTTTTAGCTTTTACACAAATGCTCTCTTAAGCTTTCCTCTTAAAACTTTGGTGAAAATCTTTTTATTTAGAAAATTTTCTAAACACGTTTGATGCATTTGGTGTTTTTGATGTGCTGCTGTGATGAAGGTAACTTGCAGACTGCCAACAGAGCAGTTTTATGAATCAGGGCAACGTCTATTTCTGTCCCTACAGTCTACAAAAGTGTACCTCACAGAGCCTCAGGACTTTATTTCCTTTATTTTATATCAACTTTTTATGACTTTCAAGAATTCTTTAATTTTTACATCAACAGTGCTTAACATCTTTATTAGACCGCCTGTCGTAAAAACAAGGAAATACAAATAATTTACTTTTCTATCAAAAAGTTATTTAAAACGAAAGCTTATATTATTATTTATGGAGCAAATAATAAACCGAAATCACAATTTTATACCCAAATTTGAGGCGGCACACTGGACTTCTCAGTCAGAATTAAATAAAGCATAGCTTTCAATCACTAAGGCAAATTTTTCTGTTCAGGAATTCAAGCTAATTACTGTAATTTCTTAATAAAAAAAATAATAATCTGCTTTTTTGGGGGGAAAACATTAAATTTGAAAATTCATGCATAACAACAATAATTATATTTTGGCATTAAAAATATCATTAGGATTAAAAAGCGTTCACATACTGGTGGATTAACCGTTACAGAAACATTAATGGTTTTGGTGATTACAATACTGTTAATTGAGGGCAGCTGTGGCATAACCCATACACTGATGGTGGTCTAGTGTATTTATTAAACACATTGGATAAGTTGTTTCAGTCATTAGGACAAAAACTCCAAATGTTAACAGCTCAGTCTTTTCACCATCAATCGTTTAGAAAAATTATTTATAAGAAAATGTGCTTCAAGAAAACAAAACTAAAATAATGGATTTTCTGAGACTCTATAAAGACATATCCAGAGAACTTCTGAAGTTCTGTCCTCTTTTATGAACTTTTTAACATGGCAAGTATTTGTTTGCAGCGTCGGTTCTGTCGTGGTCAAAAGGAAGTTGCCTTCTTCTTTGTCAGATTTTTTTTCCAGAGTGGGAAAACCATCTGAAAACATGAAGTGGAAAACCCATTTCCACAGCCCTCGAGTTTGCCCTTGACTTGAAGCCGAGCGCCGCTCTGATTGAGGGTTTTGTTAAACTGCATAACTTGTGTCAAATCTCAGATACCCCTCGACATACTGACTGTAATTAGTTTCCAGATTAATCCGCACGCGGCCAAATGTGGCTTTCTCCCACACTGTTCTCAAAGTAAAGGCTATAGCTCGGATAATCAAATAATAGGTGAATATCAATGAAAAGACCAAATCACATTGGTCCCCAGCTCCCCCATGCAATTATTTCCTATTCACATTAATTATTGCTAACAGATGACACTAATGACTTCGAGAGGAAGCTGGCCTCGGCGGCTCTCCAAACGATCGATGCCGTTTTAAATAGGGTCACAGCACTTGAACCTTTGGGCCTTCTGACTGAAAACGGCATCTGCAGTATGCCAGCGATTCGAGTGCCAGCCGGGCTACGTAACAGACTTCCACACAAGATCCTTCACAAATAAGATAACCCGCCAGCCATGAAATTTAAGTCAAACTGGGGTCTTCCATAGTAGATGATATCATCTTATCTACGTAGTTTATTTACAGTGAAAGGCAAAAAAACCTTTGGGTAACTCTGGTACCCAGAGTCCATATTTTAACCTGCTTAACTGTCATAATACATTTATAACTCATGAACTTTGTGGCGAGCCAAAGCAAAGAATGCATAATTCTATAATGTTTGACATCTAGTCTTGGCAACCGGGAATTGGGCCATCAAGACCTCCTCCGCCCCTGACTGCCATTCAATGCACACTAAATCGAAAACCCATGGTTCCTCCTATGGGTGGTGGGCCTACAGGAGGCTGTGCCTGTGGTGAAGCCTGACCACCTTAGCTCAGGGGGCCCTGATGCTCTGGGTAGTGATCGAAAGAATGTGACTGAAGATAATGTCAGTCTTCGGTAGTAATGACTCAGAAAAAGAGGATCAAAATTCAGAATGCATTAGGAAGACTAAAAGTTCAAAGTTCAGACCTTTAATCCAGGGCAAGGTCATACAGCACGGACGAGAGGTGAAGTCCAAAAACAGGAAAAAAGGGCAGACACATGGAAGGTAACTCGGACAGTCAAGAAACTAGAATAGACGCGAAGAAAAACAAGAAAACACAGGATGTTTTAACTAAAGAGAGCACTTATCCGGTTGTTCAGTGATGACGCGACGAATCCTACTTCCGGGCCTAAAGTAGTCTGCGTTTAATATGGCTTTTGTGTTGTTAACATGTTTAATGTTATGTATTTTCTTCTATTTGGTCTCAAAAAGCTCCTAAAACAGTCAGTGATCACTGTTGACCTCCCTCGGCTTTTATTACCACTAATCATTTATTTAAGCTCAGTTTTTAAAACCTTAGGATGTAGCTACAGCCCAGCCCATGCAGCAGTATATGAATGACTAACCTCGTATTGTGGATGGATTATCTCAGTTGTTCTCCTGGCTGAAGTTTGGTCCTTTTACAGCATCCTGCCATGCGATTACATTTGTTTCTGACCACTGAGAACACTCACGTTAAGTTTTATCGAGTGGAAAAAAAGTTAGCTTGTTTATATTATGCTAACATAGCTGTGTCGCTAGCGGTCACGTAGCACATCATTATATACCAGCTAGCCCAACTTCAGTAACCCTACAAACGTCACTGCTGTTTAGTTTTCTGTCTTCATTTATGCTGGAAGTGATAGCAGAGCTGTACGTTTTAATTTGTTTCCAAAACCCCGCAGTCAGGACATGCTATATTGTATTTAGATAGAAGCTAGTGAGCTAACTCCCTGCTAACTTCTAACTCCGTTAAATGTCATAAATTCCGTTTTCATGGATGCCTGGATGTTAAACTCAATTGTTACACCTGGTAGAGCAGAACGCTGATCATTTTATTAAAGATGAAAGACTTTAGACAGTTTTTCAACTCTCAGTAATGCCACAGTGATCGTTTGATATATGGACCTGCAGCAGAGTTTAGACCCAGACACGGCTAGTGACGTCAGACTGAACAATCGGATAGGACATAAAAACGGGATACACAAGTCTTGTTAGACAGCCCCTTTTTAAAGACCTACAAAGCCCACCTCATGAGGTTGAATGGAGATCTGGTTCATATTGTTCACTGAAAAGGTGTGTGTGTGTGTGTGTGTGTGTGTGTGTGTGTGTGTGTGTGTGTGTGTGTGTGAGTTATCTTTGTGAGGACCGAAATCTGCATTCTACTATCCTTGTGAGAACCAACTGTCATTTGTGAGGACACAAGTTTGAAGGCCTTTTTGAGGCTTAAAATGTGGTTTTAGTGTCAGGGTTACAATTAGGTTATGGTTAGGTATTAGGGTAAGGGTTAGGCGTTCATTTTTAATGGTTAGGGTTAGGGTAAGGGGCTAGGGAAACCATTATGTCAATGAAGGTCCTCACTAAGATAGCTGAACGGGGCTGTGTGTGTGTGTGTGTGTACTGTAGATGTACTGCTTCCTCAGAGTTGTTATGAAGGGCAGGGATAGCTCAGTAGGTGAGTGAATGTTGTAAATGCAGACAGGAATTTCCCCACGGGATCAATAACGTATACATTATTATTAATATTATGAAGGGGGACGCTTTCCAGGCAGGCCAAAAATACGCTTAATTCTGCAAAGTGGCGGACGCATCTCAGTGAGGCTTTAATCCGGCCAGTTCTTGCAAAATTTGTTTTCTTGAACCTAACCTTGTCATACCCGAATCTAACAGCAAGTAAAAATAACATCAAAAAAGTGCAAAACACAGCAGACACAAACCAGATGCAGAAAGCTGCAGCAGTTTGACAAACGTAATTAACTGATTCCGCAGGAAAGAGGACAGACTGGACATCCATCAGTATCTTTAAATATGGAAAACACTACACTCTGAATCTGTCATGAATCGCTGTGCGGCAGGCAGGAGTCGGACCCAAAATGCAAGACTCACAGACTCAGGGGATGAACTCAAAAACCACAGCTTTATTTGCTGGTAGGACAAACTAAACTAAACTGGGAAACAACAAACTAAGAACTCACAGAGAGACACAGGGAGATCCACACAGCATGAGGGACGACACGACACTGACTCAGAGAAACACAGGGTTTAAATACACTGGGGAGTAATGAGGGGAATGAGACACAGAAGGAGGGAACACCTGGGAGCAGTGTTGGGAAGGTTACTTTTAAAATGTATTCCATTACAGAATACAGAATACATGCCCCAAAATGTATTCTGTAACGTATTCCGTTACGTTACTCAATGACAGTAACGTATTCTGAATACTTTGGATTACTTAATATATTATCATGCTTTTTACAACAACGTGAATGTACCATTGCTGTGTGATTTATTACTATTACTGAAGGTCCGCGCAACTCCGAACTGTAGTAAAGGGACCTCTGACTAATACGGCGGGGTCCCTGTCGGCTCGTAGCCGAAAAATAGCTTTACTTTGTTGTCTGGGTCAACTTTTCTTGCGAGAGACAGAGAGAGGCGTTGAAAGACTGCTCCAACGGAACTTATTGTTTTCGGAGGAAAACACGAACACAGTGTACAGTCGAGTCTTAATAGCTTACTTACAACTGGGCTCGTCGGGCTCTCTTCTTGGCTGAAGTGGTTATTATTATATTTACATGCTTCCAGCTCCCGTTTTTGCTCGATGACAACTCGTACCTTTCCACTCCCCTTTTTCTCCCTCCTCGCGCTCACAGACACATAACGTGTATGGCACTCCATTCTCCCTGCAACACGGACTACACTGCCCATGATGCCACATTCTTTAGAGCTATGCTTGTAGCATTCTGCCTGTTAGCTTAGCATAACAACAACAACAACGAAAAGGCGCTCTCTCACCCAGGAAACACACAGTCGCAGAGAGAGAGAGAGAGCGTCGCCATGTAACCATGGCAACCGTAACGCTGCCGCCTGGAACAACAGAACGTAGCTGTCAAACAAAACCCAAACAGTCCTGACCCTCGACTATATGAAACAGGAAAGTACCGCAGTGTAATCCATTTATTTCAACAAAGTAACTGTATTCTGAATACCACATTTTTAAACGGTAACTGTAACGGAATACAGTTACTCATATTTTGTATTTTAAATACGTAACGGCGGTACATGTATTCCGTTACTCCCCAACACTGCCTGGGAGAAATCAGGACTGACGAGACAAGCAAAGCAGGACACATTCACATAAGACACGGACCTTCAAAGTAAAACAGGAAGGATCACAGAGACGCGAACTTGACACAGTGGAGACAGCAACTAAGAAACACAGAGACATAAACCATAAGGCAGAGGACTCTAAGAACTGAAAGACACAGAGGGGAACTCAAACATGCAGACACAGAGGGGACACAGAGAAACATGAAGGGCAAGGGATCGAAACTAGAAACCATAGAATAACTCACACAAGTACGATAATACAAACATCACAAAGAACTAAAAACGCTGAGTCAGAAGACCCAGGACCGTGACAGTATCAGTAAACCAATCATTCAAAAGTTGCCCGTTATTACAAGAAACTGGGGATTTTACTCCAAAATAAATTGCGTGATAAAATATTCAGTTTCTATTAAAGCTTTCAAAACTTTCCTTCAAACCATGTCTATCTCTCTTAACCTTTAATACAAGCATTTTGCATTAGCTGGAGACTTTTTAGGGAAAATGCTCTGTGAAATTTTCTTTCTACAAAATTGCATTTTTGTCCTTGCGACAAACATTCATCACGCAGGCACATCTGGCACAGGCACAAAACTTGCTTTCAGAAATATCACCAAAGGACTCATATCAAGAGTGATATGAGTCAGTGGAATAATGTGAATGTTGATTTTGGTTCATTTTCTAGCTTTTTAGCCCTCACAGGGGCATCATCTTCATCTAACAGTCATTAGTCTTTATGCAGCTGAAATATAAATGAACAGCAGAGACACCAAGAGGCTCTTGGCACAGTTAATAGCCTCCCTTTGTGTCAGAATAGAGGCATTGTTTTAAAATGTCTCATTCAGCAGCTCTCACAGAGATCATGGTGCACCTGTGAGACTAGAGAAAGATGAAAACACTCAGCGTTTTTAAACAGGAGCCATCTGACTGCAGGAGTAGAAAATGTCATCCCATTCTTCAATTAGCCTTTGGATGGAAAGAGACAGCGGTGTATCCAGCATATTGATTCTTTTAAGGACTGTGACGGAGACAAATGGAGAGCGAAGGGCCGTCCAAGAAACACATAATGTCACGAATTAGGTGGATGAACACGTACTGTGTTCACCAGTGTGAATCAGAGGATGAGCTTATAACACCCAGCAGTTGGCGACCTGCTGAGGGTTGGGTTCGGGGTTGAGTTTAAGTTTAATCACACTGACAGTTTTTAGAAGATCTTACCTTTCAAATGAATGCTTACACTTTCATTTCCACATTACAGTGTGGCGAGGCATGGTTTGTCAATTAGCTCATCATGCCTCCCCTATTAAACGTGCCGGGACCTAAGGAGTGTTGTTGTTGTAGTATAGTGGATCGCAGGTGAAAAGCTACAGCCGTGAGTTGTAAATACGACAACCTGGAATTAATAAAGGGTGTTAAAGTGCAGTATGTGGTTGGATCTGTCATTCCCGTTACAGTTTTCCTTTAAAACATCCAAAAGGTAAGCTTTTAAACAGGAAAAATTCCATGACTGTTATCTCAACCCAAACCTATAACTGTAGATGGATCACAGGTGAACTGATAGTTGTTAGGAGGTTAACATCAGGAGCCCCACTGCAAAAATTTTAGCTGCAAATGAATTGAATATATGAATAACTGACCAGCTGCCTCACCAGCTAGTCTTCCATACCACGATTGGACTCCAACTCTCTGATCTTGGATGCATTTTACAATCGATGTCTTTGTCTGTCATTTGGGCTCTCTGAGCTCTCTGAGCCCAAATGAACCAGTTCCAGTCAGAGTGCTAGAACCTCACAATAAAGCAAGACAGGACAGGAGGCTCACTGGAGAAGCAGCTGAATGTTAAAGAGTATGGACAAAAGAAGGAAGCCACGTACACGTTATATACCCCTTTGGAGATATAACAGCTCCACTCTTTTAGAAAAGCTGTCTACAAGTTTTTGGAGTGTGTCTGTGGGAATTTTCGCTCTTCTCAAAGATGTTTGACAGGTCAGCCCCGGAACAACAACCCTACAGGATTCATGCTTCATATAGGATTCAATGTTTTGTCCATATAGTGCATGAGGGATCACCCCAGTGCTGAACCCAGGAACTGGCAAACCATTCCAGGTCCCTTTTAGACTTTTTTCAGGTTCCCCGGGCAATGTGCCAGCTGTGGTATGAAAAAAGGGGGGATATGGGTGATATTTGTGGGTTAATTTTATGATGTTTGCAATTATTTTATTATGACAGTATATGTTTTCCGTTGTTGACTTATTATAAGTCTCTTTTGAAAAACTGAATTGGGAGTAACTACTGTCTATACTGGTGGGCGTTGCAGCTTTTGTTGACAGTCTTTTGTATCAGGTAATGGTGGTGAGGAAGCAACAGTGCCTGTACTACCAGACACCCAACAAAGACAGTGTGTATACTTTTAACAATTGGAGTACTTTTCTTAGTTTGACTTTTTTCTTCAGATTTGGCCAAACTGATCTGTCCTGTAAATGAGGTGCAGTAAAGGCCCTCCATTTGTGCTTTCACCACTCAGCCATACCCCACATGTACGATGAATTTTTCACCGGAGCAGTTGTCTCTTTATTGTGTTTTTAAGGTGCTTATTGTAAATCGCTGTGCTTTAAACCTTTAAAATCAACCTATCAGCGGAATTTGAAGAAACCATCCCTATGGCTTTATATGCCATAGGGACATATAAAGCCATAGGGACATATAAAGCCATACATCTAGTATGCTTTGTGTTGAAAAAGTACGACCAAGCTGCACGTTTGTGTAATACCAGTTTGCACCACACAATGTTGAAGTGTGCCAGTGTGAACTTTATTTCAATGAACTTTAAGTCATTATGAGCACATTCTTATTTACAATGGTGAAATGATAGGTAAAGAAAAGTACAAAATAGCAGCACACATCAGAAAATATTCTAGCACACCCACTAGAAAAATACTACCTTTAAATTAACTGCAAGATATCTTCTTTTTCAGGAGGTCCAAAGGAATGGAAAAGCAGGAATTCCTGCAGGAAGGTGGCCCAGCCTGCTGAGTCTAACGTGCCCACGCAGCAGTGGCAGCGGCAGTGGCAGTGAGCTTTCACTCTCCAGCGCTTGCAGTGAATATTCCAGTGGCTCCCACACTTGGGCAGAGGGACGTGGCTACTCAAAGCAGGTTGGTATCATTCACCTTCCATCCATCTTCTTTTTTGTTTGAAAAAAATGTAATTTGCAAAAGCTAATTATGAATGCTATTTCAGTAATTGCAAATATCTCTTTTAATACATAGTGTGCCTCAAGCCGAGACAAAAGGATGAGTACTGGTTCAGTATCCAGCAATCACTCCGCTGCTCTGGAGCACACAGACCTGGGATGGAAGGAAGGTCACATTTTGAAAGGCCTGAAACGTCTTCAAATGTCCAACTCCAAGGGGACTTCCTCCCTTCCATCTGTACCACACTGCAAAGACTGTATGACCTCAAACGAGGGTATATACTCACTTGGTGTCAAGTTTGCCCAGCGAGGGACTACAGCCAAGCAAGTAGCCCCTACAAGTAAACCTTTCAAAGCAGAAACAAGGATTTCCATTGTAGACTCTGATGATGCGGATGACGAATTGCCTAAAGTACCAAACAGCGAATCCAGTGACCTGCCAGCAAAAGAACTTCTAAGCTTGGACAAGTTGGAGGTCACTCAGGAATTTGAAGTAGATCCTGTGAAACTTTCAGGGAACTCTGGTCTGTTTCCTTCACCTGTCACAGACAACTTCTTATTTCTGGAGGGCCCCACAGTTAAACCTGGTGTGAGCCCAACTGATAGCCTTACACATCTGGAGGAAATGAAGATAGATTCACTAGAAAAACATAAAGGCGTAAAGTTGAGTGACAGAAACAATAACCAGGAAAGATCCACTGACCGTAAATCCAGGCTTGATTATGTCAAAGGACAAGAGGGAAGAGCGTCCTCCAAACAAGTGGAAGTGGGAACAGGTGATGTTGGCTCATCAGTTCAACATACTGTACCAAGAGCTCTGTGCTGCATGAATGAAGCCAGGCAGCGCAGCTCCTCAATGGAAGTTCCTCATCGCAGAGACCCAATAAGTCAAGCCGGCGGTGACCACCAGGACTATTCCGCCTCAGAATCTCCTCAGAGGAAACCAAAACCTCAACTCTGTGACTCAGCAAGAAAGGCTTTTATTTTGCGGAGCAAGAGTGCAGATGGAGGACCAGAGCAACAAAAGCACACACATTCTCCTCTACATCAAAAGCTTATCAAGGGTCAAAGGCCCAAAGGACAGCCCAGCCCTAACCCTACAGGGAGCAGTGCCCCTAGCAAAAGGACGAATTTAAATAAAGCCCATGGTTCAACCAAGAGCACATTATCTAAAACTGAGAAAGATGAGGATAATTCAGCATCATCAAGTTCCAAGTCTCTTGAGAAGATGCAAAAGTGCTCACCTCTTGTTTCTCCCGTGAAACATTCAAAGATATTTAAGTCTACAGGGGTCAGTGATGGCTTAAAGAGTCCCACAAAATCACAAATAGCCAGACTTCAGTCAAGCAATGACTCTTCAGAAGATGGTATCTATGACAACTTACCATGCTCTCCACGAAAACAACGACGTCAGGACCATGACTGTGACTCAGAACTCAGATCCCTATCCCCGCCGCGACCCCCAGGTCGAACTACTTCTCTTCTTCTCAGACCTAGTAGTGACAGCTTTCCCAAAGATCAAACATCTCCAGGGCAGGCTCAAAGTTCAATGACTGGCCCAACCAAGTTGCATATGCATCAGGTTTCTTCAGTCGTACAACCTCAACAATCCAGTGCAATACTAGATGGTCAACATGCAGCCCCACAAATGGGTGCTGAAGGTAAAATGTACCACACCCATTCATCTATGATACCTCCTGTTGTAGTTCAAGAATCACAATCAGCTTCAGAATCTGTCCGGTTATCTACAGACAGAGCTACCATCAGCTATATTGAAAATGGCGTTCCCTCTGTATTGCCAAATCAGAGCGTCTTGCAAAGATCCCAACAGAGTGTCAGTGAGCCAAAACTCTCGGAAGTCTTACCACCAGCATATTCTAATGCATACTACCATCCACAGACTTCCTCTTCAAGAGCCGTAAAAAGGACTCTTCCTGTAAATGCCAAATCTCACGAGGCAATCGCTGGACAAGAAGCAAATACCTTCCTCATTTTCGGAAGGCAAAACAAGGACGATACGAACCCTTCTGGAAAAAGCATCCAGACCTTTCAGACTTTCACGTGTGACCCCCAGACAATACATGAATCCAGCACTCATGATAACACCCGCAGAAAGATTGAGACCCGTTGCAACTCGCTAGATTCTGAGCCTTCTGTCCAACCTGTTGTGTCAGACAGTGGTGTAATGCTAGACTGGGGATTTGACGAGGAAGGCTGGCTGTTCAAACGGTCTGTATCTGTTTCTACTAGACCTCCTCTTAAACCAGTGCTGGGCATGAATGGGGCCAAAGCTCGTAGTCAGAGCTTTGGTGCACGCTATATGGACAGACCAAGCTTCAACAGATCTGGAAAGGTCCGCACACAGATCAAAACACACTCAGGGAGCTCCTTGAACTCTCTTGGTGATGTCCTCCCAGGAAGTATGAGCTGCTCCAGTAGCTACCACTGTCCAATGAATCGATCCCTCTTAAACAACTTTTTGATTGAAGAGGGACTAGCAGTTCCTTTACATCTGGGGTCCTCCAGTGAAAGACTCCAAAGTCTCAAACTCCAGCGTGAGCAGGCTAGGCGACTTCAGATAGAGCAACAGTTTTCGAGCGCCTTCGGGGAGCCAGTTTCTGAAGAGCCTGAGAGACAAAGCACCATAACTACAATTGAAGAGAAAGTGATGCTCGGCATAGAGGAGAACTTGCACAAGTCTCAGGAACAAGAGCGAACCAGTGAGGTGAAGCAAAAATCTGGATCAAGCTTAGCAAGTTGGTTCGGCTTTCGTAAGAGTAAGCTTCCTGCTCCCAGCAAAAAGGTTGATCCACCAAAAGGAAAAGACGACAAGAGGGAGCAAAAGATCTCATCGCTTCTGGGCGGAAAGCAGACAAAGTCTGACAAGAAGAGAGACAGAAGAAAAAGTGATGGAAAAGACTGGTAAGAAAGCTGGTAAATCAGTGATAAAGGTCATGTTTTTCAGGTTTCCCACATGTCACAAAATCATAAAAATGGAAATTATCTTAGCTTTCCAATAAATCTGCTGTAGGTAACATGCATTTTCCCACCTCAATTGATAAGCATTTTTTGTTAACAAGCAGTGATCAGTGATAGAGAATGTGAGGCTTCATGTCGACAGCCATATACCTGCTTTGGTGTTTGTGATTGCACAGACTAGTCCACAGAGACTTTGCCCTTTAGGCAGACTTCAAAGAAATATAACAGGAATGGCTTATCTTGTCATAATGAAGAAAAAGCCCTGCCTTTCTCTTTCAGGCTGAAATATTTTTGTTCCTATAGTAGTTTAATAAGATATGGCTAAGATCATGTTTTAGCATCCATCTACAAAAAGTCTTCTTAAAAATATCTCTCAGTATTGTTTTTTCCCCCTTAATTTGTGTTGCCCTCACACTTTATTATTAATAACTGGAGTACAATTATTCTGAAATTCTAATGTTACTAAATTACCAGACTCTCTATGTCTGCACATTCTAAATACAATTTTAACTCATGTGCTGGAGTAACACACACACACACACAAAATTAAGGAGGAGTGTGCAGCTCTCCGTACAGACTCACCAGCTGAATGCTGAATGAATTGTTATCACTACGATGGCCCTGAGGGGTCAAACACTCTCCAGCTTAACAAAAGCAAAAACACCAGCAAACAGAACACTGTAGTTTTCCTTGCTGGTGTTTTGTTAAGTTGCAGTGTGTATATAACAGATGTTTCATTTCAGCTGTCCACAGTAAAGATCTGACACTCAATAAAACAATGAGCTGCCACACATGTGCAGCAGGGAGTTGATGACCAACCTTGCTGAAAAGATATTAATCAATTCAAGCTTTGCAAATTAAGGACACCAAATCAAAACGAATGAAGTTGCTTTCCAATCATAAACAACAAGCTGCCACAATTTTCATTAAAACTGCCTGAGCTGGACGTTAGAAATATGTCTGTTGTTGTTGTTGAGGTTTACATCAATAAGGATGCTGAATAATATACAAAGTGAATCAAAATAGGTGTATTTTGCTTTATTTTGTATAGTAGTACATTAGTATTAAAAGAAGTATACGAAAAACCATTGTCACATTTTTTCACTTAAATTCAACCATATACACAAAAGCATTCATTTTGATCTTTAAATTGGTGCAGAGACCCCGTTTTGACTCTTCTCTGCTTAATAAACTAATTACTGTACTTTTGAGATCTTCACTGCCTCTCACAGTTTCATATATACAATTGATTCATAGCTTTCCTGATTCAGATGACACGGGTCATTTTTTATCAAATGGTCAGACACATTTATGAGCCTCCTTAGCCCTGAGACCTGTTCATACAGAGGCTCACAGCCAGGTTTCAATAGATAGCGGGGTCATTTATCAGCCGACTCACCCCGGGCATCGAGAGTCAATATCACAAGATTTCAGTGTGTGGTGGCGTGTTGACAGACTGTTTTCTTTCAGCTCTGTGGGGAGAAGAGAGTCTCACGATGCAGTGCGGGCATGCATCTCAATGCCCTGCCCGGGTATGTCCCTGAGTGAGATACAAGGACATGCTGACATCATCGGGGACCCGAAGGTAAATTAATCCTTAACTAATCCAAGCAGGCAGTGATTTTATTAGCATGAGATGCATCACAGCAGCAAGAACTGTACCTTTAATGTCCGGGAAAAAATGAAGAAATGGATGAGAGGTGAATTCTGAAATACTGATACAACATTCAGCTGTTGCTTCGGTTGCCGCTGAGGCACTAAACAGAAAACAGAAAAGATTCACAGCCACCAAAACGCTTCCTGCCTCTGGAAGCACACTCACATACTGATGCTGGGTCAGGATCCCTTCAGGTCACAATGTGACACAAAGGCACACAGCTCCCTCCTGATTGTGGGTTTTTCTATACAGGAACATTTGCTTTGAGCAACCAGTGTTGATGAGAACCCAGAGACAAAACTTCAGGTTTTATGTCATGGGGTGAGAAGATGTTGTTCAACATCATTTTGTTGGAATCCTTCTTTGCTTTATAAAAAAGTGTAAAAACCAAAAAAAGTCAGCACGAGGAGGGTGGAGGTATAGTGGTAGCATTAGTCTGATTAAGGAGCAAGTCATTTTCTGTGAGGACTTGGAGACTGTAATAGCTTTGGTTAAATACAATACAAGATCTTAACCCAAACACTGCTTCTAAATTTTTATTTTACTAACAATAGCTGTTTGAGTAGGATTTTGAAAATACACCCCTGTACAACATGTGCAGTAAGGTTTTCCAACCATTTTCTTTCTTTTTTAGTGCGACTGCAGTGACAATGACAGCAGAGCGCATTTGGCTGCAGTCTCTAGGCATCTGAGGAAATCTATAGGTCAGCCTTGCAGAATAAAAAAATAATGCTATAGGAGTGCCCAGTCAGTTAAAATACGACATCAGTATGCGCTGACCAAAAGCCAGATTTTGTTCAGTACTTGATTGTCAGCTGTTTTAATAAATGAGCTAGACTTCAGTTCAAATCCACAAACCATTCCTCCAAACTTTCTGGGAAGGACCCAAATGCAGGATGGTCCATCAAAAAATGAAACCTAAACACATAAAGAAGAAACATGAAGGAGAAACCGACAGGGAAACACTTTAGAAACTGAAACTTATACTAATAAAAAATAAATAAATCAATATTTGGTCTGACCACCGTTATTCTTCATCACAGTCTGAACTCTCTCAGGCAGATTTTTTGTCATTTCATTAAGTAGTCTTCAGGAATAGTTCTCCAGGCTTCTTGAACGACATTTAAAGCTCTTCTTTGGAAAGCCTGAAGAACGATTGCTGAAGACCAATTAAAAAAATTACAAGAAAAATATTTTTTAAGAAATAAGAGGCAGGTAAAACATGTGTACTGTACTTTCTTGTCACAAGTGCCCTGTGTAAGGGCTTGTTTTAGCCACATGCTGAGCTTGAATTAAGTTTCTTACTTTTATTTTGGATCAACTGACTGTTTTTAGGGAGCTTTCAGATAACGAGTCCAGGCTATAAGTAGCAGATGCATGGATTAGCTTTTCAGCTTCACTCTGAGACAGGACGCTTCTGATTTTGACAGCACTATGCAGATAAAAGAAAGCAACCTATTTGTTAAATGCACAAGCTGAAGGATGCATCCTGATCAAAAATGACACCAAGGTTACTCATCATGCTGCTGCAGACCAAAGTAATGCCATCCAGAGTCAGAGACCATGTTCTATTAGAAGGAGAAGATTACATGTCTTTAGTTTCACTCATTGAGTTGGTTCGTCTAACATGGTGTGAGCTCAGTGATTTCAGTGGAAACGTATGCAGTGTTTTCTAAAAGAAACATGCAATGAAAAATTGCTTAATGTACAAATGTATAAAGTTTTAATATCTTTGTTTTTATTTTTCTTCAAAAATACAAAGATGCAGATGATGAACAGAAGATCTGACGGTGAAAATGGATCCACGGTGAAGAGCCCGAACCAGGATGCAGTAATAGGTCAGACTTTTCTCTCCTCTGTTCTGTCACAGTCTCCTTAAATAGTTTTAGAAGCCTCTGACTCGGTACCAATGTAGCAATGTTAATGTGTCTTTCAAACAATGATAGCATTAAGGTTTCATCTGTGCTTACCGTTTTACAGTTTGCAGACAGAAGTGAAGACCAAATTTGACACACATGTGTAAGTCATGAACATGATAAATATGCCATGAGCAGTCAAGCAAACATGCAAAATGCTAAATTTTGTCAGTTTGTGCTTTTGCCGCCACCATATCTCTGTTCATGTTTTTTTTTTTTAAATCGGAGCAAATCATTCCACCGTGGCTTTACACCATGCAGACTTTGCTCTTTAACGGTAGGCTTAACCACTCATCTTCACGGACTCATGCACTAAAAATCTGCATGCCCAGGCTCATCAAATCAGGATAAACGTATTCACTCGAGCTTACTCATGGCCAGTTTTACTGTGAGTGGTGGATCCATGATGAATCTGCTTCAGCTGTTTTGATTCTGTGGACCAAACTGCTGCTGCAACCAAAGACAGCTCACTGCCCTGCAGAGGTGTGAAGCCATATGACGACCATAACGCATGGCTGACACACACTTTTGCTTTCATTCTCACACTGCCCAAAAAGTCTCCAGATAAAAGGAGAAGCTTCAAAACCAGCTCTTTATGAAAAAAAGATTAGCTTGAACCTTTTATTTTAGTCTTCACATTTAGTTTTTGTTTTTACATCTCAACACCACAAAGATTGGAGATTTTCCCCACCTATGTCCATATCTATCCTTTAATTTAACACCTGCCTGTTAGAGATTATTAATGAGACTTACACCTTGCAGCTTTACAGGTATTGTGCACATGCATGTCTGCTTAGTGTAACTCTGTAAGTATTTAAATTGAACTGAATTCAGTGGTCTTTATTGGGATGACTGGATAAAATATTGCCAAAATAATGCAACATTAGCATAATAATACACACCATTAAGATCATATAGAATTTGTTAGGAAGTAAAAGAACATGGGAGTAAGAAGCCTGTTCATTTGAGTCAGTGAGTGAGTTAAATACAGTTTGATTACATATGAAGTAAAAACACACACTGTAAAAAAAAATTGTAATATAAAAGTATTTTACTGTGTATTTTACAGTTTTGTACTGTTCTTCTAGAATATCATTAAATTTACATAAAGAGACTGTGATTTCACATTTCAAATGTAAATTAACGTAAAATCACTGTAAATGTAATAAAACATAATTTCTTTGTTTTTTAAATGTATCTGTCTGTACATATGCATATTTAGTAGGGCAATCGTGGCTCAAGAGTTGGCAGTTCGCCTTGTAATCAGAAGGTTGCCGCTTCGAGCCCCGGCTCGGACACTCTCGGTCGTTGTGTCCTTGGGCAAGACACTTCACCTACCACCTAGTGGTGATGGCCAGAGGGGAATTATAAAGTGGAATTGTAAAGCGCTTTGAGGTTCTCATAAAGCGCCATATGAATGCAATCCATTATTATTTAAACCAACTGTTAGCTGTATGTTTCTATACATTTAAGTATTATTATTCATTCATTCAGTTTATAGGTAATTTCATTGTTTAATCACATTAAATTGTTCCTAATTTAATGTTTAAAAGCACTTGAAAAAGGCAAAATCCCATGTAAAATTAGGGCAACAAAGTGTATTTTCATTACTGAAAATAACCGTATTTTCATGGGAAAGTTATTTTCTGTTATTTTCTGGTATTATTTTGGTGCCCCAGCTGCTGGAATATTACTGTTTTTTTAGGATTTTGTTTTTACATTGTGCATTTGTGAGCAGCATAGACGGCAAGTTTGAGCTGAAAACTAATTATTAAGGTTATTATTGTCCCGTGGGACTTTTTTCCCCCTCTGAAATACACCTCTGCACTGTTTAATGTTCCAACACACACACACACACACGCTCGCCCCACCATTTAGTCCAACAATCTCCCTCCAACTGATAGCTGAAAGTTGGTATGCTTGCCATAATAAGATGGGGTGCAGATGTAATTTTCTCATGCAGAGGGCTGCATGGGACTGAAATTTCAATCTTAGTTTAATAATGTTCAAATTTGGGCACACGTGTGGGAGAACGCTCCCTGTAGTGGATGTTTCAGTCTTTGATTCAAACTGGAATATCTCAGCAGCTGCTGGATGGGACGGCAGTGGATTTCATGCATCTGTATACAGTGTACAGATGGATCCTGGTGACTTGGTCAGTCTATACCTTTAGGAGCATACTCAGGCAAACTCTGGTAACTGGCATGTGAGAAAACAAGAAAGATCTGCAGTACATCCATTTTCCAGTTCACCTAACATGCATGCCTTTGGACAGTGGGAGGAACTGGTAGTATCTGAAGGAAACTCATTTAGGCACAAGAAAAACATGCAAATTCCACATACAGAAGATCCCAACAGATCTGGATGTTTCGGTGTAGGCGTAGACGTTTAGTTTGCTTCTTGAACTGCAATTACATTTTTATAATCTGTTATTTTTTTATGAAGCAAGGCCACAGCTGCAAACATGGGTTCATATGGGCAAATCAAACTAATCTCTCTCGTCCCTTTTTCCTGTTATCTGCTGGTTAAAAATTTAAAAATTCTGCATTTTGACCAGTTTGGTCCTTAAAGTTCTGGACTGACTGTCCCACTGGATCTGTTCTAATTACCCTTTTGAAAACAAATGCACAGACACATTAGGCTGGAGTGGGTTTTTTTACCTGTGTGATTTAATACCAGAGAATCAAGAACATACCAAAAACACTCATGTTCTGTGCTAGGCTTGGATTGCTGCTCAGTAATAATTCGGTGTAGATGAAATCTCCCACAAAGCAAGTTTAAAAAGCATTTAAGCCTGATGCTTACTAACGAGGTGAAACTAAAGGTGTCAATTTATTTAAAAGCAGGCGAGTGGGAAAGAGATAACAGACGAGGAGTAAAACTTTATTTGGCTCTTTCTGCTTTGTGGTCACTCACTAAATTAGAAATAGCGGCTTATTAAACTTTCCACATCACTCCAGTGGAGGACCGGTGACAGACCGTACTGAAATTTCATTGGCCAGAGTGACACCATCGGCGAGGCACTGCAAATATCAAGCATGTTTGATACGGACGAACGCTTGCCCTCGGGGGTTAATCACCTCGTTAAAATTTCAGCGCTGCACCAGCTAAGCACGATCAGCCAAACTACTACTGAGTGAATTAAGTTTGCCTTCAGCTGTGAGCTGAATTATACCACCCAGACTCCAAAATGCTGGGCCTGATGCAGACTCGACAGAGCAGCTTTCAACTTGATGCATTAAAGTGAAGAGGCACAAAACAAAAATACCACAATTAAATTCTCATTTTCAGTCTCATACTTTACTGAGAAACTTTCTGGCTGTGCATTGAAGCCACTAGAGTTTATCTTAGCCACTCCTCATCAAACTGAAGTCTTATTTTAAAATCCAGCTGAGATAAAAACATGTTTTTATTACCCCCTTGTCATGGTCCAACTCATGAGCCATGAAAAGTAATGGCAGAGAAAACTAAAAACTAAAAAGAGGCAAAAACTACAATTTTATTAGGTGTGTAAGTCGTCAGGAGTGCTTGAATGTTAACTGTAGGGTGGAGTTTTGTATAAAACCTCAAATAAAAGGTGCACGGTGAATGGAGAGGAAATATTGTGACAGCCAGCTCATAAATGTGCTACAGAGACCAGCCAGGTGCTCCCAGCTGCACTGATTACCAGGAGCCTGCAAGGCAAAACAAAGGGACAAACAAGGGAATGCATAATGCAGGACAGGTTGCTGCAGCTGGGGCGTCACACGCCTGTAAAATTACATGTCTTAAAAGTTTTAAAGTTGTTTGCATGATGGAAATGGACTGGTATTTATTTGTCAGGGTGCGCTCGCGAAGCATGCAGCTTCATAGTCACATCCACCTTCAAATCACCAAGCTCAAGTATTCATAACGGGCAACATCACGGTGGCTACGTCCTTCTTTTATATAGTCCATGTGTTTATCACCAACCAAAGTGCTCATATAACCAAACTAGTGAAACGTGCCACTGACCCGATATGGATAGTCATATGCACAGCTAATATCTGGACAGCATGCGGCGAAACTTTGAATTGTTCGATCCACTATGATATGATTCGTTTGGTTGTTGTCAGGATCTCTGCGGCAGGAGCGGGGCATCCATCATCTTTGCCATAGATTTGCAGCATTCATGGAGTGCCGTATCTGCTCCTTACATAATATCTCCCTATATAACTTACTAAACTATATCATAACGAGTGTGCTGCTCGTTCTGCAGGTAATCATTATTGCCTAATAACAATAGCACCAATAATAATCTCATTTTATAAACCAAAGATGCAAGGCTGGTCATGTAAAAAGGTGCAGGTTTATCAGCCAAGAGACCCTGTTTCATGCCCTGTTTGACTCTCTATTAGCCCTTTTAGTCCTGACTTGGGTCAGCTCGGCACAACTCCATTAAGTCCATTAGGTTTTCGATTAGGTCATAGTACCTGGCACAAAGATCCAAGCAAATCCAAAAATGTGTTGTCAACAGACTGCATGCCACAAATTGGCTAACCTGTGGCGTCACCTGATGAGTCATAAGACTTTCTCCTTCACGAAAATCAAAACCGCCCTTTTTGACACTCGGCAACGAGGAAAATAGCTGTACAGAGTCTCGTGAAAAGTCACACACCGAGAGGCAGGTATAACATCACCTTGGCATCCACAACATTTGTGTCGGATACAAATGATGTCATGGGATGTTTGGCTACGTTGTTATAACGAACGTGGAAGTGAGCTCATGTTTGAGGCCACTTCCATTCCCACTCAACAATTAGAGAAAAGTTTAGAAAAAAAAAAGGTTTATATTTGTGATTTCAGAGTATTGGGAGGCTGGGCATACAGAAGTGAGTGATGGCAAAGGAAAAGGCTTTGTATGTAAGGCTGGATGCTAAGGAAGGTGTTGATTGGCTAGGCAGAGAGATCAAGCTGGAAAGAATGTGCAGCAGGTTAGGGTACAAACTCCTTTAACCTCTTAAACCCCAAGCCTAACTGATCTCCTGCCTTTTGCCCCCGTATCAGGGGGCGTTGGGGCTTAAGAGGTTAACCAGCTGCATTTGTCTTTAAGCACCATCCAAAGGACAAGATTACACATGAGTACATCAGAGGGACGACTCAGGCTAAGATGGTTTGGACACGAAGTTAGAGAGGCAAGCCTGAGATGGTTTGCAGAGAAGGAATAGCGGATGTACTGGAAAAAGGATGCTACATATGAAGCTGCCAGGCAGGAGGAAAAGGGGAAGCCTGTAGAGAAGATTCATGGATGTAGTGAAGCAGGACATGCAGACTGTTGGTGTGATAGAAGAAGATGCTGGGACAGGATGAGATGGAGGCAGATGATCCGCTGTAGCAACTCTAAAAGGAGCAAGACGACTGGATTTCCCCTTTCTGGTCTGTGTTTGAATTATTTTTCTGTGATGAGTTTCTCTTTTACATTCAAGTCAAGCTTGTCAGATTTTATTTTTGTTTTCAAGTTGATTTTCACTAACAAGATGCCCTTTACTGAGAGGTGTAAATTGCTGCCCAGCCTTTTGACCTATTAAGATGTGAACATCAATACCTTAAATCAGGGATGTCAAACTCATATTACATCATGGGCCACATAAAGCCCACATTGACCTTAAGTCAAACCAGAGAACCAGAGAAAATGCCCCTTCTGTCAGTATGGAGAAATTTAACTATGCATTCGATCTCAATAAACATAAGAAAAAGAACTGCAATTTCAACAGTATTGAACAGTCTGTTTTTCAATGTGATAACGAAATGCTGCTGATAAAGACAATGAAGTGAAAGCAATCTGCAATCTATTTAAAAACAGAAGTTTTTGTTAATTCACAGTAAAACTAAAACAAATAAAATAACATTTTTGTTTTTATTTTGATCCTATGGTAAAAAAAACATAAAAAACAAAAACAAACAGTTTCTATAAACAATAGTAAATAAAGACTTTTCTGTCATTTAGTTGTTTATCTATTGCTTAATTATTTTAATGCAGTATGAATGGCTGTTGGGTGGTCTTCATCAGTAGGAAAGGCTGTAAAACCTATGAAGAGATTTTGACAATTTGATTGTTGTTTGACACCACTGCCTTAAACTTATCGAACACATACCCTTAAAGATGACCTATTGTGCTTTTTCAATATTTTATGTCATATATAAACTATTCATATTAAACATGGCCAGTGTTTCAAATAATGAGGTCATTTTTTGTGCAAATAATCCCTGTGAGCCAGAAACTAATATTTTAGACTCCATTAAATGCTCCAATTCTGGCAGGTTTTTTTCTGTTCTTGGCTCTGTATGATGTCACAGAGAATAAGAAGATATCCCTAATATTGTAATCAGGACCCACATTAGTCCAAACCAACTACTAAAATAATTTGTCAAGTGACAGCCAATCAGTTTGCTTAAAAGGGGAGGAGCTAAAATGGTTGGCTTTGAAGTATGAAGTCGGGAACTTCTATAGTGAGTAAAGGATTATTTTGAACTGTAAATCATGCAAAGCTACTGCAGTAGAGTCAAAAAATGAAAATACAGAGCTGGAAAAAGCACAGTAGGGACACTTTAAGTGAAACTTTTCTGCTTAAACAGAAACCATGTCATATTATTTTTATGTGTATGCTATATAATTTTTAAATACTAAGTACTGCACTGTTATCTTGTGACATTAAGCAGCTATTTATTGTTCTCAATACAGCTGAGGCTTGTTGTAAGCAATCAATTCTCAGCCTCTGTGATCCTGCCTTTCTAAAGAAGACTTCCAACCTAAGACCAGACTAATCAATAACATTTCTGTCCTACTTCTCCACAGTTCAATTATTTGTTCTTGTTTGTTGCTGCATGAGTACAAGTTGGCTGATTTAAACATAGCTACTTAAAGCTATTATTTAATATGAGGAAGCTGCAGTGGATGACTGTAATCGATGTTAATGTTTTCCAGCTGAGGCTGTAACTTTAAAGAATTGCAATCTACCGGTACTGAGGTGTTTCCAGAGCTTCTAGTTAAAATGTAACTTAATGTTTTTCAGCATTATTGATAATGGTTTTACCATTCCCCTTTCCACATTTGTCTATTTTCAAACATAGCATGACTTTTAATGTGATCATTTTAAGTTCTCAATTAATCGGGGCACAACAGCTTAAAATCAGAATTAGAAAAAAATGAAGAAAAACAGGCTTGAAGAAACCCAGAGGAGCACTCAAAAGTCTCATGTGTGCACATCTTAATTAATAAAGGGGGCACAGCTGTTGCCTCAGCTCCACAGTGTGATTGCCTACAGGCTTCATGCTTCAGGCTACATATTAAAACATGAGTCTGCATGACAACAGCTTGAAGAAATATTTTCTTATTTCAATGATGTGCATGCTAGATGGGTGACTGGAGTGATTCATGTTGTTTTTGGTTTCCTATGATTTACAAAAATGGTTCTCTGATGCAAATGTGGCTGAACAGTGATGCAAAAGCTAAAAAGTCCAGTGCAATTTCTGCATATATTAGTCTTAAATGAGTTAGGCATTTTGTTGTTAATGCACTGAATGTTGTATGAACCTTGTATAACAACTGAGAGACCAGTAAATACCTGAATATCTGTATAGTTAGTTTTAAAAAATTACTTGTGAGTTAAGTTGTGTAGCTAAGTTACAGCCTCCTGGAAAATTGCCATCATTCTGGCTATTACTGTATAACATAAATGTTATAAATCTTTACTTCATTCTATTACATAATTTACTGATGGATTAAAAACAACACTGACCTTACATGCAAGTAAGTATCATGGATTAGGTTAGCTGATGAAGTTATTTGCCAAGTCATCCACTTAACGTTTCCACTCAGATTCTGTGAGCAGTAACGTTAGCAAGCAAGATGTGGTTAGCCATCTAGCCATAGCATCTAACATAAGTAATTGGATGACTTAGCTGACCACTTTAAGACAACAGTTTGCTGTGTGACATAGCTAGCAATTCATCTGTGTTAGCAGAAATACTAGTGTTAACTAATATTAACTGCCTTTCTCATTAAGAGGAAAGACAACTTAGCATTACATTTAATGGTAAACATCCTCCATGATCTAATATCATGTTCATGATACTGTACTTTTCCCAGATGGTCAAATCCTTATTTGGCCAGGTAGCTAATTTTATCTTATCTCAAACGTGGGTATTTCCTTGTCTCAAGGGGCCACATGAGAAACTGGTACTGTTGTTCACTGTTGTGAATAAGCTTATAAAGAGATAGCATTATTACTGAGTTTAACTGAGTTCAGCTTATTGGTGTGGCCCTTCACAACAGTCCCAGTTTCTCATGTGGCCACTTGGGTAAAGTAATTGCCCACCCTTTGCTTATCAGCTAATCCAAACAGATTCCTTGATAGCTTGATTTAGTAGCTATCTAGCTAAACTTAGCTTACTTTCTTACTACTGTTACTAGCAAATTTCTACTTGAAGCAACACCAGTATTTATTTTTTAATTTATATTCTGAGTTTGTCTTTGCTGTGCTGGAAGTTGGTGCTTTGATGATTTTACTGATTAGTGTACTACATTTATAAGCTAATATTAGCTAATGCTGCTTACCAAAGCATTACATCCTTTGAATATTTGTGGAAAAGGGCTCATTTTTCAAGTTACTTTATATTTTCAACAAAAAGTGCTTAATACATTTAAGAATTAACCTTACACCCGTTTAAATAATGCATACAACAGAACCATTTTTATTTAAGATTTCAAATATTTTGTTAATTAAATATCCCCAGCAGCGTGCATTTGTATTTCATGTCACATGCCATTGTGTGCATTTCATATTCACCATGTGACCAGTGCATGCTAACAGTCAGAGCCATCAAACAATATCTGTAAAATGAAAGCAGTGGTTCAAGTGGACCCGATTTGGCTGAGTCATTTTCTGCTGGAGAGCAAAGAAACCATTACCCTGCCTCACACTTATATAATTAGATTGGACTGCTTTTTGACTTGGCTTTTAAGGCTTTTGAAAGTTAGACCGTGAAAGAGAGGAAGGAAAAGACTAACCATGTGTTGCAAATGACCAGAACACAAGGATCGAGCTGCTTAAAACAGGCAAACAGTCAAGATATGTGGTAGGAATAACAAGGAGGCACGAGAGAATCAGTTATGATACTGCAGAGAAGATCCATTATTATTGATTGATAAAGCTGCCCTCACTGTAACAGCTCCTGGAGACACAAAGTCAGCTAGAGTACCAGATAAATGATTAACAATAGGCCTGTTAGTATCTATATTCATGTACCGTACATATTTATTTTAAAGGTTACTTTAATGCCACTTCAACCATGGTCACCCCTCTGTCTCATTCCTGATGTTCTCCCTTTTATTCCCTCCACCCTGAACCACTTCAGCTGTTCTCCTTGTGCCGCAGGCTCCGGCTGCAAGATGCGAACGTTGGACAGTGGAATCGGGACCATCCCCCTTCCTGAATCCTGTTCCTTCTTCTCCTCCATCCTGCACCTCCTCCCCAAATCCTCATCAACCCCAGAGCAATCCCTCAGTCCTCCCAGTGTCCTTGGCTCCTCCAGCGAGGACGCATCTCCTTCCCCGTTACCCCGGTGGAGAATTCCCTCCAGCTATAAGGACGGCAGCCATGCAGGGGTGCCAAACTCTCTGTCCGATTCCTCCATGACCCATATCCAGTCAGTGCCTTTCCCCACTGTGGCCTTCCTCCAGCCCATCCAAACCCCGTCTGAACCCATTATGACCTCTGCCAGTGTGTGTGAAGCCCAGAGCAGGCTACCCAGAGCACCACAAGGTACGGTAAAATGACCAAAGGTACAGCTTTGAACTTTGGACTGCAGGAATAAAGCTTATAGTAATGATGGAAACTTTTATGCTCTCTTACTTAATCTTTCTTACTTGTAGCGTTGCTGGTATAATGTTTCGAGTTTGATCTATGTAACAAACACTTATCTTATACTTGATGTAACATCCACCAGATCACCAGCAATCCATTTAGAGTGGGTTTTGGCTAACATTTGGCTTTTTCTGTGGAAATTCCACCTGTTTGGAAGTGCCCAAATCCAAATGGAAAATCTTTTATCTGGAAAACTGCAAATTCCAAAATTTATGAGAGTAAAATATTGTCTAGTAATTTCTCTGTTTAGCATGTGGCTAAAATAAAACCCAACCATCACCCCAGACAGGTCACTGGTGACACAGTGAATGTAAAGAGGTTAACTCCTCTAAGGTATACGTCATCATTAGTTATGACGCAAACCCCTTTAGATGTGTCTATGTTGGAAGTGATTCACTCATGTCTCATTGCTTGGAAACTGTCAGTTGGTCACGATCAGATATTCAAGGCCACAGTTGCCTAGGTAACAATCTATCGTATTTACTACCAGGTCATATGTAAGCAGTATCCTGAGATATCATTGGTAGCCATTCAGTTTCTCAACTAGAAGGTGTGAAAACTTTACCTTAGGTCCCGCCCACTTCGTGTCACCAGATTTTTTAACATCACCAAACATCATCAACTTTCTTTGGTCTGATCACCATGTTGATCTCTTTCACTCTACGGATGCAGCGTAATCATAAGTCTCTGTCTTATAACAGAGTAAAAAGGAATTTTTTTGAAAGACATGAAAAAAGTTTGATGGATGTTACAGTTTTTTTTTTTTTTACTCCTGACATTTTTTTAAATGATAAAAATGACATATTATGATAGAATACGTTTAGGGTTAGGGTTTGAGTCTTCACCAATGACGACTCAGACCTCAGAGGGTTAACCCTGTGTCTTGGCAACAAATACAATGGCTTTCTTTTTTTTATTTAAAAGTTTCTGATATGTCTCAGTTGTGGTTTGTTTGTTTTTCTGTGTCCTGATGGTCAAGACTTTTTGGACACAAATCTACTGTCTTGATATCTTATGGTTAGTGGTTGAGACTTCTTATCTGTGAGGACATGGATCTAAAAGGGATGCATTTCCATCGTGTTAGCACACAAGCGGATTGGGATATAGGAAATTTAGAGGACAGGTGAGGACCTTGGACTATTTGTGGGTATCCTCAACCTGTTCCTCAGCAGTATTTTTGTTGTCATTTGGCAAATCATCATCCTTAAATCAATTCCTGTCACCAGGGAGTGCCCCTTGTTTTTTTAAGGTTCCTGCACCAGATCAAAGATTTCTAAGACATTAGTAAATAAAACCAAATGCTATGAAATTAAGGCAGAATAACAACAAAATAATTTGGTAAAAATTAGGTACTTATTCAATTGTCCAAAATGAAATAAAAATTCATTTTAATGGGTGGTACAATATAATCCAGGTGAATCCCAGGACCTAAGACTTTCCAGTAGAACACTTCTTCATATCAGTGTTATTCACTTCACCTGTCAGTGGCTTTAATGTTGGTCTAAGTAGGCACTGTGATTTAAAAAGATGATCTTGCTTTTTAAAGCCTCTTAAAGAACAGGCTTTATTCTTGACATTTACTGCTCATTTCCTTTACAAAAGACATATCCAGAGAAAATCTTGCTGAAGGGAATTCATTATTCATGTATCTATTGAGCACTTAGCACATAAGGAAATTTCCTGAAGATCCACTCACATTTATCCACATGTTCTCTGCGTTATTCAAGGTTACCGGGGAAATTGAAGATTCAAAGTTCAATATTTACCTTTATATAAAAGATTGCTGGAAGCGATCACGGTGTCGTTACAACAAGCGGAGCCTTTATCATGGTACTGAGAGCATATTGCACACATGGCCTGCTCAGTATGCTAATGACACGGCATGTAGAAAAAGGAAAAACACTCATGGTGTGAAATCAAGTACTTGATTTCACACCGAGGCAGAAAGAAGCAGGTTTACATTTTGAGGCGGTAACTTTTAATCAAACGAGAGCTTAAATGAGAACTTTTGATGGCTGACTTTATAAATTAACAAGTTACTTATATAAGCTAATATTAATTACAGCTCATTCATCATTTTGAAGTGCTATCTTTGGCAGGGTTATTAAGATTTTCAGCTGAAATTAAAAGCACTTTTTTTCCCTTTTCTTTCCATGGTGAACTCTACCATTCCCTTACTGGTTTAGCCAGTTTTTCAACCAGTCAGCACTTTACCTAACACCACACGCTGTTGGCATTTTTGCATAGCCAAAGACCTACATAAGCAGACACCAAAGGGATACCATAAATACCACATCACACTATAGTTCACAACTCATTTGTTCCTTTTTTATTTTCCTTGTTTCCCCCCAATCCCCTTTTACTTTTGTTTTTACTTGCTGATTACGTTTAGATGCTCAAAAATCTTTTTTTTATAGTTTATAAATCAAATATGATTTGAGTTAAATACATTTATTCCTAACAGTAACCCCTTTACGGTGAGAAATTGGTTGTAGCGGAGAAACCAATCAGGGAGAGAGGCTGATGCAAAATTAACACAGGAAACAAAAGAAACAAACGTTTTAATTAAAAACAGGAAGTAATCAAAGGAGATTGATAGGGACATGAATAATAACAAGTACCCAAGGAAACTTACTGATAATGGAGGCTAGAAGACCTACACTAAACATCAAGATAAAGTCAGGGAAACACAGGAGGACAAAGACAGAAAGATGTGACAGAGGGATGAACAGAAGGGAAAACACTGAGGGAATCTTAATAGAAACAAAGACAAAAGACCAGGAACCAAAACATAGGATGCAAAACTGAAACTAATCATTAGAACAACCACTGGAAATAAAGCTTGTGATCTACTAGATTGTTGAAATCAATGCAGGAAACCAGAAATCTGCCAAACACAGAAGTCAAACCTTTAAAACAGTTGTAGTAAGAATAAAAATATTTACCTGGAATTCCAAACCACAAAATAACAAAAATCCAAGGACTGTGACAGGTCCTCTTTCATAGGGTCCATATTTAAAAGTTGGAGGACTTAAAGTAAGTCCCAGATTTGTCACCAGGACAAACCTCCTTATCAGGGAGCAATGAGTTTTGGACTTTGTCTCTTTATTATTCAGACACCAAGTCAGTATTTGATGCCCTGAGACTGAGGATATGTTAAACCTGCATTCTTGATAAGCAAACAGTTGAGAACCTCCTTTTCCTCATATTTCTTAAGAAAAACTGTTTAATTTTAATACAAAGAGCTTATGAATTGGATCAAAATGAAGGACCATCTTTTAAGATAGACAAATTTTAGATATGCTGACTATGAGAGAAAAATTAAAAGCAGGTGAAGGATGAGGGAGAAACAATAACTTTTTTAAAGGACTCATAGTTGAATTAGTTTGTATAGATAAAAAATGCCTCAGATCGCTTAACATATGGACCATTTAGCTTGGTTAGACATTGTCCAGAGGAGCAAATAAGTGAACAGTTAATGTCTCTGACTGTTTTTAGGTGAAATGCATATTTAAATGTTTGTCTACACAGGACATCCCACAGTCAGAACAGTTTTATTTAAGCATCCTAAACTGTCACTCCCTATCTGAAAAACATGTCTTCATTTGCATTATTTTTCACATGTGAGGTGGCTGTTTGAGCCAAACATTTACCGTCTTTCTGGATGTCAGCTGCAGCTCCTTTAGCGTTTCTTAGATCTGCTGCCACTTTGAATTCAGGATGATAATCGTGCTCTCTTTGAAGACGTCAGCCTGTCAGCGTCAAGCAGTTCTTCTAACTCCACATTTGAGTCTTGTTCTTGACATGAGTGAGAACATTGAGAAAACAATGTCTAAAATTAGTTTTATTTCATCCTTTCAGGTGGATTGGAACCAAAGAAGTTGACCTATATTAAATCGAAAACACGAGCCACTCCGAGCCAACAGAAAGAACAGACGAGACTTCAGCTGGCCAACTGTAAGACACCACATTTATTTAAGAGATAGTGTATAGTGAGGTCCATATATTTTGAACACTGGCAACTTTTATTTTAGTTATCCACAATAACAATCCAGTTATAGCTATGTGGTGTGATATGCCCTTAAAGTGCAGACTTGTATTTGAACAAATATGATTCTGGACTAAGTGTAATTGGGAGAGTGTGATCCAAACGACTGAAATATTTAACCGCAATATATAAATAATTTATAATATGACCTTTCTAATGTCGAGGCTGGTAAACCTAACTCCTGGAGAATTTTCTTCACTCAGCTAAATGTTGCGAAAAGAGTTTTTCTTTAGAAAAAGAGAGAAATCTTTGTTGTATGATTCACGGAAACAATGCTTCCCAACACACTTGGAATAATCTCTGGACCTTTTACTAGTTTAGTTTATGAAGAAATATGAAAGAAATCTCTAATGCTGGTCCATTAAACAACATTTAACTCATTCACTGCCAGCCATTTTCAAATCAGGTAACTCCCCACTGCCAGGGTTTTTGAGCATTTTTACTCATTTTTGAAGAGCCACAGAAAACTGTGTGTTATGATCATATAAACGCTGAACCTACCAAAATGAAGAACAGACTCTCTTCTTTCATCCAAAAAAAAAGCTTGTTTCTACCATTTTCCATTCTTTAGTAATCAGCTGTAGAAGAGAGGTGGGTTCCACCAAAAATGCCTGTTTTGACCAAAAAAAGGGAGAAAACGAGCTTTTTGTGAAAAATACATTTCAAGCAGAAAAGTGCCTTTGACACTAATATTTCTTGCTTTGTGACGAGGTTGTATTCTAGCCCCTCCCATTGAAAAACGTAATTGACGTCTATAGACGTCAATGGCAGTGAATGAGTTAAGTTAACTGAACAGGCATATTTGGACAACTTGCATGAAAATATGTGACTGTGTCAAGCTTTGCTGCGTGGTGGGCAGGATGTAGGACCCAAATGCAGGAAGTAATGGGAAGTAAACTCAAAGAGGCAGCTTTATTTTGACTGTAAACTGTAAACTTTCTGTAAACTAGAAACTGGGACCAAAAACTCCAACTGTAAACTAGGAAACGGCTAAGAACACAGAGGGAAAAACACAGCATAGTGAGGATGCAATGCAACAAAGGGCAAAGGAAAACACAGGGCTTAAATGCACAGGCAAGACGACGAGAGGACCAGAAATCGCGAGACAAAGAAAGTGACATTAGGCAAGGACTATCAAAATAAAACAGGAAGCATGACATCACATAGACGCAGACTTGACATGGAAACAGACAGTCTCTGGAACAGAGGGAATACTAAAGCACTAGACTTGGGACACAGGGAAAACATGGGAACAGAGACTAACCACAGGCTGAGATAAACACTAAGGGAGAGAGGACTACGATCCCTGAAAACTAAAGAAACCCAAAAACATGAACCTCAGTAATCAAAGAATATAATTCCATAAGTTGAAACACAAATACCGTGACAGACAGTATGTGCAGTTTAGACAGTCTGCACTTAAAGCTCATGGCTGAAAGTCATATAACTGAAGCTTTAATATGTTTTTGCACACAGCTAGAATAACACATTTAAGTCAGTATCTAAAAATATATGAATTTTTAACTGTATGCATATTTTACATGATACACAGTTTATTTTTATTTTCAGATTACCACCACCAAAATCCAGTGAACCAAATAATTCATCTGTAAAACATGCACTGAACCATTAAAACACATGGCTTTTATGTGTAATGAACTTTGATCTGTAGCCTTGGAAAATGCAAAATTATGAACCCTCCAACTGCCGGGGTCACAAGGACTTTTAAGGACTAAAAACAGTGTCAGAGTTTGTTCTAAGTACTGAAAATTACATACTATTAAGTTGATTTTAACCCACTGAAAAGGTTTACTGGCAAGTTTCATTAAAGTTTCATACTTTTTCAGTTTTTATCTACCAAAATAAATGTGAACTCTTCTTTCGGGAGACTCGTCAGACACGTTCAAATGCTGCCTTTAAAACCTGTCACTGGAGCTGGCAGTTATAAAGACAGACCAAGATTCAGTAATTTCACTTTTTCACACTGCACAAAAAAAAGACGAATAACTTTTTCTTTCAAACTACACTTTGCTTTCAAGCCCATTTTCATCCCCACTGAGCAGAAAGCACGCTTAATGGTAGCAACTGAACACATGACTAACACAAGTTTGCCAAACATCATTTGCATCTTTCTACACTACATTAACGCTGGCATTTACAACGGTTGTGTGTGTAGTAGTAGGTCGTGAGATGTGCCTGTGGGTTAAAAAATAGCCACAGGTTATGAGCAATCACAGCAAGATGCACATAAAGATTCATGAATACCTTTTTATTTATAGAAACACACTCAACGAAGTGTTTCACACTCCTCAGCAGCCCATTTCCAATATCTTTATGCAGCGATTACAGAGAAAAGGTTGAAAAATAACAGGAAAAACCAAAACAAGTCCAGAACAGTTTCTCAATCCTCTTTAGTAATTATTCTGCAAGTATCTGGAAGTCTGCTGGAGGGATTAAGACCATTCTTTTAAAAGATGTTTCCTCATGTGTTGCCAGTAAAATTCCTCATTAGTGTTTGGCTGTGTTAGGATCTAGTGACTATGAAGGCCATAAATGCTATTCACATCTTTTTCATCCTCATCAAATCATTCAACAAGCCCGTGTGCCATTTTGATGGGGGATCTGATGACCAGGTGCACCACTTTATGTAAGGCCCCATAGTGTGTTAGGCCCTTGTCGCCTTCGTCACACAAACTGAGACAATGACCCACATTGTGGTGTTGGTTCAAAAATTCATAAGTTAACACTGCAGGAGTGTCACTTTTATCCAGTGACTGTGAGAAAAGCAGTGAAGGCTTTCATGATATGTCAATAATTCCAAAGAAAGCAGGTGGAGGTAAAATAACTTGTTTGGAAAGCCAACAAAAAAGTTGAAATTTAGCTGAGTTATGGCAGAAAAGGCACATGTCCTCCAGCTGTTATCATGATAGCAGACAAAAAATAGCTTTGCTATCATGTCACAGGTATTGCTGGGCAATGAAACAGTCCAGTTCAGTAGATTTATTTGGCACATGTGGCTGCCTTAACAAGTGGACCTGAACTATGATGGCATCACATTGTAAGGGTCAGGGATTCAGGTTTTTCCTATTGATTTTTCACCCACCTTTATATTCCTTGAATCAGACTAGTTATCAGTTTTGTTTCAGACTATGTGTGGAACACGTCAGGAACACTCATCAACATGCAGTGACGGATGTTGCTGTTTTATCTTTGCCCAATGGGATCAGATCACAGTTGTCCTATTTCAATTTAAACCACATTTTATCCCAGATACATCTTATGTTACCATAATTTAAAGTGCTTAGGAATCAGTGACAAGACCTGCTGACATTTTTTTTTTTGTGTGAAATTAATTCTCAGTATGCAGCTGCAGTTGAGGAACATAAAGTGGAACCTTAAGGCAATGTTCACTCCTCAGCCACTTTATAACCAGCAAGCAAAGTCAATGCAAAAGATCTACCATGTACTTTTATGCCCTTTACCGTATACAAAATAAACCAAACCCCACTCTTTATAGAAAAAAGCACACTGAGCTACACAAGCAAACACAAATTATAGCCTGTCCACAAATATATGAAATTGTGGCTCAGAATTAAAATAGCAAGTACAAAGCTTCAGTTTAGTTGCAGATGAAGTTGCTGTGCTGGTGGACATGGCTCAGCCCAGCTCTCAAAAAACTGCTTATAAAAAGTCACAACCTCAACTTGTATAAAACCGTGAATATCCATAAAAGTTGCTTTATGTACCTGAGAGTGTGAGATCACTTAAAATCACAGGAAAGACACTGATAAAGAGGTAGTGTCTGCGAAAAAAGCTGAAATTACAGTGGATCTCTGTGGGGCAGTTTAATGGCAGTCCTCTTACTCCAACGAGTCTGCTGGCTTTGAGGAAGAATTTTCATACTTTTTAGAGATAAAAGGATCCTTGTTAAGTAAAAAGTGTGAGCTCAGCAGGAGGCTAGAAATACAAATTTTCAAAGGACTGTTTCTGCTTTTCACAGTCCACACTGTGGGCTCCAGAAATACTATGCAAAAAAAAAATAGTGTTTAAAATTGTTTAACTTTTTTATCCTTTCATTAATAATAAATAGATCAATAAATAATAAAAAATAAATTAAAGCGCATGACAGTAAACCGTTAAGTCATTTTCCCTGCTGTAAATTCGTACTTTTGTTTACTTTTTTTTGCGTATCTTTCTTTTTTTGCAGGTATTGCTTATATATTTGTAAACTTATTTATTTCTCTACCCTCTTTTTATAGTTTTACATTTTAATGCATTTCTGTATCAATGTGCAAAAGAAGAGGCTCTTATTGAGTCAATTTATTGGTTGATCAATAAAGTTTTATTAATAACTTTTTTTTTATTTCTCCATTCAAATGTAAATTCAAATGCCAAATGTGTAACAATAAATGCAGATATTTATTGATGCTATTATTTTGGTAACAGTTTATCATTTTTTACAATTATTTATTTATTAGTTTTTGATTTTGGCAGACCCTGCTCTCTATAATTTTTCCCCAAAGAAAGCCTGTGAGCTGATTAATCATCTTTAAAGGCATTTCTTAAATATTCCATTATATTATTATTATTAATCACAGTTTGGGCTTCTCCTTTAAATTAGTCTCATTTTGGATATTGTTTGTGTGGTTCAGAGATCCACTATCTCACTCTGCTCCACACCTTCTCTTTTTAGAGTTTCTGAAGCTGGATGAGTCAACTTGAAGAGAGAAATCATGCGACTGGGTGGACTTATCGCCGAGCCACACATGGAGGACCTCCAAATCCCACAGTTTGGATTCTGTGTCCGGATGAAATGCTCAGAAGTGGGACAAAAAGCCAGCTTGGCATTGTTAGGCTTCCGCCTCTGCTCAGTGTAGCGTTAAGATACCGAGAAGCCTTTCAGGTGTAGCAATGAACTGTCTGGCAGCCATTTTGGAGGTCTGCATCTTGTTTGGCATCAGCTGTGAGCAGCTGATTGTATTTATCTGCAACAGACTTTTCTTCACAGAAAAACAGGTTTTTTTTCTTGAAAAAAAGTTTAAAATGTACATTTAGCATGTTTAGCATAAAAGCTACTGTAGCATTAAAAAAGAGCTACCTATAATCTCAAAATATTCTAATTGTGGGTGTGATCACGGACTATAAAAACACAATGGACATAGCTATGATTAGTCACCCACTGGTTACCAAAATCCTGTATTTGAAACTTCAAGTGCAGCAAATTCATTGTCACCATCTTAACATTCTCAAATCTTAAAAACCTATCATACATTTGAAAAATAAAAATAATTTAAAATAGACGGAACCCATAAACTCATCAGAAAAGCACCTACTAAAGTCATAAATCAATGGAGAGGAGTTAACATGAGTCAGAACTAAATTAAAGGAGTTCTTCCCACTGTCTTTCATACACGCGAGTCTGAGGAGTTGCCCCCTGCTGGCTACGAGAAAGAATGCAGGTTTAACGTACTTCCACATTGGTTTCATGTTTCCAAGCTGAAAGTTACATTGATAAAGTAGAGCTCATGTTAGTAACAAGCAGCTGTTTTTCACATATTAAAGCTTACTTGTTAAGCTTATTTAAAGTGGTCATGAAACGCTGCACATATAAAGGCAAATTTAGACATGGAGCCCTGCTCTCAAAAACTGACACAGATGTAAAACTGTCTGTGAAGCTTGATTTAAGAATTAAGTGCTTAGAGTTAAAGTTTTAAAAACATGTTTATGCCATCTTCTGTTAGTACGGAATATTATGTCACCAGCTTGGCTAGTTGCTGCTAACAGCGACCCTGATAAGGACAAGCGGAAGAAAATAGATCAGAATCAGAATCAGAAAGGGGTTTATTGCCAAATGTTGAGCAGGTTTACAACATTAGGAAATTGCTGCGGTGCTTCAGTGCAAACATGACAGTATAAACAGATGGATATACTGTCTGCTTTCACTCTCTATTTCTTAAGCAATAAGTGGTTATTTTTTGTTTGACTGTCTGCATTAACACAGGAAAATCCACCTGTTAGCTGTAATTTTTGGGTTTGTAAAGCACTTTTTTGAGACCAGCAGACCAGACCGCTTGGTACACTCAGTCAGACATGGAAAAATCAGAGTTTCTGACTCCAGCTTGTTGGTCCAGTGAACCACCTGACTCAAACAGGCACTCCTCCACACTGTCCTAATTTCTAAAGTGCTTTACAAACCTGAACATTACAGCTAACGGGTAGGTTTTTCTGTGTCAGTGCAGCTTGCCAATCAGCTACATAAGAAATAGAAAGTGAAAGTGGACAGTATATACTTGGTTTTAACATAAAGCTCATTGTTGCACCCATGGGTAGCACAAAAGTGACCCCCTTAGATTGATTTTTATTGTTCGTGTCCTTATTTTTTCCACATTTATTGGTTCTGTACTGGTTAGCTAACATAAACTAATGTAAGTCTGTTGACCACAACCAACCAACCAAGTGACATAATGTTCCCAGTGGCACTAAACACGTTTTTAAAACTTTTACTTTAAGCTTTTATTTCTTAAATTCAGCTTCACAGGCAGTTTTACATCTATATCAGTTTTTGAGAGCAGGGCTGGTGGTATAAATTAGCCTTTATACATGTAGTGTTTCATGTCCACTTTAAAACGGACCTGACAAAACCATTTCCGTTATTTTAGTCTACATACAGCATTCATTCACAACAGCGATCTACCAATTTTGATAATTTTTGAAGTCTAACTGCATGTAGCATCAATGCAGCCCACAGAGACTGTGATTAGCATTTTCCATACTGTTGTTTCCTCCTATGCATTTCCAGTTTCTGTTTCTTCTGTTCCCATTTTTAAAATTGACCGGATGAGAAATTTGGAGAGAAACGCCGCTCATAGACTATGCCATAGGCTCTACATGGATTCAAAGCAGATGTGCAACAAATCTGTCTGTACTGTTAAATTCAGCTTTTCTCCACAACATTTCTGGATTTGGACGCTGTAGCTCGAGGGAGCCATGCTAACCGTCACTGTTGAGCTTCAGCAAAACTTAGAGGATTGAATACCGGGTGAGTCATGTAGGCTGTGACAAACAAACATAAGCGTTTCACCTGCAGACCTCCATAATGGCACTGGCTGTCTCTCCTTAAAGGTCATGTAGCCACATTTATTTACATTTCCCACCCATGTGTGAACATTTTATTAAAGGTTTAAGATTTAAGTCTGCTCCAGACAAAATGACGATCTAAGCTAGGATACATACGTAATATATTTTCCCATGGGCCCACCAAAACTCGAGATTACAGTGTTATCCTATGTACAGCACTACCTACTGATTGCCATTTACCTGACTGAGTAATGTGATTCTCTAAAGTGTGCGCTAACTACTTTTTATTGTCACTGTGTTAATATCCACTTGCATGCACTCAGCCTCTATAATTTACTCTGATCCCAGTGATGCTTCATATGGCCTGTTTTATTACAAGAAGTTTTTTAAAAAAAAGCTTAAATATTATTTCACATACTCCAACACTGTTTTGTAGGTAAATGTTGCACGTTTCATTTTGAATTTAAACTCCTCACATGTGAGCTGCTTTTTGTGCGTTTCCACAGCTATGACATCAGGACAAAGCAGTGAGTTTTGCATGTAATCTTAGAGTGGTAACGCACCCAGTTGTCAGCATGCTAGCTCAGGGAAATTTATTGTCTCTGGTTGAAGCTGTGGATTAAACTTTAATACGTACAGCTTTCATTAAAGCATGTGAAGAGATCCAACAGGGGAGGATTCACATGTACACGTTTCTGTCACAGCAACAAAAGACCAGTTACGTCTTTTTTGCTGGACTGAACTCTTCCATTGCTTTGCTCATATTTAAGGTAAACTAAAGAACTTGTAAATATATTGAGAACTTCAGCTCTTTGGACATCCTGTTTTATGGGGCACTTGTAAAGTAGTCCAGAACAGGGGAAGCTCTATGAAGCTAATGGTGAAGGACATTTACATTTTTAGGCTCCAGCAGAACATCTTTATTTGATTGATTGATTGATTGATTGGTAATTTATTTCAACATGTGAACAATATACAAGTACATTTAGAAAAGAAATGAGAGACTAATTCAAGAGACCCTCTCTAGTTTTTACAAGAAATATAGTAGAACAGCTTCTTAGCGTAAGCAAATCAAAGCCAAGAGTTCCACCACTGATTTTGGGAATGTAGAACGTTGCCACAGTTAAGATGCGCTTCAGCCGGAATCACGTACACGTGAATCCTCTCTTTCCTGGACTTAATATTTTCCGCGTCATAGTTTGCACGTTTTATCTCTTTAAGAAGTACACTGTGTCCTGTTCTTCTCTCTTTTGTGTTACAAATATGACTAGCTCACTGTTTGGTGTTATTTTTTTAATAAAGTGACTCAGATATCTGGCAGCAATTCAAGGGTTGCACTTTTCTAAAATTTTCAAGGCAAGCAAAAGTACAGAGACCCCCCCTTATTTTTACTAACTCGAGAGCATCCCTTGTGGAAATCAACAGTGTGACGGTTTTCAATTACACGGCAAGTTTTTTAGTCGAACTTTTCGCAACTTATCAAAAGCTAACAGTTCTACCACTTTCTTTTCAGAAAGTAGAAGAACTCTAAAGTCACATACACGTGAATCCTCTCTTTCCTGTCTTGATCTTTCCCGATTGCCACTTCTTTTCTGCACATTTATCTGTAAGATATCTGAGTCTCTGTCTTTAAGAAGTACACTGTGTCCTTTAATCTGCTGTTTTTGGTGTTCCGAATGCATCCCGGCACATTTGACGATTTTAACCCACCCGTCCCCCTGAACCTTTATCGTTATTTATCATGTGTAGATATTTGCCGAGATGCATCTTTTCACACCATCAGTAAGAAACTGATTGCATATACAGAACATGAATGCACCTGAATCTACATATCAGACTCATCAAGGTGATGATAGCCATATTCTTTTCACATGATGTATAGCTACAAAGCACCGCACATTATCATCAGTATTAACTGTATTTACCTCTTCTTTGTTGATGGTAATATTTGTAAAAATGCAGCAGTAGCAAAACATTTATATGTGTAATAAATATGTAGCGTGAGACGAGGATCAGGGAACAGATTGGCTGCACTGATACGGGTAGATGAAGCATGGCGTCTGTGTTTTTAAAACAGCTCGCATCACGAAGAGCGTCACTCTCACAAGGGTTGTATTTTTCTAGCATTTACTCCGATGTCCTGTATTTGTACCTTGCACTGATGAGTGTATTTTGCCATTTATTAGCACTTGTTGTCACTCACTATCACAGTAACTCTCCTCCTAAATGTCTTTATATTTTCAGAATCCAAATAATAACAGTGATGTTCTTGTGTCATCTTATCAGTACAAACTGAGAGTTGTTTATTACTGATATTCTTTGTTTATTGTCAGAGAAAAAATAAACGATTTCAGTACTGGGACGACATTAAGGACGTTGTTTGTGTGTTGTCATTGAATTGCTTTGGCTGGTAGAGAGGAATCTAGATAGATGGGCTACAAAATGAAGCCCAACCAGCTGATGGTGTTATACACAAGTCCAACATATCTAGGATGTCTTTGCATCAACTGGATTCCTAACATCAGCAATTGGAAGTCTGCATTTGGAAGTAATGGAGCAAATCAAATTTGAGTCATACTGACAGTATAATTATTAATTAAAAATGTCAACTGGTTAATTTTAAGCATTAACAGCTACTTGTTTAGGTCTTGGCATTTAAGGGTTATTGGGTTAGGTTTGGAGTAATTCTGGTTTGGGTTAAAATACATCAGTTTTCAAGCTCTTTTCTTGATGAGCATGTTGGTTCCTGCCCACTTTCCCTGGAAAAAATACATGCTTATTACATTAAATACATTTTCCACATTACTTACGAATTTGTCCTTTTACATGAAAAACTATTGTTTTTTTCATGACTATTTCACATTTTCTCATGAGACCCTGACAGACATGGGGAAGTCTACTGCCAGCTGAGGAATGAACTATGAGCTATTACGCTTATCAGTATTAGGCTACAGCTGTACAATTAGGACATTGGGGAGGCTGGCAGATTACAATGGTTAGTCCATTAAATTAAGATTTAGATTTGTGTAAGACTTTATTTCAGCTTTAGGCCTGGTGATGTGTAACGGTATGAATTATGTTGATTAATATTTTTTACTCTCTCAGAGCCCACAAGTTGGGGTTCAGTATTCAGGGTCATCATGTGATACGTGGTTAGGCAGACAATTTAAATGCATAAATACAAGGATAGAGAATTTGGATTTTTGGTAATTATTGGATGGGAAATTGCCATGTGAGATAAGATGTGGTGCTTTTTCAAACCAAGTTAGGGAAGTTAGCTTTTGCGGCTGATAGTTAATGAAACATAACTCGTATGATCAGTTACAATTTGTAAAAACTTGGCTTATAGATATGTAATGACATCTACTATTAACACATTCCGTATATGAAAATAGTGAGGCAGAGCAGTTTGTAAAAAATTAAAGTATCTTTAGCCATCACCCTGTGTTCAAAGGAAGGAAGGCCCATGCACCACGATATCTGGAGTGTAAATGGTCCATGACTGCTAATCACAGTTATAGTGAACTGTTAATAATATTTTTGTGTTATTTCAAGGTATTGTGATTGTTTTAGAAGGTAACAGTGCCATGGCCTGTAATTTATACAGTTGTGGTCAGAGGTTTATGTGCACTCATACAATCGTTGGCATGAATGTCATGATAGTTTTGGATATTTAATTATTTCTTTGAACTGTTCTCTTTCTAGAGAGGAAATAGAGTACAGCAAACATCTTTAATGACTTAAAAAAAACAAGAGTCGGGTGTACAACCTTGAATTTATTTAGGGTTTTCTCTTAACCACACATGGTCAAAAGTATACATACAGGATACATACATATATCAGAAATATGAGCCTCTTTTCAAGCTTTCTCTTGATGGTCATACTGGCTCCTGCTCACTTTTATGGACAAACACGTTGTTCATTTCCTATTTAAATTCATTACTCACTTATTCCTGTCCCAATTCATGTATGGACAATTCATGTCCATGTACATGAAAAATGATTGTTTTTTTCATGACTATTTCACATGGGTAAGTAATGCCAGCAGAAGAATTAACTCTCTAAGCTATTACGCTTATCAGTATTAGACTGCAGTTGTATAATTAGGACATGGGAGAAGCTGACAGATTACAATGGTTATCCCATTAAACTAAGAGACAGTGAGACAGTTTTATTCTTTCAGCTTCAGCACTGTTGGCGTTTAACGGTCTCAATCATGTTTTAGTATTTATTCTTAACTTTTAAAATATTAGTGTGTGCACAAATTTGATGTGTGGTAAACAGAGATGGGCAGTAACGCGTTACTTTTTTCAAGTAATGAGTAAAGTAAGGGATTACTATTGCAAAAAAGGTAACTAGATTACTGTTACTTTCCCGTAAGCACACTGCGTTACTAAAGCTGTGATTTTTTTGCGGGAGTGTCTCATGACAATGACGTAAGCGAGTGCAACGTTGGTGGCAACAGCTGTGTGCAGATCAACAATGGATAATATATCGAGTGCGGGAGAGAGTATGAGCGTGCAGCATTTAACGCGTGGAAGTACTGACCGTACTTTGAGTTTGATTCCGTAAAAAGTGACAAAAACATTAGCATCCGCTGTACAGTGCGTGGGAAGAAAACTTCTTTTTGCAGCGAAAAAAACCCCCAAACCTCCGAGCGAGCACCGAGTGCGCTGCCACGGAATCTTCCACTGACCGCTGCGACACACCTGCACCAGGGCAAACATCCGCCTGCCCTGCTCCTGCTATACAGCTGAAAATAGAGCAACAGGACTGAGTCTTTGATTTTATTTATTTTCTGCTGTGTTTCACTTGCATTTATTTGAAAGAGTGAGTGTAAACACAAAAACCTATTTTATTTTATGTGCTGGAATGTGCAGAAAATAGGTTTAAATGTTAAACAAATTTCTTCCAGTCAGAGAGTGTTGTATATAATTACATTTTTGCTTGATGCATGAAGTTAAAAGAATAAAACTAATAAAACAAGTTTTTAAAAGAGACTTTTCCATTTGATTACATTTTGTATGATGGATTATGCAGAAAAAGTAGAACTGGGCTGAAAGATCTATGGCTTTATTACGTATTCAGGTTGTAAATCATGTTTTTAAAAAGCAACTAAGTAACTAATTACTTTTTGAAAATAAGTAATCAGTAAAGTAACTGGATTACTTTTGGGGGGAAGAAATCAATAATTAGTTACTGATTACTTTTTTCAAGTAACTTGACCAACACTGGTGGTAAACAAGTCCTTACAAGTGTTCTGTTTAGGATCACGTATTAATCCTTATAGAACAATAACACTGATTTAAAATTGCTTGCGAATTTCATTTTTCAGGGTTACACCTGAAGTTACCTGGATAAGTGTGACCGGTGTGGTTCTGCGTTGTGTCTGACGATAAAAGGTGAAAGAAAGAAAGACCTCCAAATAAATAGCTTGCCCACTCCAGCTCCTATGACCAAATACAAACAGTGGGGAAGAGGGTTAGCTCAATCCACCACAACTTCCAAGCTAGCAAGAATTATCTATTCATGTTAGCATTCACGTTCCCTAGAACACATATGTGGCACACACATTTATAGCATCTAACAAAAAACAGGCATAATGATGACAATAATTGAACTAAAATTGCAATCAGAAACATCAGGGTGGCTAAATATGAATTATATGTGTGTTTTACAGTGTTGGAAAGAAATGACACCAACCTCTCCCACAGGGGAATTGTAGAAAAGGGGAGAAGCAAAAGATGTACACTGTATTTATAGGGTTGCACCAAAGAAGAACAACAATGAGGAGGGGCTCTAACTGATAATGAACATAACTACAGGCTTGGAGGTCCTAAAAGTCAGGTATAAAAGGAACGGTTTGGGGGTTTACAACACATTTTGTGTTATTATGACAAGATGTGATTTATGACCCTGTTACTTAAGCACCTAATCCTGTTTTGTAGCACAGGCTTCTGGTCTGGAGCAGAATGAATGTTCAGAATGAGATCCTCGTGGCTCCTGGATAGTGTCCTCCTTTGCAACAGCTGTACAGTTGGTCTAAAGAACACAGGGCCACAAAATATAAAAAAAATTTTAAAAAAGTTTGAAGTACATTAAGCACAACCCAGTGATTTGTGACAACCATCATCATTATACCCACTGTCTCTGACTGAAGTACACCCTTATGGTGTCATTTATATCTCAGTGTTAACTCTGCTCTGTGTGTGGAAGCCCTGCAGAGGCAATTCAACCATCTGAGTCTAGCTTACTTTTCTAACTGTCTCACAACAATGGAAACAGTTTAAATATAAATTAATAATAAAAAGTAAACGGTTTGCAGAAAGCCAACCAACATGTCACAGGCGCTGGAGCAGAGCTTCTCAAGCTGGGAGCAAATTCCTGCTGGGCATCCAAACACTGTGTTCACATGAAAATGAAAATACAAAGTCAAATGAGGAATGATCCTTATCAAACTGGCATTTATATGTTTCTTAAATAAAGAGTACAGTACAGCTTATGATTAATAATGAACAGACACTTTTACTGCAACATATGGAGTTATGTTACACATGCAGCCTGCTTCAAAAATAATCCAGAGTTATCTCATTTTTCACAGCCACTCAGTTTATTGTATAGAAAGATGGTTGCTGTCATTATTAACTCCCCACCTGGTTTCTAAGATTCAATTTTAGCATTTTGGCCACGTTGGGTGTTTCTGGAGCCTGGGAAATAGACTTGGATGAGAAGACAAAGCGCTGAGTTTTCAACTAATGAATGCTAGACAGCTTGATACCAGCTGTCTCCATAAAACACTCAAAAGCAATAAATAAATCTTAGAATTTTTCTCAGCATGACAGGAGCACAGACTTCTTAACAGTCTGTTAGTACAAATAACTGCACAACAAGGTATATTATTCTTCTGATAACTGCATTAGAAATTATCCAAAAGGCACCGACAGCACAAACACAGTATAGAGATGATCCATTTATAGCCGCCTGTGTCAGGCCATGCCCCTGATTTTAAGCCTTAATGACCTCCAAAAGGATCTGTCTATTATTAAGAAGAAACTGTCCATAGATACAAAATTATTAATAAAAAAATATTTTGTACAAGCTGCAAACATCCTGAGATGACTGTATTACAGATATAATGAGGCTTTGCAGAGATGTGACCACTAACCATTAAGTTGTTCGTCATTTTGCACATGTGACAATTGTGGTGACAGTGTAAGGTTGACATTAAAAAAAAGGCCTGGGCTTAGAAACTGGTCTGCAACAATCTGGAAACTGCTAGCCAAGTGTGAAAAAAATAAGCAAAAGAAATTAGCATTTCATTAAAGTCCCAATCATGCAAGCCCAGATACCTGCCAGTGACCCCCATCTGTTCCTACTCTCCAAGCTGCAGTGAAAGTGTGAAAAGTACAATGCAAACTTGAAATGGGAACTGTTTGCCTTCAAAGTAAAAGTTACACCTTTTAAAACATACAGGCTGTAGTGCTGTTTGAAGACAAACCTTTTACATTTCTGGTAGTAAAGCATTTCAATTTTTATTACCACTGGGCTAGCAGTTATCGGGTATTTGCCGACAGGTTTCTTCCTGTTAAAAGGGAGTTTTTCCTTCCCACTGTCACCAAGTGTTTGCTCAGAGGGGATTAGGATTCTAATTGCTGGGGTTTTCTCTGGAATATTATAAGGTTGCTGTTTTCATTTGGCATTTTAAAAATGCAATTTATTTGAGCTGAATGAGATTACATGAGAAACCGCCGTAATCCAAATCTAAAAACTGTGATAAAATGAGTGTTTCCAGCTGTCTACGGACTGTTTTAGCGCTCAGGAATTATTTGAACCTCATTGTTCAAACTCTGGCTGAACAATTCGATCATCCACCACTAGAACGGAGCATGTCTATGAAAGGAAATAAGAAACGGCACAACAGGTTCCCTTTACTTCTTTTCTTTTAAAGATTTAGACTGAAACTGAACCCACTCTTATCATAATTAATGTTGCCGCAGGACCATCATTATAAACACAATCATGCGTCTTGAGCTTTTGAAATCTGTTGGACTGACATTAAAGAGTCTTTTGATCTCGTCAAATCTTGAATCAAAGTTGCGATGAAGTCTTGACACCGTGCCTGACCTCTCAGCATGACAGCGAGTAACTTCACAAAATGTTTCTGGCTTGTCTTTGATTGATATTAATGACACTGAACGGTTTGGTCCACATCATGTTTCCACAGAAATCTATTTTGTTAATACAAATTATGTGCATATAGCTGATGGGAGATGATGCTGGCATAAAAACGAAAACAGGAAAGTGGCTCAAATAAAACCATGCAGCCACCCCCACTCTGGCTGTGGGTAACATTTGGGTATTTGAGGTCTCAGGCCATCTGGTTTGGTTTATTCTCTGAACTCTAAATCCCCTTTAACTCAAACCCAACACCTACAGCACACGGTGCCACCACACTGCTGCCTCATACTGTTCTCTGTCCAGTTTTCATGCTTTTAATCACACATTTTTAGTTTTCCTCCAACCAGGTGAGGACATCCTGAGTCTTGGACAGAGCTATTATAGGAATCTTGTTCACAGCAGTGGAAATCTGCAGAAATCTGCAAAAGTATAACTATAAAGTATCAGGGGTGAGTCTAGAGTGGGGTGCTGGGGGTGACACCGACCCTCCCATTGCCACAACCAAGTATGGTAGTACATTTACTTACACAAGTACTTCGCTTACGTACAGTTTTAAACAGAGGTGGGACCAAGTCATTGTTTTGCAAGTCTCAAGTAAGTCTCAAGTCTTTATCCTCAAGTCTCAAGTCAAGTCTCAAGTAATGTCAGGCAAGTCAGAGTCGAGTCTCAAGTCACTGGTGTAAAAGTCCAAGTAAAGTCACAAGTCTGAAATTTTGAATTTCAAGTCCTTTCGAGTCTTAAAAAAAAAAAAAAACGAAAAAAAGCATGTTGCAGTTATATGCTAAATGTAAATATTAGACCATGTAATTTTTAAATCTGTGTTTTTCTCAACACATGACAAAATAGTGAACTTAGAAAATATACACAAATTGTGAAATTGCACCTCTTTAAAATGCAGCTCAATTAAACCTAGCTCCAAGAATAATTTTCACCGACAGTTCTGAGATAAGCTGCATGTTATTCTTGGATGCGGTTGTAGGACCGGCTTTAAAATCGCATGACAAAAATATCATACATAAATAAATGATATTTTTTTAAAAATATCATTTAAAAAAAACTGCATCACCAACGTAGCCTGGAAAACATTTGCTAGTTAGATGAAGTCAGCTATCTCATCGTAGCATATTTATATGCATATTTATAATTATACGGTTCTTGGAGTGAGTGCATACACTCGTGAAGTTTAGTAACTTCTGGTCACTGCAACAAGCCCAGGTACAGTTTACCGACGGATGGGTACAGGGACCTTGAAATGCACCGTGTAGAAAGTAAAGACCATCGTACGTATCATAAGTTTACCAGTCTCACAAATCGTCGTCATAAATACACATTCGTTAACCGTTTATTAATATAACCTTTGAGCTCAACGATAATTAATTAGTAGTGGAAATAATTTCTGGTAGCGTCACAGAAATGTAGCAGTGACAATAATACTGTATGCTGTAATCGTACTGGGCAATTAGTGATACAAAACAACAGTTTTATCCTGTGAATAAAAGTATATGTTTTTGTCAATGTACCATAATAACAGAAGCGAAACGCAATATTGTGTCAGGACAATTTACTATTTATGCACAATAAATAAAGGAGCATAACGCGACAATTTCTGTTCAGCGCCAGACTTGCTTGTAACCTATATCACCAATTATGTTAAGAAAAATGACGCATTAACTACAACAGCAGACTGACCTTTGTGGAAATGCTTGGAGCAGACTAACCTGTGAGCTGGAGTGTTCTGGGACGTTATAATTGGTCTTTGAATGGCTGCAATCCAGTCGCCTCTTTATTACTTCGGAAACATGGCTCGAACAATTTCTCTTCAACGACGTAATCCGATAACAACCGATCTCTTTACCCGTCGGCTTCCCGTGGCTGTCATGTGACCGGCTATTGCAGTTAATAATACAACAGCTTCTTGACATTTTTGTGTTTCTTTTTTATCGCTGTATAACTGATTTTAATTGAAAGCCTGCGTGCGCTAGTACCGCTTGCCACGAGTTCCCAGAATCCTTTGCGGTTCTACCCGTGAATGACGTCACATTTTCAATCTCTATATAATATGCGTGTTAAATTTTATATTTGGGGTAAAATATCAAGTCTTTTCAAGTAAACCGGTTCAAGTCCAATTCAAGTCCCAAGTCATTGGTGTAAAAGTCCAAGTCAAGTCACAAGTCTTAGAACATTTTTTCAAGTCAAGTCTAAAGTCATAAAATTAATGACTCGTCTGACTCGAGTCCAAGTCATGTGACTCGAGTCCACACCTCTGGTTTTAAACATAGAATACTAATATTTTATTGTGTCATTTTGTCACTGCTGTTAATGTGAGGTTTTAAAAAATAAAAGTAAATTTCAAACTACCAAAAGTAAACAATAAAACACTAATGAGGTTAAAGTACTCAAGGGAACTAAATAACCATAAACTAAGTAGCAAAACGCTGCTTTCTGGTGCCGATGTGCTGTCTCTGTCTTTGCAGAGGATGTGGCAGTAAAATGTGTCATATTAAAGGTGTTAATAATTTTACATTGAATTTTGTCACACTTAAGGGTTGTGATGTGATGTCATTACTCATTTTTAACGTTTTCAAATGTTTTAATTATTATAGCAAATAAATGAACATCATATAATCAGATCCTGGTTGATAATCTCCTGATGTGTTGCACCATTATTCTGCATCTGTGGCTCTGACCACATGTGCTGATGAGATTGAGGAAATAATATTTCATAAAAGCCTTTAAAGTTGCCAAAGGAGTAACACCAGTGACAAAAAGGCGGTGCATGTGACAGATGTAAAAAGGAAGAAAAATAAAATAAATTAAAAAATATCTTGGCATTCCAAAATTGGACATTTCTGTAGAATAACCAGTCTTCTTAAATTGGTACCATACGAGTATCTGCAAAAAATCTCAGATGAGTTTGAATCTCAGTGACCTCAGAGGGCAAGCTTTCTGAAAGTCTTGTGAATGCAATAACTTGAGAACAAAGTGACAAAGGATTTTAAAATTGATATCATAGATTTATCTATTAGGAGGTTGAGCACTGGTGGCTGCCAGTATTTTTCTGCATGATAAATGCTGTTGTACTAAAAGAAAGGAATCTGTCCGCATGACTCTTTGAGCTATAAATCTAAGAAATATTTACAGATAAATTACAGAAAGGTTTCCAGTAGCTCATTGCTCAGACTGTCCTGTAAAATATCAATTTCTGTGTGAACCCATTGTAAAAAAAAATAACCACACACACAAAAGAAACAAAAAACAGGAAGATTTCCATAATTTAATTAGTTAATTGCTTTGGTGTAGCATGAATGGCCATGGTGGACATCTTTATTTGCAGGAAAACCTTTAATTAAAGCTACAAAACGTATTAAACAGCTAATCTTGTTAAAATAAATGTAAAAATGTAATCAAAAAATGTTCCTTTTTCTTCTCAAAACTTCCAACCTTTGAAACAGCAGAGTAAGAACACATTAGCATGTTGTTTTGCAAGTCAAGTTTAAATGCAGGCACAGCCTGTTCGATCCCCGGGCTCTCTGTCCTGGTCATTGTGTCCTTGGGCAAGACACTTTACCCTACCGCCTACTGGTGTTGGCCAGAGGGGCCGATGGCGCGATACGGCAGCCCCGCTTCTGTCAGTCTGCCCCAGGGCAGCTGTGGCTACAACCGTAGCTTGCCTCCACCAGTGTGTGAATGCGAGAGTGAATGAATAGTGGCATTGTAAAGCGCTTTGGGTGCCTTGAAAAGCACTATATAAATCCAATCCATTATTCTCTTTCCTAAGTACTTCTCAAGTGTCCTTCACACTTTTCCTTGCCCTCATGATATTTTCCATCAGAATCAAGGAAAAGTGGTTAGGAAAAGGAAGTCAGAGAATTATTTTTGGACTATTTGAATGTACCCAGAGTAATAGAAACTTAAAAACACGACACTGCTAAATCAGAAAATCACCGTCTTTTAACATGAATATTTGATTTAACCGTGCCAGCTGATTCTGAGCCTGTTCTTTCATCTAACTGTGTGATTGTTTTAGGAAAAAGCTGTGGGTTTTCCCAGCGATTGGCCTGAGCTGGAACTATGAAACAAACAGACTGGATTTAAAATCCTGTCCATGTGACTGCAGCATTTGTGGCTTAGTCGAGTCTGTTTGTCATTTTGAGCAGGTTCCCAGTTTACGTTCACACTTCTTCAGCACGTTACTTTTGAAACATGAACACGTGAGAAATATTTTGTGTTAGTGTCTCATTGCTCGGTTACCACATCTGTCAAGGGCGGTCCATTAGATCCAGAGTGGGGGGAATGTGAAGCTATAAAGCGTGGAGCCTGGTGCCAGCAGAGAAACTTAAAATATTGGACCTTCCCGCAGCTCAGGAAGCATCAAGGTTCTTGTAACCTTGCACGGTTTGAGCTGTCAGAGCGAATGTCCCAGCGTCTTCCTCTTTTTTGACATAATGATTTCCTTTTGATGCACAGCAACCAGTTTAATAACATTTCCCAAAGACACAAAAGTCTCATATTTCACAGGCAAATTGGGTTCATTTTGGACTTTTTGTTTTCTTGTGCTCTTAAGATGCTGACCACACTCTGCATGCACGCCGAGGGATCTTTTTTCCCTGATCCGATGGCCAGTCATCTTTGATTAGTGTTGCTGTTTTAAAAGGCTCGGTGCATAATGGCTCCCAGTGTGCCATCAGTCATGTTAGGATACTCGGAAGCTGCCATAAAGAGAAACTAGAGCTGCAGCACACTTGGCTAAACTTACTGCTGATGCCTCAAATTTAGTGAAGTACAAGAAGTGGATGAATTTGAACTCATTTTTACTGACAGAGTTCCTGGGTGCAGCAGAGGGAATGCAGTCCTGCTGGCTCCATCGAGCGATGACCTTCAGCTCGCACTGTGGCATTTGAAATGGCTCGGGTGCCAAAACTTGCAGTTCTTCTGAGATTCACTTGAGGCTGCAGCAGTGATTCCGTCCCCATAGACTCTTATGTTATGATAAACATGTTTACAGCCTGATACAAAGAACAGATTTGAGATTTGGGGGTAGTTTTCCTGTTTGATAACTCTATAGTGGATGAAATTTACTGGTGCTAGTCTGAAGACGAGGGGCTCAATGAACAAACCAACCACAAACCTGGAGGAGAAAACATGTGAGATGAAAGTCTGAGTATCTCTGCCTGTCGCCCCTGTAACCCACTAATGGCTTTTAAAATTTCTCCTCTTGAAATTTGGACCCATTTTTCAGCATTTCGACAGCTTGAACAGCTGCCCGTTATGCCTCTCCCTCTCACACCGGAGAGGTTTCACTTTAATTATCTACCTGGACATCTCATTTCTGAGTAAAAACCTCCTTGGGTCGTCACTGTAAATCTTCTCATTCCTTAAAGCGTAACTTAAATGACCGTCAGCTAATTTGAAGTTCGACCAAAGAAGGGATTCATAGCATTTAATTGTGTCTTAATGTGCAATTATCCAAGTTTCAATTAAGCAGATTAGCGCAGTAAATCACAAACAGCCTCTCAATGCATCACAGACACAGATTATAACGGGTTGATCGCACCGAACCTGAGTGAAACTGCTGGAGTTTAGACTAAGGATTGAAGCCTCCCTCCTCTGAGACCTGGAAACAGTGACAAAGCATGACCGCCTTTGCTGCAGATCAGCAGTTTGCCCTCATCTGGGTTTGTTCTGCACTGAAATCCTCTTACTCCCCGTGCAGGTCTGTGCTCTCGGTGGACAGGTTGATACGAGGGCTAGTTCACCCACGTTTCAGCTAAATGTGAAATATTAGCCCACCATGTACGGCGCTCGGGAGACTGATTCATCTGTAGGATTTGTAAAAGAAAATCCAGACGGTTTTTACCACCCCAGAGTTCTGCAGACAGGCTTATTTGTCTTTGAAAAGCATCTGAAAGCTGCTTCGCCTGACCAATACTGAACCGGAGAGCTCCTCCGTTTACAGTTTTACAGTCTGTTCACGTTTAATCATCCAGGGTTTGTTCCCATCTTATGACACGTGAATAACAGCAGCAGTTTGTAGGAGCTCAGACAACTTACAGACCACTTTAAAACTTCATGTATGATTGTACCAAGATTAGTGGTGTCAAACACGTGGCCCGATGGTGCCATTTTATCATAGTTTGAATGAAGCTTTCCACAAACTGTACCCGTGACCTCCGACCTCTGATCCAGTGTTTGTGGATCATTTGCTGGGTCAAAGTCTGAAATGGAGCTAAAACTTTTGGCGAAGTGATTCCTATAACTCACGAGATTAATAAATCTGAGTAGGGACTTTGGAGGTCAAAGCACTAAATCTGTGACACTTTATCGCCTCATTTCTGTTTAATAATGAGCCATAAATATGAGACTGTTGTTATTAGGAGCCATCAGAGGGATTTAAGGCAGCTGGAAGAGTGAAAACTTTAATTATTTATGTCAGTAAGTCGATGTTTGATTCCCGTGATGAATGAGACTGAACACAGGTGAGAAAATATCCACATACTACTAGTACTACTACTACTACTACTGTGAATAGTACTAACAATGAGAAGAAGCTGGTGAAGCAGAACTTTATTCCTGAGGTGGAAGAGGAGGGACAGTTGAAGAATACGAAGATGATGAGAAGTTTGTGAAGAAGAAAAAGGAGGAGTAGGAGACTGAGAAGGAGAAGGAGACAGGAGCTAAGAAGGAGACAAGAGATGACTAGGAAAAGGAAGAGGAGGAGAAGTGGCTGGTGAAGAACTTTGATCCAGAAGAGGAAAAGAAGAATTAGGTGGAAAAGAAGGAAAGGAAGAAAGAACCAGGACGAGAAGACTAGGAGAATGTAAATAGAGGAGAAGAAAAGGAGGTGATGGAGGAGGAGAGTGAGAAGGTACATGGTTAAAGTTTCTTTACCACGTGGTGCGCAGTGTCTCCGTGCACGCGCCTGTGTGCGTGCGCAAGAAGGATAAAAGCGCGTTGGAGGCGCGCGGGAGGCGTCAGGCTCACCATGCCAGGCTGCCCGCTGCTGCTCCGTGTCCGCACCTCCGAGCTGGCGCGCCTCCGTCTGTCGGACTCCCGTGCGGAGTCTTACTGATCCGCGGACGATGCGGCTCCTCGCGCTCTCCTCTCTGCTCCTGCTGCTCCTCGGCTCAGGTATGGAGGCTGTTCGCTGGTGGGAGACAAACCGGGAGGCTCTCTGCTCCTTTTTCTAATGAGACTGATGTGGATTTACTCACATTAAACCTTTATTACTGTAGGAGGCTCAGTCTGCACGCGCGGACTGTGCGCTCCGGTGCGCATGAAACGATCCAGGTAAGTTTAGGCGGAGAGAGAGAGCAGAGTCAGGGGCCTCTCCAGGGTCTGGAAAGGAAGAGAAAAAGACGCAAAAACAGAAATTTTCATCAGAAATAAACACAGAGGATGTTTTTCAGCTGCACGTGCAGCTCTCATGCGGATTTATAACGTGCAAAATGTCTGCACGACTCTTTAAACAGCGATTTTTGAAAATTTAATAACTCATTTAAAAGTATTAAAGTAAAAGTCGCAGTCCTGTTTAATAGAACAAAAGTTTCTGCCTAGAATATGCTTAAAGTACTCAGTATGTACAAAGGTACAGTCGTACATACGTGACATTACTATTGGCTCATTAATGTGTATATCACTTTAATGTGTTAAGTGGACAGGATTTAGTTTTAACTATAAAACTCAGCATCATATATATTCATATTTAAAACATGCAAATTACTAAATAAACAAAAAGTAAATAATAAAATAAAATAAATGAACGGAGTACAATGTGCAGTACAGTTATGATCAAGTTGTCCAGCAAAGAAGTTGTTAAAGGTACTTTTAGTAAAAACCTTCAACACAAATGTAATGAAAGCCTTTGCCACGAGGTGGCAGCATTTTAAAGATAAGTTACATTTTAGAAAAATGTTAAAACAGAAAATGTTCTTGTAATTTTCTGCCAGAACATTGTTTTTTATTCATGTATTTATTTTTATACACATCTCCATAAATAGTACATTTTAGTAAATTCAGTGCAAGGTTAAAAAAAAAAACTATAGTTTTTTTTTCAAGATTACACATTGTACTGCTGTAATCTGAATATCTATGCCTTACAGCACATTCAATAGAACTTAAACAGATAATTATGTATCAAATTACTTAAAAGTTTTTATTTTTATTTAGATTTTATTTGATTATTTTGACTTATTTTGATTTCAGATTAATTTTTACCTTCTTAAGATTTTTTTTTCATATTGCATTTTATTTTATTGAGTTCTACATCTTATTTTGCCAAAAATACCCTAAAATATGTTTGCTATGTTTAACTTAATGTTTACCTTCTCTAGCAAGTTTTAACAAATTTGTTTAAATAAAGTGTAGTTAAATAACATGTATATAGAAAACAAATGTATTTAATAAGTTAAAAAAATTTACACAAAAGAACAGATCACAAATGGGAAACAATAAAACAAAATAGATCAAAAGGAAAAAAAAGAAAACACAATTGGATAAAAAAGTGATTGCGATAAAGTTGTTCATCCCAACCATCATTAAATTCTTCTTAAAAATATTTATGTTTTGCTAATTTAAAGAGACCATTTCTGTTTTATGCTACCAAAATAAGGCTATGCATAAAAATACCCTGATTCTTGTCCAGAAGTTTAGTTAAAAGTAACGCTGTGCAGTTTTGACTCTGGCACACTGCACCACCTTGTGGCTGATAGTGGTATTACTGGAGAGTACAGCCTGGCCTTTTTTCAAAATCATACAAACATCTCTGGAGCACATCATGGACATCACACTACAGCTGCTGTTTCTTCATATTTTTCTGCTAGTTTCAGTTAATTTTTAAACAAAGCACATTTAAACAGACTACATTTAAGCTGTGCTTCAGTGCAGTCCTTCAGTAAACGTGCTGGAGTACACTAGCACCGATCTTACTGTGCTGCACCTCTTGTGCAATCCCCACCAAAAAGCCAGAACATAGTAATCAGTTTTTCTTTTGGAGTTTCATATCTTAGTGGTTCGAAAATAAGAGGAAATGTTTAAATAGCATATTACTATGAATAGTATTAGGATGTGTTGTCTATTAGACAGACAGAGGTAGCATAATAACTATTTTACAGGATTAATGATGCATCACATTTTTTCCAATACACCATACTGAATGTTGGTCCAGCAACATCGAGTGCAAACATCAACCTTTGTTTCAAACTGACCTGAATTTCATGTGGAGGTGATGAGAGCTGGATCTACAGTGCATGCTTTCCATGCCTGAAGGCAGCGAGGAGCAAGACCAGGAGCAGGCTCATCATTTTTCCTGCATTCATGGGTTTGTGCACCGTGAATCCATCCCCTGGGGTCAGACTGTCATCGCACAGTTTTACAGTGAAACCCCGAGGTGTCGCACGGAGAAGGAAACCATGTGCACTGTGGAGCCACGTTGAAAACACAGGATTTGAAAAACACAGTGTTTGCTCGCCACCTGGACTCTTCCACTTTCAGAAAATGAAAAGTAAGCTTGAGGATCACTGTTCTGACACACTGAAGAAGCACCAGCACCCAGTATAGTTCGAGTAGAAGTACAAGAAGACAGAAAAACACTTGCTGAAAATGATCCAGAGGTGCCCGAGAGGTTGATTCAGAACAGGATAATACATTGTACATTGTCGTGTTTTTTATCTAAAACAGGGAGGAGAGGCAGCTTTTCCTTAGGGTTAGTCAGCAACATCAGCAGCCTTTCTAAAATAAAAAGTGCACAATAAGTCACCTGGTTTTTAGACTTTTTAAGAAGAAAAGGATCCTTCATGGTTACTACCCCACCTCCATGTCCACAGCACTAAAGGAGACACATGCAGCTGCTGCCTGATACAAAAAAATCCTGTAACTCATAATTGACATTCTGAGATTAAAACTGCTGAAGAAGAAAAGACCTAGACTAGTGATGTCGTGGTGGTCTTTCATGCTTTTATTGTGTAGGGACAAATGCATGTGCACTTAAAAATGCCGAGCAAGACTTGTATATGGAAGCATGTGTACCCACACATTACATACATATGTATTTATACCTGTAAATGTTCACATGCATGGATATTTGCACAACAGCCATTTACATTTCAGAATATTTCTAGTATCAAATCATTCTCATTAAAGAGGTAGTTTATCTAAACCTGCGCTGCTGCTGCAACATGAATCTCCACTCCAGGAGTGAATTTCGTATTACGGCGGTGCTCCTCTGAACATCCAGTCCAGCCGGTGATCAGGGTTATTAGGATGCCATCTTCGAACAGGCAGGATCAAAGTGTGGCTGTCCGAGAAGATCCAAATGTAGGAGACACACTTTTATTGAGAAACAGGCAGCGTGGCAAACAGTCCAGATGTGGAACAGGCAACACAGCTGTTATTGCTTTGGGTGTTTTCTAGTTGTGTTTTGTTTAATTTTTATGTTTTTTTAATTCATTTTCAGTAGGTTTGCTTGTTTCAGTTTAGTTTTTAATGTTTTAAAATCTGTAGTTTATATTGTAAGAAACGCATGTGCTGGAGGCACAATAGAAGGAAAATAGAATAGAGTAGAATAACTTTATTGTCTCATTAATGAGAAAAGGCACAAATCAGTGAATTTATGATAAAAACAAAATAATGGGTGTCAGCCCACATTCATACTTATGCATTTATAGAACTATACAACTATAGAAATACATCCCACCATGTTATTATTCAGTATACTGATTTTTTGGGGGGCACAAATGACCCTTTATACACCTTTATGATAGCTAGAGGCGTCCTATAACCTCATCCTGAGAGCAGTAATTCAAGATTAAAGGAGGCTGTTCATGGTTATCAACAAAAGACCGGGCTTTTCTTAAGACAGTGTGGTGATACAGCTCATCCAATGAAGTTTATTGGAGACAGCAGGAACAGGTATTACATTAGAAATACAGCTTAATCACAGCTTGTAGACTGAAAGTATCAAACACATCCATCAAAGTCTGATCATATAAACTCTAAAAAGCGTTTTAACTCTATGAAATGAAAGTTTTCCCCTACTTGTAACTATTTGTTTTTCAACGTTCATAAATTTTCTTGGTCACCCCTGACTGCAGCAGGTGGCCGCCCCTCCCTGAGCCTGCATCTGCCAGAGCTTTTGTCCTTGGAAAAAGGGAGTTTTTCCTTCCTACTGTCGCTAAGTGGTCGCTTAAAAAGGGTTGTGTGATTGTTGGGGTTTTCTCTGCGTTATTGTAGCAACTTTACAATACAAAGCCCCTTGAGGCATCTTTCGTTGTGATTTGGCGCTGTATAAATAAAATTGAGCTGAAATTGAAAATCACCAAAGAGAGGAGATGAAACTGATAGAAAAAGACAAAAACATGAAATTATCCAAAACCATGACTCTTCTTTTTATAGAATTTTTTTTAAAAATAACCTGTAGTTAAAACACAACATGAGAGGAGCCTGAGGAACGAGCAGGGAGATGATCCATGAGTCAGTCAGCCACAGAGACATGAGGATCTATGTGTAGCCTATACACTTTTCCCATATGTTAATAATCCTGAGGTGTGGTGTTTTAGTGATGTGTAAGACTTGAAAGGTGCTGTGTGACTGATCCCCGTCTCTAGCGTGTGACTCGCTCTGTTAAAAATATATCTTCTCAGTTATGAAAAATAGATTCAGGTTAGCGTGCTCATGACCTGCACTGGATTTCTGCCGGAAATCTGTTTATCCTTCGCTCCCAGTAAATAAGCCCCCTGAAGGACACTCGGCGTAAACAAGTCAGCTTCACTGTGGAAATGGACAAATATGAGCTATCAAAGGGAGACATGATGAAATGTGCTGCTAAGATAAACGTACCAGCAGCAAGGCAGATAAATAATTGAGCATTATCTGTCACACAGATTTGAAACAGCGCGAGTAAAAGGCAGAATATTTAACAAAGTAAAACTCGACTCCACTTTGAGGTGAAACTTTCATGATAAAGCTGGAGGAAAAAACAGTGTCGAGGACCTTGTTGGGGTGAGTTATCGTGAATGAGGGGGTTTCTGTGTGTGTTTCAGGGCTGGCTCTGCAGATCCAGTGTTACCAGTGTGAGATGACGCACGACTGCTCCACGCCAGAGTTCATCGTCAACTGCACCGTGAACGTGCAGGACATGTGCCAGAAGGAGGTCCTGGTGAAGGAGGACGGTAGGTCATGACCTTGGTGTAGCGGATTGGATCTGCGTGGTTATGTGGAGCTTTACAGTAAAACTTTAATAGAATCCCAAACTCAAATATATAAACTAAGAATTCAGAGCGCACAACTGTTCCCCGTGTCTCCAGGCAGGATTAGCGTGTTTGTGTTGGTGGGCGCTTAGGCAGTTATATTTCCTCAGCCGGAGGAAATCTTGTAAACAAAAGGCCGTTTTGAAGTGACGCCAAAGAAACAGTTTGTATTTCTGGCATGTTTTAAGGCTCCTCTCTTTATGCAAAGACAGGAGAAAGACAGCTCTCCAGGCGCCACCGCCGTCAGCTGAAATCAAACTGATCTGAGGTCAGCGAGGACAGGGCCCTCGCCACACTACGACTATCATTAGAGGATGAAATACTTAGCTGCGGGGCAGCTTTCATGGATATAAACTGTGCCATTTTCATGTGAGAGAGAGATGTTTTGCATACACAGACAGCTGTGTCCTTTGTGTGAGATCAGACTTTTCTACACCTCATATCCTGCGAATTATAATCCAACAGAGCCTGACAGATAAACCGCCAGATCTGACGCTTCGGACGATATCAGCTCCCTGCAGATACACTGCTAGCAGTGTGCTGGCCTGTAAGTAATTGAGGTCGTGTGAAAGAAAGAAGAGTTTTATGGACTTGGAGGGGAAATAAGGAAAGAGCTGGAGCGAAGTGGAAAAAGGGAAGAGGGAACAGGAAGTGATCAGCACTGGAGTCTAAAAACACAAGAGGGTGAACAGGGCGCTGTAGGCTAGAACAGGTTAAACCAACTGTTTCAGTTCTAGAAAAGCTGATCAGTTAGCTCAATAAACTCGGAGTATGTTCATCCTGAGTTTATAATGACCACCAATTTAATCCAGTGGACTAACGAGACCAAAGAATCTGAACGATCATGTTTATCTTAACAAAACCGGAGAAAGGAGTCCACTCATCCACTCAGTCATCATTTACCCAATGGAAACTTCCCTTTATAGACAATAATCATGAAGTAGGACCAAAATGTATTCAGCTGAAGCATCTCAGGGATGAAAATGATGATAAAAAGATGAATAAAGGTGTATTGGGGGGCAATCGTGGCTCAAGAGTTGGTAGTTTGTCTTGTAATCGGAAGGTTGCTGGTTCGAGCCCCGGCTCAGACCGTCTCGGTCGTTGTGTCCTTGGGCAAGACACTTCACCCGCTGCCTACTGGTGGTAGTCAGTGGGCCCGGTGGCGCCAGTGTCCGGCAGCCTCGCCTCTGTCAATGCGCCCCAGGGCAGCTGTGGCTATAATGTAGCTTGCCATCACCAGCGTGTGAATGTGTGTGTGACTGAATGTAGTGTAAAGCGCTTTGGAGTCCATAGGGACTAAGTAAAGCGCTATACAAATACAGGCCATTTACCAAGTAACACTGCTGGAAGAAATAACATGATCCTGAGACTTACATGGCACAGATTCAACAAGGTGCTGGAAACATTTCTAAGATTTTGATCTATGTTGACATGATAACATCACACAGTTACTGCAAATCCATGATGTGACTTTCCTGTTACACCATGTTCAAGAAACCAGTTTAAGATGATCTGAGGTGTGTTATCATGCTGGAAGCAGCCATCAGAAGATGGGAACAGTGTAGTCATGAAGGGATGGACACGGTCAGTAGCAACACTCAAGGAGGCTGTGGTGTTTAAACAATGCTCAGCAGGTGCTAAGAGACAAAGTGTGCTGAGAAAACATCCTCAATCAAAGAAACTCTTCTGCACACCCTGAATGTAATAAGTAGTTATTTGAGTTGCCGTTGCCTTCCTACCAGCTCAAAACTGGTCATTCTGATCATGTCTACATACACGTTAACTTGCTGCCACGTGATTGGCTTATTAGAAATTGGTGTGGTGTTAGAAATGAGCAGGTGTCCCTAATAAAGTTTTATGTGAGTGATAGTTTAAAAATAAAAAAAACATTATGCAGTGCAGCCACAGTCCATCGTTTATATCCAGCTTGTGGTTTCAGTGTTTGAAGTTCAGTGACGTAGAGACCCACAGTATCTGTGATCTGCGGTTTCAGGTGCTGGTTGGACATGGCGGCTTGGATTCTCTCCCCCTTATTCAACATGTTTTGCAGCTGCTTTCTTTTCAGAGTTGTGCATTTGCATCGCTTTTGTTCGGCTCACATTATTCGGAATAAAGAATGTGCAACCTTGTTATGAAGGTTTCAATGTCATTTAAAAAGCGAGCTGACACTCGGCTTTGACCGTGTTCAGTAAAGGCTATTCAGACTTGAAGTTAGCAGGAACGCACAGAAAATCCCACAAAAACCCTGCAGTGTTTACATGCCTATCTACTAGTGAGAGCACGGGCACTAAAGGTCGCTCTCCCTGAGGTGTCCTTCATTTTAATACCCAGTGGAAATTGGAGGCGTGCATGCATGCGGGCGGGTGGTGTTGTTACTCCCTCTCTCTCTCTCTCTCTACAGCTGATGAGCAAACTCAATAAGTTCCTGTCTTTGGAAATGTGGATCCCAATTCAAAGGGCGAGCTCGCTGCACTGTGGTGTCGACAGTTCTTTAATAAGAAAATTTCTGCATGAATGCTCATGTACGTCCCGGCTTTTATCTCGCAGTGTTATCATTAATGCTGCTCTGCGAGTACAAGGAGAGCTCGGGAATCCGACTGACCGCACCTTATCGCTGTTTGCAGTGCAATAGATGGATTCACAATAGCAACGGCACCTCCGAGCGACGTGTATAAGTGATAAGAATGGAAATTTGTGCAGCTGTATGATTCTTACACAGTACACTTGCTGTGAGATTTCCGCCACAAGTGTGCGACTTTGCATGCTCCTCAGTGCAGATGTAGGAGCACATCCTCGGCTGGGGCTTGAAGATCAGTGCTTCTGTATCTGGAGGGCGTTAAACAATCATCTGCTTTCTTAAAGGCAGATTAGAAAGGAAGGAAATTTTCAGGCCTGAAGAACAATTTTACACCCCCTTCAGAGGCACAGTCTAGAGCCAAAATCTGCTTTTTTTGTTCACCATGATTTTTCTGTAACCAGCATTCATTGTGATGGCAATGATCATAGATTCTGAAAAATGTTCCAGGTTAATGTTTGACCTGGACCTAATAGAACAAGCATCAATGTTTAAACTTCTTTTTTTTTTTTTTTTTTTCCTGCCTGTCCCGTTTGGCTCTTTTGCCATCAGAATTGTTGTCTAAAGGCAAAGAAAGATGCCCAACGGATTTACTTTACCAAATTGACCATCCCAGCCTTGCCGTAATGGTCCATTTGATTCACCTTTTATTGTTCATTTTATTTTCACTTACTGAATACGGGACAGACTTGACTGGGGGAAAGAAGGGGAGAAAGAAAGAGGGAAAGAGAAACAGCTGAGAAGAGGGACGGGGGAGAAGGGCAAAAAACATAAACCAACAGAACGGGCAGAGAAAAAAAATGCATCTATCAATCACCTGGGTCACCTGCTGAGAAAGAAAAAAGAAAACAAGCAGAAGAGAACAAGAGTAATAGAATAAACAACATCACAATGATATATGGGAATATGACAGTAAATACTAAATATTAAACATTATTGTGCAGCACATAAGATCAACAGAACACAGTGTGCTTTGAGGTAGGAGCCAAAAAGGGTGTAGTTTGTGGGTGTGATCACCCGTGTGTACACCTGTGAGCATGGACGCGCTTGTTTTTTTTTAAAGGTTCCTTCATGTAATGATCTGCTAGAGGGTGTGGGGGGGCCACAGCCCCGTCCTCCAGGGCATGAAGCAGGTATGGAGGAGATCAAAACTCCAGACATCCAGAGGCCCCCAGAACACAAGAGACCAAGGAAGACCAACAGAGGGGCAGCCGCGCCACTGTCCCAGTAAGAGCTGAGGAGAGTCCCAGATGAGGGCTCACTCAGCAGCCGCGGAGCAGAAGCCAGGGGGAGTTGCAGTGACGCACCCGTGAGCTCCGCCGGCAGCCAGCCGTGCCTGAGTGACCGAGCCCCAGGCCGAGAGGCCGGGGGCACCCCACCTCCGAAGTGGCCCGAGCGAGCCCCAGGCTCCAGGCCCCGATAAGCGGCCGCCAAGGAGTGAGCCGGTGTGTACCTGGACGTCCATCCCCGGACACAAAGAACCACCAACGCACCGATGTCTGAGGGAGTCCGCCATTGGCAGGGGAAGTGGTGGTAGGGGGAGATAGGCCTCCAAACCTTGGAGGGCCTGAGATGTCCCCAGAGAGGTGGCGCCTGACACCCAACCTGACATATAGACACAGACATACAGGCACACACAGATACAAACATCCATTCCCACCCTCATGCTCTCATATACACTTACTCCACACTCAACCAAAGTGGAGACAGACATAAAGAGACGCTGTACACACGATCACACTCCCCAAGCGTACTCTACAAACCGGGTCTAGGTACCCTTGCCCCTGGAGGGGGGAACTGCACCCAGACCCAGGTGGTGTTACCCTTTTCCCTGCGGTGGGGGGAGGCAGACCGCCCCAACTCCGCAGCAGCAGGGAGGCCCCACACTCCAGACCGCAGTCGGACGGCCAACTCCTCCTCCTAGCCCCCCCGCTCCAGCAGGTCGCAGAGAATGGGGGTTTAAACTTCTTTCTGATAATTCATTGGACAAAGCTTGAAAAAGTGCATTCTGGGTAAACTTTTAGGGCTCATTTTGCCATGTGAGATATCAGCTGCTCCTTTGTGCCTACATTTAGATACCATACTTGTGTTTGTCTGACAGCCTCACGCCGTTATACTCCAGTAATTTAGCTCATTTTTAACTCTCACCTGATGCCTGCCTTTTGTTTTCCATCATAAACCAATGAAAAGCTAGTTCATGAAAAGGGAAGGACCCCCCACCCGATGAACAGCCCTAAACTATCCCTGTTAAAGCACCAGCAGTCAACAAAACCACATGCAGAGCAAACATCTTTTCCTATGATGGCAGTTTTTTCTGCTGGGCAGCATGAAACAAGCTCTGCTTCCCGTCTTCTATTACTATAATCATCTTTCTCCTTTGATTATGTCTTGAGAAAACATAAAAGGCTGTGCTTTTAGCTTGGAGACGGATGTTTATCGCCCGTGTATTTAAAAAAGGAGATGATTGTCACGCTCCAGTGGGCCACCTTTCATTTCAGAGCTTTCTCCTTTAATGGAGGGGAGTCGATTTACTGTAATAAATGATATGAAAGTGGTCACCCTGCAACTCCTCAGAGGCAGTCTCAAAGAGACGGTAGATTAGTGTAATGGCACACAAACTCATACCAAAGAAAGTTTGCCATTAAAGTATTTTTGCTGGTGATAGTGATAAAGTATTATAATAATATAATTAAAGGTTTTGATGTGGAAATGTCACAACAAAAGAAAGTGAAAATACTTCCTTGGAGCTCACTGCCTGCAGGTGGCGCTATAGGGTTTGAGTGTGATGTGTGTAGGGTGACGGGACACCCTGGAGGTCCGACCCTCAGCTGCTGAGGTTAGCTACTGGTATGTGAAACTTCACCGCTCTGGCAGGGAAGCAGCCCAAACTGGTACGTTGACTGATACCAGGTAGATATACTCAGACTTACCTCAACACACAGCTCGGGCTCTGAAACAGTGTCCTGGAAAAAGCTGGAGCTGCCCTCGATGAGAGGAGGCTGGGGTGGGTCTCCTACTATCCCCTTGGTTCGCTGCCAGTATGTTTACGTTTTTCTTGGTGAATGATAAGGTTGCTTCTTTGGATTTGGTAACAAGTCCTGACTGTTGTTTGCACTTGTTTGCAAAGCAGCAGTCAGGAGCACCCAGTCTTCTTGGAGTTCCTGGTTGTTGTGCTAGAGGATGCCTCATCTGCAACTCCATTGTCGTGCTGGATAACTTCAATGCAATGACAGAGAGACCTGGAGGAACGTGAGTGGGAGATCTTCAATTTCCACCTTCAAGCAGAACTCCAACAGCATTCTGAGGAAGGCTTGAGACACTGATTCCAAATGGAGCGTCTCATTAATCCCACTGGCACTCCTTCCATGGAGGAAGCAGGGGACAAGGGGGAGGTGTGTCACCCATCATTTTGCAGCAAGGTCTTACACTGGTGAGACTGCCATTCAGAGTTGGACTTGCTGATTTTTTTTAGTAAGGGGAGAATAATTTTTAGCCAAAGTATGAAAAAGGGTCATCTAAATTATCTCAAATTTGGCACTGCAGTTACTCAGGTAATCAGCAACACTTTTGCCAAATTTGAAGCTGACTGTATCAATGAATGGACAGATGTTACTGGTAACATTTTGCTTTAAAATATTAATTACACCTTTCAGTAACTAAAATTAGCTATTCAGTTGATTTGCCATTATTTGAGGTTCAGAGAAAGGATTGATTTCTGGCTATCTTGAATAATAATAAAACAGTCCTGTATCACGACTATTAAAAGGTACCCAGCGACTTTTCTCTTTGTAAGTTAATCCAGCTGTAGTGATCAAGACAAGAAAAACAGCACGCTTTTTACTAAGGAAACAAATGAAAACGTGCAGTTCAGCTGGGCAACATTATTGCTTAAAACTGTCTTCAAAAACATGTTTAACAGCCCATAGATGATGATCACTGCTGCGCGCTTTAGTCTTGCCGTCACACTAAGCATGTAAAATCTTCACAGAGGCAGCTGACTAAATGAAGCAGCGATGGCAAGACGAATAAGCGCAATTATTCCCCCTCGGATTCCTCTGAAAATCAAACGACAGTGGCTGATGTGTGGCAGTGCAGCACGTTAGGCAGTTGATGAAGGCAGATAACTAACATGTCACCGGCTGAGCACAAAATCATCTTGTTTTTTTTTTATTGTTGTTGTGGAGGTTTGATTTCACCACCTGAAGCTGCGGTGTCTCATCTCTGAACAGGTTTTTGAGTTTTATGTGCACAGGTTCAAAAGTAACCACCAAAAAAGAAATTCACTGACAGTATTTGAGTCTGAGCAATTCCTGGATTTCCTGTTTTTGTTCTTTAAAAGAGATACAATTCTGTCCAAAAGTCAAAAGTTTCTTAGGAGAATCACTTTCAGATACTGTTGATTGTAGATAGGTCTTTAGGCCTATCTACAATCTTTCTTTTGTCCTCCACTTCTTCAGCTTCCTCAGATTTTGTAAGGACACAGCACACCATGACAATATGTGCCACATTTTGGGGTAATAACTCTTTGTAAATCCTCTTCATTTTGCAAATATACTATTTTGTGTCTGTCAAACTCTATTATCTTAGGCATTTTTCACATATTCAACTAAATAAACTGGAACAAGTAACATGTTTTTGCAACAGGTTGAGAGTAACAAAATCCCTAAAGATACAATTTAAAATGGGTTCAAACACAACACTGGTTCATCCCTTTAGTTAAATACCTTTTTTATGCTTCAATGATTCAGAGGTAATCTTTCAAGCATCTGCCCCAACAAATACCACTCACACGAATTAAACATGAAAACACAAGATCTTAAAAAGTAAACTGAATCAAGCAAACTCAAAACTAAACTGACATCAAAATGAAATAAAAGTTATTTAATTAATGGAAAAATGTAAAAGTATTATAACCCTAGAGCCCCGATGACTCAGAGCTGTAACACCAGACTAATTCCTGTCAATGGGCCGGTTTAGATTATGTAACGACGGCTGATGACCCCAACCCAGCCACCGCTCATCTCGACAAAGAGACCGCAGAGCATCATGGAGCAAGATGGAGACAATGGCGGCTTCACCCGTGTCTGCCTGATTTCACTGCTTATCTAAATTAGCTTCGGCTATTCAGAAAAGTTAATTTACTGTATCAGAGAAAATGAAATGAGACTGTGGTTACTCTCGGAAGTTTACATTCATTCTGTTAAATCGAGGGAGCGAGGCTGCTGAAGTTTGTCAGGGTGAGGTTTTGTGAACCATTATTTAAAGGACTTTAAAATGTATTATTATTTCTAAAAGGAAAAATTACAGGTCATACATTTTTGCACACTGTGTGGTTACTTGTGTAGCTCATGAATTTGGATGTTTTAATCACAGAGCAAACTGAGCAGGCTGCAGTGATCCTGAATGGTAAACAGCATTTGACCACATGTGATGTGGAATTCTTTAACAGCAGGGAATGAACACCGACCAGCACAATGTGTGTGACGCCGGTGCCTGGAGAAAACAAAAAAGCATTTGCATCTGTATTGTGACTGTGTCTACTCTTTCAGCCATATTGACATTCATTGTCCGCTTCATGTAGTCAAATGTGTAAGGCTGTGTATATATAACTTTGGACACAGCCAGACGAGCTCGTTCATGACATTTGGACTTCACGTTTTGAAGCCTCAGGACTTGTTAATGGTCAGTGTGCTGGTTGTTGTTGGGTAACAACTGTGTGTCAGCCAGCCAAGTAGTAAAAATGGGACACTAACTTCTTTGTAACAAGGAAAAATCAGTGGTTCCATTGAATATTATTTAGTAAAAAAAAAAAAAATTGCTGTTGATGAGAAACTGGTCGTCCAGAGGTTGAGCATGCGAAAGAAAAGCAGTTGCACATCTTGCTTTGCCGGAGGCAACTTATCTCCAGAGCATCGCAGACCGACTTAGCCTTCTGCTATTACTCATAGACAGGTTCCCAAAGGTTTGCAGACAACTGAATATTGCTAGTCCCTTAACATATATCTGTAATTTATCATTTCAGTCCGGTTGTTTTCCAAAAAAAAATGAAAATTGCGAAAGTAATACCACTATATAAAAGTAATGACAAACACAGTTTTACCAATTATAGGCCTATTTCTCTACTGCCTCAATTCTCAAAAATTCTAGAAAAACTTTTTAATTCAAGATTAGAAAAATTCCTTGAAAAACATCAAATAATAAATGTTGGTCAGTATGGTTTCAGAACGCAAAGAACCACTTCAATGGCGATAATTGAGGCAGTAGAAGAAATTACTGATACACTGGATAAAAAATAAATATGCAGTTGGTATTTTTGTTGGCCTCAAAAAGGCCTTCGACACAATCAATCACTCAATTTTACTGGATAAATTGGAAAGATATGGTATTCGAGGGAAAGCTGGTAACTGGTTAAAAAGTTACCTAACAGGTCGGGAACAATATGTTAGCATAGGGCATTACCATTCAGAGAAACTTGGTATTACATGTGGTGTTCCCCAAGGGTCAGTGTTGGGACCAAAACTTTTCAATGTATACATAAATGATATTTTTGATGTTTCTCAAGTACTTAAACTCATACTGTTCGCAGATGACACCAACATATTTTTCAGTAGCGATGATTATACTGATCTTGTAATGACTGTAAACAGGGAGCTAAAATTAATAAAAAAATGGATGGACATAAATAAATTATCATTAAATATAAATAAAACTAAAGCAATGTTTTTTGGTAATTTAAAATATAATATAGAATTACCAATTATCATTGAAGGTGTACCAATTGATAATGTGAGTGAAAACAAATTTTTGGGAGTTATAATTGATAACAAAATTTCATGGAAACCCCACGTCAGACACATAAAAACCAAAATTTCCAGAAGCCTCGCAGTTTTGAACAAAGTGAAACAATTCCTTGATAAAGATGCACTTCGTACTCTGTACTATACCCTGGTTCTTCCATATCTTACATATTGTGTGGAAGTGTGGGGAAATACATATAAAAATACAACTAATCCATTAGTCACAGTACAGAAACGAGCACTGCGTATTATTCACAAGGCTGGTTATCTAGAACATACTCACAAATTCTTTCTTCAGGCAAAGTTACTTAAATTCCAGGATCTGGTTAATTACAATACATCCATAATTTTGTATAAAGCTTTTACTAAACTTTTACCGGCAAATTTACAAACTAGATTTGAAATTCGAGAAAAGGTTTATAATGTGAGAGGCTTTGGAGAATTCAAATTACCCAGAACTCGAACAACCCGTAAAGGCTTTTGTGTGTCTGTATGTGGTGTGAAAATCTGGAACAGTCTGAGTTTACAATTGAAACAATGCAAAAATATTCATAGATTTAAATTTCTCTACAAACAGTTGGTCTGGTCACAGTATACTCAATGATGGGTTTTAGTGTGCTCTGTAATGTCTGTCCTCTTACCATTGCTGGTATGGATTCCAAAATAAAAAATAAAAAATAAAGTGTGCGTATGTATGTACATATATGTACTTGTGTGTGTAGATATATATGTATGTATATGTATGTGTGTCTGTTACTTGTAGTTATTACTGCCTGTTACCTGTGGTAATGCAATTTATAATTTATATATTCTGTATTCAGTTATGAAGGCTCTAATTGTTGGTTGCGAGCTGCCGCTTAGATGCTTGTATCTGCCCGGGGCTGTTGATGGGTCTGTATGCAATGATGGGCGTAGCTGCGGGAAGTTTATTGTTTTTTTTTTTGTTGATGAGTGAGTATAGGGGTGGGATTTAATAAGTTTTCTTCGTCCCACTCCTTTTTCAGGCAAGTTTTGTTTTTTGTTTTGTGTATTTTATGTTCAATATAGGTATTTGTTGTGCCTGAAAATGAATAAATAAATGAAATGAAATGAAATGAACTGCAAACAACTGGAATCAGTGTGTGAGTGGTTGCAAACTAATATAATGACGAACAGTACTTGTAGCAGCTATCTGTGTTGGTGACATTTTCAATAGGGGACTCAACACCAATTGGTTAGTATCTAATACACTCAAATATAAAAGGCTGCTGAGTGCCTCATTCTGCAGTTTAATCATCAGCCTGTGGAGGAACTTCTGAATTTCAAGTCTGTGGTTTGACTCTAAATGTAATTAGTTATTAGACTGAATTGAATTTCTGTTTACTCAAAGTATGCAGATACTACCCACAGTTCAGCAATGTACCGAATCACAGCACAGGATTATCACAAACAGACTGCATGTACCTGCCAACCTGATTCAATAGCAGACTGATTCCACCTTACTCCTGTTTTGCTGTCTTGGCACACAAAAGATGCTTTGAAGATAGCAGCTAACTGCTCTGGTCCCACATCTTTGTTCGTATGGCGTTGCTAGCAAATTGCTGCCGTTGCGCATATATTAAATGGAGATGATTTTCATAGGTTGTTTTAAGGTCACATCTTGAAGTATCTTTGGGCAAAATGTGGAACCACAAGTTACCCCAGATGTATTTATCAGTGCATGGAAAAGTGCTTAGACATAGATAAAAGCATTATGGAAGTACTAGATCCACTTGTAATCCACTGTATATGGATGGACCACTAATGTCAAGGTTGTAAGTCATACAAAATGCTCACTTTCTCTAGACTTCATCTTCTTCTACTCGACTTCTGCACACCTTTGAATTAGGTAATTACTTGATTCTACATCCTTCACCAAAAATATCTGTTGTGAAATTCCACCGTCCCCGCTGACCATTTATCTCGATGACATCTTTACTTCAGCTCGTATAACATCCGCTATCTCATTTCACTGCCTCGTCTGGTTTGATTTAAATGGACAATAAACTCTATAGAGCAGACTCACATCACTCTGTCTCCAGTAAGGAACTGTTATTTTGCACATGTCAAGGTCACTGGCAAAAAACCCCAAAACAAAAGCATTAGCGTTGATCCTGTTCTGTGCTTCTTTAAAGTGTCAGTGAATCGCTCTTTTTTTTGGTTAAAAGGTCATTTAGAGGAGTAGCTGAAGGGTTTCCAGACACTTATTGGATGGCTCGGTCCTCCCTGTGCAGCCAAGCATGCTGATTCTCATTAGACTTCTTCTCTCTTCATCCTTTCACCCTTTTTGCCATAAATTAACTCAACAGCATAATTTAGATTGAAGTGCTGAATCTTTGGATCCCCACGCACAAATTAAACGAAATCCCACCCAGGCGCTTCAGATGTGATGGAGTGTTTACCTGATGTGCCGCGTGAGCTTCATTATGCTGATATCTGCTCCTGAAATGTGGCACATCAATGCATATATTCTCCACGCTTAAAGCTACTACATACAGAGTGTAATCAATACTCAATACTCAATTACAGAGCATGATGTCTATAAAGGACTTGTTCAGAATTTCAACTAGAAGAGCCCCCCTGACTGTGTGTGAGCTCAAGGTAATCGATAAAACATTATATTATATATATTATATATTAGTTATAGGTTAGTGGGCAGTTTTGCAATTAAACAAGAAACCTCTGTGATCTATAATAGACTCTGACTGCTGCTCTTCAACTTTTTTATTCATTAACATGTTTAAAAATAAGGAACATAAAAAAATTTGGTGTACAGCTGCATTGCTGCACTGAATCAGCTCATCAACAGCAACTCGTTATCTCACAGTACAATCCAGGGGTATCTTATAGCTACAATTTAAATGTATAACATGTTAGGAGATCTCCCACTCTCTTGATTTCTGGTTTCATAGTAGGCTGAGGGAAACTTCTATTTACAAATAATTACAGACTGCTAACATGTTGCTGTCATTTTGAATGAATCTTTGTGAATGAGCACAATTTGCTGACTCAATTTGACTCAACTGGCTGCCAGATGGTTGTTTTCCTGTTATAATCCTATTGAACACAAAGGTTGCTCAGTGCAAATGTATTATTTAAATGTAAATTTCTAACTATGTAGGCAGCAACATGTGACTGTCACTGGTTTATCACAGTTAATTGCTGTATTATTACATATAAATTTAATGTAATTGCCAACTTGACCCAATATGATCTGTTAGCTGACTGCTCATCTTATGGCACCGTTTATGGCAGGTTTCATTGGCAGTGCTCATGTGCTTGACAAAAAAAATATTTTTTGTAGCCAAAAAATAAATAAGTTAAGTGAGATAACTTCATCTTATCAGGTTCAAAAATGCAACTGCCCAGTGACGTTGTCTCAGCATTCAGTTTGCATTAGCCAAGAAGCTAGATAACGTAATTAAAAAATCGCTAGCAAATTAATATGAGTAACCTAGATTGGGCTAAAAGCAAATCTAAATGGATAACATATTTATCATATTCTTAAATTAAATAAAGAAAATATTTTCCATTTTTTTCCAGAAGACAGTGTTGGTAATTACAACATTTCCCCAACATTTTAAAGCTATGATATCATAACAACATGATTGGTCAGTAGCAATGTCATGGACCTTAACTCAACCTAAAAGTGTTTTGTACTCTATGGGACATTTTACCATAGACTACAATAGGATCAGATGTCTTTTTGCACATGTATCACCCACTTTCACATTGGCTGCACAAGATCTGCTCTTCCTCCTGAGCTACAGCCACCCCAATTTTTTATTTTTAATTTCCATTTATCACGCTTTATAAATGCTGATACTGACATATCAGCAAATTGCTAATATTGGCTGATTACACTGTCTCACTGATAAATCAGCTTTGCAAAATGGCTTTCCTTAAATGGGGTTTCTAGCTGTCCTCATTGAACATGTCTAATTCTGGCTCCACGCTATGTTCATTGCAAGCCAAACTTTATGCACCATGGATCTATTAAATTTTGTTAGGCCATTAAGCCTGATGTATGTAGACTATAACACGGGTGGGGGCCCAGATTACAAAATAAAAGTAACAAAGAAAATAAAGCAGCAAGAATGGCCCCATCAACATCAAGATACTTAATGTGAGTGACAGATCGTCTTTATTGAACTTTAAATGAGAAAGTTAAAAAGCTCCAGAGACGAGAAAAAAAATCAGTCAAAATCTGACAGGGTGTGAAAAAATAATAAAACCTGAAGCCAGATTAATGAAAAACTGTGAGTGACATGTACAAAAAAAAAAGGGTTGAACTAATGATTGCACACAGAGGGTGGTGACTGGTCTGGAGTTTAAATAAAGCTTCTAGATGAAGGTATGAATGAAGATGAAGGAGCTGAAGAGGAGTTGAGGCTAGCACACCAATAAAAAACCTGTGACTGAAATGGGAAAAACCATCACATTTGTTTTCTTTGTCAGTAATATCCCACTTTTATTAACGCTCATTTTCCCCTGACTGAACATGTTACCCACTGTTTCCATCTTCAAATTACTGCTCAAAATATTAAAATAAAAAAAGACATATTGACTCTGTTCCTCGGGTCCAAGCATCAAAAAATGACTCATCTTTCTAACATGCTGCTGTTCCTTGTCCATTAGCTTATTTATTTTTTGGCAGATACACGCACCCAAAAACTACTCAGTCACCATTCTTGGCCTTGCCAGGTTTTTATCAGCACTATTCATATTTAGCATGGATTGAAGCTGCATTTTTAAATAGCATTAGAAACATACTAGACCAGGCATGATGTAGGAGCTTAAAGCAGGGGGGGGGGGGGGGTTGTGTATAAAGTTGCAGTGAGATCAGATCGTAGAACGGGACATGCTCTTGAAGTGTTTCTGAGGTTACAAACAGTCTTTTTTTTATTTTTAAACAAAAAAAAATTCTGAGTTTGTTTTAAAAAATATATCCGTCCACTAGTGATGGGATTTCCGGCTCTTTTTAGAGATCCGGCTCTTTCGGTTCGGCTCACTAAAAACTCTTTTGGCTCCGAACCGGCTCTTTTTTGTTGCTTTAATTAATTTATTATTAACAATAATATAAAATTATGCACAAAAGGAATTACTAACGTAAAAAAAAGTAGTTTTATTTGTATATGTTTATATATAAATACATGCGGTGGCCCCTAGAGACAAAACACGTACAAACTCCAAAACACATTTCTAGCATGAACTGAACTTCCAAAGCAGAGCTACTAGATCACTTAAATTACACAATTGAAAGCATGTGTGTATTGTTTGTGTATTTATACACAGGCACTCATATATATTCAAATAATTTAAAAAAAAGTTCATTTACCTGTTACTACGACACACCAAATCCGGTCGTTGGTACTTGCTGGCTTGTGTAGCCACTAGGTAACAAAAGCTCAACACTGCGCCCAGCATCCTGGAGCACTTCTGTTGTCTTTTGTACGTTGTTTTGAAGGGAGGAAGGTTCAGGGCTGAAGCAATCAGCTTCATGGGCTCATCCGGTTAGAATAAGAAAAGCAGCCATCTAATGCAGAATTAGTTTCAGGGTACTCCTTTTATTCTCAAATAAATAAGGCAAAAAAGGAAGGAAACAAAGACACACATGGACTGCCAATGCTGAAAGAAAACAGAGATTCAAGTTACTCATTACCTTAACATTACATAAAATAAAAACCCAAACAGAACCTCACCTCAGCTGCCGCCCCGTGTGGAAGTGCGGAAAGAGTGAGCCAAAAGTGAATGCAGTCCTTATATACTGTGTGACATATAATGTGTGACAGGTGAGTGCAATCAAGGACAAGCACCACACCCAATCAAAGGTGAGAGAACTAAACAAGGTGCATCTGGTGAAGTGAGTGGGTGTGCTGGGATGTGCTAAAAGGTGGGTCTCTACAACAGCCGCCCCCATATTTCTAGTGAGAAATATGTTGATATGATCAGGATCAGTCTTCGTCAGGAAGCGAGGGCAGGGGGATCAGACAGGAGACAGGGCGGATATAGGTTTTATCCTGTACTAAGACCTCCACAGTTCTGATGTGGTCATCTGGGCTTTTCAGCAAGCGCGTCACTCTTCCTACAGGCCAAAGGGCTCGTGGAAGGTGTGAATCCATAATCATGACGACAGAGTTCAATGTGAGATCTGGTTTTTCCTTCTGCCATTTGGGTCTTCTTTGGAGGGATGGTAGATAGTCTCTTATGAAGTGTCGCCAGAAGTGATCTGCCAATATTTGTGCATGTCGCCATCGTCGTCGGCCTAGGAGGTCAGAATCAGAATAGGATACCAGGGGAAGTGATGAATCATGTCGGCCCATAAGGAGAAGGTTTGGGGTTACGGGGTCAATGTCCGCAATGTCTGAGGATACATAGCCTAGGGGTTTTGAGTTAAGAATGCCTTCAATCTCAATTAGGACTGTTCTTAAGACCTCTTCAGTGACCATCTGTGCACCAATGGTTCTCTTCAGAGCATTCTTCACAGAACGTATCTCCCTCTCCCAGGCTCCACCGAAATGGGGTGCATGCGGGGGATTGAATTTGAAATGGATTCTTTTAGTCATCAGGACCGGCTGTAGAGTCGGAGCAAGGTTGTTAAAGGCTGCCCGTAGTTCCTTATCTCCTCCTTTGAAGTTAGTTCCTTGATCACATATAATTTCCAGGGGTGTTCCTCGTCGAGAAATGAATCGTTGGAGGGCCATGAGGAAGGAGTCTGTATCCATGCTGTTTAGGAGGTCAAGTCTCAAATATGCGACAGCACCATATGCTCGCTCTGAAGCGTCACAGAAGATATGAATGTCTCGAACTGTGGTAGAAACATCCATTTCCTTAGAAGTATAGCAACGTGGGATGGCAATTTGTGGGAGATAACAAAGTTCTTCTTCCCAGGACTTCCATGCCTCTAAGAGGTCGTGTGGAAGGGAAGGGTCGTCCCAGTCTCTCTCTTTTCTCCATAGCTCTTGCACCAAGGTTTTGGCGCGTGTTGTGAATGGGAGTAAGTAGCCTAATGGGTCATACAGACGAGCAAGTACTGCATAGATACGACGCATTGTGGTGGGGTGTGAGGCTAGAGTTCTGTATTTATAGGCAAACAAATCAGTCTCACAATTCCACAATAATCCTAATGTGCGTTCATGTGGGCCAGATGGCTTGTCTTCAATCAGGCAAAGTTCATTACTTGCCGTTCTTACCTCAGATGGTAGATGGCTAATCACAACAGGATTATTGCTGGCCCACTGGCGAAGGTCGAAGCCTCCTTCTGATAGATGGTTTCTTAATTTGTCTAGGAGTGTTCGAGCTAACTCTGCTGATGGAAAACTCTGCAAGCAGTTATCAACATAGAAACACTGCATTACTGAAGACTGCACATCTTTGTCAGATTGATATTCCTTCACATGTTTCTGCAGTGCATAGATTGCACAACAAGGGCTGCAGGTCGTGCCAAAGGGGAGTACCTGCCACTCATACACTGAAGGGGGAGCTGCTTTGTTCATGTCACGCCACAGGAATCGGAGGAGTGGTTTATCAGGAGGCAGAAGACGGACTTGGTGAAACATGCCTTTGATGTCGCCACTTATTGCTACTGAATGTTGCCTAAAACGCAACAAAACACCAAGAAGTGTTGGGCCTAGGATTGGTCCTGGCAATAGGTACTTATTGAGACACTGACCTTGAAATGTGAAAGAGCAGTCAAAGACTATGCGATCTTTATTGTTGTGACTTGTCATATGATGAGGGATATACCAGGTTTCTTTGCTATTGTGCATCTCCTCTGGGCTAAGTTTGACTATATAGCCTGCTTGCTCCAATTTCAAAATCTGATCCTTGTAAGACATGGCTTTGCCAGGATCTTTAGCTAACCGAGCCTCAGTGTTGCGGAGTCTAGACATGACTACATTTGGAGGGACATTCAAAGGAGGAAAGTTTGCCATCCGAAGAAGAGGAGTGGCGTAGCGATTAACACCATTGATCTCAACCCTTTTTGTGGCCTGTTCAAGGAGTTCCAGTGCCAGTTGATCTTGCTTTGATCGGATCACAGATTTCTCACTGTATTCAGGTAAAGTGTCTAGTTGCCATAGCTTCTCAACATGATAACGCAGTACATCTGCAGATGAACTGAGAGATGTGAACAAACACTGCACGTGCTCTGTACTGCTCTGGGGATGAAAATCTGTGATCGGGCCTTGAAGTGTCCATCCTAATTGGGTTTTAACTCCTGCAGGAGACCCATATGGTCCCTGTCTCAATGGAGCAGTAGGCGTGATGAGGTGAGTATGATCTGAGCCTATGAGCAGGAGTGGCGCTGCTTTATTAATAATGGGTAATGGGATACCTTGAAGATGCTTGTATCTCCGTTGGAGAGATGATACAGGGTAGGTGTGGTCTGAAAGTGCTAGGTGATTTGCAGTGAAGGCATTAGTAATTGTGTAGGTTTTCTCTGGGTGTGCGATGGGTGAGATTTTGAAACTTACGGAAGAACCATGAATAGTTTCAACTTCCTGACGGACCGTTCTAAGTGATAATCTCTCTGCTTCCCCAGTTAGGTTGAGATGCTGTGCAGCTGATGTCAGAAGAATGGTACGCTGGGAGCCATCGTCAAGTACTGCATATGTTTCAAGGGTTCTTTTGCCATTTCGCAGGAGCACTTTCACGACCTTTAAAAGGACACTAGGACAATCACTAGGTCTATCAAAGTATAGCGTCCTCACTACAGGATGAGTGTCAGTTTTAGATCTCTTATTTACATCGCATAGGATCTGGAGATGTAGTCCCATACAGGTGGCACATGCTTTCTTTAGGTCACACTTTGCGGCCTGATGATTCCTAGCACAACGCCAACACCGTTTGTTTACTTTTATCCAGTTTGTTTTCTCATCCTTTGTCTTCTGAATAAACCCAGGACACTTACTAATGTGATGTTCTGGTGAGCAGCAATATGCACATGTAGCCTTAGTTGTCATGATCGGCTGTGTTGCATGTACAGAATCATCAGATGTATTTGCTTCATGTAATATTGTTGTAAGTGGAGAAGCGTACTTACGGGCAGGTCGTGTCTGGTTGAAGGATGGAACAGGACTGGCCTTCTTTGGTTGACACCTGCATTCCATTTGCAACCAGGATGAGAACAAAGGCAAGGTATACGTCATTTCTCCCTGTTCCCTGTAAACATGCCGTTTGAAGCGACTGAAATGCTCTGCAGGCAACTTCACTAACAAGCGATCGACATGGGAGCCACAGTCTAGTTCTGCACGTCCTTGTTCTCCCATAGTGCTAAGCAACCCAACTAAAGCCTGTACTCGAAGAGCAAAATTATCAAGGCTCTGACCATCACCTGCTCTGATAGGAGGCAGTTCCAGTATATTCTTTAGCTCTTTCAATGCCAGCTGTCTTGGTTGCCCATAACGCTCATCAAGGGCTTTGATAGCTTGAGTGTATGGGTCAGGAGCATAGGAAAAGGCAAGAGCTAATCGTTTAGCTTGGTCTACTTTGAGGTGATCAAGAAGGACATGATATTTGAAGTGCTCTGTCTCATGAGGATCAAGAAGGTTTGTAAGGGCCATCCGTAACATCCTGTATTGCATTTCGTCTTCTCTACTAAGGTCTGGAAATGAAGGACCTTCAAGCTTATATACATGTGTTCTCGTGCTAGAGGAGTGACCCGAGCTAGCAGTACCAGATATCAAAGGTTTCTGTTCATATGAGGTATTGGATGTAGCTGGTTGCTGCTCTAGAGGAGGGCAATGCTTGTGGTCAGATATGCGAATGAGAGGTTGAACAGGGTCTTCAGCTAAAGGAACAGCAGGTTGAACACATGAGATCTGGTGGGGATCCTGCCGTGATAAGGCCAGGAAATCAAAGGGAGTCTCATCTTCTGTAGCAAGGACTGGTCTAGGCAAACCAGTTGAAGGGATAGCAGCATCTAGTATTGTTGAATTAGGTAAAGGAGGGCTGGCAGCTGTAACTAAGCCAGACTGACGGCTAATCTGCGGGGGCTGGAAGGGTGATTGACAGGTTACTGTATCAATCACTGGGAGCTGCTCATGTTGTTGATGTGTTTGAGGACTGGCTCGTAAACTGCATACAGAAGCTTTGATTCCATCAGATGAGACTGTGCGAATGGAAGATCTGGAGCTACGAGAATGGGAAGGAGATGATTGAACCATAAATTGCTTAATCTCCCTCATGGTCGTTAGGAGTTCCCTCATGACCTCATCTTGGGTGGTGGGTAAAGGAACAAGGGATGTCTCTGGTGGTCTTTCTGACTCTCCGACAGGATCCTGCAGCCCATGTGTGTCTTTATCACTGTGCTGACACTCAGTTTGGCTCTCTGTCTCACATGTAGCTCTTCTAGCTCCAGGGTACTGAACTTCATACTGTTGCAGGTAGGCAGGAGGTCTACTATCACGACTGGATTTTCTAGATGGCTGCTGTGTATCCATGATGCTAATACCTCTCCCGCTCGGAGGACCATGTTTTGAAGGGAGGAAGGTTCAGGGCTGAAGCAATCAGCTTCATGGGCTCATCCGGTTAGAATAAGAAAAGCAGCCATCTAATGCAGAATTAGTTTCAGGGTACTCCTTTTATTCTCAAATAAATAAGGCAAAAAAGGAAGGAAACAAAGACACACATGGACTGCCAATGCTGAAAGAAAACAGAGATTCAAGTTACTCATTACCTTAACATTACATAAAATAAAAACCCAAACAGAACTTCACCTCAGCTGCCGCCCCGTGTGGAAGTGCGGAAAGAGTGAGCCAAAAGTGAATGCAGTCCTTATATACTGTGTGACATATAATGTGTGACAGGTGAGTGCAATCAAGGACAAGCACCACACCCAATCAAAGGTGAGAGAACTAAACAAGGTGCATCTGGTGAAGTGAGTGGGTGTGCTGGGATGTGCTAAAAGGTGGGTCTCTACAACATACGTGTTTTGGAGTTTGTACGTGTTTTGGAGTTTGTACGTGTTTTGGAGTTTGTACGTGCTTCAGAGTTCGTACGTGATTTGAAGTTTGTATGTGCTTTGTCTGTAGGGGCCACTGTAAATATACTTTTATTTTTTCACTCCACATAAAATGTAATAAATAAATCATATAATACAAAAATCAACTATTCACATTTCAACTTTTAACTATTTAAATTTTCAGCTTTTTCCTTTTACAAATTTAAAGTGAAAACAACACAAAACACTGCAAACCACAACACAATTAAATATAAATTATAATATGAAAACAAACAGAAGATGCACATTCTCTGTTATATGGACCTGCATGAATAAACTTTCTGAATCCTTTATCATCTGCAACGGAAAATAGTTGTGGATGATTACTACACCTTTCTAATGTGACGCTGTTGTCCCTGGCTCTCTTTCGCTCTCTCTCCCTCTGGCTCTGTTCCTGTGCTACTCAGTGTAACTACCGCCCCTCCCCCCCTCTGCCCAGCATAAAGCACAAGGCTCAGGTGCGAAGTGAAGCGGAAAAAAAGTGCGAGAGAGAGAGAGAGAGAGAGAGAGAGAGAGAAAAAAAAAAAAAAACACGTGACTGCTCGCGATAAGGAGCCGGCTCGCGTCGTTCACGTCAAAGAGTCGGCTCTAAGAGCCATTTCGTTCGCGAACGACCCATCACTACCGTCCACATCCAAGTGTTGTCAAGACCATCTTAAAGCAGCAGGTGGCGATGTAACTCCAACCGTGAAGAAATGTTGACCATTCAAAAGTCCTTGTCCACACTTTAACACTGAATCCAAGTTTTCCAAACTCTTAACTCTGGCAGAAGTTTTCCAAAAGGTCAGTTTTCAGGGATCCAAAACATCAAAAACAAACAGCCAAAACGCATAATAAAAGCTATAGTTACCAAAATAGTCGTGTACGTGTAGACGCATCCTGACATTAAGAATTCCAAACCCAAGTTATAAAGACAGCTTTGAAGATTATCCTGAACTCACCATGTCCAGTAGTTCAGAAAAAATCTATGCCTTTAACCTGTCATATTGAACGTCATTTAAGGGACACAGTACATGTATTGATTTCGTTGGTCAACAATTTGAGATCCCAGTTGTAATAGTCATTGCACCTTACTTTCACACCTTAGCTGTAGAACTAAATCCTCATGCTGATGATTTATAATCAAACTGGTAATTTGTTAGCCAAAATATGTGAATGAGTAACAACGCCCACAAAATATTTAGCAGTGCTTGCAGAAGGGTTCCCGATGTCCAGTGTATAAAAAATTGAAGGATGCACAATTTAAATGAGCAAATCCAGACCCTTTTCTTTCCAAGATCCTTTAGATCAGCGGTCCCCAACCCCCGGGCCTTGGACCGGTACCGGTCTGTGAGTCGTTTGGTACCGGGCCGCGAGAGTTGAGGCTCAGGTGTGAAATGTATAGTTTTCAGGGCTTTTATCGGTTTTCAGCGTTATTTTGTTATTGTTTTTATCGTTTACTCGGTTTTCCTTGGTCTTTTCACGTGTGTTATGAATAAATTTTCTTTTTTTTTCGGTACCGGTACTAGTTTTATTTTGTTGTATTTATCCGCGACACCTTAAAGGCCGGTCCATGAAAATATTGTCGGGCATAAACCGGTCCGTGGAGCAAAAAAGGTTGGGGACCGCTGCTTTAGATGATGTCCTGAGCGTTGTCAAAAATGTCTTTAGCTTTATCGGAATCTATTGAATTGTGTGTTAAACCAACGGGCTCAACCCCTGGGCCATGGACGGGGAGTTGTTTGGTACGGGGCTGCAAGAGTTGAGGCTCGTGTGTTCATGGTTTTCAGGGTTTTTATCGTTAACTCGGTTTCCCTGGGTCTTTTTCCGTGTTGTAGTTGTGTGTCTTATTTTGAAAGAAATATTTACGTGTTACTATAACATTTTAGGGTATTTTAGCGACACCTTAAAGGCCGGTGCGTTAAAATTATTGTCTGACATTAAACCGGTCCGTGGCGGAAAAAAGGTTGGGGACTGCTGTGTTAAACTATATGTCTGTGATATTTAAGGACTTTATCATTCTTCCTTCCATATTTGGTGGTGGCTCCAATAAAATTAAAATTTAGGTGGCCATTAAGTTGCATACTGGACATATGTTGAACTTGACCATGTATAAATACAAATGGAGAATGTAACATTTCATTCTCATGATGATGATGATGATGACATAAATATAACATAAAAATATTAAAAGATCTGGGATCTATGAAATATTTTCTTTAAACATGCAAATGTTAGTAATTGCTATTTGGGAATGTTCGTGTAGAGATCGTCAGTTTTCCATTTCCCTTGTCGCACAGTGTTATTCCTGGTTTGTTATTCCTGCAGCTAAAATTCAAAATGTAAACAGGGCTTCAGTCAGATTTTAATCTGCAGGCTTTGTGAGAGGATGAGACCTTTCCCTCCAGAGCTCTGTAACATTTCACACTGTGTTTCCCCTGGATTAGTCTGCACCTTCGGGGACCTCCACTGATATTTGCAGTGTAGAAAACATGGAAGGATGCACAATTTAAATGAGCGTACAGATCTTTGGGTGTTACTACACCTGCATCAGTTTCACTTGGGTGGAGAGAGGAGTGAAATATTACAGGGGTTACTGGAAGTTCATGGTCTGATTTCTAAATTTCTTTAAAAGAAAATGTCACTAAAATGTTAAAGCCTCCCCCAAGTAATCTCATAAACGCCTCTGACTTGTTCTGGATAAATAACGTGTCCGTGTATACAGCGAAAGAATATGTGGAAAAAATTACCCTCTTTTATTCCCCTTGGCTTTTATTGCAATGTGGATTATTTTGTTTTTATAACTTCATATAAAACTGTGCCTGAAATGCTTTTCAGAAGAACTTTAAACATCGAATGCAGTCACTTGAAATGTCTGTAAATATAGTTTTAAAGATATTTTATTATACTGGATGTATTTATTGTGAACTGGACACTGCCTCAAGGTCGAAAACGTTCTCTCATAAAGTTCTCCTTCACAAAACAAATGAACAAGCTTGGATGGAACTCTTTACAGTCTGATACAATACAATCTAATAATTCAATGTGCTTCATTAATTTTGATTGTTAAATGTATTTAATGCTTTCACTGTCAGTATGTGAACATATTGTACAACACGTTCTCTTAGAGCAGGTTGTGAGATAGTCACTGTTGATTTGTCTTTCTTCTATTTTTGTGTGTTCATGGATGCAATTTTTTAACTGTGCAAAGTTTTTATCTTTTAAAGCACAAAAATTCAAAATTTATACCCATGAGGAGTTGGTGGTGGAGCAAATATTTTTTAAATTATCACTAAAAACTACTTTGGGAGATGTACGCACACAAAACAACTTGGATTTGGAAATTTTGAAAAAAAAAGTCTGCTTTGCTAGGTTTGAAAAACGATTGTAGTAGTTGCCACTTCTGTTTAAAGACTTTCTGTGGTTTGGTTTTCATGATCCAACCAACTACGATCTGTCTTTTCTGGCTGGCTAACATTTTCCTCAGACAAACTGTAAGACAGCCACAGACACATAAGCTGTCTCACTTGGCAAAATACTGTGCCGAGTGCTTTTTTTAAACTTATCTCATCAGTTTTAAATTATTTTGTATGCTTACATTATGATCTAATGGTCAACAGATTCACATAACCTAGCTAAGTTAAAGCGAGAGAGTCAAACAAATAGTCTGATCAGGATCGGAGGCTAAACTGCTGCCAAAATCCTGAGAACAAATTAAAGTGCGTTAGCTGGCCAAATTATTTCATTAGCTAATGTGTGCTATGATATTAACGATATGTGATATTTAGCTACTGTGTAATGCTAACATTTCATCTCCAAAATGTTGGTCAGGGAATGACATCTTCTTACTAATTCCATATTATTGACCACACAAAACAGTTCTCTATACATTTCACCCTTAGACCTCTAGTTTATGTTTTAGATTTGCTGCATGCAAACAGTATATATATCTTCATAATCAGATTTTCCTATACAATAATTTAAACACCTCATCAACGCTGCTGGTTGCTGGCTTTTCTATATCAGTCGCTGGTTACTGATTCAAGTGAAAACAGATGTTAAAAGGAAAAAGTACAGGCAGTAATTTATTAATTTTTGTTCACAATTGCAGTTATTTACACACTTGAAGGTGTTTTTCAAAGACGCACAGGACAGCTAAGTGTAATGACTTGGCTACGTTAAGAGTTGTTTGTAAAAGAGGTGTTGTAATCATGTTTTCCTTCAAGTAGATGAAAGAACAAATTCCCAGTTACCCATCTCCATCGCAAGCTTTAATCCTCTCATTACGAGCCTAATGCATCCATTTATGTCCTCATTTCAGGTGTGCACTACCGAAAGTCCTGTGCCTCATCTGGAGCTTGTCTTATCGCCTCTTCTGGTTACCAGCAGTTCTGCACCGGGAAGCTCAACTCGGTCTGCATCAGCTGCTGTAACACACCGCTGTGTAACGGACCACGCCAGAAGAAGCGACCCCAGCCATCTGCTTCCATCACTCTTAACACGCCACGGCTTCCTGTGCTTTCCTTCAACATCATCATCCTACTTTCCTCTATCCTGTGCTGACAGAACTTTCCTAAGATGTGCGTTGAAACAAACTGAAACTGTACAAGCTCTGCCCTACATGCTTTGAAATGTATACAAGAGAAGGCTTTTTACAGCATTTGTTCTTGAGTCCCGGCTTTCTGTTGCAACAAAAACGACACAATAGTGAACAAAGTTATCGCCATGTGTCATGTTGTGAATATGGGTAAGATGTGGTGGATAAAACGGCTTCCAGCAGAGGGTTCATGAACGTCTGCAAGGTGGAAAAAGGCAAACAGCAAAGATAGCATGTGTAATTTCCAGAATAAATCTCTTATTTCTGCTCTATGCTCTATGAATAGGAAAAAACAAGTTTTGCAGTGTATTCACCAACTGAAACAAAACATGTATGACATCTCCCAAATGAACATGACTTATTTAACCTCTTGGCAACTACCATGTTGTTAACAAACCACTTAGAGGTGCGATTAGAATTGGGTTGGAGAAGAGGCTGTTACCTTTAAAATCAGTTCTTTTTATGGGGTTTTTGCCTTTATGTTCTGTTAATTTGGTATAATTTGAACTAAACAGGTTCTGATTCCACATAAAGTTCACTAGTGACCTTTTGGCATTGAGAGGCTATTGGTAAATTAAATGATAAACAAATATAAAATAATAGAAAAACATTTTTTTAATTTTAACAACCATTTCAGCCTCTTAGCAGGTGTTTTACAGTGTTTGGCCAAACAGAAATTTGATAAACACCTTTGAAGAAGGCACAAATTTGCCGTGGCATCATTTCAATTAACAGTTATTTCCTTCCGGATTTTCATTAATCATTTTCCCAAGATCTTGTATTGATGATGGCAGAATCACTAAAGTACTCTCCAGCATATCCCAAAGATTCTCAGTGGTTTAAGATCTGGATTCTGTAGTGGTCAATCCATCTGCGAAAATGATGTCTCATACTCCCTGAACCACTCGTTAATTTCCTTAAGCCTACACAGCTCTTTGGTCCTACTCCCTTGAGTACTTTGGGGGTGGAATGCTCTGACTTCACAGAACATTTACCTGATTGCTGATCATGATCTTTTCCAGCCACATTTCTTCATTGGAGATGACGGTTCACCACTGTCCTCTAAGGTTTTGTTTTGTTTGTTGTTGGGTTGTTGTTTTTTAACACATTGGACAATACTTAGCTTATTTGACTCTTATACTTAGCATTTGACCCCTTTTGAAACTGAGTAACATTATTTCCACAACCACAAGATCTGTCCCCAGATGAGGTTGGTTAAGAAAACAGAAGCTACTGGCTCCAGTTAGGGTTGTAACTGTAACTGTTGCTGTACTAATTTTCCTATTTGCTTAGTCAAGTGGCTTTTTGTTGGCCAGGTAAAATAAGACCATTATGCAGTAAATATGTAGTAATAAGGGTTGCTGAACTTGTGACTGACCAGGACAATAAGAATAAGACTTCAAAGTGCTGGAGAGGTCATATAAATCTTCTCAACACAGCAAGCCTTGACTCCGCTTATGTCATGGTCCCCGTGCCTGCTCGGCTGGCCCTGTGTGGCTACATGTTATGTTTTGTCTTTTCTCTCTCTCCTCTCTCTCTGCTCGCTGCCTGGGCGGAGCTCATTGTGAGCTCCCGGCCTCCACCACCTGTAGGCAATCACCTGTGGCTCCTCACCCTGTTTGCTCCCGCTACTTAAGGCAGTGACTGAGAGCACCTCGCCGCTGGACTATTGAATAACGCTCGTCAGTGCTACTTTAGCCTCAGCCAGTTTTGAGCTCTGTCCGTGAAAGTTCCGTGCTAACCCTTGTTCTCAGTATGCAGATTTCTCGTGTTTGGTTTGGAGACTCTGGACGCTTTTCCCGACCCCGCTCTGCACCCCTGGGAACCCTGGCCCCCTTCTCCTTCACCTGTATATAGTGCACCTGGAGTGTGTAAATAAACCTGTTTTTCTGAGATTTCAGTCTGCGCCGAGTCCTCCCTGCTCCTCCGTGACAGCTTAAACGTCTAAGGTTCGCTGTACCTGAAATTTGTTCCCATGTTGAGTTTATTTTAAAGATTGAGATGAGCAGTCACTATGTGGGAAACATCTATGTGCAAACTAATGATACAACAATAAAATCTGCAAATATTTACTTTGAATTTAAGCAGAAAAAAGTAATTACTTGATTTAAATTTACTTTATAAATTTAAATACTGCACAGCTATGATGAAGCTCAGGGTTCCACCTGAGGATGGCTGCTCTTTAACAAATGGTTTAAACTTTAAAACTGTGACTCTGTTTTTGACCACTGTGTGACGTATACAGAGTGATTAATGCTGTTTTTGTGTTGGTAATAATTAATTAGTTTTCAATAATGAATGAGGTTATTTAAATGCGCGCACCCCTCTCTTTTTGGGGATGCTCGTATGAATCCTGCTGCTTTAGGTCAGTGGTTTTCAAACCTGTTCTGGCATGCCCCATACCCCACAATTTTTTACAACCCTCAACATTTTTATCTGAATAAGTATATTATGTAAATAAAGGTAAACATAGCATTAGCATACTCTTAATTCCAATTAGTTTCATTTTGTATTTTCCCCTGGTTCTACATCCCACAGTTTGAGAACCACTGCTTTAGGCAAAGGTGCAAATATGTGATACCTTTTAAAGACTTCTCAAATAGCTGCAAGCAACAAACACAACTTCAGATCCTCGGGATTCTCAGCAGTAATGTCCTGACCGAATACTCCTGATGTTTCATGTATGAAAACCTCTTAGCTAGTTTAGGCCTCTAAATGAAACAAAGTAAAAAAATGAGACACAAAGATGGATGCAGCCACTGTGATGTGACCAGTTGGACTGCATATGACCCAGTGTATATTTCTTTTTGGCTTTAATTTTACTGTAACTTACAAATTAAAAACATTTTGTATTCAGTATGACTTAAAAGTAGCCACTGAGGCCATACTGTCATCAGGAAATCGTTTTTTACTGAGGTCATAGATCAGAGGTCAGAAACCTGTGGCTATTTTGCCCATGTCCAGTGCCTCCCTCTGGGTTTGATAAAAAATTAATCTGTATATGGAAATAAATATAATAAACACAATGTGATTGCTTTCACTACCAACAGATCTTTTTACTTAAAACAAATCTGATTTTCCTTCACTTCACAAATGTTCTCTTTGGTGGTTAATAAAAAAAATAACTAACTAAATTTTTATTATCCTAGTTCTATAATGTTATAAATTCAACATGAATGTGGCATTATTGTTATGAAAATGCAAAGTTAAAAAACCAAATAGTCATACAAAGTAACTGCAGACTTGTTTTAATTATTTATACCTATTCATAATGTTGATATGCTCATTTATGGCTCAGCTCCCTTTTGATAATAAATATTGCTGACCCCTGTCATAGATCAGGGGAACAGAGGGCCATTTTTCATACACTTCAATACAGTGTGACTTCTTTTTCCAGTCAGCCATTAAAAATAATGCCGCTTTGAGGCACGTTCTGCCCTTTTCGGACCTATTTAGTCTATCCTGAAACCTCAATTCCTCGTTGAAATTTGCATTTTTGTGCCATTGCCTCCTCTCTGTGTCTGCCTCGCTGCCTAACGATATCAGAAACAGTTGTGTTTGTTTCAGGAAGGGACCACTTCACCCAATTTGTTTATGTAGTTCTCACTGTTTCGGCCACGCCTCTGTGTTTTGTGCTCTGTAATGTTTACAGGAAAATGTTGGCACTAAAATGTGGAAAAATTGTGAGTGACAGTTCAGAGGGTGCAGTGTGTTTATCACTATAAATAAAAAGCTGTTTTTGTTGGTAATTATCTTACTGTCACAGTGATTTGGAAAAAAGGAGGACAGCACCAGCTCAGCTTTCTAGGCTGCTCCAAAAAATATCCCAAATCTAATCCAGTTGACTGTGAGATGCAGTTAAAAGCCTGCTAAACAATAAAAAAATTAATTAAATACACTGACTCTACTCACTGACTTTACTGAAATGTTGTCAACTGTGTATATACAGGGATACACAGACAGAAACATATACTTTAAGTTAATCAATGTTTTTGTTATAGTGCATATAAAATCATCACAGAGGTATTAGAGCTAAGATGAGGCTGTTCTCCTTGGGATAAAGTCAGACATGGCTGGACATTCATCTCAGGAGTCGGCAGGTAGCTGCATAGATGACTAGATAAATTTAGAAAATAAGTTTTAGGATACACACAAGCCAATTTCATAAATGTCCTTGATAAAATAGCCATTTAGACTGTAATGGAGCAGTACGATGACTGATGCGCGCACGAGAACAGACAAGAATACAGATCAAGGAAGGCTTACACTTCAGCACGCATACCTCTGCAGACGCCTGGGTGAAGCATGTGATGGTGGCAGGTAACCCAGATGCTACACAGAAAGCAGAATGATGTTATAGTTTGTTAAATGGAAATATTCAGTGTCTTTTGCATATTTGAGACACGCAAATGATAAGAATTTAAATATGTATTTATGTTCTTCTGTGGTGAGCTGAATCTAACCTTTAAGCGAAAAGGCTGTATATGTCAATGAACATTTCTGAATTCATTTCACCTGCTTTGGTGCAAATCAAAGTGACAACAGGTGCACTCGAGAGGCAACGAGATGACCCCAGAAAAGGAGCAACACCTGGAAAACTGCTCCTGTGGGTTCTTCTCCAGCCCTGAGACAGAGACTTAATGCCCAAAGTGATGATGAAATCAGTCCGATTGACAGACGTGAGTTGGGTAGTATAATTTATTTAACTGAGTAATAGCACTGGGACATTTGTGTTTTTGACACTGAAAAAGGAAACCGTATTGGGATGATGTTCTTGTGTAAAAGACAGTTTTAAGATGCTAAAAGTACCGTGTAAAGGTTTCTTAGTTCAGTTAGGAACACTTTAGTCTAAAGTCACGTTAATTTATTTGTCACAATGAATTGAATTGTTCAAGTTCAAAGATTAGTTGCATAGTTACATTTATTCCAATATAAAAATGTATCTAAGATATGTACATACCTACACATTACAGAGTAAACAAATGAAATAATTAGGAGCCAGATTTAATCCTGAGTCGGCACAATTAAAGTTTCACAGTTTCTCATGTTTACGGCACAAAAACCAAAAGATTTCCCAACTTAACTCAGATTGTGAACTCCCTCTCTGTAATCGAGCTGGGTCGTGAACTCAGTTACTGCATTTTGCCAAACTACTCCAGGTCTAAACCGACTCCCCGTCAGGTCTAAGCATCAGTGAGGTTAGGAACTCTAACAGTAGACTAACACTGAATGTGTTAGTCTACTGTTAGAGTTCACCATTAAATATAAATGTAGAAACAGTCTAGAGTTAGTACAACCAAGTTTAAAAAAAAAAAATTCTAAAAAAAAAAGTCACACAAATGTTCTGATTCAACACTGCAGCAGAATTCACCTGTAAGTGCTTTATATTTAATTCAGCTGCTGGCCTTTCACTCATCTTAAACATCGATTGACTAATTAACTTACACCTCTGGTATAAAAACTACGGACGGAACCACAGGGCACTTCACCCTTTGGTTTGTAAAATCCTTTTATCCTCTTTTCTGACGCTAATAATGATTATTATTTATTATTTATAAAATGCACTTAATGTTTTACTCAGTATGACCAAAAACTAGATCATAAAGCCAGCAAAATATTATAGTCGCCCCCTGCTGGCCATTGAAAAGAATGCAGGTTTTTGTGTCGACTTCGCTTTTCAGGCTTCAAAGCTGGGCCCATCAAGTGTTACACCAAAGTCCAGCTATTCCAGATTAGCCAGAGACTGTGAGGTGTTGGCAAGTTAATATTAACCCCATTAGAACCCCAACATCATTGCATCAAAACACTTTTTCTAAGTTACTAATTCTAACCACTAGATTTCTATTTTTAATTTTTATTATAGATTCCAACTTTGACTACTCCCTGATTTGGGACCTCCCGCCCTTCTTGAACATAAAAGGAAAGCCTGACATGGATACAGCAGCATTAAGCGCCAGATGCAACATCAATTGAACCATATAAGGGATTAAAAAGCAGAGCTAGGCTTGTTGTGGTTTGCAAAGCAGCTTGCAGCTACTGTGCTAAAGCTAAGTACCCTAAATACTATTTCAGATTAATAGTTGATTGTGACCTTGCACTGACATCATGGCCTACCATAGCTAACAGTAGGGTTAATCAATGTTAAAATCCATTGCTATTTTACTGCATTTGCTCTTCTTGAAGGTTGGTGATCATAATGTGACTTTCAGTTTCATCTGTGGGCCAAAATATTGATAAAAAATCCCCTCTCTGGAATGCAGAACACAGACTACAGTCCTTAAACCCTCCAGTCTGTACCTTTAATTTTAACTGAAGCTCTGGGGTATTTAAGATTCTATATTATATTTTAACATTATCACTGGAGGTAAATGTCCTTTCGAGACACCCTGTGCTATGTTTTTTGTGTACTCAATAAACACAGCACAGGGTGTCTGCTCACTGAATACTTGTTACTGCATCCATGGATAAAGCAGTTTCTCCCACTGACTCGCACAACAGGCTATATTTCCGACTCTGATGGTACATTTCTATTCTTGAGCTCCAAGATTTGCTCTTCAGTCCCTATGATGGACGTCTGAGTATCCGTGCCCAGTCCCGAGTCATCTTGCGACTGAATTGTCGTAAAGGATGAAGGTGTTTCCTCTTTGGCGACGGTGGTGCGACTCGACCTATTTCGACGCAGTGACTTCAGCAGCAGGGGGCGTTGAAGGGATTGCATGGGGGCAGCCCTGAACTGCACGGTGGACTGATTTTTATGCACGATGGTAAGGTGACACCGCAGAACCTGCATGAATACGTCCCTGAACTGCCGCGAGGACAGGTTATAGAGGAAAGGGTTGAGGACAGAGCTGAGGTAGAAGAAGGTGTCGGCCACGGGGTGGAGGATGACGTAGCTCCGGAAGTAGGTAATGGTCCAGTTGGATTTGGGCATAGCGGCCATCATAAGACGGCGAATCTGGTTGGGAAGCCAGCATACCATCAAGGATCCAACAATGAGAACTAAAGAAAAACACAAAAAGAATAAATATAAGAGAAGTGATGACTTTTTTAAAACTCTCGTGTCTGTCAATATCATATAATAATTTTAAAAAGACAGGAAACAAGACAAAACATTTAATATGCTACATGTTTGTTAAAAAGAAAATATGTTTAATCAAACTTACTCAAAGGAAGGGTGACGAGCTAAAACACCACCTTTATTCTTTAAAAAGCTATGTTCTTGATATTTTACTTTATTCATAACAGTTTTTCACCTTTATTCCCAAAAAAGTATTTCAACTTTACCCTTGAAATGTAATACCGGTATAATGTTGATAATGATAAGAAAATGAAATATCGCAATAGAATATGGGGGGAAAGCGCACGTGCAGTGCCTTTGTTTTTATACGCACATGGAGGAAAAAGCGTGCCGGCGACGGGGAATGAGAAGGGCGAAAGCGGATCGTTGAATGAAACGGATGAACCAGAATTGGTTTGTAAAAATGCTGCAACTTCAGTGGTGTGGAACTGGTTTAGCTTTCGTCCGTCAGATACACAACAAAGCACTATTTTTGGTAGAGCATGCTAGCGGGCCATCGTTATTACCGTGTTTTTCGAAAATATGGCACACTTAAAATCAATCCTTTGATTTTTCTGAAAATCAACAGTGCCCTTTATAATCCTGTGTGCCTTATGTGTGAATTCTGGTTGTGTTTACTGACCTCGAAACAATTTTATGTACACGGCGCGCGAAAATCTGTCAAATGTTTTAGTACGACTTTGCTAAGCTACGAAGCCGCACGGCTTGATGGGTTGTCGGAGCATTACGGCTATCGTAGGCAGGAGCCTCGCAGAGTGATACGTACTGTGTTTTAACATAATATTACCGTATTGTGTGTGTATAACCTCTTTTTAAGTTTTGTGGATATTATACATGGTTATGCTGAGGATATGTCAGCCAGTTTCCACTGGAAATGCCACTGTCAGCAAGGAATTTGCATTTGCACTGTTAAATTTTTATATAGCTTTAATGCACATTTAAAGAAAACAGCTGCTTGTTTAAGTGAAAATACATTGATGGGTTTGTTTGTTTGTTTTTTTTGCACTAATAAAGTTGTGGAATTGTAAAGTATTTTGTCTAGTGTCAATTATATCGTCAGTTATATCGTTATCGCAAATTTTCAAATGTATATCGTGATAAATATTTTTGGTCATATCGCCCTGCTCTACTTGAAATGCAATCCCAATTCCAAAAGAGCTGGTAAATGGTAAATAATAAATTCTCATAAATTCATAATTTATTCACAGCGTAACACCAATCAAAACTGAGAAAATTTAGCTGATGTTTTATCTATGCATTGCAGTTACATTAATAATTAAAATTGAATTATACATATTAGTGCATTTGTGTCAATTTATTTTAGAGGACAACTTTAATTATTCGTTATGTAGATTGGTTAAACAATTTATTTTTATATATTTATTAGTGCTGTCAAAATTATCGCGTTAATTGTTAAGATCAACGCGAAATGTTTAATGCATTAAAAAAATTTAACGCTGATTTTGTTTTTTTATTAATTTCCTGTAATCTAAGACCTTTAAATTCATGAGCACCTCTGGAGGAGGGGGCAACAGTGTGCTATGCTGGCGTTTGGCCTGACAGAAATGATTAGAAGAAGAAGAAGAAGTGACACCATGCTACTATCTAGCTAACACTAGCTAACACACGCAAGCATGGACGAGGGCGGACTTTTGGGTGGAAAGTTTCTCTTTAAGAAGTTGCCTGATGGCTTGTTGGACAAAACGAGAGTAAGATGCACAATTTGCAACGCTGAATTCAAGTACCACAGAAGCAGTTCATCACTGGCGTATCACCTGAGAGCAAAACACCCAACTGAATCCACCTCTACGGGACCTCGCCAGTCTACGCTTCAGGAGTATGGTGCTTGTGGACGAATAACAAAAAATGTGAGAGAAAAGGTAACCAATTCCTTGGTTGTTTGGATAGCTAAAAACTGCCGACCAGTTAGCATAGTAGAAGATGATGGACTGAGAGAAGTCATTCGTGCTGCATCAGGAGATGAGTGTTACAATCTGCCCTCGAGAGGAACCATTGTGTCGAGACTGCACACTTTGTATGGGGACCAGAGGGCTCAGCAGTCCAGCAAGCTTGTGCAAGTAAGGAATGTCGCTCTCACCGGAGACCACTGGACTTCGGTGAACAACGATAATTACTTAAAATATAAAGAATAAAAAAATGTAATTGGAGCCAGGCTATTAATAAAGTAATTGAGATTAATCGCAATTAATAACAGAAAATTGTGAGATTAGTTAGTTAATTTTTTTTAATCTATTGACAGCACTAATATTTATTTAAGTTTAGAAATCTATAAAAAAATTGCTTGACACTACAAATTATATTATTTATTATGCAAACTTTTTTACAGCAAATACAATAAACTTAAATATTTCATATTATATATAATAAAAAATGAGCAAACAAAAAAAAAAAAAAAAAAACCAACTGATTCCAGTTTTGACTTTTTCTCCCGCTACACCAGCGCTGATGTGGAGGTCTGAGCGGTGACACCTATTCAGTCTGACGTCACTAGCCGTGTCTGGACCTAAACTCCGCTGCAGGTCCATATATCAAATGATCGCTATGGCATTACTGAGAGTTGAAAAACTGTCTAAAGTCTTTCATCTTTAATAAAATGATCAGCATTCTGCTCTACCAGGTGTAACAATTGAGTTTAACATCCAGGCATCCATGAAAACGGAATTTATGACATTTAACGGAGTTAGAAGTTAGCAGGGAGTTAGCAAACTAGCTTCTATCTAAATACAATATAGCATGTCCTGACTGCGGGGTTTTGGAAACAAATTAAAACGTACAGCTCTGCTATCACTTCCAGCATAAATGAAGACAGAAAACTAAACAGCAGTGACGTTTGTAGGGTTACTGAAGTTGGGCTAGCTGGTATATAATGATGTGCTACGTGACTGCTAGCGACACAGCTATGTTAGCATAATATAAACAAGCTAACTTTTTTCCCACTCGATAAAAGTTAACGTGAGTGTTCTCGGTGGTCAGGAACAAATGTAATCGCATGGCAGGATGCTGTAAAAGGACCAAACTTCAGGAGAACAACTGAGATAATCCATCCACAATACGAGGTTAGTCATTCATATACTGCTGCATGGGCTGGGCTGTAGTTACATCCTAAGGTTTTAAAAACTGAGCTTAAATAAATGATTAGTGGTAATAAAAGCCGAGGGAGGTCAACAGTGATCACTGACTGTTTTAGGAGCTTTTTGAGATTAAATAGAAGAAAATACATAACATTAAACATGTTAACAACACAAAAGCCATATTAAACGCAGACTACTTTAGGCCCGGAAGTAGGATTCGTCACGTCATCACTTAACAATCAGATTGTTCAGGATGATGACAGTCGCAAATTTGTTCACCAACCTTGTCGGTAGTAAAATATTATCTGAACCAGTGTTAGTTTGTCTTTATCTTGCGAGCTGGTTGTTTACATTAACACAGAATTATTTGACTCTATTTCTAAAGCTATAAGCTTCACATCATTTGGCTCTTAATGGATCAACCTACATTTTCATGCACTGTTACGTGCCAAGAGATGTGGCTTTGCTTTTGTGTTCTATTTATCTTTCAGGTGTCAAGCCTCCACCTATTGGCCAGTTCGAAGTTGATTGGCATGTGTCTATTGGCTGGTCTGGGCACAGTTGGCCAATCACACGCCAAGGATCACTACAAATGAGCCGCTCCCTGGCCAGCTGGTGGTTGCTGGCTTCTGCTATGACAAACATTTGCGAACAGGTGTCTTTATATTATGTGTGGTGGGAGGCTGGGCAGGTAAGCTGGGGTACCCTATACACTGATTGCAGGTGTTAAACTGTTAGACACACTAGGGTATGTGGTTGATGCCACTTTTGTATGTTTTCACTGACCTTTTGTCGAGCAGCTAGGTAGGCCTTTTGTTTTGCATTTTTGTTTTAGTTAGGCCCTGGGAGCTCTCGACCTCTTTTTGTTTTATTACTTTCTTTGATTTGGTTCAACCGCCCAGTCCTCCTCCCCCACCTTTTTTCTTATAGATTCCACTAAATCCTGCCTAATTCTTAACTGTCCTGTTGTCATCCTCCTCCATTGATTGTGGTTGTCCGGTGTTGCTGTCTCCTTCCTGCCTTTGCCACCACCATGGTGGGGGGGACGTAACATGCACAAATCAATCCACAGACCTAATGGGAGGTTTCCTGTTTTAAGTTACAATCCATTCACATGGCAGCAATACAATGACATTTAATAAATGTAAAAATATACAGAGAGCACATTTAAGTGAAATATCTGAATATACCACTGCAATTACTCACACTTCATCATTCATGTCTGAGTCATGCCCTGAACTCTCTGAAAGGACAAACACACCCTCGGTCTCTCTTCTGCTGTTTATCCGTCTCCCTACAGTGTTTTTAATGGGGATTAAGCTGCAACCAAACAGCCTTTCTGCATTCACAAAATTATCTGATGTGAGACAAATGCTTCCTGCTGAGGAGCACAAACATAAACACATTCATGTATAACACCATGTCCAAAGACGCTGGGTGGGGGAATCATCCATCCTGATATTATTAAGAGATGAAAAGGGAGAATAAAAAAACTGAAAAATCAGTCTGTGTTTCTCACATGCAGACTAAGTGCACTCATTAGTGTTTGTTTATAAAGGTTCAGGTTCAGTTTAATGCTAATGTCAAGTGTCAGTGAGCTTTGATCCCTTGCAGCCTGTCTTAAGGTTTGCCAGTGATGTTAGAGACTTTATAAAGAGATGTCAATAGTTCAAAATAAAGACATCAAGGGCATTGCCTCAGAAAACCTGACAGAAATTTGGGAATTCTGGCAGCCTGAAATGCATTTTAATGGGCCTTTTGGGCTGAAGTTCCTCTGTTTTATATCCCATCTTATCTTAGACTAAAAACATGAGCGCCTGAAGCATGTGTCGTGTTTTGTTTTGTTTTTAAAAAAAAGCTGCATTAACTTATCTGTCACATTTACAAGCCAAAAAAGTGAAAGTGAATATATGTTGTTTGTTGTTTTTATAGCCTAGCCTCAATGTATGGCAATGTCAGTTTTACAGACGCCAAGGTTTAATGGACCAAATCGACAAACTAAAAGTAGTATGAAAAGACATTTTACTTCACTAAAACTTTACTTTTTTTTAAACAACAGTAACTAAAATTGCATTTTGAACTCAGAAAAGTACATTTTAATTTCAAAATGACCAAATTGGTTATTGCAACCAGCTTAGGGAGGCCCCGATGGGTGGGTCAGCCCCTTTCAAATCATGTTTATGTTTTAACATCTATAATGAACTTCTGAAAAACATGCCCATATTTTAATAATTAACACAATTAACAGAACAAAATAATCAACACAAACTGGAAATGTTTGTGTTGCATTTTTCGGTTGGGGCACACACTTCAGTTTCACTACAGCGCAGAGAACAGCTGGACAGAGTTTGTTACTTCCATTCAAACTATGACCGCAGTAATATGCTAGCGACCAAAGCTAGGGGAATGCACATTTTTCCCTAGTGACAGATGCTGACCAGGGGATCATTTAGCCATCAACCTCTCACAGCAGCTCCAGGAGTATTCACTTTTCCCTTGCAACCGGTGGTTGGTCATTGACTAGTTTTGAGGCCATGACCACCATGTTTATCAGGTCGTTAAGCAGTGATCGTCTGTCAAGAACATGGGTGCATGCTAACACTGAAGTACCTATAACTGATGCTCTACGAGGCTCATTCGTAGACATAAAATGTCCACATATATATATTTACCTTCAACCTGGAATGAAACTTTACCTTCTTTGGATGTGTTTCTCTTTGTCCTTCTTACAGCTGTTACAGAGTTTTTTAAAAATAACTGACAGGGAGCTGTGGTCAGATCCCTGCTAAGCTGAATGACTGAACTGAACTTTTCGGTTGTGGCTGCTGTTGGCGATTTTATCCTGTGTTTTAAAAAATGCAGCTTGCTAATCAAATATATCCAAATATGGTCACTTCTACCTTCTACAAAAACGTTAAGGCTTCAAAATACAGAATCCAGATGTCCGCCTTTAATAAACAGTTTGCTGTCTGTTTTTGCTGACCCCATCAGATGCATGTGTCTTATTTTCCAGACACAGACACTAATTTTTCATGACGCCCTGCAGCTTCATGTCGGGTCTCGCCATGTACAAACACAGCTTCGCTGCAGGACCTGAGGCTGGTCCACCTGCCTGCTGATGTGACTTGGAGTTTGCTCTCTGTTAGGAAGGATCAACCCCAGAGCCACGCATGCTGTTGCCTAGCAGGGTCACTGGTCTCATAAAAAACAGGTTTGTTTGTGGGCAGGCTTTTAAACAACGCAAACAAGAGGTGATGAAGAAATCTGAGTGGAAAGCAGCACTCTGCATCATGTTTGTCGTCAGCCAAACACTTTGTGGTCTGCAGGGATTCCTCTCAGAACAATCATCAAGTTTGAAGAAAACAAGCTACAGACAGCATCAGCCCCCAAGTTAAATTCTTTTAATGCTTTAAGATAAAAGGAGGCAAAAGAGAGAAAACACTCACATGTATGGTATTGTTCATTAAGGCCAGCTGTACCGTGACCAGTCTGAATCAATACCAAGAGATGTCACCGGTAATAACTCTAGTTCTGATCACTTTCAAAGAGGAATTCAAATCAAGGTTTGTGAAGACAGTAAAGACAGAGGGTTCATCTGAGTGAAAGTACAAAGAGGAAGAAAGTGAGATGAAGACAAGTCAGAAGAAAGGAACACTGCTGGAATACAAAAATAAATGAGCAGGCAGAGGTGACGGACACAGATAAAAACAACTTTAGAGATTCATGTTGCTCTGAGTCATTTCTCCTTGACACTTTGGTAGATAATTAGACCCTCTCGGGTAATTTAAAGTGTCTTTTTATTAAAAATATCTGGAAATATATTCTCTTTATGACCTTCTCCAGATTCCAAAAACAATTTGGTCAGCTGGCCAAAGCAATTTATTTAATAAGTGACAACACTGTCATCTTCACCTTCAGAGCGCACTGAGAAAAAGGGTTTGCAGTCAAGTGTGAAGGGAGGCAGAAAGAGAATTCAAGTCTGATTTTATGGTATTATGTTAAAAAAATGGTGGATTAATCTAGTTGAAGCTGGACATTGAGAACCGAAGGAGCATCCAATTGATTAATGGGTTGATGAGGTCATAACAGTAACTGCAGGTGTTGTACTAGAAAGCTGAAGTCAAAAGTGAGGGTTTACCAATGATCTATGTTTCAACTCTCAGTCCCTGAGGGTTTGGGCTCTGGGATTTCTGGATTTGATCCCTAGTTTTGTTCCGCAGATTTACTCTCTGAATTTGGTCCCTGTGATTTCTGGGTTTAGTCTTTGGTTTTAAGCCATGCGTTTGGTCCCTGCAGTCTATAGGCTTGGTCTCTAAGGTTGGTCCCTGTGGTCTCTGGGTTTGAGCCCTGCGTGTGATCTCTGGTTTTGACTTTTTATTGAGTTCAAGTCCAGAAACAAACCAAAGTTCTTGCTAAATCCAGCTAGACCATCAATAGGAGCACTAGCAATAAGCAGATGATCAGAAGATTAAAATGAATGACAAAAGCACAAGAAAGGAAATACTTTGTCAGGTTTGCAAGATAATCAGAGATTTTCAGGTTGAATATTTTTTGAAGATGATTTTCAAATGTCAGTGAACAAAAAAGGAGAGTTATAATTGATGACAGTCTACTGCAAAAAATGAAGTCTTGTGTGCTGCAAATCTCCAGATCCTCCTAGTGTGGGAGGATGATGCATTTTTGAGCTCTGGCATTTCAAAAGTCTGCAGAGGGGAGGAACTGTCATTAAAGGCTGAAGATCTGATCTAATGTTGAATCCTGACATGTTTTTATTTTCAGATATTAAAACAACTTTCTAATGGAAAACTGAAAAACTCATATTTGCAGCACCCACCTCCCTGTGTTGTCTCAAAAAGAACAACATCTAACTAACTGTAGGCAGCACAGAGAAGATCAGAGACGCCACTGTGTACTTTCACAATGAAACAGTTGAATAAACAACAATTCTCCAATTCAGTTTCATTTATTTAGCTTCTCCTATTTCTTCTTTTGCTGGAAGACAGTGTGATTTCACAGCGTTGATAAAGAATTTAACTTGACTTTGACAGATACGGTTAAAGACAGCAGTTACCTGATGCTTAAAAAGTCCACGGTTGTATGTCAGGTCTGAGACTAGAACTAGAGATGAAACAAGGATCCAGGCTTATTGTAAAGCAGGGAGTCGTGTCTGTCAGCAGTCATGGATTTTTACATTTTTCAGCACTTTGTGTTATTTTTCTGTTCAGTGTTATTTTTCTTTTATAAGTCAGTCTGAAACTCAGAGGAAAAATGTTGCCCATCCCAGCCATAAACTGATGATTTCCACCAATCTGACATTTGTTTTGGATGAAAAATGCAATTTCATTCAGGACTAACGGTTAAAGCACATAAAACCATACACATTTATAAATCTAAGCAGCTGGATGTGGATGCACTCCAAGTGTGTTCATGTTGGAGACTTGCAGTGCCGGTTCTCCTGCCAGGAACTGCCCGGGGCCACGAACCCTGTGGGGCTCCCAAAGCCTCAGGTTCAAATCTCTAGGATTGTCAGTCTGGCTTTTAATTGCTTGTTTCTTTTGGCACTTTATAACCAAACCTAGCAGGTTTGGGTTTTTTTTTTTTTTGACTGAATATTACCAATACTGCTGAGGATTGACTGTTTCAGCTCTAACTGGGATAAGTGCACACATTTCTCATAATATGCGTCTCCAGTGGGTCCTTCCAGTCCTGCTCCACTAACAGTGGGACATCATAGCTTTAAAAAAATGCCACTTTCCTACACTTAAATTGATGAAGACCTGCCATCCTTTATCCCACCAGCCTTATAAATGATCCTAACTGTTCAAATGAAGGCACTATAGATATCACACACTCCACTGATTCAATTTCAGTAAAACCTGGAGGGATGATACATCGAGGCAAATTTTTTTTGTACTTTAAAACCTGCAAAGTTCATATTTCCAATATGTTGCATTAAAAATGTAACGATGCAGCAGGTTACGGATTGGATGCATCATCGAATCCTGGCAGCAGATCATGAAGTGGCCGTATCTCTCTTTCTTTAAAGGTGTTTTTTCCCCCTATAGATCTACCTATCACATCGGCTCGCTGATCACAGCCGAGACGTTCACCTGGCAATATGCCCCTGAGTCAGAACAGATCAGTAATGTCTCTGCAGAGGAGTTAGGATGCAGCTGAACATGTGATTGCATGAGCCTTCCTTCATGTCATTGATAAATCTTTATTGTTTTAATGTCACTCTCTTCACGCTGAATGCACCTTCCTCAAAAACTCCAATCTCAGCTGATGCACTCATCAGTGATGTTCCCGAACTTGTTGACATTAAACACCCACACACACTCTCACTGTCTCTCTGCCAGGCAAAATATAACTGCCTGCTAATTAGCAGGCAATTAAAGGAGATTATTGGAACAATTAATTGTCTGTCTTTTTGTTGTAATTGGAGTGTGTTTGATTGAGCTTCCCAGTTCCTCTGTGCATCTCACAGCAGGAGAAAAGGGGGCGAGCCGAGTCTCTGCCTGCCGTAAGTATGATTTACACTTTTAATAAGAGCTAAAAAAAGAGAAAGAAATCAGACCGACCGCTGCCTCATTTACATGGAAAATCTTCCCCTTTCAGACCTCGGATGGGTTTTTCTGTGTAGCTCATACAGGAAATACTGTGGTTTACACACTCGCCTAACAAGTGAAAGGTCCATGGGAGGACACACAAATCCCTTTGGGAGTGTGTCATTAAACTAGCCCCATTGAATAAGGTGAAGAGAATTAGCTTTTTGAGATTTCCTTACCTGCATGATTGAGCCTGCATCAAGACATGTTGTAAACCTGAATTTTTTTTTTAACTGACCAGCAGGGGGCACCTGTAAAAAGACTCTTGGCTGCATTAGTCTTCAGGAGAATAATTTGTTTATTGATTTATCGGTTCCAGGAGATGGCTGCCCCTCCCTGAGTCTGGTTCTGCAGGAGGTTTCTTCCTGTTAAAAGAGAGTTTTTCCTCCTCGCTGTCACCAAGTGCTTGCTCATACGGAGTCATCTGATTGTTGGCGTTTTCTCTGTATCATTGTAGGGTCTTAAACTTACAATATAAAGCACCTTGAGTCATCTATAGTTCTGATTTGGCTCTATATAAATACAATTGAACTGAATTGGCTTGAATTTATTGATTTGTTTGTGGCCTTTTTAAAAATATTGCTAATTACTCTTTTATTCAGTAAAACCGGAAAGGTTTTACAAAATTTTACAGTTCATCAGATAACTGAATGATCCCAAGTTTACTGATTAGCTACACCAAGAGGCTTCATAACAGTTAGACAGCTGCAACCCACAGCTGAAAAACGCAGTTTACTAATCTATCTGCTAATATGGTCACTTCTGGCTTCAAAATCCAATAGGCGACGCCATGCTGTAGCCCGTAACTTTAGCAGTAACTCTGTTATCAAACAATTGCCAACAATTCTTGGCGGAAGGGGAGGGAAGGCCTAATAATTAGTTAATTATTAAAAACAAATCTTTTACAATAGTCTCATGGGTGTTATAAATGCTGTTTTAGATTTTAGATGCAATTTCAGAGCGAAACAAACCACTACAACATCCCAGTGAATCAGTGAGAGTATCAGGACTGGGTCACACCTGAGTCCGCCTGATAATCAGATGAATATTCAGCACGGGGAGAAACTCTGAAACTCATTTTAAAACTTTTGCAACTGATTTGACTCTTTTAGAAATCCCAGAAGCTGCATAAACCTGCACACGGATGCTCAGCGAGCAGCTTATAAACACAAAATTTCTCCCATAACTCGGGGGGTGGGGGGGATTTTCTCAAATAGAGGGCATCGCCACATCGCCGGCGCCCTTCATTTCCATGATTGGAAACAGCTCAAAGACAAGAGCTGAATAATCGAGAGAAGTGAAGTCTTTCACCAGTATTTATTGATAAACACCTGATTGATGACTGGATCTCACCGGTGACGACGGTCCTGATTGCTTACTGATTTAAAGCTTATGTCAAATCTATACAATTACCCAACTGAAGAGTGCTAATGAAGGAGAAGATGAGCATGGAGTGAAATTATTCAGACCTGCTTGATGAGGGTAAAAGTTAACGAATGAGCTTATTCACTTGTTTGATTATGCAGCTGATTTCACTTTCAGGAGCTGTTTGTGGTGTGATATGAACATCAATGGAGGAGCTTATATATGACTTACATTTTCATATTGTATATGAAGGAAATGATTATCAGAAAACAGATCTTTCTTTTCCTCCATGTTTTCTGTTTGTTTCCTCTTTTTCCCTTGCTTTGCCTCCAAATCTTCCCTTTCCTCTGTGTCTTCCTCCTTGGTTTTACTTTCTTTTGCTTCTTATTTTACTTGCTTGACCTCCATGTTTTCCTTCTGTGTTTCTTCTGTGTTTTATTTTGCTTTTCTTCTTTTGTTTCTATTGTTTAGCTCCTTCTTATTCCTTGTGTTTCCTCCATATTTTCCATTGTTCTTGCCCGTTTCCTCTTGGTTTTCCTGCTTGATTCCCTTGTTGTTGCTTATTCTTTTTCTTGCTTTTCCCATTTTATGTTAGGCTTTGTTGATTTTGGATCATTTAGTATTTAGTTTATGGCACTAGTTCCCTTTCCCTTTATTTGAAGAGACTGGTGATAAAAGGAGATTTTTTTTAACCGAAAATTTCTAGTATAAAACTTGATATTTAATTAAACAGCCACAATTTTAATCATTTAGTATGTTTCAAACACACATCGCATGAAAAACTGCACATTTAATGACTTCATATTAAAGTGACTTCAATCTAACCACAAACCACTGCTGAAGCAAAAGAAAATGAAACTGACGTGAGAAAATAATCCTGCAGCTGTCTCATTGATCTGGTTAGATTTCTCCTCAGACGCTGGATGAAGTCGGTCCTGTGGATAATAAGCCTAAGAAACCTGTGATGAAGGCAAACATCATCAAAGTCTGCGACGCTGAGAACAAATTTCCCTTGAACCCAGAGACTATCAGACACAAGCATAGTGAACGATTTCCTCCCACAGAGAGAATAAAGAGGGTTTTTGTAGATTGGAAATTTGGGCTTATTAGCTGCATAATAATGAGATTCTGAGATGCCAGATGGGCGAGTTTAACCAGCAGGCCAGCTCAGATAGTGCCAGGTAGATATGAGCCATTAAAAAACATCCTTAATTGCAAATATGCAAACATTAGTCAAGATTTTGTGGACTAAATTGTGTTTCCTTCACAGCAAACATCCTTCTGAGAGGTAGAAGGTTAATTTAAACCAAGAACAGTGATTGCAAATAGTTTTCACAAAAGGGCAATTAAGGCTGTTTCTGCACAGCGCTGAATTCATTAAATGTTATCCATGAAAAGCAGCTCACACTGCAAAGATCTAACGGCAGTTATGAGTCTGTCAGGCACAAACACAACGATCCTTCCTCAATCAGCCACAAGAGGAAAGCCACAAAGAATCAATCTGACGGCTAACAGGAGATCCTGCGTTATTAAACCACCTGAAACACTGAAATCAGTCACACAGGAGTGTTATTCATAAAGGAGCTAATCACCTCAGAGCACATTTACTCAGCCAGGCACCAGAGAGTCGTGTTTGCCACCCTGATAAAAAATATGCACATGTCAATATATAAATACAACCGTGTGTGTTAGGGACAAAGACGGAAAAAAACATAAAAATATATGGAAAAGAAAAGGAGGGAAGGAAAAAGAAGACAGGAAGAAAAGGGAAGAAAGAAGCTAGAAGGAATGGATGGAGGAATGAAAGGAAGGGAGGAAAAAGGAAAATGCTGAAAGGAGGTAAGAAGGAAAAGAAAGGGAAAGGGGAAGAAAATGAAGAAGGAACGGTGGAAAGAAAAAACAAAGGAGTGAGGAAATATACAAGTGATGAAGGAAAAACAGGAAAGGAAAAAGAACGGAAGAAAAAGAAGAAAGAAGGAAAAGAACAGGAAAAAGGAGGGGAAAGTTGGGAAGGAGGGAAAAAAAGAAAATAAAAAAAAGAAGAAAGTGGGATCAAAGGAGGCAGAAAAAGATGGGAAGAACAATATAAAGGCAAGGAGTGAGTGAAGTTGGAGACCGAAGGAAAGAGGAAAAGAGGAATGCAAGGAAAGGACAGAAGAAAAGATGAAAGGAAATATTCAAGGAAGAAATGAAAAGAGGAAGAAAGAAAAAGGAAAGATGGGCAAGAGAACAAAGAAAGAAAGGGAAAGGGGAGATGAAAGAAAGGAAAGAAGGACAGAGGAAGAAAAAAGGAAAGAAGGCACTAAGGAAAGAAAAAGTAGGAAGTAAAGTTTTCATTTTGTCTAATTCAACATTTGGCTGTAATAAACGCCAAAGTTGTGCTAGCCAAACTTCATCTCATTTAATATGCTAACCAATCTACTGAGCCAGCATAAATATGGTCATGCCTGGAAAATAAATAAATAAATAACTAAATAAAAGACTGTAACGGCCAATAAACCACACTGCTTAACACCCCATTTTTATTAACCGGTCCTTCATATATTTATTTTATAATTACAATTATGAAGAAGGATCCCATAAACATCCATTTTAAATGTGTTTTATATTCTGCTTTCATGTCATGCAGCTGATGCCATTAATAGCGAGAACGAGCATGGAATATGTTTTTCCAGCCCCGTTTTGGTTGCCAGGGAAGTTAAACGCTTGTAAAACAGCTGCTGCTGGTGGTTTTGTAATCTCCCAATTAATCATTTCATGGATGCAGATGATGTTCTGCCTGTTAAAACGGCTCCACCACAGCTGTTGGGTCTAAGCTCCCAGCGCAAAGCTGCCTCTGACATTAGAATTACTGCTGAACAACAGTTCAGTTAATCAGATGTTAAGAGAGTTCATAAATGGTTTAGACGGTTCTCAGGTTAAATATCTTGATCTTGGTTAACAATGCCATGAATTAAATGTTAATTATTACACTCTGTATTTTCACTATCAGGTTAACTATCTACAGATTTACAGTATACCTGAGCAGCACCAGTGATCAGCATACAGAAAAAGATTTGATGATAATATGTACTAGTATCCTAAATTCTTAATAAATGCTCCCAGATGTTTAAAGGATGCGATCTGATGAAGAATACATAGAACAAACTACACGCAGAATAAATCAAGATCAAGATACACCTTTAGTAGATAAATGGTATCAATTTAAAAGTCCTATATGTCACTTTGTTCTGGAGTTATTGCATTCACAAGCTTGGGTGTTCATGTCGCCCCCTCGACTGAGTGACTGCAGCACCCCATCAGCCTTTTACGGCTAAGGGGGTAAAAATTAACTTGGGAAAAATTGATAACTAAGACTAAAAAAAGTTTAACTCATTTTAAGTCATAACGAGTAACAAGTTCTAGACTTGGAGTCAGGACCCAGACCACAACAGTCAGCTCTATTTAAAAGGTTTATTTTATAGGTGTGAAGTATTTGGAGTTGGTAAGAACTTCAGTTGAGTATTTGTCTGGGAACTTCATGGAAACTGGAATGACTTGAGTATGAAAGCACTTTTTCAATTTCATAAATACCAATAAATCTAGGAGACAACTTTTTGGAGAAGCATTTCAATGGAACATCTTTGCAAGATAGCTAAACTTTCTAACCTGGCATGCAGTAAGGAGCTGGGATCCTCCGCCTGTCTACCAGGCACAAGCTTGGACACAAAGAGGTAGGTCGAAGCATTTACTTGTGACCAGTTTCCAGTTAAGAGTTGATGGCAGGCCAGAATCTTCCAAAGGTAGGGAGTGGGCATGTAGATGTAAACAATAAGCCTGAGTAAATGAGGTGAGGGAGGACAAGTGCAGTGGCTGCCTGGACCACGACAAAGTAAAGACAGCAAAAATACCGACTAGTATTACAGCTATATCACCGAAACACATGAGAAAGATTACTGCGTCTTCTATTAATTTAGTATTTTAATGTGCATAACACAGTTTTATTATGTCGCCTGCAAGTACTGACTAAAAATAAAAAAGATTTGAACCATGAACCCCAGCTGCACCACCTCAGAGCTGAAGTCGGGGAAAATCCTACGACTGCACTCAAGACCAACTCCGGCTAGAAGTACTACTTCAGCTCAGACACTTGCCCAAATCTGATTACTTTCTCTGAATTCATTTAAAAAAGTGCAGCACTGAGAGTGCTTGTAACACCGAACATCCAATCACCACTCTCAACACAGTCCTGCATCAATCTCACTGATGCTGGAGAGGATTTCAGACTGCAGCACATGTTGGTTTTACTCTGATTAAATTGAGGTGTCATAACAATACCTTATTGATTGGATACGCACAATAACAACACTTTGCCTCCGTATCCTCCGTCATCTAAACAGCTTGAGAAGATTAGCCAACTTTCAGCCTATGCTGCTTTTTGACCATACGTCTATCCAGTTTCTTAACGTCTAATCCAACATAAAGAAAGCAGAAGAGCTCAGGTAACACTTGGCATATCTGACCCTCATTATGCCCCAGGCAGAGGTGAAGAAAACAGAAGGGTTGCATTAGCTAAGCTATCATGTTCGCTCATGTTTACCCAGAAAGGGTTGAGGAGGTGCCTCAAGTGGTTCTTCTTATCTCCTTTACCCATCCCGAGGTGGTTGTTACGAATAATTAGACCCGCAGACAATTGCAAAGTTTAGTTAAGACTCAGTTAAACTCAAGAGATGGTATACTTTATTTTTTCCAGAGATGGGGAAGTTTGAGGTGTCAGCTGGTAAAAATGAGGATAAACACAGCAAACATATAACAAATAACTAAATGGAATTGTGTGTAGTTCAATCAAGTAAAATACATTATGTATAAAAATAATTCTTTTAATCTAGTAAAGATTTGCCTGAAATCAAAATGAGCACAAGAAAAATAAGTAGAAATTTACATAAAAACATACATTTGATGACTATTTTATTATATTTATATTATATTACTATTTTATTTTATTATATAAGAATACAATATTTCAGTCATGTCTGATGTTGTTTGTTTGTTTTTTTACACATAAAATAAAGATTGGTATTCATTTAAATCCTCTGAGATTTATATTTGATAGTAAACCTTTAAATGTAATGCTGCTACTGGATCAGTGCTCTTATAACCAGGTACCATCGATGCCATCTTTGAACTTGACTGTTGATCCCTTAATTAATTATTATTATTACAATGCCTTCAGAACCATAAACACACTGAGTCTTGTGTACAGTTTGCCCTCGTGTTTGTTTAATGATTAGATTTTTACCGGCATGATTTATTACACAAGTCCTGCTGGCCATCTGTCACCTGTCCACTGATAAGGTATGGTTGTGGTAATGGTTTTATCCTCATTAACGGTAAAGTGATCTGAACGGGCATTTTTGAATCAATGTCAGAACTTCACTTTTTTTTTTTTAAAGTCAGGTTCAAATAAAAGTGTTGTGTTTCTGGTCAGGTGATTAATGTAAGTATGACATTCAGTCTCCTTTGAGCTCTGTTTGGGTGTCCAATAACTGAGCGAAACGTCACATTATTTAGGATATCTAGTAGCAGTTTTCAGGAGCTATAAAGCTGCTAAAGTTTATTCAGCGGCTACCTGTGGCATGCGGGATGCTCAAAATCATCTTTAAAGCTCATATTTAAAAGTTATCAGTAGAAGCAATCTCCTGTAAAGTCTGGTTATCTTTTGTTATTTTATGTTATCTTATCTTACCTTACCATAGACATTTCTGTTGTGGTCTAAAATAATGTTCAGTTAAAGATTAAAAGTAACTACAACACTTCAAGTATACATATGTAGGCGAGGGGGTAGTATGAAGAGGATAACAAAATTTGTCAGGTGGGAAAAGTTATCACTTCTTGTGCACCAGTGTGACGAAACATCAACAGTTGGAACTGAAAAAAGGAAGTCAGGGTAAAAGGCCTAAATGTCCTGTAGAGGCCGGCTTCCACAGACTCACATGTTAACCTCCGTGCAGAGGTTTGCCTTCTCCGGCGCTGATAATTGGCATCTGTCTTGTGTTAGTAACGTAAAAGATTTAATGCGACATGACCATTCAAACAGCAGTCGCTTTCTAAAACATCAGATATGTATCGGATTCAGTACCACATACGAAAGTGACCCAGATGAAAATATCAGATTTGTGCTGTTCAAACTGTCATACCATGATCGGATACGGGACGCCTAGGGTCAAAAAAGTCGGATTTGATGTGGTTTCACCTGCAGTGTGAACGTAGCCTTAGAGGTGTTCAACATGAGGTAGTTTGTGTAATTCCAGTCACTGAAGGCTTTTACAAGAGCCCTATATATTCACATTCCTATCCATTCCTGATACACGCCACAATGGCATCTGGGTATTTCTAGATGTGCCACGACTCAGATTTGTATTTATTTTATTTTTTTACTTTATTTTTATTTATTTTTAGGAACATTAACATTTACACAGACACAGCAAGGGAAAAAAGGAAACAACTAAGTAGAAAATAAAAAAATAAAAACAATGGCTATGTGAAGTTACTAAAATGTAGTTTTTCCACTTGGAGACACACCGTGCATCTTGCTCGTTTGTATACACCCCCACACCCACATCTGTGTACATACTCACACACACTTTCAAGTATCTACATTACATACATAATACATATCTACATGTGCATACATGCATACTCATGTATGTATACCCTTTTACACATTTTTGTGCATGTCTATACAAGTGTCCATTCAACATCATAAGGAATTAAGACCAGTCGAGCACCAGAAATATCAGGTTAAATGAAAATAGAATGGGAAGGGGATGAATAAGATCCTTTCCCTACATTATTCACAACCCTTTTGCATACTCGAAAACCATTTTGACCAGTATCTTTGAAATTTGTCTTTACAGAGTCTTAGAGAAAAGGTCATCTTTTCCATTTCACAGATATCTTTTACTATGGCTGACCACTCTCCAACCGTTGGTGGGTCCTTGTCTAGCCATCTTCTAGTTATTGCTTTTTTACTTGCTGCCATCAGATTTGTATTTATAGTGTATATTTGTATCTAATACATACAAATCTGAGTCCTGTGAAAGTAATGAGTAATGTGAAAAGGAATGGAGCCTGGACACTCCCCTGTGGAGCACCCCTGCTGCTCCTTAATGTCCCAAAAATACAGTTCCCCAAGTCTGTGATCCGGGAAACAAAGACTATGAAGCAAGTAGAGGACAGCATCCTTCACTCCATGTGTGTTGTTTGTATGCAAACTACAGCAGATCATGTTTGTTTTTGACCTCAAGTCTCACTTGGTGCAGAATCAGGTGTTCCAAGGTTTTCAACATGTGTGCATTTTTCATTAGAGGGCTCCAAGCTAGCACCCCTTCTGAGAGAGACTTAGTCTACTACAAGAAAGCATGGAGCCTGAATCAGAGGCAGGAAGTCCTGAAATATAATTACAGTATTTATGGCCTACATGAATACTGTTCATGTACTGAATACTGCAGTTCATGTATTCATAATAAATACATGAACTGCTTTTAGCATCTGAGACAGGATGTTTCTAATTTTAGAGTGTTGAAGAACCTCTGTCTGTCCAAGATGACTCCAAGAATCATAAGCAGCAGCCCTTTGGAGGGGACATGAAAAATCTAAAAAATAGTCCCGTTTCTTTCAACTCAAGGACTTAGTTCAACTTGACTAAGACTACCATGACCTGGATGACTGACAACCTCAGAGACTAGTGGAGCTTATACAAAAAGCTCTACTTATGATATCAGATTTCAGAAACCTGAGAAATCTCCAGTAACCAGCTTTAAAAGTTGTCACACCCAAAAGCTCTAGCTAACAGACACTTGAGAAAAACACAGTCTTCAGTGGAGAAAAAAGAAACTCAGAGGCAAACCCCACAACAGAGAATCCAACTTAACTCTAGAATCTGAATCACTCATCATCAACTCCAACAATTGGAGTTAACAATTTGAACCAGAGCCGATGCAACACATGCTACGCCACCTGCTCCAGGCAGAAGAAGTCCTGACAACATGCCAGGTGACACAGAAACTAGATTCCCATAGATTCCCATGAATACAGGTGTGCTTTTAATTTTCTTGGCCTGTACTTTGGTGCTTAAATAAAAACATCTCTACATTATCTTTGCATAACGGTAGGAAGACAGCACCATAATTCATTGTGGCTGCAACACAAGAATGATTACAACAAATGGAGAAAATTGAGCAAAAATGGCATGTTGGCTGGTTCATCAGTCAACCTACAGGGCACTTCCTCTCTGCTAATCTCCTGCTTTTTAATTGCTTTGAAACAGTCAGTGTGATAAAGATGCCACGTTTCTTTGAGTTAAAGCTCCTTGAAGCAGTACGTCCCACAGGACATTAAAAAGCTGCTCCAACCCCACCTGCTCACCCCCAGCAACTTCCTACAAAATAGTCTTATCTCAAGAATAAATTTGCAATGTCACGGGAAAGGGGTTTACCGTTTATTGTCATTAGGTGTAGAGTGGTGGTCAAAAAAATTATTAATTTAAAATCGAATCAAAACTGAAGTGGGCAAAAAATAAAGATGTATGTGATAAATAGATGAGTGTATTCTAAAAAAGGATGCAGAAGATGGAGTAAACCATCAAGTGATTTTTAATAACTAATCATTTTATCTTTAAAGTTCAACAGGTGAGAACATTAATCTAAGAAAAACACCAATCGGGACAATGTTGGATGGATCACTTACCTCTCTATGGATGGTCTGGACTGGCTATCCGTCTAGAGCTGGGACATTAAACACTGACTGTCCTATATCTGCGAAACTAAAAGTTTCAGTTAATTCATGACATTTTTAGTCTTTGTTACTGTGTAGCAATTATATTATATTTGTGTACTTTTAACTTTTTTACCCATCACCTAATTACTCCGGTGTAGCATGAATGCCCACTGGGGAGGTCTTTATCAGTAAAAATAAAATAAAGTCCAAAATGTATACGCTCCTCACATTTTCCAAAGACACCCATTGGAGCTGGATTAAAGACAACGCTGAACCAATTCTGAGCCCCTGACCTTATGTTTGACACCCCACGTCAAAAGCCTCTGATCCTAAGAGTCTTATCCTAATAGAAAATACATAAATGGTGTCGGGAGACACACCTTGCTACATCGAACTCAGACCTCACATACCTCTGATGATGCAACTCAGCTGAGCAGCCGTGTTAATCGTCTGCAGTCAACAGCCACACCCGCAGTCCAAGCATTGAGTAAGTAGTACAAGATATACTCTAATTATAGCTAATAAGTTACAGACATAGACCTCTGTTCCAACAGATGCTCATTGAGTCACATTAAGTACCAGATGATCTAAGGGTTCATTTCTTATGGATTCATTTAATAATAAAAAAGGAAAAATGACAAACCACAAATGAATCATGTTAGTTCAAAATATTGAAAACAGATATCAGTCTAAGATCCTTTCACACACACCAGTCTTTGCAACCTTTAGTATCAGTGCATGCCACCGTATAGCATGGTGCTGTAGAGCAGATAAGTAAACACACCCACGCAGTACAACAGTGAATTCCCTTCTGAGCGCTGACACACCCCATGAAGGTGCACTCACTCTAAACCATCTGCAGATTTGTCTCCCAGGTGGTTCGCTGAGTGCAGTGCTGTCACTCTCAGGATGGCTTGCCTTCAGCTATGTTGGCTGCCACGAGGCCACGGGGGCCCAGGATCTTATTACTAAACTATGCAGCTGTCACTCAGTGCCGAGCATACGATGGAGGCTAGGAAGGATGAATGGCAAGGCACACAGCGAATCCTCCCCGAGGTTTATTTTATATTTGATGATAAAAGGGTTTGAAGGAGGCCACCCGAGAACCGTAAACAGGCCGGCGGGGAGTCAAGGTATCTAGTCAAACACAATAAATAAGCCCAATCGATCCGAAGGAGAGAGGTTCATGGGTGGCAATTGGGCTGTCGCCGCACTTCATGAGCTATGGCCCTGCTGTGGCAGAGTGGTGGAAAGTGTCTGATGGGAACAGGTAAGAAATGCAAGGCCAAGAAAGCTGTGAATTATTCTAAAAGAAAAACACACCCTTACACATTGGCTTCTCTTCTCCTCTGCTGCCATCATATTATGTTTATTTGAAATTATGGTGTAAAAACAATTTCCTTCTTCTCATTCTAATTTTGTGAATGTACAGTGGTATCGGTACAGTGGTATAATTGCCCAAGTCTGACTATTTTGTACATGACTCAGGCATTCACACAGTATAAATGATGCTGGAATAAAACTAGGTCATCTCTGGGTACCAGGTGTCATAAAGCCTGCTGAAATACTACCTGAAATTAATCCCATACATTCCCATCATCTCATCTCTTTTGTCCCTCACAGACAATATAGCAAGAGAAAAAAAAAGAAAAAAACAAGTAATCTAACCAGCAAGTCTCACAATTCTTGATGATGTTTAACACACGCTTGCCACAACATTATTTTGATATAAAGAACAAAACTGTACTATCAAACACTCTCAGTAGTGCTTAAACACTAACATCTATTTGTTTACCTGAATTGTTTTATTCTATCCCATATTATAAGACAGATTTGATTAGCCAGCTATTTTTTTTCTTTTTTACTTAGCTCCACCACGTGAACTGTATTTTGGTTCGTTCTAATGTTTGCTGATAAAATAAATCCACATCAGCCCCAGAAGTTAGGATGAAATTAGCTGCCATAATCTACTGACGACCGTCGGCAGGAAGACGGATGAAACCAATATGACATCATGCACTGGTTAGTGAAGCCTCAGACTGAGCCTGTTCACCTTTGCTATCTTGGAATTTTGATTCCTGATGCGATGAGTAAGGGGTGGATATGACTAATGGCTCGGCTTACTCACAGTTGAGTAAAAATAGGCCGGCAAACCCCTTGCTACAAGGAAAAAACATGGTGGCTGCCCGGTGATTGACTGAACTCTTTTTGCTGTAGTTGCGGCAGCCACTTTTTGATCCCAAGGATATTACAGGTTGCCTGGTAGGAGGCAACTTGTCTCCATAAAGTCGCGCTAAAACTGACCGGATTCTCAGACTGGCGAAGCCAATAATTGCTGTTTAATTTATAAATGCAGACAGAATGACAACACACTGGAATTCATCTGAGTTAGTTTGCACAAATCTTCTGCAATGTGTCTCTTTGCTGTTTGCTAACTGGCTGTATTTCTATATAAAAGCCAGATTATCAAGCACCTATGTAATTTCGCAGTTAAATCACCATTCTTCAGTACTACCTCACAATTTGTAGAGGAAACTGTTGAAATCTATTAAATTCTGGCTGAACTAAATGCAAGTACAGTGTTCCCTCGTTTATCGCAGGTTTTACGTTTAAAAATAACCTGCGACAGGTGAAATCCGCAAAGTAGCGATCTTTATTTTTTACAATTATTATAGATGTTTTAAGGCTGTAAAACCCCTCACTAAACACTTTGTACACTTTTCTCAGACAGGCATGAACAGTTTCACACGTTTCTCTCTTGTTTCAACACTCTCAAACTCCAAGCCTTAGTAGAATAATAAATCCAGTATTATAGAATGAAACCAAAGATCAAACCCTGTTTTCAAGTCCAGAACATGGGAATAGAGCAGCTAATTTAACATTAATGAATCAATGGTACGGAAGTGGAGGAAGCAAGAAGAATGAGTTGAGTAAAGTTTGACTTATCTGACTGTTTGGTTTCACTTAATGCGCCTTATAATCCTTTGACGTTGACACTGTTGTGTTGTCTTCTGCTAGCGAAGATTTATATAAATTTGACAAGTTGTACAGGAGACACGGCAAGAGATTGATTGAAAATGGTCTACAGCCAATCAGGATGCAGAACACAATGCACTGTAAAAAAAAAATGCACACCAAAAAATCCGCGAAACAGCGAGGCAGCAAAAAGTGAATCGCGATACAGCGAGGGACCACTGTATGTTCATTTGAATTTCTGGGGCTTTATCACAGTTAATTACCATTAACACAAACACATTGCATGTGATTACCAACTTGACCCTATTCACCTGCAAACTGACAGCAGATCTTACGGCTGTATTATCGCCATCTTGATGCACCAATATCAGCAACGGTCTTTGGTCTTAGCAACCACAGCAGCTGGGAGCCAATTTATAACAAAAACAATTTGCCTGAAGTTTTTTACATAGAAGTCAAAGACCGTAATAAGCAAAGGAAGACTCAAACTTTAAGTTACAACCAGATTTTTAAAAGAAGAATAAAGCATTTCATACATGTAAACGGCTGCTTTAAGCATGTGTAGCAAAGTTCTTTCTCTCTGTTTCAGCCAATCAGCCTCTGGAGTGCCGGTCTTTGGTCCAGAAATGGCATTAAAATGGAATTACTCAATGCCAGCTGGCTTTTTCTAAAATTTATGGAGCGTATCTAGAGTGCACTTTACACTTTATGACATTTTTTAGTGCAAATATTTGATCACTGTTAAAATGGACAGCTACAGTAGATAATTGGCTAAAAATCATCACAGATTCATAACATGGAAAGACAACGTTCCCACTCAGATGAATAAATACACAATGAATAAATACGCAATACATGATGGACAAAAGGTAAAATATACATGTTGAGGTTTGGAGGAATTTGAGGGTTCACCTTTTATAAAAACGGAGCGATCCAAAAACAAGACACAAAATCCAGATCTCTAATCACAGTGTGCCAAACAATCCACGTGAAGGTTAGGAAACAATCCAAAAAGAAATCCAAGAGGAGAACAAACATGAGAAGATGAGAAATCCTGGAAAGCCTGACAACAAGTACTAACAAGACCACATTCGAAGTGACAGAGTGAAAAGGGTGTAAGTTTACAGGGTATATATTTCACTGATAGGAACAAGAGTGGCAGGATAACAAATGAAGGAAGCAAAGTGAGTGCAAGGAGACTTGGGATTACAAACCAAAATAGGAAATGACTTGAAATAAACCCGCAGGAGAGTTTGCTGATTCACAGAGCGAACACATCCATATTTTGGAGGAGGTGGAGGTGTGGATGTGGGATAAACTAAACACAGGACTCCTGAGACTGAGGTTTATGGAGACAGCCAGCAGACCTCGATTACCATCCTGTTGAAAATTTTGTATTATTTTTGTTTTAGTTTTTCCTTTTTTTCAGTTCCACCTACTGGTTAGGTTTATGTACTAACACCTACTTGAATAGGTTTGGGAACTATAGTGAACTTGGGTAGGTTTAGGCCAGGGGAGGGCAACTCCAGGCCTTGAGGGCCTTTGGAGCACTTCAAGACATGTTGAGAAGGTCATTCAGCCATTCAAATCACCTGTGTGGGATCAAGGACACATCTAAAACCTGCAGGACACCGGCCCTCGAGGCCTGGAGCTGCCCATCCCTGGTTTAGGCATTAAATATACTTGAATGGGCTCAGGAATCAAAATAAAGTTGGTGTGGTTCAGGAACTCTCTTTTAGCGCCTAATATTTGTTTTAATCAGGAAACCCTGATGTTGAAATTCTTCAGTTTGAGAGCAGATGTTTTGTCACTTTAACTGAAGATTAATGCTAATGTTGTATGTCTGTGATTTGTTTTTGCTAAGCTCTAACACATGAGCCCTGCTGCAGCCAAAAACTTTAGCCCTCACAGCTCTTTTTTTTCCTAAGCTCCATCACAAGTGGCCCCAAAGGTCAAAGGTCACAGGCCAAAAGCCAAAAGCAGCTCAATAGAATTAATATTCATTTTACAAATGCTGGCTCTCAAGCAATTAACCTTCTGTCCTGGACGTGATGTGCGGGCAACTTAACGTGGATGTTCTCTGGTTTTAATTACTCTCCAAAGTCGCCGGGCCCAGCCGGGATTTGAAAGTTATTTCAAAGTAAAGTGCATCAGTGGCAGGAACGGGAAACATCTGACATCAGCGTTTACGACAGAGTGGAATCTGTCACAATAACAATATTCAAATGCAAACTGGGATCATCGCTGCAGTCGATAACAGACGTGACCTCAAAGTTATATTCAGTAAAATGTAATATTCCATTACAAAGATGATGAAGTCGAGTCTGCAGTGGTGTTTATGCCCGAGCTCTTATGAATTTTGTATTAGTAAATATTGAAGTTTTTTAAATCATGGTCAGGTGATTTTCTTTAGGAATCATGAAAATTAGTCATTCCTAATAAGACTCAAAACACCTTCCTTTAAATGTGGATGCAATAAAGTGAGAAATAAAAACTGACTTGAAAGTGAGCCATAAATAATATTTTTTTTAAACCCAGAAAATCTCCCCTATATCTGTTCTCATCAATATTTATTTATGCATCAATATTCTAGTCTGTTGGTAATAAGTGGAGGAGGGTGTAGAGTTGGAGTGTGTGCTCTGAACAGCCCACACGATTCCTGCTGAAATTAAGTACAAGCAAACTGTTTGCATAAAAGACTATCACACACTGAGGAGTGTCATTACACGCCGCCTGATTAAAAATCATTCAGGGCTGTCGAGTTTCAGTCTCAGACTTGCACTTTTTTCTTTTTAACAGCATTTTTTCTGTGCACCTTTTTTTTTTTCTTTTTTTTATAGGATATAAAATGAGAGACTGAAGCTCAACAAACTCAAAATGCGTTTCTCGTATCAGCAGTGGCTTTGCTGGAAGGTGAACGCTTTCGGTAAACAGCCTGAAAACAGCAATAAACCTCAATTTTGTAATAAACATGTCTGATACATGCTGAGACTCTGAAGCAGGGAGCGTTACTTTGGTTACAAACACAATTTTCTCCTCAATATCCTTACTCTTAATTTTGCAAAACACTACAGTATTCATGACTGCATGGTTTAGATATGGTAAGTAGGCTTATTTTGAGACAATAGGCAAAAACTCAACTGAAGCGCATTACAGAGAAAAAGTGAGGCATGTTCTTCAGACCGAATATATGCATTACATCTCAGTTTTTCTCTGCTCTTACTCATTATTCACAGCCCATTCGAGCCCTCACTAAGAGCTGAATTTCTCCAAATATTAGGTCCATTTTTCAGCTGATTTAAACACAGAACGTGGGGAGAAAACTGAGTAACTCCGGAGCATTTCTCATTGTTACTGAGGAAATGAGAATTGCATCACACTCATCTGCCACTTTATTAGGTACACCCAAAGGTGTTCTATTGGACTGAGATCTGTTGACTGTGGAGACCATTTAAGTACAGTGAGCTCATTGTCATGTTCAAGAAACCAGTTTGAGATCATTTGAGCTTTGTGGCATTTGTGGCATGCACTCCTGCTGGAAGGAGCCACTGTGGTCATTCAGAGATGGACAACAGCAACAATACTTAGGAAGGGTGAGGAGTTTAAACAGTGTTTAGCGGTGACTAAGGGACCAAAACTTTGCTAATAAAATATCCCACGTACAACCACACCACAACCAGCCTGAACTGTTGATAAAAAGCAGGATGGATCCATGCTTTCATGTTGGTTGCTCTAAATTCTGCCCTTCTACCCTGCCATCCAAAAGTCCAGCCGAAATCAAGACTCATCAGATCAGCCAACACTTTTCCAATCTTCTGTTGTCCAATTCTGGTGAATCTGATTGCATATTAGTCTTTTCTGTTCTTAGCTGATGGGAGTGTTGTAACAGGTGGTTATTTGCCTTACAGTTTTCTTCTTATTAGTTTCAAGCAGTTTGCCCATTCTCCTTCGTCATCTGGCATCATCAAGGCATTTCCACCCAGTGAAATGGATATTTCCTCCTATTTGGATCATCTTCTATAAAACCTACAGATGTTTGTGTGAGAAAATACCAGCAAATCAGCAGTTTCTGAAATACCAGCCCGTCTGGCAGCGACAACCCCGCTATGTTTAAAGTCACTTTTCCTCATTCTCATACTCAGTTTGAACTTCAGCAGGTCGTCTTGACCTACATGCCTAAATGCACTTGAGTTGCTGCCATGTGATATCTGCGTTAACGAGAAGTTGAACAGATGTACCTGATGGAGTGGGGGGAAAAAAGAGAAGCAGATTAGGCCCACTTTAAAGGCCATTTCCAGTATAATATTCAGCACTGTCTGCCAATCCAAATGATCATGACTGCAATCCTTTAATTAACCAGGAACATGTTGATTTTATGTCCTTTTCATTCTCACATCACTTTCACTATGTCTGGCATCATCATCATGCCCACCTTGTCACCATCGACCATGAGGTAATACCAGTGAATCCGCATTCAGAGTCACATCGACACAGAAGCACAGAAACAAATTGTGTCCTATCAGGAATTTAAGCCACACAGTAATTGTGACTAACGGATAAAAACCCACTTTATGAGCTGGTTTTAATGCAGCCGACCCTTCCTCGTTCATTTATGTGAGGACAAAGATTCTGTCTAATACTTATTATGTTATTAGGCTAACAAGGGTGTACAATTGGCCAGTAATTGAATCAGACCACAGTGGGAGTGAAGCAGTTTTCTGCTCAGGACAACAGTGAAATTATCAGGTGATAATAAAACCAGAGACCTGGAACTGAAAATATCCTGAATGTGAATCTGTACTTTCAGATGATAGTGGCGACCGTATCTACTTGCTCACGATTCTCCTCATGATCTTTGGAGGCGGGAACTGCTTTTCTTAAATAAACGAGTAAATTATAACATCTATAAGCTTCTAATTTCTCTTAATTTTTTATTTGTCAAGTTCTTCGAGACAAAGAAAAACCTGAGCAACATAATCTGCTGCCTCTCCTACACTAACTACGGCTCCACCAGGTCGACTGGTTGTCTTGTGCTGCAGAGCTTGATGAGCTCGGTGTGGTGGGGAATTAGAATAGCAACCTCATGGAAGCATGTGACAGGAAGTGATATTCAGGATACCTCCTGAGTGCTTTCCAGGTGAGGTGTTTTGGGCATGTCCTGCTGCTTTGATCTTCTGTAGATCAGTCTTCTGATCCTCCTGAAACTGAGCAGAATAAGAGACCTTTGATGTCGAAGCAGCGAGCGATTCCTGATTGAGCTGCACATTTTTTAGAGGCGGGTGAAATATGCACAGAATGCACAAAAGTCTAACAATTCTTAAAGAAGAAGCCCAATGAACAGTGAATTAGCCTTTAATTAGCAATGCTTCATTTCTGCATTCTCACCTTTCTTTAACCTTTGTGTCCCTTTTGAAATAGTGAACAAGTTGATGTGGTTGGTTCTCAAGCAGTTATTTAAATGAACCTGTTTAGGACGAGGGGGGAAATCCTTCCTCTAAACTTCTATAAAACTCAAAGGTTTGTTTTCCAAAGATAAGTGTTTTACTTTACCATGAACTCAAAGAAACTTTCTTTTATGCACAATGCTTGGAAACCACGGGTTAACGTGTTTTGTAACTTCTAAGCTTATAAGTTCTTTTTAAAGTTCAGCATTTCCCTCAGAAGAATGTAAAAAGAAGTGAATGTAAAGTAGCATTAATGACAGTTTTCAAGGCATAGACTTCAGTTGGGCAGCTTGCCCATATATGTAACAGCCACCAAATTATTTGCACTTCACTTTGAGTAAATGTCGTCTAAAAGCATGTCAAACACAAAGCCTGACAAATGTTAACAGTGTAAAGTACGTCTTACACTACGTCTTTACATTCCTACAGGTCCAGTGTAAAACTCTCCATGCTTTCATGTAATCCCTGGCTTTAACCAGACTTCTGCAGCTAGTACAAGTCTGCACTTTGATACAAAAATTACATGTTCTACTAGTTGCTTATGAAGATGTGTGCTTTGAGGCACAAGACCTCAATCTCCTCATAAAATCTCAGTATTCTTGGTCAGTTTCCCTCTCCCTGTCTTAGCCTGCCACAGACTGTAAAATGAGGATGGACAGAGCCACCCCGTATTTTGTGGAGTCCCAGTTTGAAGCTTGGAGTTGGGTCTTTTAGATGTGTTTTTCTGGAGCCATCCATGACCATATATGGAGGAGAAGATGGTGAGCAAAGACATGCATCCATGAAGCCCATACAAACACAGGTATACATACTAATTACTGCTAACAGACTCAGAGAACACTCCAGTGTCAATGGAAAAAACTGGACCATAGACAGTCTGAAGTCATGGCTTGTTTGTTTGGTTGGGGTTTTTGTTTGCCAGATTCTATTTTAAAATGCTCCAAAAGGCACCCACAGCACATCCAGGGGTCAGAATTCAGGGACTTCAATTAGCTGAGGCGAAACCTAGCAGACAGCTAGTAGCTATAGCCTGTGTCGAATACACCTGTCAGTCAAAGAGGCCACGCCCCTCATAATGTACACACTTTAATACAGTTAGAAGAGGAAAGTTATTTAAAAACAAAAATCACCCCTAAAATGAAGTCGCAACCTTCAGAACTGAAAAATGAAGACAAAGCCTCAAGAGTCAAAAACTGCAGTTCCTGTAATGACCACTTGAGACACACTCCAAAGATAAGCCAGTTCTAACAGACTCCCAATTTAAAATGTCCAACTGAAATAAACATGTTTACGGCTTGCTGCAAGAAACTGATCCTGGAAACCGGCGGGAACTGAGTGAGTCCAACATAAAAACAAACAGCCCGACATGCAGACAGTGTTTGCTCTGTTGGTGTCATTTTGGGTTCAGACCATCCTACAGTGTGCTCCAGCTCCATCTCCATTTCCCCGTCCAAATAGTTTAACCTCTGCCTCCAAAAAAACCAACATGGTGGGGTGAAGCTTTAAAATGCAGAGACAAAAAACAAAACAAATCGTGATATCACCTGTGGCTACGTCTACTTTTATATAAAGAAACTGCAGGTTTTTGCACTTTCACCTCAGTTTCTCAGCCCTGGAAGCTGCAGCTTGGTGTAAATGTCGAGCAAACCTTCAGCTCTACATTATCCCTCTCATATCTTTGTGAATTATGCAGAAATTATAATGATAACTGCCACTGGATTGCTCTGACCTGAAAGTGATTTTGTGCATCTTGTTTGTGCGATCATACTCAACCGAGTTATGTTTTAGAGGAGCAGTGTGGTTCACAAATTGCATCAATCAGCCCTACAGGCTTTAAAACACCTTAACTGCCTCCATTAGCTGAGTGTCACAGACTCTGCACTAGCTTCCCATTGTTTTCACATCACACTGGTTCTTTACCTCAGTCCCTCCCCGTCAGCCCCCTTCAGCCTGAAGTAAAACTCACAACAATTCACATTAAAAGTTTTTAAAATGTTTCACAGTATTTATACTTTCAGCACAAAAAAAAAAAAAAAGAATAATCGCACACAAACACCAAGGTTATAAAATCAATACTCTGAATGTGTGAGTTTTAGGAGTACATAATGGACTCCTGTGCTGTGATTCAGACACACACACACACACACACACAGGTTTGGCTGGCGTTCAATGCCAGGCTGATCCAGCAGGACATCACAGTAGACTGACTCAAACAGAGGAAGGTGTGTTTGTATGCCTAAACCAGTAATGTTAAACCACTTAAATAAACAGACCACCCTGCCCATTTCTCTTAGCAGTGCGATAACCTTGAATGACATCATGTCCTGACATACGTCAGTACACAGTGAAGATTAGAGTGATCTGAGAGTTCAGTTTAGCAATGTTAAAGCACAGTGAACTATGCGAAAGCGACGTGTTGAAGTGAAACACTAATACACATGTGCAGAAACAAATGGCAGCTTCAACTGTCCCAGCTGTACTCAGGCTACCTAATTTAAGGCAAAAACAGTTTGTATAAGTCTAACAAGCTTAGGTCAATATATGGTATGAACGATTTTATATGATTTTAAACGGACTTGAGTAATTTGGGCTGGGCCTGAAGCAGCTACACGTGCCTGTACGCACTGAGTAAACAACACCAGCACTGCTATTGTTATTTTTGCTGTGGATTATGAAGACCAACATCACTACTATCCACTCAAACACCGAGATCTCAGCAGGTCTGTAAATACGAGCAGTAAGATTGCAGGTCAGTAGCAACGCAATATGACGCAACTTTGTGAGTCCGAACTGGTGACAAAGGAGGCGCAACATCCTCAGTCATGTAGCGCACCTTCTTCGTGGTGAATATGCATTACCATCAGGATGGAGCTGCAGGGCACCACCTTTGCAAAAATCTTTTCTAGCTCTGCTGAACAAGTCCAGGTGATTCATGAGGTCTTTAATGTCAGTAACTAGGAACTCATCATTGTTGTGGTTATATCTGTCTGACAGCTGCCACACAACACAAATGAGATTTTTAAAAGGATAATAAACACTATAATCCAGTATCATCTTATCTGAATGATTATTGTTATATTGAGAGGAGGAGTAAAAGAAAGGGAGTGCCAGGTGGCTTACACTGAGCCAATCAGCAGAGGGAGAGGGCGGTGCTCTGTGCTGCAAATACTTATCTCAACAGAAACTTTTAACAACTGTCAGTATTAAATGTATTTGCTGGGTTCAGAATACTTCTGTTTCTTCAGCCTCTATTAACCAACCTATGAATGTGACATGATGCTCAGATTTAAACAAGTGTAGGGCAGGTGTGAAATGGCTTGTTGTGATTGGTCAAAATTTCCCCGATAACAAAAAAGTTGTCTTTTACTTTTTTGTAGAAAAGGAAAACATGTTTAGGTTTGTTTTTTTTTTAATCTAAAGTTTTAATTCTGAGAACTGGAAATAAAACTTCTTGGGTCAAGTGGGTCAGCCCTGTGATACAATGTTGTGGTGGCAAGCGACCATTACGGTGGGTAAACCGGGGCCTTTAGGCAGCTTTCTGGAATTTCTGTCAGTATATTCAGGAATAGATCTTCAGGCTTCTCAAAGGATATCCAGAGCTCTTTGGATGTCTCTGCCTTTAAATGATCCCATGCTGCTCAAATGTTGAGGGCCGGGCTCTGGGGAAGACACACAATGGAGCACTATCCAGATATGCTTTTACTGCACTGGCAGTGTATCATTGTGTCATCATGCTGCAAAATAAAGTTGCTGCCAATCAAATGCTTTCCGAGGGTATTGCATGATGGATGGATAGAATTTTCATTAAGCTTCAGTGAACAGTAGATGGTTCAGATCACCTCTCAGTCTTGTTTCAGTTCTCTGCAGGATTTTGTCCTCTTTCATAAAAACATGACTTTCAGATACTGTTCATGAGCTGTAGATAGTATTTCAAGTCTGCCACTTCTTTTGTCCCCCACTTGTCCAGTTTCCTAAAACTTTATAGAGCGCATTGAAAACCATAAATGAATTTACAGGTAACGGCCTATTAGGACGAGTCTTTGAAAACTGTGTGTGCTGTATGAGGATTTTATCCAGAGGAATATGCTGGTATTATACAAAAGGAGGATTATTGTGGAATAAAGGTGGACCTCTGTTCACAGCCCAGTTTATTTTCCCCTGTTAGCAGACCAGCATCCACAGTTTTTAAGATATCAAGCTCAATTTAGTCCAATGGTACCAATAACAGCTCGAGTTGATTTAATTTAGGTGAAAATCAGTAAGAAATTGATATTACCCACAATTCTTCATGGATCGACTTCAAACACAGCAATATATGTGGCCTTTGGGGATATGAATACCTAGGCTGACTAAGAATTTGACCCGGACCTTCACTGATAGCACCCAAGATCAAAGGTGACCTTACAAAGACATTTCAAGAAACCATATTGAGTAATATATCATATAAAAGGGGATGGAGAGCGCTATGCAGCACACCTGTCATTATGGTACCCTACGACATCACAGTGAAGCAATAAAGTTTGAATATACCTTAAAATCTCAAGTTTTTACAGCTTATAAAAGTCAAAGATTTCAGCCAGTTGGGCAAAGAACATAAAATGCAATATTTTAGTACGTAATGCTTGAATGCATGTTGTATAAATTGCTTTAAGTGTTCAGATGGAGTAGAAAATCACTATATAAGAACCAGTCCATTAAACAAAAGCAGGTTGATGTCAGCATGTTTTAATACAAAAAAAAACAAAACTTAAAACATCAAACAGCTCTTTGGGGCAGGGGTGATGGTTAACGCACCCATATTTAAAGTTAAAAAACCCCCAAAACAATTCAAAATGTTTTGTAGGTGTCGCTGGGACCAGGATAACAGGGGTTTAAAAGTTTTATTCTGTTAGTGTGCAGTTTAGCTCATGCACGTCCTGTTTCTTGTCAGTGTTTTGTGTATTTATGCGCTGAGTCTGCTGTATGACTAAAGGGACACAGTCAGTCTGCTGCCTTCACTGCAGAACATCAACATCCGTTAACACCTCCGAGCCTCTCCTTCTTCGAGGCCATTCCTTGCTCATATTCAGTGGACCCAGACAGAGCACACAGGACGTCCAACGTGTCATTATTCCGCAAACTCTGCTGTTAACATGTAGTCTGGGTTAGGCAGGTGCTGGCATGCCTGACTGCTCTGGTAGAAGAATTCCTCTCTGTGAGGTGTTTAGTGAGGTTTCACCCATGTTTTTGTCTCTTGTGATGATTTCATGTCAGTTTTTGAGTGGGAAGTATTTTTCTTAAGAGTTAAAACACGACCATGGAGCATTTTGACTTCCTCAACTTCAAGACTTCACACTGGGCAGCATGAAAACATCTCTTTGCAAGGCTAAAAGCTTAATAGAGATTTAGCTTTCTGGTGGAAGTCCATATTAAACATGGTCACACTTTTGGATAACAGACAAAAAGGTCTAAACACTCCGTTTCAGGCAGCTTTTAAAACTCCTGGATCCTTATGATGTCATAGAAAGCAGATATGCTAATAAACTCCACCCACATGCCATTCAAACATGTTCTAAATGAGGAGCAGCCAATCAGAAGAAGGAGAGAAGCTAAAATAGTGTGTTTGGGGCTGTGAGGCTGCTCCGACTCCTAGTTTAAGGCAAAGGATGATTATTTTGAACAGTGACTCATGCAAAGCTACCCTGGAGTCCAAGGATAAAAATTCAGAGCTGAACATGAGCAGAACAGCTCAGCATTAAACAAGCCATGATTACTATTACAGGCAATTTGTGTGCAGCGTGTTTGACACACCCTAAACAAAAGCAGCTTGTGCGTGTCAGTGTGTGACATCAATCATTTTCATGGTCAGAACAAGGGAAGAAGACAGCCCAGACTCATTTTTATTACTTCCTCTTTTGGCTCAGAGACAAAGTGGTGTTTTTACTGTTGGTGTAAACAAGCGGAGAGACTGCACATCACTCATGTAGAGCACGGTGCACAGTGTGTACAAAGAAGACCCTACTTCACTGTTTCTGTTAACATTATCGAGAAATTTAGACTCGGGAGAGTTCAAGTAGACTCAAGCACTTTGGTAAGAAAAGTCCACCTCTTTAAATTAAGCTGATCTTAAACTTAGATTTGTTTTCGCTCCTCCCCCTTTAAGACAAATTTCTTCTGATTGGCTGTCATTGCAAACAAAAGGTTTGAGAAGCAGATGGGTGGGGCTTCCGCACCTGAGATGATCATATTAGGGATATGCTATCCCCTCTTCATGCCATCATACAGTAAAGTACATTTACAGTTTAACTGTGCGTCCTTTAACTAACCAATCAGCATGTAGCAGCAGAATGCCAGTCTTCTTTGGCCGTGTTGTTTTATTTGAACTAAAAGACTTTATTGACATTTTATTTGTTAAAAACAAATTCAAAAATTTTGGATTTTTGTTGAGTTGTTAATAATTACTTTGTTCCAAAGGTCAGGGCTCAAACCGGGCCACTAAAGTGACTTCGATAATATTCCCAGTACAGTAATGCCAGCCCTGACACTGTCTGTGTGAATTTTTTTTTTCTTCCTTTTTTTTACTGCAATTTGTACGTGTACTTACACTTCCATGTCCTGGGGGTATATTTTCAAAGGCTGTTTGTTCTGGTAATAAAATAATTTAATAGGAAATGATATTTTGTGGTATTTCCACTTTACAAATGATGGCGAGGACAGTTCTAGAATAAACTCAACGCTTAAAGAAGGGAAAACTTTGGACAGTGTTTTTAAAAAAATTAATTTAAGCTGTTGTGATTTTTTTTTTCTGGTCCAGCCCACGATGGTTTTTTACCATTTTGCGGCACTGCCATTGGTTGCGGACTACCTTGTGATCGCCCTCTGCTGCATGCCTGACTGAACTGCAGCCAGGCAGTGGACTGGCGCATTCTGGTGTCATGATGTCGCCGCTTCTTCCACGTTTGTGGCATCAGATTCAAATTATTTTACAAATTTCTGCAGCTTCATCGGTTTTAAGACATTAATACAATACAATACAATACATTCCAACTTACCAAGAAAAACTATGGTCTGCTTCCTGGCTGACTTGACCTTTGAACTTTCATTGTGGATTGCTCTTTGATTTCCACTGGTGCTTCCTTCAATGAATCCCATTGGCTTCTTCAGGACCACGATCATAGCTCGGCACATGAAAGCCACGCAGACCAGCACGATCATGTACACGATGAAGGCAAAGAAGATGCTGATCCTGTACATCACCCAGTGCTCCCTCAGGTTGGTGCAGAAGGTCAGGTTCTGGACTGGGGTGCTGCGCGTGACTGGGATGTGCCCCTGCGTTCCCATGGTGATCAGCAGTGGCAGGGCCACGAGCAGGGCCACGACCCAGGCGAAGGTGATTAGGCCGGTGGTCCATTTTCCTCCCAAGGTTTTAAAGCGAAAAGGGTAACAGGTGGCGATGTAGCGCTCAAAGCTGAGCGTGGCCACGTTGAGGATGGTGGCATAGCTGCAAGCCTCAAACAGGAAGTTGTAGATCTTGCAGAAGGCGTTGCCCGACGCTGACGAGAAGGGGAACCAGATGGCACTGTAGAGCTCCACCGGCATGCCAATGAGAAGCACCAAAATGTCAGAGCAAGCCAGACTCACCATGTGGTCAGTGACGTTCTTCTGAAGGTAGCCCTTACGCTTTAGCACCTGGGTCACTCGGATAGTGACTGAATTACCCACAATGCCCGTCACCAGGATGAGGCTGTAGAGGACCGTGAGGAAGATTTTGATCCCATATTTGGGTTCAAGCTCTTGCCAGTTCTTCTCCTCTCCTCTCTGCACTTCCTCATTCATGGCTGTAGACTGGCGCGTCCAGATTTTCCAGGTATTGCTTTTCTTATCAGTCCTGCTGCGCGCTCTCCTTGCGGGCCGGTTTTTCCTGGAAACAGCTTAACTTTGTCTCAAAGTATTCCCGACTATCGCAGAGGTGGGAAACACGGATCGGAAAACTTTCTAAACAAAAACTCCGCAGTTTACCCGGCGTGCTTCCCCAGCCCCGGCCACCTCCTTTCTGCCTTCATGATCAGGTAGAAGTATACAGAGAGTTTCCGCCCGTGCGTGTCCTCCTGTGGTTTCACCTGTGAGTAAGTAAAGTGTTGGGCAACATTTAAATTGCGCTGATTTCCTCCTCCCTCCGATGAGAACAGCCCAGTTAAACATCAAACACGAGCGCGGGTCTGGTTTCACCCCACACACTGTAAGAAACAAAAAGCAGGTGGGCCAACGAATAAAAACAAAAAACGAAGCAGATCAGCAACAGACTGCACGACTCTGCTGACTTTACTCGGCTTTGTAAAGGAAAGAAACACGGAAGGTAATGTTGACATGACATACAGTTCAACATATGAAGCCCACAGAACTTTATTTCTGTTTGGGTCAAGTTGAGCTGATTTAATATTACAACACTGTAAACACTTTGTAAAGTAAGTAAGTAAAGTTTATTTATTAAGCGCTTTTCATAGACAGGTAGTCACAAAGCACTGTACACAAAGATTAAAATAAAGAGTACGATATAAATGTACAATATACACAATATAAGAGGTTAAATGTAAATTAAAAATGTAAAAAGCGTTGGTAACCGAAGGCTTGTTTAAACAGTAAATTAAAAAGGTGGACAAACAGAAGTTTACGTGGTTGTTTAGTTTCAATATTAAGTTCACAAACTTCATAATTCAGACTTTTATTTAGTTCTGTTTGGGTCATGTCCCAAGTTTTCACAACTTTATTATAGTTGTTGGGTCAACTATAATAGGTTAGTTAGCCAGGCTGTTGCAGTGGAGTAAGTCATTATTTGATTTCTCAGTTAAAGAAATGAATAATCTCTAAATTTTATGGTAGTATTCTTTTTATGGAGATAATGACAGAATATCAACCAACGATCCAGAAAACACACTCTTTATATAAATAAAAGATGTAGATTTATTTTCACATCATTACTACTTGGTGGAGCAACTCTAACATAACATTACAACACTGTAAAAAGAACAACAAGTTGAACTTTTTTTGGGGGGGGGGGGGGGGGGGGGGGGTTTCTCAACTTCCTAAAAATGCTGGGCAAGCAGAAGTTTACTTTGCCATTTAGTTGACAAAACATACACGCAGTTCAAAATATTAAGCTGCCTGAACTTTATAATTCACACTTATTTACTTCTGTTGGGCCAAGTCAGCCTAACATCACAACCCAAACATTTTATGCACAAACATTTATTTTATTTTAAACAAATATGCAGATATTTGGAATGATGGAGGCAGGTGCAGGAAATTTTCCACAAAGACTGAAGTGTCTCTCTGATTTCTTTGTATAGTCCATATCTTAAACTGATTACTGATTAATGGAGCACTGCTGAAACTGTCCAATCACGGGTCAAAGGCAGCTGGAAACATGTCTGATAACACTGACAGTATTGAGAAAGAAATATAAATATTTTCAGTCCCAAGTGGTTCTGTGTTGAAGTTGCAATTTCATGATTAAAGTTGTTGTTTTTTAAGTCAAACAGCTGCCACAGCTGCTACACCATCTACAAAATGTCTTGTGTTGAACTTTAATCTCCACATTTTCACTTTTCTTTATCAAAAAGAACAAGAATATGTTGTTCGTAATGTAGCTCTAATACTCTTTTTATAGCCCGGTAATCTGATTATGTGTATATAGCTATAGGAGTGAAACAGGTTGTAGTATTTACTTTCCAACGTCAGCGTACTTGTTTGTTCCTCTTTCCCTTTTGTTAAAAGCTCTGTATGTTCTCTGTAATGAATTAGGCGTCTGCTTTGAGCTGAACAGCTGGACTGTTGAATTTGTGTGTTCATTCATTCACAGATTTTAAATTCATGGCATTATTTGCCATCTCATCTTGTTCAGTTAAACATTAACATTGACAATGTTACAGTGCATCATCGGTCCTAATGTGCCTCCTTTACACATCCTCTGCCTCGAGTTTTTAGCGAGAATAGAAGCAGCAATTGAAACGCTGTTCAGTTCAGTACAAATAAACATTTAAGATTTATATCGAGCTTGTGCTGAAGATAAAAATGAAGTTCCTGCACAATCAGAAATCCTGAAAACGACTTCAAACAGGACAGAAATGTGCACTTTTAGCCACAGTTGTTCATTTGGATGACGGAGAAGTCAAAGGTGGAATAAACTAAATATGAAGGAGGTGAGTTCATCACCAGGCCCGGGGAAGAAAATCTGACTGCTTTTCCTCCTTTTTAAAGGTAATCAGTGATGAATGCGGGGCCATTCTTTCTCTATAAACATGAAGTACACTCGAGTGCATAAACCCTAAAAGGCTGACTCCTTGAAGTGATGAAGGCAGGCTGAAGCAGATTAGATAAAAGCTTTGAGGACCTTCTCGCTGTGATTGAGTATTGTCAGATACCGTCAATTAAACTGCCGAGCTCCATCGAGCGTCACTGGCAGCCAGATGTTAACTGTCAAAACTAAAATTGAGGTTGATTGTTCATTATGGTACTGATGCCTCTTAATTATGTGACATTGTGTTCAGGCTCCAGTTTGTAGATCTCAGTAACGACAAACTGTCCGTTTGACTTTGAGATCATGAGCAGCATCATGAGGCGAGGAATCATCACAGCTGTTTGAGGTTAAAGGAAAAAAAGAGCAGACATGACGTGATAAGGACTCAACTAACAGCTGATTATTTTAAAGGGAAAAAAAAGCAGCCAAACGTCAGACACAAGGCCGACTTTCAGCCTACGCACAGTTCATATTCCTAAAGTGGATAAAGTGAATCATGAGTGAAACTACAGATAATGTGCAGAACATAATTTTTTAGCAGTTTTTCACAACCCACTGTGCAAAATAAGCAGGTCAAATATCTAAATAACACCAAGACTGGGTTAAAAACCCACAGGAAACAAAGTTTTTTTTCAGGCTGCAGAAATGAGGAAGATTTCCCTTTACATCCAATCTGGCTAATGAGTGAAAGGAACTTCCTCCTCCCAATCACCTCTGCAAACTCCAAACAGGATGTGCACAAAACTTCAGGAAAAAATATTTAGTTTGCCAATTCATTCCGGCCATTATCTTCTCTCTCTCTCTCTCTCTCTCTCTCTCACACACACACACACACACACACACACACACACAGTCTTTTTATTTTTGTTAGCAGTGAAACACAGATGGTGAGAACTGCAGTCAATCTAATGGCCACTAGAGGCTGGCTCCCATAGACTCTTATTTTAAAACGTCAATCAAACATAGGAGTGAAACAGAAACCCTAAAAGGATGACTCCTTGAAGTGATGAAGGCAGGTTGAAGAGGATTAGATAAAAGCTTTGAGGACCTTCTCGCTGTGATTGAGTATTGTCAGATACAGGCTGGCTCCCATAGACTCTTATTTTAAAATAGAGAAGCAAACATGTTATTATAGCTATGGATGGCTTCTCCCTTCACATCTTCACATATGAAAATAATTCTGACCTATGTGTACACTCTTTATTTCTACACAGTGCTGTGCAAAAGTCCAATTTTTTTATAAGTTGCTTCCAAAGAACCAGAATTAATCATTTCTGAGAAGTGTGTGTTTGATAAGTTCCTTAACACTAATCTATGAGTCATTCAAGTGGAAAGAAAAGCTCCTAACTCGGGGATGAACCAGTGTTGTGTCAACAAATAAAAGGCAACCTGGCAAAGAACCAATTTAAAATAAACATATCATTTGTTCCCCCCCTTTTTTTTTTTCAAATCTACAAAAAACCCAAAAGATAAGTTTGAAAGACAAAAATTGTATTTTCTGCCAATGCAGTAAAAGCATACCAGGACAGAAAAACAGTGGAAAACTATCAGTCATGGATTGGGCTCCAAGTCCAGACCTCAACATTATTGAAGAAACCCGGAGAACTAGAAGACTAGTTAAAGGAATTAAAACAAAGCTTCCTAAACAGTTCAGACTGTGCTGAAGAATAAAAGGTGGTTATACCAAATATTGACTTTTAGTCTAGTTAGAACTCTACAAACTTTTTTTTTTTTTTTACCTTGTATACCGTTTCCATCTTTCTCCACCAAAATATAAAACATTTACATTTGTAACAAAGTAACTTTTTCAGCGTTTCATAAATAACGAGGAAGGGAAAAAAAAATCTAATTTAGCAGGCAATAGTCAAATAAAAAAAAAAAAAACTTTTTTTCTCCCCTTCGGGTTTGTTTTTCTTCGTTGCTTGTTTGGTAAATAATAAGAGAGGAAAACAATGTTTAACATGAAAAGTTCTGTTTTGTATTCATTGTAAACAGTTTGTTTTCAGTCTTTTTTTTTTCTTTCTAAACTATATCCACAAATTCTCCATTAAAATATTTTGAATAAAAAAAACAAAACAAAACAACTTTTAAACTTTTTTTTCACTCGTAACGTCCAGCAGGGGGCGACTCCTCTGGCTGCAAAAATAAAGAAGTTGGGTTGTATGGACGTCTATGGGAAAGTAAACTCATCAGAAAAGTATATATTCACACTTACAGCTGTCATGCTTCGTACAGCATGATTCTTGTTTTGTAAATCATGGACACATAAGAGTCAAAGATAACCCAGGGTCTGCTTTACCTTACCAGTGCAGTGTGTTGTTTACTTGTCAAAAAACAAAACAAAAAAACAAAAACAACCCCCCCCCCCCCAAAAAAAACCCAAGATGTCAGCAATGAAAATGTCACATCTGGTTAAAATTTACACAACTGAATAAATACACCCTCAAATGCAGATATTTAAAAGATATTTTTTAATAGTGCACCGAAGTATGAAAACAAGAGTTGCAAAATAAGACTATTCAAGAGCTTAGGTTGGTATAAGGTTAGCCTTCATTTAGGTTGTATAACATCCTCAGCATCAAAGACACTTTAAAGACAAAGATAACGCTCAGACAGTAAAGACAAAACAAAGAACCTGAGAAAGAAAATCAGCACTCCACGAGCACCATGATAAGACAGAAATAATCAACGCTTTTCAGGAACCATAGACTCTCAGTGTTCAAACCTGAAGTCGTGGCTGAAAGATGGGACTGACTGATTGGCAAAAAACACAGAAAGTGCAATAATTTTTCTGTCACTTAAAGTGCTCAACTCGTTAATTCACCCTCACAGAACGGCTATTACCTCCTCCACTCGAAACACTCAGTCAGAGACGAGTGCAGGAAAAAAAAAAAAAAAAAAAAAAAAACACCATGAAGATGCACATATTTAAAAGGATGAGGGGAACAACATCAGCAGCTCAATTCCATCGGTAGTGCTGACATGACCAACACTGAGGCTGATGACAGAACAACACGGCTCCTTCTTGTCACATAAAATCACAAGCACAGTAAATATTTTTTCTTCACTTAAGATGTAAAATAAAATCACACACAGTCCAGTTCAGGTGGTGAAATATCAGCGAGTTTTGGCTGCAGAGCGAAAGCTTCCTGTGGCGGCAGTCGTTCCAGAAGACACGGATATAAAATATGAATCTTTAGTGGTCATTTGTAGGTCAAAAATAAAACAGTTCCATGTACATGTTTCACTGTGTACACTATTTACAAACCTTTTTAACAAAGGAAACTGCAGACAACTGTTTTTATTGCACGAAGGCGATCACAAAGTTCGGTGACTCCAGTCTGGTTTGATTTCGGTTGATCTCCCCTTCAAGGTAGTTTCCTCAGGAAACACTGGACCTCTTCTAACACAACTATAAGCCAAGAACACTCCTTTAGTATCCAGCTCTGACTGCGTACTTTCACTTCTGTGTATCCATTAGTGTGCCTGTTTGTTCCAGGGTGCCAAACCTGGCCAGTAGGTGGCACTGCGAGAGAAGATGTGCTCTTAAACGACCTGAGTGTCACTGTGAACACCCCAACTTTAAAAAAAAAAAACAAAAAACTAAATAACCTGACAGACGAACTTAAAGTGATGAGAGAAAGAGTAAAGGCAAACGTGCCAAATGCTGCTGTTCTTTCATTGTCCACTGGAGCCCCTGGACGCAACCTCCAAACCTTTCTTGTGCTGTTTGAGGCTTCTGGAGCATTTTAATGCAGTTACCTCATTAATTATAAGGCTTTCTGAGAGTTGCAGTCGGTCCAAGAAGTTAATGCATCAGTTGAGTGAAGTTCTAGTATAACCGAAAAAGCTTTGGCTTTCGATTCCTCCTGTTTTCCCGCAGCGTGTTTCAAAAGACTGATAAGTTCCTGTTCCGTACTGCTCAAAGTCACTGCAAGCTGATGAGGAGGGCAGGAAGTCAGACACAGGAACAGCTTAAATTTAAAAATAAAAGATTATGGAGTCGTTAAACGCTCCCAGTGTGACTTGAAGCCGTGCAAAGGACGGAAGAAAACAGTGTCATGGACACGTATCCGACAGATTCCTCGGGTAAGGCTTCAAAATGGGTGACATCACCGTGGCTACGTTGATGAATTCCTTGTGTGTAACCCTGTAGATGCAACTCTGTGCCCTACCTGGGACGATGTGATCTAACAACCGTGTAAACTGTCCCAAAATCAAATGCAAACAATCAAAACAGGAGGAACGTCCAAGGAGTCGGGGTGCTGGAAGAGGTCCAGAGTTTCACTCAGAGACGACCTTAAAGGGGAGATGAGCTCAATCCAAACTTGACGTGGGTTTTTATTTTTAGGAGCAGAACTTTTTTTGAAGGCTTTCTATCCCATTTGGAGCTCGTGTTTAGAATCCAGCACTGAGAAAACAAGACGTGGTGCTGTCCTGTTCGGCTGTAGTGTTGTCTGTCTAGTGTTTATAAAGTGGAGACACAGAGGTCGCTCTGACTACCCGAGCCGCCCCCGCTGGGTACCAGGAGCTCGTCCGTGTCCAGCGTTTCCAGTTCTGCCAGATCTCTGGTCGTGAAAACAACTCAACAACAGTTATGCGTCACAGGAACCATTTGGAAATAATAAACAACACTTTGTGTCCAATAGATTGTCATTTCTTAGGATCCTTCAGTAGACCAAAAGGAAGTCTTCTCCCATATTAACGGTTTAATTTGGCAATATCACTGATAATGAAGCCCTGCATCTTGAGTGACGTACCGTTTCTTTCTTTTAGACAGAAAATAAGCAAAAATGAGGAAATCTTTAGTCTGTAGTGTTGGATGGAAGCGTGATGATAAAACCGAGCTTCCAGAACTAAATCTGAACACTGTAGAAAATAAATAAGATGTAATGGGAGGCACTGGGGGTACGTTCAATGTCTCTGAAAGCTTCCCGATTGTCAGTTCAGCCAGATCCACGATGGCCGCCCTGCAAGAGAGAAGAAAAAAATGTTGTCAGAGACAAAAACTGTGCGCTTACAGAAACTCAACATAACAAAAACCTCCTATTTTAATAGGAAACGCTTTCACTGCCAGGCTTCAAGAAAACAAAACACAAGACAAAAAGAAGACGTTTTATACCAGCAGTGATCACACCTCAGCCTGCTGAAGCAACACTGATTAAACACGCCTTGAAGGTCATCAGTTACAGTAGTTTACCTGAAATATCCCACCTGCACAGGTTGTAAGACCCCTTTACATTTGTGGATCAACACTGTGTGTCCTCTTATATTATTTGAATATTTTTCCTTATTATCATACTTGCATTGAATAAATTATCCAAGTAAGTAAAATATAAAACACTTTGCCCGTGTTGTTGGAAGGTGGCGTTGTCTGAGAATACAAGAGTTTGTGGCACTGTTACATGATGAGCTGATACTTGATCTGTAATGAAATAGTAAGATCAGCATTTATTATTGGGTGACAGTCCTGTTAGAAACTGCACGCTGAGGTCAGATCCCCTCAGCTCTGCTGCGAAATCGAATCATAGCTCCACTAAAGCAATGACCAGAGACAAGTGACTTCTATCTAAAATATTTAGGCTGGACGTCGGACAGATGTTCAAGGCAAATGGCTAACTCTGGTAAATATTATCGGCTTGTTTAGGGAACAAACCTGTCACAGGATTTTGCATTAAAGTGGAAGTTTTTTTTAGGCTGCCAAGCTCAAAGCAAAGTGTGGACATATTATAATGTGTTTTTGAGGATGAGACGTGAAATGAAATAACATCTATTCCTTATGGTTTCCTTTTCTTTTATTCCCTTTGCCTTCAAACTACACTGAGGACAGAAAAAAAAAAATGTGGAAAACCGAAACAATGAGCTAAAAAGAGACTAAAAATCCAATACGTTTCTATTTGGATTTCTCATTGTCGGTTTTCACACTGCAGAGGAAATTTAGGTTAGAAGTAACTATGAAGGACCAAAACTGCCAAAATCCAAACTAAATAAATGTCTGAAAAGAACAATAATACACCAGTAAATCCTCCAAAAATATCTTTATCAAAATCATTTATGACACAGATTACTACTATTTTAATTTCCCTCTGTATTTCATTAACTTTATTTTAATTCCCCTATTTATGTAATTTCCAACACATTAATTAATACTAGGGTTTCTTCTTCTAAAAAGAAATCCTACCTTCCAGTACCATTTTCAGATTATTGTTATACATTTTTGCCTTAGTTTGTTCCTTACTTTTATTGGCGATAAATAAAATAAAATACAAAATTAACTTAAACACTTAAATCTAAGAGAAATGCCAGGAATAAATTGTTCTATTAAATGGGGAAAATAGTGAAGTTTAGGACAAAACATGCAAAATATGTTTATTAATCTGTCACAACTGAATTGAATTTTAAATTTAATTGAATTTGGTCTCTTTAATACAATATTAATACTGCTGGTGAATTATATTTTATGCTAGTGCATTTTGTGGCAATACATAATTAATTAATAATAATTGTGGCCATAAGTTATATTAAGAATTCTAAATGTTAAAAGAAGAAAATTAAATTCATATTTTAATTAAATATCCAAAGAAAATACGAAATTAAATTAAAGAACATTAAATAAATATAGAAGACAAACATAATTTTCAAAAGCAATTGTGTTTTTAATCAAATTACTTTAAGTTTTTTTTATTTTTTTGAACACTTTAGGGGCAAGACAAAATAAAATTAGTTTACTTGCTTTAATTAAAAAGCAAATAAGGATCAAGGGAAAAAAATAATACAAAAATATATACTACATGTACAAAATAGAAAATTAAATAGGTAATTGTATATTAAGAGTATTTATTTGTAACATTTGCGCTGATTTAATGGAATATTTATTTTGCTATTGCTGAATGAGCGAGTCTCTTATTTGTTTTTGTTTATTCACATTTTAACTTGGACAGTTTCGGTCCTCCGTATCCTGCAGCACCATCAGTCAGTCAGAGTACACAAATGACTACTTTTGATTTGTTATTCTTTCAGTCTAAGATTGACTCTAGCAGCCTTTCACAAACACAAATACAGACGTAAACAGCGCACAAACCAAGACCAGAAAAGGTCGAGTGGGATTTACATTTTGTTTGACTGCCGGATCACGAGCAGAAGCTTCCTTCGCCGGGGGAGACGGTGTGGAGGGGAATAAGGCTTTCACACTGCTCGCTGTCATCTGGCAGCCTGCGGATGGAGAAAACAGGATGTCAATCATCATCACAGTCGTCATCCTGACAACCATCATTATTATTATAATCACCGCTAACCAAAAAGCAGAAGAGCGCTGTGCAGAGAGGTTAGTCAGTGAAGCATGTACAGCCGATTACAGACTTAACTTAGCAAGACTGCAAGCCACAAATGGACTGCATTATCCAAAGTGTGTGTCAGAGTGAAGGTCAATCCATTTTTAATAGGTCACACACCACAGACGCACAACAACAACTCACTTTCTTTTTACAAACTTAAAAGCTTTGACTTCTTAAAAACACCAGGCGTGTGATGACTCACTTCCTGCACAGGCTTCAGAGTACATTAGCTTTGCCTGCTCTCAGGTGTGTGCACAGCTACAACTTCCATCTGCCTTTTACAAACACACAAGCCATTAAGCAGCTTTTTGCAGCTGCATCACAAATGACACAGCCGCTACATTTGGAGCCTCACTGTACACAAATAAAAGTGGATAATACAGACAATTTGTGCCCATAAAGTCCAAAAAGACTCATTTGTTTCAAATGATGTGCTCTATTTTTGCTTTGTTTTTTCATTTCACTGATGTTCATTTGCTTAAATAAGAGTTTGAACAAACGCGGTATTGAGAAATTAAAATGCATTTGGCTCTAGTCAAAGTGTAATTACATTTATGGTTATTCATCCCAAAAAAAAAAAAAAAAAAAAAAAAAAATACAAATAAAAGCAAAATTCTGCTCAAATTTACTTATTTTCCCAATATTCCACCAGCCTGTAAGTTTTTTGTTTTATATATTTTGGTCATTCTTACAATCACCAAACAATTACACTCACTACCTATCAAATTATCAAGCATGTGGTTGCACTAACTTGGCACATCTCAAAGCACTAAGATGACGACGGAGAAAAGGCTCCTGTCAAGCTGGGTGGGCACGTCCATCTTTTACGTACAGTCTGTGTTCCGGAGCCAACCTTATAAGAGGAGTTTCAGTTTTCTACACTTCCTGACTTGGTTTTCCAGCCCCAGAGCATAACTCCTAATCCTAATTTAGCTGTTATCATATCTGAGATTATTGTCACAATCCATGAACAGAGTTGCTGCTGATAGGAACGGCTTTCAGCAGCATTTCCTCTTTTCATGCACCGTGGCTCACCAATGGAGGCCTTAAAAGAAGAAAAACCCTCTGATGATAAATGTTTATAGTCTCGTACCTCTGAATGCGATGCTTCCTGCAGATGAAGGCGTAAACCCTCCTCAGCCCCACCAGCACTGGGTCCCAGTTGTTGTAGTGACATAAAAGTGTGGCGATGAAGAAGGAGAGGAAGACAGGGACCGCTCCGGCAAAAAACAACCATGAGAAACGCACCTGTCGACACACACACATATGAGGGGAAACTAATTTAACACAATCCGTGCCATTAAAGGTGTGGTGTGGAGTGTTTTCCATGCATTAAACATTTTATTCTGTGATTAAAGGACCCTTATAAGAATGAATCACAAAGAGTTAGTTAAAATAGATAAAAGTACTTTAAGTAAACCCATTCGGAGTCATTTAGATACAATTTTGACAGTTTTCTTGCTGATTTCACACAAAACCAACAAAATTACGTACAATTTTATCTCAAACTCTCACCTTCTGCATGCAAATGTCAGCCATAATGGAAAGTGGGATGGTGAGGCTCAATGCCAGAGTCCCAATTAGAGAAGATGTGAGGAAACAGCCCCTGAGGACACAAAGACTCGTCACTAAAAATCACCACTTCTCTGAAAGCTATACATTATTCAAACACAACTCCTCGTGGCCTTCATGGTAGTGTGAACGTTGATGATTTGGTGTCACTATCGTGACCTGATACAAAATGTAACCCAGCTCACCAGAGCCAGAGGAACTCGGACAGAACGGTGCCGATGAGGCCGTTTATGAGGATGTACGTCCACACGAGTTGGCTGGGGAGCTCAAAGGCCTCGAAGCCGGTGTAGTGGAGCAGGAGGAAGCCAGGCCACAGCAGCAGCAGGTTGAACAGACCCACAAACCCTGAGAGACGCACAGCACACCCCAATTTAGACAACTTCATGGAGTGAGACTACAGAGGTGACCGCTGAGCCTTTAAAACAAACACTTCTCCTACCAAAGAACATTGGGATGTCGAGCTTATCCTCCCGATCCACTCGCCGCTTGATCATTACGATATAGACGGCATAGAGCATCGCCCCAGCCAGCGACCACAGGGAACCTTCATAGAAATACAAATCATTACATTAGATGTGTTTTTTTTGTATTACACCAACAGACTAGGAACAAGGTGATGCCTGTACGAGGCCTCTGTGATAAAGAAAAAGTTGGAAATCACTGACCGATGACTCCTTTCCCATCCGAGATGTCCATGCTGGAGAGACTCACGAGGGCAACGCCTCCCATGCTAAACAAGAGAGGCACTGAATTAATCTCACAATTAAAAACGAACATGTTAAAAATAGAAAACGCAGAGAGAGAAAATATAACACAGCTACAATGCTCAGATTTTCTGAAAAACACAAAACTGTAGAAAGAAATGAATAATGTGATGATTTTCTTAATCAGGTGCAGCACAGGGTTTAATCAGCAGTAGGATCAAACAGTCAGTCTCTCTGAAGGAAAACAATCTGCCTCTAACCGAGCGGAAACAAAGATGGTTGAGAAAGAGGGGGGGGGGGGGGGAAAAATCACACTATGAAATAAAACCAGTGAATCTGAGAGCACAGCCAGTGAAGAGCGTGAAAAATCTGCTATTTTCAACAACAACCCATTATTATCGAGTATCATGCAAAAGTCTTGAACCACCCTTCATTTTTTATTTTACTTCCAAGAAGCCAGATGGTTTTCAGCATCAGTTCTCCAGCTGTCTGAAGGTCTTTCAAAGCATTTCCTTCGACATTGACTTCCTTTTCGCTCACATTCACTCCAGTTCTTATACCTGACCATTCTATGTCTAATCAATGTCTATTAACCTGTTTTAGGTCAAACCTTTAGGTCTAATTAATGCAACTCTTGAACCAGTTGCACACTCAAAAATTCCAACAGTTTCTGAAAGTGTCAACTCTGTGCTTTTTCAGCGATATATACGGTAATCCCAGGCAGGGCAGCACATCCAAATCACGGCAAATAACAGTAAAAAGCAAAAACTTTTTTTTTTCTTTTTTAAAACTACTGTAAAAATATCTGTTTTCTGTAGAGCTCAGTCAGTCTTCGTCTTTGAAGGTTCCGATTTTACGGTAGTTACAGAACTTGGAAGAAAAACATGGCAAAACGCCTGTCTGATGTCAGAGACAGGTTAGGCTTCAGAGGGTTAAAAAGTTCCACAAAAGAATACTAAATACCAAGTTCTTGTTCAATCTGCCAGTTTATGTGTCTGTGATGCTAAACTAGCATCCTCTGAATGAAGTGTGTAAAGCAGGTTGTTCGATGCTAGAAATGAAAAAACAGAACTTTTTGGATAAATAAATGCAGTCTGAATGTTTAAAATAAATAAATAAATCAGCTCTGACTGCATTTTTTTTTTTTTTGGAAAGTGAAAACGAGTAAATTTTATTCATTTTACTTCAGAGGCCAAACTTTAAAAAATAAAATGAAAAAATAATTTGAAGCAGAGCTTGAAGATTTCCATGAATCCAGTAGAGCTGGATGGAAAAGGTGCAGCCGGAAGACCAGATTATGAAATCTATGTGTTTTGGTTTGTGCAAAACACAAACAAGCTAAGAAAAGAAGAGCTACATCTCCTCCAGCAGAGATGACAGCTTATGACTTTTATTTGTTTTGAATCAGCTGCTTAGGAATATGAAGTTAACAATACCCAATAAGAAAGGAGCTGAATTTATGATCTGAAATACTCCTGAATGAACTAGACCCGGTGGTTTCAAACATATGGTCCGAGAGCCACAAACAGCCCACCAAATGGGCCATTCGGCCAAATGTAAAAGGAAGGTGGTTTTTAACTGTATTTTTATCAGTTTTACAGCCTTCTTATTGACAAAGTAAGTTTGTAATAGATAGAGGACAGAAACTGAGGTGTTTTTTTAATTAAATAAGAGGTCTCCCACAATGCTTTTTCTCACCCTCCGCGTGATCCGGCCTTACCTCAGAGCCACGGCTAAGAGCTTGGAAAGGGTGAAGCGGTCGCTGCTGTTGCTGGGAAATATGGCTGCCAAGATGAGTGTAAACAGACCTGAAGAGGAAAAGGAGACATTCAGAAACGATTTAATGCAATGATCCATCATCTTTGAGATGTTAGTGCTGTAATGTACACGGAGAGAGAGAGTGATGGAGTTACCTGAGGTGGAAGATAAAATGTTGACGATTGCAACCTGCGTGTCGGACAGAGCTTCCTGGTAGGACAGGTTAGCCAGGAACCACTGTGAGACAAACAAAAACAACGATGAGGCCTGTGATAAAACACAGTTTAATTTGCCTCATAAATCCAGCTCTGATAGAAAGTCGGGAACTCCAACTCCTCTCACTGCTGCTCACCACAAAGCAGAAGAAGAAGCTGATTTTGGCCACGTCAGTGATGGTCAGCTTGCCCACGGTGCGCAGCATGGCCTCGTGGTCCTTGGCAGCGGGGTAGGACATGCGCGACAGCTTGGCCTCCAGGGCCTGAGTGGAGGGCAGCTGGCGCACCTCCATGATGTTACTGAAACGCACCCGCTGCTTTTTGGATGCTGGGAATAAAGAGACAAGACGTATCTTTAAAGGCTTTAATGTTTACTGCTGGACACACCTAGTTAGGCTCTAAAGCTGCCTCCATCAAAAGCAGTTACCCTCTTGGTGCAGCAATACGTATAATACTGTGTCTTCTCCACACTTTGACCCTACGATCTATCTGCTGTAGGCAGAATCTGGACTCATCACTGAACATGTTCAGGTTCTAATGCACATGTTACAGACATCACCGCAAATGGGCTTAATGGTGAAGGGCAATCCTGGCTGCCTTATGAGACCAGAGCCTGGCTGTGTGCAGTCTGACCTGGCTTGTCTGGGTAGAGAGTCATCGGCCATATCGTCCTGCAGACCTTGACTGCAAACATGTAAAAGACTGCCCTTGGTTCCTACGTGCTGACAGAATGAGGAAACGGTCTTCTTGTGTTGTCTGACTGGAACGCCAACTTTGCAACCCATCTCTCTCAATTTGGAGAAGATACTGGTGCTCACTCCAAATAATGCTGTAACTTGGTTTTGTGGAAAACCAGCATGAAGTTGTCCTATAGCATTGGCCATGTCCAGATCAGTAAAAGGTTCTGCTAATCAGGAGCCAATCAGGCAGCTGTGGAGTACCAGTAGCTTTAAAAAAAGTGACTGGCAGAATAAGCCATTTGTTATTGGCAGAGAACTTGGTTTTTTTTCCACGAGCACAACCCACATACTTAACTCTGCTGCTCAATCCACAATGTGGCAGAGAAATAAACAGGCTTTCCAACAGTATGAGATTCATTACCAAGAAACATTGTTACAAGAAAGAAAGAAACAAACCGCCTTGCTTTTTATGCTAATTTTATGTGTGAGGTTTTTTTCTTTTCAAAGTTTGACAAAAATTTGTCTCATTCAATGTGTAACATGGTGTTTGAGTTTATTTCCAAAACAATCCTGTCATCTTTTTGGCATTTAATCATTCAAGGTTCATTAATATTTATTTTTAATCACCCTGGATTCCCTCTGGATTCTTCAAAATTATCTCCTCACACGTCGCTCTGAGCGCTTCCCAGAATGTTTTAATTTCATAAAAAATATCACTTCCAGCTTCAGGTGCCACAAACATAAACACAGGAAACGAAATCTCAGTAGAAACACCAAAAAAACCATCACCGTTTACCTTGTCACAGCTTCCCATCACAGCAGTTAAGACACATGATTGCTTTTTATGCTCATCTTCATTCGTTTGTGAAGGCGAGCATAAAAAATAAAAAAAAAATCATTGTTTCTTAACTGCTCTATCAAACAGACAATTTGAGCATAATTTAGTTTTGTTAGTCACTGAAAGCAAAGGTCTGAGGGACACAACGTTTTCTTATATTTGCACAGCTCAGCACTGCCCTCTGTTGGTCAGAAGTTTTAACTCCTAATCAGTCACGTCTGGGTGAAAGCTTCAGAAGCAGGGATGCATTTTTAATGAATGACACAAACATCAGTACTCACAGGATTCACAGTCTCCCATTAAACAGCTCGAGTGCTCGGTGGGGATGTCCTGGAACTTCACAGGGACGTACAGAGGCTCACTCTGCAAAGGTGTGACAGAAAGCCAGCTTAGGTACAGGTGCAGGAAGATTTACTCGTGTGCAGTACACCTGCAGTAATAAACTACGTACCAGACAGTTGTTCACAGTGGAGTCAGTGGTGCAGGGTGTGAAGTAGGCTTCAGCATCAGCAAACTGCAGAAAGGTGCAAATCAAACATCAAAGAAGTCAAAAGCAGAAGATGTCAGACTGATCTTCAGCTTCGTAACAGGAAAATTATATCATTCTATAACTTTTAGTTAATTATCGTCATTTTTGTTCATGAACACAAAGAATGACAAACATAAATGGAGATAAAGTTAGAGCATAGAGCATTTGGCAGGTTTGCAGCAGACAGTGGATATAATGGACAAAAGAGTTGAAACAAGGACAACCACAGAGAAGATTCATGGATGTGATGGAGGAGGACATGCAGAGGGTTGGCATGTCAGAGGAGAATCCGAGGGATAGAGTGAAATGGAGGCTGAAGGTTTACTGTGATGAGCCCACAAGGGAGCAGACGCAGGGGGTCTTGCCTGTATTTTCTGATCTTTTCCTTTGTGAAATGCTAAACTTTTTGTGCTGCTTTCTGAGCATTGTTTACATTGTTTACATTGTTTTTTACATTGTTTTTTTATATATTTTTTTTTACTTTTAACTTTTGTTTCTTTTCCTTTTTTTTCTTAGCTTATGTAAAATCCTTTTTAGCATGTTTGCACAGTCGGGGGGAGTACTTTTTTAGCCAGAAAAAACATTTCACTGTATGTTGTACCAGCTATAACTACATGTGACAAATAAATAAAGAATTGAATTGAATTGAAATTGAGGTAAACATGAAAGAAAAATACTGGCGAAATCCAATGCTACGCCTCAGCTCACCTCACAAGATTTTCAGAAAAACTGACCTCTGACCCTGACCTCGAGGTTGAAGTCACTGAGAATTGTCTGAGATTTGTAGTAGAAGCACCTGTGGTATCAATTTGAAACCCCTACGTAACCTCCTTCTCGAGTTATTGCATCAACAAAGTTGGGTGTCTCCCTGGAAGAGTTTAAAGCTCTTATAAAGACTTATGTTGATGTTCCTAAGCCTTTATTTTGCCTCCTGTCTGTTTGCGTTGTCTGACACAGTCATATGAGCTTGCCAAGCAGGTCTCAGTTTACAGAGAGATTTAAATCTAAAAGGGCGTCCTGGTCAAATAAAGTTAAAAATAAGTACAATTCTGTTTTTTATAAACCCCTACTCTACAAACATACAGGCGGAACTCACCCCCTGAATAAACATGTTCAAAGGGTCAGTTCCCCCTGAGCAGAATGTTTGCCTCACTGACTCGTGTTACGATGAAGAGCAGCGAGCACAGCAACATTTACACTGATGAGAGTTTTAACAAGAAAAGAGCTCAACAGACACCTGTCACCATTAGAAAAGTAAAAGCATGAAAAACAGCCCTTAAATGTGCGCTGAAAGTGTCCACTTACGAAGGCGGACCGGCGGCGTTTCAGGGTGCCCGTGCACTGCTGCCTCCACGGCCGCCACAGCAGGAAGCCCAGCAGGTACAGCACGAACATGGACGTCTTGGCGAAGGTGCTGAAGAAGGGCTTGTTATAGTCCTGTCGCTTGAAAATGTACTGCAGAAGGAGTTGTTTCATAAACTTAATTTCAAAGGTTGAAACTCACAATTTAAAAATATTTAACTGCAGTTTTTCCTCATGAGATGTGAAGGAAGAGCATCACAGTCAGGTAAAGTTACTCCAGCACCATCTGGTGTATCTGCGCCTCGTTTTAAAGCGGGCCTATTCTGCTTTTTTCTGCTTTCTGGGTCACATTAAACATGGTCACCGTTTTATTAAGCCTTTTCAGTGTTTGGCTCCAACATCACAGGCATGGAGATCAGACTTACCGAGGTCAGCTCGGAGGAGGCGACCCAGATAACATCCACCAGCAGGAGTATCACCACCCCCAGAGCCATCCGTCTCCGCTGGGCTGCAGAGCTACCCTGAGAGCTCATCCGGTTCATGATGAACACCCACTCCATCGGGACGGTGAGAGGAGAAATTCAGAAACTGCCTGGCTGATGACAACATCAGAAGACAGACAGAAGACTGTGAGCTCCGAGGTTGACCAACTATAAACTTCCCAACTATTTACCTTAGATTTTTTTTCTACTTTAAAGCTGATGAACCTGTTCTAAACCTGTTTAAAAAGCTGCCATTCAACATTTTAATCACTAAAAACATCTAAAAAGTTATGAAACCACACAACGAGAGACTTCAGTCTAACATATCAACCAAAACCTCAATTTTGAATGTGGCTAATCTAGTGTGGAGTCTTTTAATCTGGAAGTGGAAGTTAGACAGACAATGCAAGACATAAACAAACCTTCAGAAAACTTTTGCCCAAACAATAAGTGTGTTAGTGTCTGTAAGTTTGCCTGCAGCCAAATGTTTAACGGAGTAAGGTTATCTTTTTACCACTTCAACACCCACCTGGTCGCTGCCAATAAGTAAACTGTGAATTTTAGCCAGTCTCTTTGAAGGTCAACTCAGATTCTTTGTTTCAGCCAGTTTAAGTTGAGACTCGCAGTTAAACACCTGCAAAAAAACAAACAAATGTCCATGATAACATATTTATCTCTATCCCCTATATTTGGTGACCTCTGTTTCCTTAATGATGAGTTTGACAAGTCAGTTTATTTCAATAAAGATGAGGTTTGATGACCATTAGAATAGTTTGTGTAGCTGCACAGGCAGAGACCAGCCTCACTAACTTTTGATTCAAACCCAGTTATTTTGTTATATAAAAAGTCTGAAATATGACACAAACCAATCAGTTCAGAAAAGAACTTCGAGGGTTGCTTCTAGTCAACTTTCAAAGGGTAAAGAGTTAAACGCTGCACAGAGAGCAGACCATGGATCTGTATGAAGAAAAGGAAAATATAAACTTGAGGCTACAGTCCCACAAACTCTGACACAAATCCTCTTCCTGATGAGGACGTGAGCATCTGTTAACCAGCCCAAAGAACACCTCATAGAAAAATGCTGCGATGGAAATAAAGGCTGCATATCTGAATGCTCATCGCTGCCTCTGTTAACTGCTGAACGATGAGCTTTGGGTGTTTGTGAGGGGTCTGCAGACACTGAGCTTTAACAATTCACTACTGTCTTCGTGCTAACATGCTTATCATGCACTTTACAGTAATCATGTCAAAATTAAAATGCTTAACTCTTCTCTAATATTTTACAAATTTAAAGACTTTGTGAAATATCATTATTCTTAGTTTATATTATTTACTTATTGTTTCATATGTGGGTTACTGAGTGGTGGTGTGGGGAAATAAATCATACGACAGACAAATACCAGTCACTTTTAAAATGAGGGATAACAAATACAAATTAAGAGAAAATAAAATTTTTGAAAAATATGAAATGTCGCGGTGTACCCCTTAAACTTTGGAGTTAAACCATGGATGCATTGTCCAGCAGACTGTAACTTAAATACTAAGAGTTCACCTACAGCTCGATGTGACATGAAAGCTTTATTACTTCTTTTTTTTTTTGTTGTGAGTGTGTTTTAGTCTGAGGTTAGAGATGTAGTTGATCTAATTTTACTTATTTGTTGTCTCTGAAACTCTCTTTTTAACCTACTGTGTAACCTGAGGTGCACCTTCTTAGAAACGTAACTACACGTCAGGTCAAAGCAGTACACAACTACCGTTATTGGCCTGTTCAGTGCCACTGATTACTCTTGGGCATTTCCAGCCACTTAACAATTATTGTCTCAATATAAGGACTAATAATCATAGCATCAATATAAGGACTCGCAAATCTCAGCAAATTCCTGGAGGGAGACTGCTCAATATACTGGACGACATCAGGGAATGTTCAAAGACTTGGAAAAACAAACAAAAGCATTTTGTTTGTTTCTATTGACCGGAGAACATGTACAACACCAGGACACACAAGGTAATTAACACGTAATCCACTGATACAAGCACAAATGCCAACAATGACATTGGCCAATTACACGTTACATCATAGGTGCTACAAACACTCCCTGCAGATATCTAACTCAAGCCTTACCAGTAACACTTTTTGTGATCTAACTACTAATTTTGACCTCACAAATTTATTTTCTTTCACATGTCATATTTTATTTTACTGAGAAACTCTACTTTGATTAACTTGAAGTGATCAAATTGATGGCAACTTGACTTAAGTTTCTGAAGACACTAAGTCTCATCTGAGAGGCAACTTGAGTTCAGAAAGCTGAGAGGAAGGCCTGTGCATTTACCCACTAGAGGGGCTGTTACCTTGGAGGACGTTGTTGACCCATCCTGACTTTATGAGACTCGTTAAGGTCGCACTAGACAAGTTGTGAATGGAGAATCTCTTGCTTTAAAAGGTGGCTGGTGGACAGGCCACCAACGCTACTCTGTGATGGTCTCCTTCACTGAACAGATAGACTTAAGATGACTGAGAACCTACACAGACTTTGTTTAATATTCTACCTGTTGTGTACCATATGTGAATTTCACCACATATATGGTCAATAAAATCCACACTGTGTTGAAATGAAGCGAACCATATGTTATAACAGGGCTTTTTACTACCATCGAAACACCATACGGAGGGATAGATTTCGGTAAAATGGTGCTCATGGCTCCATTTTCAGACAGTAGGAGACTATGTGTAAATAAACTTTGTTCTGCTTGTTTTTCAACTGTCAGTGGGCATGCCCCGAACTTTAAAAAACACACTTCAGAAAACTTTTAAACGATTACTAATGAAAGACATTAGTCTTCACTTACCTGAGCTTTAAATCCAACTATCTGCCAGCTAGCTACGCGTAGTACATCCAGAGAGCGTTGGCAGTAACTCTTTAAGGTACGAACAGGTAAGCTGCTGGAAACACGACCTCCTCAAAGCTAGCCACTCACGGCTTTTAAGCTAGCTAATTTATTACCTGTTAAATTCTGACAGTCTGGAGGTCGACAGGTGTCCCGACGCTTTACTTTATAACTTATCTGGACATCTACTCCAGTTCATTGCCCACAGCTCAGGCTGAAGTCCACTTATTCAGTGTACCGCCGTCGCAGGTGTGCTGCGTTTAGCTGCTTGTTTACCTATTAGCATTCTAAGCGCTAACTGGCTTTATTGAAAAATGAAAAAGAAACAATAGTAAAATAAGATTTTTTTTTTTACCCGAATGTGAGAGTTTAGTTTGCGCCATTATTTAAGCGTCATCCCATATGCTCCGGAAATCCTGACAAAAATCACAGCTTTGACCGATAAAAATAGTCACCAGCCCAGCGGTTGTAAACATTAGCTCAGCCTCCTGTCAGGTGACATCACTTAACGGTGCAAGGAATTCTGGGGTATGAAGTCTTAAGGGGAAAATGTTTGTTTTTTCATACGGTATTTATAAACTCTCATTTTCTTGGTTATTTGTTATAGATGGGTGTTTTCACCTTTGAAAATGTCTTTTTGGAAATTAAATTGAGCAAATTAATTCAATTTTACCTCGGGCTGTGGAGAAAACATCATTTACAAACACAAATAAAAATAGGAGCTTCAAAGAGGTGGTGCTCTGTAGTCTCTACTGCTCAGCCACAGGCGAGAAACCATTTGTGTCATTGCACTATACAAATACAATCATTATGCATACTTCTTACTAATTTATACATACAACAATATTATACTTAATATTTTGTTATTTATATTGAATTACACTGTAAATATTTTTTGTTCATTGTTTCTGTATAAATTGCTCTGATGTGTTCTCATTCTTGTTGGCTTTTAATTCCGTTTCACCTCATCTGTGTAAATGTGTCGTAAATGTGACGAAAATGAAAATCCTTGAATCCTTGAATATGAGTCCTTGAATGTTAATTTTATCTGAACAGCAGGTTTCTGTTGTTGTAGTGGCGCAGGTGTCTCCTCTAGTGGCCGTTGTTTTTTTTTTTGCGCGTGGTTATTCCCAACCGTCGAAGAAGAAGCTTGACACCGCTTTTTTCGGTGAAACATGGCTGCGTCCATTATGAGCTAGAAGAGTTTTAGTGCTTTAGCTTAAGACGCCTCCTGCGTTTATAAGTTCTTGACACCCGGGATATTCAGTTGTTGTTGGAAGAACAAATTAAAGACAGAGTTAAACGGTAAGTAGCTTTTGCACATGTGTTTGCACAAAGGGAGTTAAAGCAGCTCCCGCCGTTAGCACAAGGCTAACAGGAGCGTCTTATTAAAGGCTAATAAACAGCGTTTAGCACTCTGGTATAATAACACAGATAGCATCCTTATTATTCGTGTGTTTACAGGATCTTTGGAGCATGTTATCACCAGCGTGAGGGTCACAACATGGACTTCTCTTCACAGGAGGGGGACTCTGAGGCCCCCGCTGTCATCGATATGACCACCAGCGAGAAGGTACGTTTTTGTGATCGCTGATAAACATTTTAGGGGAAGATTTATGGATTTTATGGTTTAAAAACTGGATGAAATCACAACAGTTGTGATTATAATAATGACGACCATTTTCAACGGCAATAGACCACTTTTTTGCCAGAATGAAAAGCTTTTTACAAAAAGGGGTTTAAAGGTCTTACATTTACCTTGCTGAAAGGTGCAGCAACAAGTACACATACAGTAGGTTTGTCCTAAATTAGAAAATCTCTCAGCTGTGCCTTTATTAAATCAACTGTAATGTAATGGGGGTCTGCCTTCTCCTTCCAGGTTGTGGAGCTCCTGAATCAGGCTGCTCTGATACCCACAGATGAGAAGCTGAATGTGCTCAAACAGGTTTGTAGCTTGGACTTTTTAACTCTGTGATACAAAAGACCGAGCACGGCCCTTACCACAGGCTGTGGAGAAAGGTAGAGAATCTAAAGATATTCAGATTTTCACTGGGAGTGACCAGAAAGGACAGGGTTAGAAATGAGTTTGTCAGAGAGAGGGACAGCTCAGGTTAATCACTTTGGAGACAAATTTAGAGAAGCAAGGCTGAGATGGTTTGGACATTTGCAGAGGAACAATAGTGGATATATAAGACAAAAGATGTTGAAGATGGAGCTGCCAGGCAGAAGATAAAGAGGAGGACCTCAGAGGAGCTATATGGATACTATACCATACCAGCTTTATTTATAAAGCACTTTAACATAAAACCAGGGTTCACAAAGTGCTGTACATATACAAATAGCATAAGCATAAATAAAATAAAACATGTTAAAACAAATTGAGTCAACCCCTTAGAGGGTGCCAAAGGCTTCAGCAAATAAATGTATTTTAAGAAGAGTTTTAAACTCAGAAAGAGAAGAGGCCTGCCTAACATGCAAGGGCAGATCATTCTACAACTTTGGAGCAGCTAAAGCAAAAGCACGATCACCTCTAAATTTATACTTAGTTTTTGGCACCTTAAGGAGCTGCTGATTGGTGGACCTAAGGGAACGGGCAGGGGTATATGGTTGTAGTAGCTCCGATTTAAAAACAAAGAAATAACTTTAAAAACGATCCTAAAAGGTACAGGTAAATGTACAGGTAGGATGTTGTAAAGAGATGTGACAGAGTAGGATGCAGGGATAGGATGAGCTGGATGATCCCTAAAAGGTGCAGCTGAAAGCAGTTTGAGTTATTGTAGATGATGACTTGGACTTGCAGGCTTAAACAAACTTTTTACTGTCAGCATATCTTTTTGGATCTACCATCAAAAAGCTTTTCTTTTTTTTACCTACACCAGGCTGCTGGCAGAAAGTCACATGTGTGATATTTTTGCTAAACATGTATAATCATAAACTCTATAGTGGAGCCATTTTGGTTTTCCTGATTTTCTGTCCCATACATGTTTTCCAGCAATGGATGTTTATATTAAACATGTACAAAATTTCCACTAATGAGGTTGTGTATGTGCAGGTAATCCCTGTGAGCAAGAAGGCTTCAGACGGCTCTAAACCAGGAGTGTCAAACTTGTTTTAGAGCCCAGTTTGTTTTTAAGAGTGCCAGACCAGTAAAACTATTGTCCTGTAACCTACATGAAAAAATTGTTCCTGTTTATTTCACTGTAAACAAGTTTAACTATACACTACTAAGGTGCCAGAGCATGGTGTTGAAGTCTCACCCATATCTGCAGATGAGATATTCTAATTATGAGGGGCAGCCAATCAGAAGAAAACTGACTTAAAGGGGGAGGGGCTAAAACAACAACAGAGAGGACGAACTTAAGGGCTGCACAATGGATTGAGTATAAGGCAAAAATTGATTATTTTTAACTGTGAATTGTGCAAAGCTAGTCTAGCCGAGTCCAATATAGAGTTGGAAATGATCAGAAGATCTCAGTGCAACCGTGTAGACTGGTGTCTAATCCACTTACACAGGAATGCACAAGAACATTGATTCAGTACATGCATTTAACCTTTAGGTCCAGGAACTCATCATCAACAAGGATCCATCTCTTCTCGACAATTTTTTGGATGTAAGTAAGCAAGTATTTGTCTCTCATAACCAGCTGTAGTTTCATTTAAATTTGCCTCATTTTTGTTTTGTTTTTTTCCTGTAGGAGATGATCGCTTTCCAGACAGACAAGTCCATCGAAGTGAAAAAGTTTGTGATCGGCTTCATCGAGGAGGCATGGTGAGTTTTCAGACCTGCTGTTGTTTTGTTTGTTTGGGGGTTTTTTTAAGTCAGGGTCAGCATTTGAGATTTTTTACTGTTTTATTATCCTGCTTTCAGTAAAAGAGACAATGAGCTCCTCCTCAGACTCATCGCCAACCTGAACATGTTGCTGAAGGATGAAAGTGTGAATGTGGTGAAGAAAGCCATCCTCACCCTCACCCAGCTGTATAAAGTCACACTTCAGGTACAAAGAGTCAGATTTACCCGCTTCATTTCTACCATTTCTTTCTTTATGCGATCAGTTTCTGTTCTTCACTTCATCTTCATTTCCTTTATCTTTTCTTGTCTCAGTGGTTGGTGCGCTCCAAAGCCGTGTCAGAAATGCAGGAGGCGTGCTGGGATCTTGTCACACAGATGAAAGGGGATGTTCTGGCCTTGCTGGACTCTGAGAACGACGGCGTTCGTACTCACGCCATCAAGTTTACCGAATCTTTAATCATTACTCTTTCACCACGGACGGCTGACTCTGACGTCCCCAAGCGTCAGGAAGGCGACATCAGCCTGGACAAAGTTCCCACAGATCACTCGTACATTCACTACGGTACAGATACTGGACTAATGTCATGTGTTGAGGTGGTGACGTTCACCTTTTAAGGCTGATGTCTTCGCTTTTTCCCAAACAGATGAGCTGTGTGAGGAGGGAAAGACGGCGCTGGAGAAGCTGCTTAAGTTCATGGTCCACCCGGCCATATCCAGCATTAACCTCACCACAGCGCTGGGCTCACTGGCCACCATCGCTCGCCAGAGACCAATGTTCATGTCAGAGGTGGTGCAAGCGTATGAGACATTACACGGTGAGTTCTTCTCAGAATTCACACTCACTCTTTAGAGTGTTATATCGGCCTGATATCAGTTCAAAGCATGTTTTTCCCAGGTTTGATAACATCAGAGGATATATTGCTTTACTATGACCTCTCACAGTCTGGCTGCAGCTGCTAAATAACTCAATTACAAGATGTTTCCTCTACACTTTCATTTTTCAGCAAACTTGCCCCCCACTCTGGCAAAGTCTCAGGTAAGCAGCGTGCGAAAGAACCTGAAGCTCCACCTGGTGGCGGTTCTCAAGCATCCCTGCAGCCTGGAGTTTCACGGTCAGATCAGCATCCTGCTGTTAGACCTGGGAATGCCCCAAAGCGAAATCACCCGCTCCACGCCTGTGCCACGAGAGCAGCGAAAGAGGCCTCGCCAAGAGCAATACACCGAGGGAAAGAAGGTCAAGATGGGTGAGTGGTTTCAGGCTAACCTGGATCCACGGATTGTGATTAAACTTGGTCGGATAGTTAATCGACAAAGTGCACTTCAGTTTAAGTTGTTGTGGTCGAAGTCTAATCGTTTGGTGCTAAAGAGCAGCTTCTGTTCATGAATTATGTTTGAGACATGAAATGGTATATTTGTATAGCGCTTTACTAGTCCCTAAGGACCCCAAAGCGCTTTACACATTCAGTCATCCACCCATTCACACACACACTTTCACACACTGGTGATGGCAGCTACATTGTAGCCACAGCTGCCCTGGGGCGGACTGACAGAGGCGAGGCTGCCGGACACTGGCGCCACCGGGTGAAGTGTCTTGCCCAAGGACACACAACCGAGACTGTCGGAGCCGGGGCTCGAACCGGCAACCTTCCGATTACAAGACGAACTGCCAACTTATGAGCCACAATCGCCCCGGCAATGAAGAAAAAACTGAGTGCGCTCTGATCATTTAACAGCATGTTATAACAACCCATTAGCACCTTAAGAGGCTGATTGAGTGTGACTGCATTTAGGAAATAGAAATTTATCACTATCGCTTTCTAAATTAGAAACCCATTGTCTAATCTCTTAAATCCAAAATCTGAACCAGGTGAAATAATGTGTAAATTAAAAGTGTTTGTAATCTCAAAAATAGCTGCAGATTAATGATGAACAGCCTGTGTCTGTAGCAGAGGTGTTAACCATGCAGCCTGGGGTAAAGAAAATGCAGTGAAATCACAAAAACCTTCATATTCTCTTTTTTTTTTTTTTTCTTTTTTTTTGTCCCGTTTGGATCTATAGCCATCAGAATTGTTGTCTTAAGGCCAAGAAAGATGCCAAGCGGATTTATTTTACCAAGTGGATCATCATGGCCTTGCCATATTGGTCCATTTGATTGACCTTTATTATAATTATGAATTTATTTTATTTTCAGTTGCTACAAACGGGACAGACATGACTGTGGGATAGGACAGGGAGAAAGAATGAAAGAAAGAGAGGGAGAGAAAGAAAACCAAAGGGGAGAAGAGACGGTGAGAAGGGGGGGAAGAGAGAAAAAAAAAAAACAAAAAAAAACAAACACCTGGATCACCTGTATGGAGAAAAAAAACCAGAAGAGAAAGCAAACAACAAAGAGCAACATAATAAGAAAAAAAAAAAGCACCATCACAATAAACTAGCTAGCAGTAGATATCAATAGTTACTAAATAATAAACAATATTGTGCAGCACGCAAGATAGACAGCGCACAGTGTGCTTTGAGGCAGCAGCCAAGAAAGCTGTAGTCCGTGTCTGTGAATACCCATGTGTACACCTGTGTGCATACCTGTGTGGATCAGCATGCTTGCATTCCAAAGGTTTCTCCATGTAATGATCTGCTAGGGAGTGTGGGGAGCCACAGCCCCGTCCTCTATGGTATGAAGCAGGTATGGAGGAGATCAAAACTCCAGACATCCAGAGGCCCCCAGAACACAAGAGACCAAGGAAGACCCACAGAGGGGCAGCCGCGCCACTGTCCCAGTAAGAGCTGAGGAGAGTCCCAGATGAGGGCTCATTCAGCAGCCGCGGAGCAGAAGCCAGGGGGAGTTGCAGTGACGCGCCCGTGAGCTCCGCCGGCAGCCAGCTGTGCCTGAGTGACCGAGCCCCAGGCCGAATTGTGGATTCACAGGAATAGTGAATTCACTAGAATTCACTATTCCTGTTGTGGTGGTGTCAGCATGGCTACACATGAGCAGAAATGTGTGAAAAGCACAAAGTATTTTATAGCTGTATTAAAGCACTTTTATTTAGTTTTAGAATTTTTGTAGCTTTTTCAGATCTGCTGTAAACTGTAGAGCATGTTTAACCCTGGAGAACCAATGGGGTCAGGTCAAATTTGACCCCATGGGTTCTCCAGGGTTAATGAGAGAAATGTCATTTAACATTAACATTTTCAGACTCCAGTCTAAAGGAAAAGCTGGTAATTGTGCAAAAAATAATTTGGATTCCTCTGACCTTTGTCTGCCTGCATTCAGAGCCGGCACTTATTGAAGATGACGAGGACAAAGAGGAGCCCGCCCCCCTCTCGGTTCCGAAGCCGGCCGCTGTTCCCGTCGCTCAGTCCGCCATCGACCTCACGGCTGAGTTCCTGCACCCGCTGCTCACCCCTGAGAACGTGGCCAACCTTGTAAGGACCATTTTTATTCTGCTCCCTTTCCTTTTAACCCAAACTGCCTCACAGCTCACCTCACACCCCCTGTGTCACTCTTCAGGTGCTCATCAGCATGGTCTACCTGCCTGATATCATGCCAGCCTCCTTCCAAGCCACTTACACACCTGTGGAGTCAGCAGGCACTGACGCTCAAATTAAACATCTGGCCAGGCTGATGGCCACACAGATGACCGCCGCAGGGATCGGTCCAGGTCAGAAGAAGAAGCTTATGTGACCCATCTCTTAAACTTGAAACCCTTGACAGATGAACTGAGATGCCACTGTTATCTGTGTCTGTCTCGCAGGACTTGAGCAGTGCAAAGCCAGAGGGGAGGGCGCTGTTAAAGAGGAAAATGATGACGATGTTGGCTCTAAAGACATCCTCATCAAACGCAAAGTTCCTGCCGTGATGGTCGGGCAGGCCATTTCTGTGGTCGGAGGTTACGCAGAAAAGGCTTTACCGGAAGTTCCAGCCGCGGTGGTAAAGAGGCTTCCGGAGCCCATCCTTCCATCTGCACAGACCAAGTGAGTTCAGGAAATGATGCAAGGTCACCGTCTACAGTTTAAAGATGTTTCTTTACATCACATCTGGAAATTAAGTGGAATAATTTTTTTTCTCCAAAGCTTCTGAATCATTGTTGATCAGCGAGTTTTACGTTGTTTCAGGATGACCGGAGCAAGCGGCAGGAAAAAAGTATTTCGACTTTCCGACATCGTCCAGCAGCTATCGGACAGCCAGATCGAGAACTTGACCTCGAAGGCGGTGAAGCGCATCCTGCATTCTGAGAAGGCGATTGCTCAAAGTGGAATGTCTCATGTGAGTAACCCCAGCCAGTCGTATAATCACTAAGAAGCAAACAACAAAAACGAAGCAATGATATGACCTGGTTTGAAATATGTGCGGCAGGTCCGGGTGAAGCTCCTCTCCCGGCTTGTGACACAGTTCGACGGGATGATGAAAGCTGACGTGCTGGACTTCATCCTGGACGACATCAGGACGAGGAGCGACCTGGCCTTCTCGCTGCTCTATCAGGAGTACAACACCTACCTCAGCCAGCTGCCGTCGGGGCTGCTGGACAGCTACGACCACTGTCTGTACACGCTGCTGTCCGGCCTGCAGGAGAAGCCTGAGCAGAGAGACGGGTGAGAGCACAACACTCTTTACTGCTCCTCAATGCAGCACAGAGCTCCTCCCACTGTTGTCTAGAATTACCCAGCATGCCATTCAGTAGTGTAGTTTTATGAATGTGCAGTCAGTCGTGTTGAAAATATTCTCTTTCACAGATTATCACGTTCATCCAGGTTTATCCTGTTGAATAGATAGTTGTGACATATTAAATGTTTTATATTAATGTTTACGATTCACAGGAGTCCTGCACCAACACTCCACAGCGCTACTACTGGCCAATAATATATTACATCTGCTTGCCAATAAAGTGGCATTCATATCCCTCATCCCCCATCCTTCATTCATGATAATGTCCCACTTTTTGATTTGGCCTGCGAAGGTCATAATAGAGAACTGCTGAACCCCGAACATGTTTAACAATCAGAGCAGAAGTTGTTTTGGTGATGTTCGAATTTCATAAGTAAAAAAGTAAAATATAAAAGCGTATTTTAACCTTAAATCTCCTCCTATTTTGTTCACTGTCACACAGGGAATATGTCAAGGGTTTTTATTGTGAAAGGCAGGGACAGGAAGAAGCGCTTTTAATATTTGCACAGAACAAATCTGGTTTCTGGCACAGATATAGAAATAAAATTTAGCTGAATTGATCTTCTGTTGCTAAACCTGCTTTCAGTTGAGTTACCAGCTGATTTTTGACCGTTTCAGACTTTTCACCAAACTGGTGCTGGAGGCGCCGATCATCACAGAGTCGGCACTGGAAGTCATACGGCGTTACTGTGAGGACGAGGTAAATGGCGGCACCAGTATAATGCTCCTCTTGACTGACATGGGTGGATATGATGGCATATAGTGATGTGATTGGATGATATTTATCAGCTTGGTTTCATCAGTTTTATCTTTTTGAAATGTTAAAAAAACAAAACACGCATTGTGATGAAGCGCTGATGCGCCGCTTCTTCCATTAAAACCTCAGAAAGCAGCACCAAGCAAGGTGGTGGACCATGTTATATACATCTATGGATTGTTGGGTTTGTTGGATTGTAGTTAACGTCCTGTTAACTGTGACCTGTGTTTCAGTCTCGGGTGTATTTGGGCATGACGACGCTGAAAGAGCTCATCGTCAAACGTCCTTCGAGGCAGTTTCAGTATCTGCACGTGCTCCTGGATCTCAGCTCCCATGAAAAGGAGAAGGTGGTGTACGCGTCTTCACCCTGAAATTCCCTCGGGTAGTGTTTTTAAAAGAAAATGTCATATATTTTTCCTTTTTTGGGTTTTTTTTTTTCTCTCAGGTGCGAACCACTGCCTTGGCTTTTCTGAAGCGCATGTACGAGAAGGACCATCTCAGGGACTACATCGAAAAGTTTGCCCTGAACTACCTGCAGCTCCTGGTTCACCCCAACCCTCCGTCTCTGCTCTTCGGGGCCGACAAAGACACAGGTTTGCCTTCAGCATGCACTCAGCAGCCCAGCTTAAAGTTAGGGGTGTGGCCGCTTTAACATTTGCCATTCCAGCTAGTGACCACACATTGAATCTGAACTAGAACTTTTTTGTGCTGTTGATGCTTTTTGGAGCATTTTTAGCTGTTTGCTGTTTCTGCTTCAGTTAAAGTGGGAAAAAAAAAAAGATTGCTAGCATTGGCTAATTAGCAAATAGCCCGTTAGCACTTTACAATTTTGTACAAATATGGCCACGTCTGGCTACAAAAAAACAACATTATAGCAGCCTAAATGCTGACATTAAGCTGTCCAAGTGTGGAGTACAAAACCATCAGGAGATGTCACAGTGGCTAAGTCCATTTTTTATATACAGAGTGTGTAAGAGTAGCATTTTAGGTGCTTACTAAGTGAGTTGTTCAGACTTTTCTGACCTCCACTCTGTGTTTTTTGCTGAGGCAGAGGTGGCTGCTCCCTGGACTGAAGAGACTGTGAGGCAGTGTCTGTTCCTCTACCTTTCCCTGCTTCCTCTGAACCACCGGCTGGTCCACGAACTCGCCAGCGTCTACACCGAGGCCATCGCTGACATCAAACGCAGCGTGCTTCGAGCCATCGAGCAGCCTGTAAGTCACTCCTCACTTTCATTTCAAGCCCTTTTCGGATTTTTGATTCGCCATTAATTTATATCAAGACTCAAAGTTTGTATAATTAGCGGCGTGGCTGCTGTAAGTAAGAAGTAATGCTCATCTTTCTGAATGTTATTATCAAGTCCTCTTCTGTTCTTTGTTTCTGTAGATCCGTGGGATGGGCATGAACTCTCCTGAGCTGCTGCTTTTGGTGGAAAACTGTCCTAAAGGAGCGGAGACTCTGGTCACTCGATGCCTGCACATTCTCACAGATAAAGGTAAAAACAGGAACCGCAGAATCCAGTTGAATATGCCCCCGTTCTTCTGCTGATGGGTAACATAATTTTTCTCCCTCCACTCAGTGCCTCCATCTCCAGAGCTGGTGGAGAGGGTGCGAGACCTTTACCACAAGCGGGTGCCAGATGTTCGATTCCTGATCCCCGTTATCAACGGGCTGGAAAAGGTAATGATTGTTCTTCATCATCAGGTGAATGACGACAGGTGCTAATTTGGCTTTGTAGCTGTTCATGAACACACTCAGGGCCACTTTTGATGTTTTGTTTTGGTTACGGTTTATTTTACTTTTTATTTAATTATAATTTTGGACTTTTTTTGTGGTTTATATATATATATATTTTGGAAAACTGTAAATAATGACCAAATGGCAAAAATAATAATTAGTTGTTGTAGTGTTCATTTTAAAAGGTTTTATTTAAGCTTTTTAAGACAGCCAGGATTTTGTCTGTTTGTACACACGGTCAGAAAAACTTCTGAATTTGAACATATTCAGGTACAAAAACATTGAAAAATCACTGATTTGTGCGTACACACTGTCAGTAAGTAAAGCCAATGAGATGACCACAATAGTTATTGTTGCTGAAGATACACCACGAATAAATATCAGAGCTCACCTGTGAGATGACGTCATGGAGGAATTCCCTCTAACTTTGAGCAACAGCAAAGTGAAGGATATCATCATCATCAGAGCTCATAATTTTTCTGGTTATAGAGCCTCCTTCCACCTTGTTACATTTCTATTTCTATTTACTTAATTACCAAAAAAAAAAGAAAAGGGTAAAAGATTAATTTATAGCTAATATTGTTATTTTGAGTTCTTTTGGCCTCCATAATCGGACTGTGGAACGTGTACTATGAGAACACCTTCAGTGAACCGTTTCCTGTTAAGTTTGGGGGTTTTTCAATCTGGTTTTTCTTGTTTTTCTCGTGCAGAACGAAGTCATCCAGGCTCTTCCCAAACTTATCAAACTGAACCCGATTGTAGTGAAGGAGGTCTTTAACAGGCTGCTGGGGACTCAGCACAGTAAGAGCCCTTCATCACTTTTCTGTCTCGTCTAACTCCTGTGGTGGACTGAGATTTGACTTTTGTGTTTTGCAGGTGAAGGGAGTTCCTCTGTGTCCCCGCTCACTCCAGGTGACCTCCTCATCGCCTTGCACAACATAGACTCAATCAAATGTGACATGAAGTCCATCATAAAAGGTCAGTGAGTCCTCAAACATGGCGTGTCGGTCGTGGACAAACAAACTGTTGTCAGCGTTTAATCTTCAGCATCTGCCCGACAGCTACCAACCTCTGCTTCGGCGAGAAGAATGTGTACACATCTGAAGTTTTGGCGGTGGTGATGCAGCAGCTGATGGAGCAGAACCCCCTCCCCATGCTGCTCATGCGCACTGTCATCCAGTCTCTCACCATGTACCCCCGACTGGGCGGCTTTGTGATGAACATCCTCTCCCGCCTCATCGTCAAGCAGGTCAGCAACACTTTGATCTTGCAGGAAACCAGAGAAGATCATCTGCTGAAGCTAATCTTCTTCCTATTATTTCGCCCTGCAGGTGTGGAAGTATCCAAAGGTGTGGGAGGGATTCGTGAAGTGCTGCCAGAGGACAAAGCCGCAGTCGTTCAGCGTGCTCTTACAGCTGCCGCCCGCTCAGCTCACGAGCGTGTTCGAGCGCTGCCCGGAGATGAGGGCGCCTCTTCTGCAGCACGTCCACTCCTTCACGCCTCACCAGGTGACAGCTGCTTCCACATTTACACACCTCTGAACATTTTACTTCACCCTGAACTTCCATTTCAACCCACTTTCTTTTTTTTCTCTCTGTGTACATAGCAAGCGCACATCCCCGGGTCCATCATGGCGGTCCTGGAAGCAAATAAAAAACCAGAGCCGAAGCCTGCAGAGCCGGTCGTAGAGACAGATGTAACAGATCAAGAGCTACAGGTGATTTTTGAATGTCTTGAATTAGGGCAGTTTATAAACATATTGGCCATCGCCAATCTGTAAAAATTACATTTCCATCCAGCACTGCTTCTTTATTTCTGGTCAGCTAGCTTTTACCTCTTGGCTCCATTATCTCAATAATGCAATTAACGTGACATCTTCCTACAGATGGAAGCAGCTCCAGCTCCTTCAGTTGTAGAAGAGGCACCAAAAGAGCCAGAAACAACAGTCCAGCTGGAGCCCGTCACTCAGAAAGATGAAGAAGAGCCGATGGAGCAAGAAGAGTCTGAACCAGCAATACAGGAAGAGACACTTAATATCTCACAGGTAAAAAGGAAACTACGACAAGTTAAAGGCTTTAAAAGCGGCTTCAGCACCAGAGGTAATTTAGATTGCAGATAATACAAAAGGTCGGATGTTTGAGGTTTTAAAGTAAATATAAACTGCTGTGAATTGAGGATTTATTTTTATTGTAGTGCATAACTGAATTCAAGTTTGGTTAAAACTGAATGGAAGAAAGCAAAATTTTATTTAAGAGCACAAAGGAAACCTTGTTGCTTGCTTCTAAAAAACAAGCAACAATGAAAAACATCTAAAATAAAAGGAGTGCTAATAAAAAAATAAAGATCAACAAAAGTCCTGAAAAATAAAATAAAACATGCATATAAAACATAAAATTCATTAAAAAAGCAAAAATCTGGTAAAATAATAACTAGAACAGGAAGTAGACCACTGAAAAGGCTAAACAGGAATACCAGCTGTAACTTACTTACAACTCCAGCTCTGGAAAGTCATAAAATTTAGCTCAAATAACCAGGAGTTCTAAAAGTTTGAACATAGAAAGTTAATATCATCCTGTATATATTCTGAAAGTGTGTCAGCAGGGCTTAAATAATCAAGTTACAGTGAAGTATACAGTTGAGTATCATCGGGATAGTTTCAGTAACACACTTCTTTTAAGTTAAACTGTAGTGGTCCTACAGTTGAACCCTGTGGAATACCACATTTCCATGAGCTAAAATTTGCAAAGGAAAAGCTAAAATCACAGCATTAGCTAAGATAAAATCCAATCCAGTGCTAATCCAGAAAAAGACACTCTGGCACTGTCACAATTTAATCTCATGTCTTTAATAACTGTGACGGTGATGTTTCTTTGCTGTGGCTGGATTCTTAGGGCCCTGCATGCCATTCATAGGTAGTCGTTTAATGCTTTTGATTTTCTCCAGGTGGAGTCGGAGGCTGAGACCCCGGTACCTGAACCAGAACCAGTAGAGGAGCCAATGGAGGAATCTCAGCCCGAACCTTCAGAGGAGCCAGAGCCCGAAAAAGACACTGAAGCTGATGACGTCACAAAGGAGGCCGGAAACACCAGCGAGGATGTAGAATAAGGATGCACTCAGTTTTCAGGATTTCTGTTTTGTATTTTGTATTTGTAGGAAGAATATCAGCTCATTTTGTGTATGAAAGCATTCCACGTCATAATAAGTTGGTAAATAAATCAGCACACTGGTTTAACGTAAGTTTTGACGCCGTTCAATTACTGATCAATGTCATAAATCTGTAGTGCACCTCCCACAGTCCAAAGACATCCATTTGAGGGTTAATTGGCTGTAGGTGTATGTACATCCTCTCTATACGCTTCCACTCCAGCTCAAACACATTAAAGGTACTTTCAGTAACCACTTTCTGCAAAATGTAGCTAAAAATTCAACCACCAGGGGGCATTGTTTACCAGTTTGTTTGCTTTTTAAAAAAATACATTTAGCTGTTGAATTTTCTCTTTTAGCCTTTATTATGTTTCCTTATGAGGTCTTTTAAATACATGTGTGATTAAATATTGTGGGACCTTTGAGGGAGAATTGAGGAAACATCAACATCTAACATCCACATCTTGATCTCTAAAGAGCTGCATTGGGTGTTTCGATTTAAATAACTGCTGTAGGTAGTGGTTTTGTGGCGTAATAAAATCTCTAGAGATCTCTCAGTGTGGGCAGCTGTGCGAAGAAGCTTCCAGGCGAAAGCAGAGCTGATGTTCCGATATGCTTTGAAGGTAAAGGATTTAACCACTGCAGTAAATCTAATTGACCACTAGATGGAGACAAATACACAAGTTCTTTATCTGGGTTTGGATAAAAAAATGTAATAAAAAATTTCTCACTGGATCTCTGATACAAAAGCATAATTAACTCAGTAGATGTTGAAGTTTATCTCAGCTTAAAACATCAACATTTTACAGACTTGTGATTAACAGGTATTTATATAATGAGCATGTCCTGATTAATCCTCATTTCTGACTCCAGTCGTGATCATAATTTAACTGGACTGAATGTTTGATTTAACTCATCAGGAACATGTTTTCGGAAGCCAAAAACCAAAGGGAGACGTGGCTGTCTTCTCATTGACTTCTACAGGATCAGAAGTCTTACAGCGTCTGACGAGTCGCTGCCCCCTGCAGGCCATTAGAGAAAATGTAGCTGGCTTCTCTTTCATGTCTGAGTTTTAAATTCATTTCCAAGGTGTAATAAAAAGTTGGCTTCATTCTCCTCTGTCCTTTTTGATGTGGTCATCCATGCTGTGAAGATCCTCACACTCCCTGCTTAGAACTCCTCTGTACACCTCGAATCGATGGTTCAGATCTTTCTGAGTGTGGATTTTGAACTTTGACCCTAACGCCCCGTCAGCTGAAGTGACTCCGTAGAAAACCCTACCGATCCGAGAGTGAACGAGGGCCATGGCACACATCACACAAGGTTCCCTCGTCACGTAAAGGTCGTACCCGGTGCAAATGTACGGCTGAGTGCCGTTCTCTATCTGGGCCTCCGTTTGAACTGAGCTCGCTGAAGTAAACCTGCAGGCGGGGTAACTGTCAAAACCATAAAACCCACCGCCCTGACTCCGAGCTACAAGGTCGATGACGACCATGACAGCGTGATGAAGAGGGTGCTTGCGTCTGCAGTCGTGGCCGACTGCAATGATCCTCTCCGTCTTTGGGTCGACCACCACAGCCCCGATGGCCTCCATCCCCGCCACGCCTCCTTCTCTGGCTGCAGTCACAGCGGACGCCATGTAGGCGTGTATCCTTTCCTTCTGATGGTGGCTGAAGAGCTCTCCTCTCAGGGCGACTGTCACCTGCTTGTCCTCGTGAAAGGACGTGGGCCAGTGTTGGCTCGCTAACTCAAACTGGGGTCGGGTCAAAGGGGCACGAGCGGGAACCTTAACCACAAAAGGCTCGCCCAACCCGTTGCAATTTATTCCACCTGAGGGCAGCAGAGAGTCAATGCTAACCACCTGCATTTTTGGCACATCACTGACGAGGCACACGAGGACTTCCAGGGGGTGGGGTCTCTCGCTGCACGGCCGCACCCTCTTGACGTGCTGAAGGCCGCTCAGCGGACAGAGGCTGTTCAATTCCCTGACGAGCCGAGACGTCTCCTTCTTGTCGAGGATGGGCGCAGCGTACACCTCCACCAGCTCAACATCCTGCGACTGCTCATCTGACAGGACTGGAAGGGCGACCCAGGAGTCGACATCACACGGCGAGCCTTTCCAGCGCTTCATCGGCGGCTCTGATCTCCCGGTATCGTCCTGTCAGCACATGACAAAACCTTCAGTTACTCATCAAACCTGGCTTCCAGCAGGGACGGCTCTCCCAGAAATCATGTTTGCAGGGTTTTCCTCCAACCTTCAATGTTTTAACCTTCTCAGTGTGGTGGGAGTGAAGATGGAGATATTGACATTTTTTCCCATAAATCAAGCCATGTTTATTAAAAAAAAAACTGCAAATCTTTATTTAATAAATAATTAAAATGAAGATTATTAGTATTGATTCAAAACCATCCTCCCAAGTTGAGCTTATGACAAATATAAATAACAGGGGAGTTGCACTTTAAAGTAAATATGTAAACACTGCCACCTACATATGACATGATCTCCATTATGTAGTTTCTAACTAGGAAACACACCTGTATACACGAGACAAATTAACAGGTACCGTGAGGGGTTTTGTATTTCTCTTATCTCTCGTTGATCAACAATAAAACATGAAAACTCAAACTGACGTTCATTCACATTTCTTCATTTAAGCAAAACTGTGTTTTTATGGATTCAAACCACCTCGAGTATCTCTGGGTCCACGTTACTCTGATCTCCAAAATGTTTCACTCATTCTGTTTAACTCCCTTTACGTGGTGGCGTAATAGCCAAAACTTGAAGTCATGCTTTTCTGATCAAGTGTTTCACACTGTTGTGGAGGAACTTTGACCCACCCTTTCTTTACAGCGTTGGCTTCAGTTCTCTGGTGTTTGCAGACATTCATTTATGCACAGACCTCTAACACTGCTCAGATGCAGCTTTGCTAACTTAAGCCGTGCTGCCATGTTCTTTTTAGAGAGAAAAGGCTTTCTCCAGGTAACCCTTCCAAACAAAGCATATTCCTTCAGCCTTGAACTTTAACCTTTAGCTGCCTGAAGCCGGTTGGGTCCGACATGGAGCTCTTGGATTTTTTTTCTCTAAGTATTTCTCAGTCTGACCTTGGAGTGAATGTGTTGGGGTATCTACTCCTGGGAAGATTGTTGGATTGTGTTAACACACCTGAATGCTCCAGACGATAGTTATTCCGAATTCGTGTGGAAGCAATGAGGACATACTGAGTTTTCACAGCACTGTTTCTTCACTTTTGTTCAGTTTATGTTAAATAATGAGACGGTGTAATGTGTCATGTTTTGTTGCTCATCTATTTAAATCATTTTAAGACCTGCTGATACGTAAAACCACAGGAATGGCCGTGCTTGTTTAATCGCTCTGTCCACTACTTCTAATGGAAGTTTTGCATGACCTGTGTGACTTTAAAGTTCAGCTCTTTGAGTATCCGGCCTCTGCTGGACTTTTAAACTGTGTCTCACGCCCATGCTGGCAGCACATGGCGGTGCATCACTTTACTAAGACAGACTAACAGACTGGTGGATGTGTTTGTAAGCAAACCCACGGCGCACACACCGCTTATGGTCGTATTTATTTTCATCTGTCACATAAACAAACATCTGATGAACTCCAAATAAATTATTCCAGGTGTGAAAGTGCATCAGATTACTTGATTAAAACATAAAACTTAAAGACTCAGTGGTGATCAGTTCTGGTCGTTTTACACACAGATGCTAAAATCCTTTTAATATTCACTCGGTGAATCCATCTCTAAAACTCCATCACTGTGCTGTAGTGTCAGCTCTATCGCTCTTCATCGCTTTCCCAGCATCAGCTTCGTCTTGATGACCTTGGGCACGTGCCGTATGGTCAGAGACACCCTGGTGCCTCGGTTCAGCTCCTCACCCAGTTGCGCCCCGGCGGCAGACAGGTTCACCACCTTCTCGGTCAGCGTGTCCTGCTCGCGCCCCTGGATACCGTGAAGGAGGCGCTGGTACATTTCATCCTGCAGGATGAGAAGGCTTCGTGGCCTTACCAGAAGCGAGAACAGGAAGCGGCTCTCCGCTGTCTGCGGTGCGGCGCCCTCAGTGCTGCTGAGCGGCGTATAGAAGTCCAGCAGGGTGTGAGAGCCCAGGCTGATGGTGGTGACGGTGGGGTGGTACAGCGGCCCATCCTCGTGGGGCATGATCCCCTCTCCTGGTTTATACTCATTCACCAGCACGTGATTGGCCGTTTTCCCACTGAACGTGCCCAGAGACGAAATCTTCTCACAGTACGTCTGGAGCCAATCGGGAAGCCGCTCTCCCAGCATGCCTTTGGGGTGTGGTAACCCTCCCCAGTTCTGGAGCCTCCGGCCCGACAACTGAGTCCACTTAGTCTTTGGAGACCTGTAGACCTGCTGGAGGAGGTACGACTCCTCGTCCTCAGATATGAAATCTGGAACACAATACGCTGTGGGCGGAGCTTCGCTTACGACAAACTGCTTCAACTCCTCCAAAATACATGCTGGGCGCTCCATGCCTCCTTAAGAAAGTTAACATGAAACTCATTAAAACCCAGAAAAAAATAAATAAAAATAATAAAGCAGTCTTTCTGTGGTTCACTAATATTTATATTAAATTAGTTGTTTTTTTTTAAAAAGTTTAAGTTTATTAAAATGAATTAAATACATTTATTTTATTTTAAAAAGGTACATTTTCAGTTATTTTTATACTAAATTAATGAGAAGTAATGAATACTCTGCTGCATTCCCATGTTTTTTCTCTAAAATTACAATTGAGATTTATTTTCCCCTTCCCCTTAGACTTAAACTTACTTTAAAATTCAGATTTTTATTCATAAAATGAATGAAATTAAAGTTGTAAACTTGTGAATTTTAATCTCTGAATTTCTGTCCATAGAGTTAGAAAAGCCTTTTTTTTTTTTTTTTTTAAATCCGATGAATTTCCTCTCTGTGTCCACAGCCCATCATACACGGAGCTTCACTCAGACTGAATGATCATTAAAACCTTTCACTCACTCAACAGCAGGCTTTTGTTTGTTCTGCAGTTAAAAACAGAAAAATTCGAAAAAAACAAGAAAAAGAAACACGACGCTGCCTTTAAAGTCGCGGGTCACGCGAGCTCCAGTGTCGTAAAAACTTTTTTCTCGACATCCAAATCCGATGATTTTTGGTCAGCAAAAACCAACAACACCAAGCTTTAAAGTTAGTGTGCGTGTGTGTGTAATTGCTCGTTAAATTAAGTGCTAAAACGGCGCTGTGTGAGTTTATGACTCCGTGAAAGAAAGATAAATAATAGTTTTATTTAAGTCAAATAAATTCTTATGAATATTGTGCCTTTGTAAAAGAATTCCTACCTTTCACATTAATATCGGTTACATTTTTATTTCTTGAATTATTTACCGCAAAACAGAAATCCGACATTCTGTGTGGCCCCAAAGGCAACGCAAAGGCAAGTTTACTGTACGGAAACGGGCGATTTTGAAAAGAATTCCGGGTTTAGAGGCTACTCGATACCTGCAGGAACTCTAAAAACGGCACACTGCGACGGAGAGCATGCAGAAGAACCTGATTTACCTGGTTAGACATAAATAATCTGATGAAAATTCCGTTTCTTCAGGTAAAATCCCAACAGCCCGACGCCATCCGCAATAACGCGTTTGTGCACCGAAATAAAATGTCCGGAAGAGAAAGAAGCGTCGACTTTTTGGACCTGTGCCTTATTTTTTCGAAATACGTTTTCTATTATTGAGTTTATAGAAATGTTTTAAGTAGTATTAATGCCAAATTTGTTGATTCGCCTTTTTGTTGTCAGTTTTGTGTTTTTAATCACAGAGTTTGGGGTAGTCGGAATTATTTACATGTAGCACAGCGAAACGAAGCAGGACAGAAACTTGGGTTAACCCACGTTTTCTGGACAGATACAGTTGTTTATCATGCTTCCTGAACTCTAAGAACTTATTCATGGCTTACCATTATGTTAGTTTAATGTCTGGAGGAACTGCTGTGAAGTCACCCTGAGGTATTACCTGCCTGTCCTCACAGGTGTGACTAGTTCGGGAAGATGTTTCGCAGTAAAGTGAAGGCTCTGAGGCTGCTGCAGCTCGGATACACGCTCCGTCACACTGCTTCCTGCTCTAGGTTGGTTCTGGGCATCGAGACCAGCTGTGATGACACGGGAGCGGCTGTGCTGGATGAGACTGGCGCCATACTGGGAGAGTCTCTGCATTCACAGAAGGAGGTGCATCTCAGGTAGGTGTCAGAGGTCAAGGTCACTGCTTGTTAGGGGCTGTAAAAAACTGGCAGCGATCGTCATAGATAAACAGAGTAACCTGACATGCTCTCAAACCTGCAGGACTGGAGGCATCATCCCTACCGTGGCCCAGCAGCTCCACAGGGAGAACATTGAGCGTGTGGTCCAGGAGGCTTTGGAGAGGAGTGGCGTGGCCCCAAGCCAGTTGGCCGCCATCGCCACCACAGTGAAGCCCGGGCTGGCCCTGAGCTTGGGTGTCGGACTTGAGTTCACTCGGCAGTTGGTGAGGCGGCATGACAAGCCATTCATCCCCATCCACCACATGGAGGCCCACGCCCTGACTGTGAGGATGCTCCAGCCCGTCAGCTTCCCCTTCCTGGTGCTGCTCGTGTCCGGAGGCCACTCACTCCTCGCTGTGGCCCGGGGAGTTGATGACTTCCTGCTTTTGGGTCACGCTCTGGATGAAGCTCCCGGAGATACTCTAGATAAAGTGAGACCGTAATGACATACAAAACTAATTTACATGTTTAGGATAGACTAGAATCCCGTTATTTGTAAGTCCCCTCTGTAAGGGCCTGTGGTCACTTTGTTAAGAAGTCCCAAATTTGAGACTAAAAACAGCGTTCATACACGACCCCTGATGTTCGAGGTGTGTCAGTGCAGCGCAGAGGGTGGTATTGACCTGTTAGTCCAGGGTGGCAGGAAGTGAAGATGTGACCTTTACAAGCATTTCATCAGAGCGGGGCTGAGAGCTACAGGTCTGAGGTCATTAACCCGGCCTTTGTAAAGTTATCAAGGTGTCGTCCACATGATGAATTAGTTTTGTGACATTGCCACACACACCTGTGGGGACCAGTTGGCATGGTGACTGCAGACTGAGAAATGTTAGAGACCCTGCTGTCTGACAGACTCAGATACAGGGAGACAGATTAGGATTTGGGATCCTGGAGAAGGAAGTCCACAAAATCAAAAGCACAAGAAGTTGAGAAAATCTTTCACTTCCAAAACACAAAATCCTGATTTTTCATGTCCGTAGTGTGTTTTACATAAAAGTGATCCAGGATAGGGACCACTGGGGAGGCTGGGCTCAGGAAGGATCAATGAGAGAACCTTGAGTCCTTTCACAATAAGAGCAATACTGAAAATCAGACGAAAAATTTTTTTCAGTCTTCATATATAACCATTGGGGTTATCTTTATCTCCCCAATGGTTATTCATATTCCATTAAATGATAGCTTTTTGTAATTTTACACATTTACTTCTTACAATTTAAGCTCAAAGAGACGTGCTGACAGATTTCTCAAGATATTTCATTGATTAAACGTGTAGTTACATTTCTGTATACTTCAGCAAGAGGTGTTTCACTGGTCTAGCCCACATGAGATCAAAGCAAGAGAGTTGCTGGAAGTTTGAGAAACATCAACAGCCTCAGTTCTTTATGCAGATGAAACTTTTTGTGACCTACAGGTGGCGAGACGTTTGTCCCTCGTCAAACACCCGCAGTGCTCCTCGCTGAGCGGAGGCCAGGCCATAGAGCTGCTCGCTCGGGACGGCGATAGGACGAAGTTCTCTTTCAGGACACCAATGGGACAAACGCACGACTGCTGCTTTTCCTTTGCTGGACTCAGAAATCAGATTACGATGACGATAATGAAAAAAGAAGCAGAGGAAGGTACGAGCCCTGTTTCCCCCATAACGCCTGCAGCAGCGATTCACCTCTGACTTTTAGGCTCTCCTCCCCTCCCTCTGTAGGTGTGGAAGAGGGGACACTGCTGAAATGTGTGAATGATATTGCAGCTGCCGCTCAGCACACCGTCGCCGCCCACCTGGCGAAGCGCACACACCGCGCCATCCTGTTCTGCAAGGCAAACGGCCTGCTGCCGCCGAGCAGCCCCACCTTGGTGAGTTTGCTGGGATATCCCCACCCACCTGCAGCCAGTCAGAAGAAAATTGTCTCAAAGAAGGATTATTTTGAACTGTGAATCATGCAAAGCTGAAATCTTTAGAATGGTTTTAAAGCTTCCTGAGCTTAAAGTGCTTTAACCTTAACTTTTCTTTCTATAGTCACATTCACCTTTCAGTCACAGGATCATTACTTATTATACCTTACCTTATTTTGTCTCATGTTCACTGGTGGATGTTCATATTAAACAAGATCTAAATTTCTGGTAATGAGGTCGGTTTCTGTACAAACGATCCTCGGGAGCCAAAGATTTCTTTCATAGATTTAATAAACATGTCTCTGTTTGTGCTGCTTTCTTATAATGTGTTCACAGTGAAAATAATATAAAGTAAAACTAGTCCTTTACTTTACATTGATTTACGTTTAGGTGCTTTCTGGGGGAGTTGCGAGCAACCAGTACATCCGAAAAGCTCTGACGATTGTCACGGAGATGACCGGTCTGCATCTGATCTGCCCTCCTGCAAAGTTCTGCACTGACAACGGAGTGATGATTGCATGGTGCATTTACTGTCCTGTCAGCCAATCGGATTAAATTTTCTTAGATTAGGATGAGAAAAACATTTTCCTTAATTTTTCATTTTTAAAACTAGGAACGGCGTGGAGCGGCTGAGAGAAGGAAAAGGGATCCTGGCTCCAGATGTTGACGTTTGCTACGAGCCAAGGTCAGTTTATTTATTCACGAGGTTTATTTTATTGTTCTTTTAAGTTTTCTTTCTAAAGTGTGTGTCGTCCCCCCCCGGTTAAATCGACACTGGCTCATCGATGATGTTGTTGCAGGGCCCCGCTGGGCGTTGACATCACAGCGGAGGTGAAGGCCGCCACGATCAGGCTGCCACCCTTAAAGATGAAGATCCCTAGCTGATGTCATTGTCATTGCGATTTCCCAAAGCAGTGTATAACAGTACTGTATCTAAAAAGGACATTATACGGATATTTATTAATAAATATTTTTTCTGAAACTGGTTTTGTTAAAAAAAAAAAGTATTTCTTTTATTTATTAAATTTTTTTACTTTTAAATGTTTTCATATTTATTTATAAACGTTTCAGTAGCTAGATGGATATTTTTTGTCCTATTGATTTATTAGTGAGTTGGTTTTTTATTTAGGATTTTGGCACTCTCAGTCCTCCATACTAAGGAGGCTGAATACAGATTTTCCTCCTCTTCGTTCATCTGTTCCCTCTGCATACACACAAACACAGATCTGACCACACCAAGACAAAAACACAATTTTATTATCAGTTATGTTCACTTGTGTCACAGTTCATTCTTTTACACACAGATGTTTACAGACGTGGTTTCTGAGAGAAACACTGCTGATCCGGGGAGCTGTGAGGCCCGGAGGCAGCCGGGATCCTCTGAGCTGTTTGTTCTTGTGTTCATCTTAAAAGACTTTATCACATGGCTGATTGCAGGACGTTGTGCAATCCTTCGGTTTTGGCTGAAAGTTGAATCAAAGTTCAGAAAACTTGAAGGAAAAAAACCTTTAAATGGCAAAATATATAGTGGTGTTTGCACATTTTCACAGGTGCTGCACATATTCTTACTTTCAGACTGAACTCGAGCTCGCTCAGCTTTACTTGTTGTCTGCTTCCTAAAGGAAAAATCTGCCCTAAAACAACATTTGGAGCTCAGCCTATCCTACAAAGCAAGTAACTTTAGGTTAAAGTTGGAGGTTTTCAGCAGTTCACTTCTACCATGAGTGCGCTGCCATGGTAACCTATGCTGCAGATATGAAATCACCACCTTCTGACCAATCAGTTCTCCTGGAAATCCGTCACCATTCCTAGAAGACCTCGGAGTGCAAACAGCAAGAGAGTCTCAAGTTTTTGTCTTTATCTGATGACCGTAAGTAAAAAATGGAAATTCTTGGAAGCAAATTTATTACTCGCCTTTCTGCCTGTTTGCTACAAACAATTCAGTCAACTTTATTGTTCTGAAAGCTTTAAGATAGTATGACAGGGCGGCTAAGCCATGCACACCTTAAAGGCTTGACCTTTTTGCCAGTTTGAATTTTTTTTCTATTTATTCTTTACTTGCTCTTAGAACATTAAACAGTGCAGGCTGCAAATGAAAGAATAAGGCTGAGACTGTGGTACGTGCATCCAAACAACTTAATTTAAAGGAATAACTAAATAATCTTCTGTCTTAATAGAACAGCTCTGAGTTTTCAGAATTTTACTACCATACGGCTCTTTTCTTCTCACACACTGCTGCTGTCATGTTTCCATCGGCATTTGCTGCCAGTACACCTGTGCATGTTCGCGAGTGGTCAAATCCTGGCTCTTTCATGTGAGCATACTCATACCTAGACTGATAAACCCCAGGATGACTTATCGAGACGATAGCCACCTAGCCTGATTAGGTTAAGTGAAGCTACATAAGGAAAAGATTGCTTCGTAGAAAAAGGCCCCAGAATTTTAATCCCATTTAGTGTTTCCATGTCACTACTGATTATTTGGGGGGCCTCTTTTACCCATTTTCCACCGGAAGCAGCCCTCAGATGTTTCCTCCTCAGCCCAAATTTCTGTTAGAAACCACAGACTGTATAGAAAATGGTCTGCAAGTGCCTTAAACCTGAATTTGTTTCAGCAGTCACCAGAGGGCGCTACCTGTGGTTTCACAAAGACAGGTCCTGTGAAATCATGGGCATGCTTCAGCTTTAACTTGTTTCTGGTGAAGAGCAGCCATTAGCCTTTTATAAATTTCAAAGACTATATTGGCAAATATGCAAAGAGCTCCAGGCTGATCACACTTGTGTGGGGTTGTGCTGGTCCACCTGGTTTTTCAAGGACTGACCATTGATTATGGATCAGATTAAGATTTATGGGGTTTCCAAACTCTTGAGTCAACATTTTAAGCTGTAAAATGCACAGACTATCACCAAACTGAAGCTGATATTTCAGGATACTTTTACTGTGGTCAGTCCTTAAAAAAAGCAGATGGACCAGCAATAGCAACGGCTGATTTCAGAGTAGCTAAGTCCATCTTTTACACGGTCTAGAAACACTGGAATGAAGGGTACTCACACCAGTGACGATGTGGGCTGGTTCTCAAAGGCAGAAATGGCTTCACGTCAGTGGGAAACAGGTAACAAGTCACTGGCCCATTATTTCCACCGCAAACATTTTCCAAATCATTACAACGACAAAATGGGTCAAAATAACCGCTAAAGAGGAAGAAACCCCCTCACATGCTCGCTTCTGCAGGCCTGAATTTACATGTTCAAAAGGCTTTGCGGGAAAAACAGGAAACTTCCAGATGAAGAAGAAGTGGTGAGTCTGTTTGACGGAAAGTGACTGAAAAAGTGTACACATCTAACAGTGGAAGTGTGTGTGTGTGTGTGTGTGTATTCCCTTTAGTTTCCTCTCTAAATAACACACAAACTAAAAAAAAAACAAACAGTGCTAGAGCTCATCATGCTGATAAATGTTATACTCCTTCGCACTGATCACGCCATCTCTGTCGCCGTCGTTCTTGTAGAAGATATCGTCTATAAGCTTCTCGTAGAAAGGGTCGTCGCGCGGCTTCCCCCCTTTTTCATACTCCAGCTTCAAATATTCTTTCACCTGGAAACAGAGAAACACCTCAGAGTAAACTCTGAATTTTAATAACGCCGCCCTCACGCTGTGCCTGACAGGAAACGTATCACATATATATATATGTTATAGAAACCTCAGCAGCTGGTTCTCCTGTTTTCTTTCAGTATTACCCATCCAGACAACATGCGTGCTAGAAGCTTCTTGGTACTGCAGTTAATAATTTAAAGATAAAATAGAGATAATGAGCATAATATGCAACCTTTATTCTTTATGAGGCGACTATATGTGAAGGAGTGGAAATATGCACTATGATAAACATGCAAGGTACATAATCTCAGGTAGGGCTGGTGAAAACAGGTTGATGTGTTACTGCACTGGCAGGATTATTAGTCAGATTATCAAGTTTGGGATAATTTAAATTTAAACCACGAGATCAGCCTCTGCAGAAGTAAAGACGCGGGTTTATTTTAAGAAAACCATCACTTTCTGTTCCAGAATCACATGACAGGAACAAGATTGTGTTTGTGAGTTTGCATGAAACTGGAGACTGCAGGAGATTAGCCGATTCTAACGTAACGGGACATTTCGCCACAGAATCACATATTTTTACGCTGGACAAAGGGTTTTTTGGCTGTTTTTTTTTTTTTTTGGTTGAACCCCAGTTTTTTGCCTTTAATGCCACACGTTTACCCACATACACCAGAGTGGTAGAGTCGTGTGCGAAAAGAGACCAACTAAGCACATTTCATGTAGAGCTGGATCCTGTTTTATTACATAACAATCATGTAGTTTGTTCTCTCAGTTTCATGACTGGTATTACAGAGAAACAAATTTGTAGGAAGGTATTTTCTATGCATGTTTAAGCTGCACGCACACAGATGGGCCAGGTGCTAATTTGTATCTCCTAATAACCCTGATTTTCAGCATAAAACAAGCCCATTCTGCTCGACTGCTTATCTGATTCTTAAGATATGATGACCCTGTTTCCAGGCTCTTGCCTTATTAATGTGCTGCAGTTTTTTGTCTTTTCACTTTTCTATTCAGTCATTTAGGACTGAAGGTGCATTCAGACCTGGAACTGAAGACTAATGTCCGGCTGAATAAGTGGAATTGGGATCATCTGTCATCGGATTACAGAGGACTTATTTTATGATAGAAAGCATGAGCTGAACCAACTGTGTCCTTGCTTTTATTGTAATTACCAGGTTATAAAATAAAGTTACCTCTGCCTTTGAGAGACTCTTGTCTTTATCGAGGTCCATCCTTCCAAAAGCCTCCATGGTGCGTGGTCCCTTGGACACAGAGAGGACCTCCACCTCAAAGACCACGGTGGCATTAGGAGGCACCGGACCTGTTTAAAACATCAACATTTTAAATGACCGATGATTCATTATCATTGAAGAAGTTTATCAGATTGGTGGCTCAGCTGCTGATTTCAGATTTTTGTGCTGAGTTGAATAAAACAGCAGATACCGACAGAGAAACATTAATCACTGAGTAACATGGTAGTGACTTTAATCAGTGCAAAATATAAAGGCATGGAAGTACGCAGTAGGTTTGGTGCATTGTTTGTACTATCAAGGAGAATAGGTGTGTGTTTAAAAATGTGATTTGAGAGCAAAACTATAGACGCTGCTCTGAAGCTTAAAGAAAAATATGTGTGTTGAAAATGTGAATCTAAAGGTTTACACAAGCCCCAAGAGACCAGAAGATTTTTTTAAACTGATCTTATGTAAAAATTCATGTACGGCTGCTTACGTCTGTTTTTACCCCATTAAATTACACAATGCAGAAAAAGTCTAAAGTGTCAAAACTGCAGTTCCCCTAATGTCCACTTGAAGCTCCAGCAGTGACTCAGTCTCCATACACTTCTATGTTAAAATGTCCAGACTTTACAGCAGAAACAAACACGTTTACATCCTGATACAAAATCTGCTTTGGTCTCCATAGCTAATTCCCCCTATGTCACAGCTCTGCAACACACAACTGCATCTTCAGCATGAGTAACTATGGACATTACAATCTGTTACAAAAGACACGATGTTAATGAAAGATGTGAGCATGATGGGACCAAGTATACTTGTGGAACTCCAGGATGGTAACTTCAGGCACAGGAAGCCCTGCTACTACCATTTACAGCAATATTAACCCAAACCTTATAACCTCTGGCTCCACCCACTAAATTACATTAAGGCTAAGTTTGTATTATGTGAGCCGTCGCCTCTAATAGTAATTATCTGACAAATAATATGGCTTGTGTTGTAGTACAATCTTCCTCTTCAGTGTTTACAAAGTGAAATTATGTTTGTTTGTTTTTCATCAGTCTGTTTAGTAGCTGTTTGGGAAAAATCATAAGTCCATGTCCATGTTTTTGACCCAAACGTTTTATGGTTACATATTATTCTGCAGTATCTTTAGATTTTCTCACCTTATGCTTTAGATTACAAACCATTTCTCTTTTATTGCCTAATAAAGACACAAAGGTACCTTGGAAAATGACTGCCATTGGTTAAAATCAAACAAGATAAAATATGCTTTATACGAGCAAGAGAGTAAAAGAATATTAGATTGACATGCAGTTAATGTACAGAGAATAACAGAGGGTACAGAGAGAAGAATTGGTGAAGCTCTGTTTCAGTGTCTGTGGGTCATTATAAAGCCAACTAGTGCAGGGGGCAACTAAAACATGCACTCTAAGCAGAAGAAACATTTCTTTCACACCCAAAGGGTGAAATGCAACATCCCAGACTGAACACACCACTATCAGAGGACTGTAGTTAGTATTAACTCCTCCAAAAGTTCTCCAACACACACAAAGAAGAAACGAAGAGGAGACCTTTAAAGATCTTTGCATGCTTACAGGACATGCCATGTGGAGAAGAGTAGCAAACACTGCGAGGGATGTGATCTCCCTTCAGTTAAAGGGCTGTAAAAGAAGATAAGACAGCATGAAGGCAGACCTGCAACAATCAACTAATATCACACAAAACAGAGTTGAGAAAACACAGCATATGTATGTATGTAATGAATAATAAAAAAGACAGATGCTGCTGTAGCTCATTTTTGAAGCAAACACTAAGATTTTCTACTGATTTACTTAAACTTAATTTCTTCAACGCTTTCAAATCACTGAAACAAAGTCAACTTGCAGAAACTCAAAGCTCATGGAAAACATTTTTATTTACATCTCAGGACTTTTTAGTTATTTGTTTAAAGAGGTGTCCACATTTTTACACAAGTTGTACTTCTCAACCTCTGAAACAGTCATATAAAGGCCTCTATGGGTCTTCACAGTCACTGCTTAATGGATTATTGGACCCAACAGAAGCACACAGACAGAAAATAAAACAGGACCGAGAACTGAGCCCTGGGGAACACCACAACAGGAAATGATAGAAGCAACTTAAAACTCAGACTGCTGATAACCTTTTAAGGCCTTACCTTGAGTATAACTGAGTTTTCATGATAAAAACCTTAAAATCACATCCCCAACCTTGTGGGGAAATACATAATCAGCACACCTACCACCACCTAGATGTTTTTACCTTTGCCCTTTTCTCCAAATGCCAGGGTTGATGGGATGGTTAGTTTTCGCTTCTCTCCAGGACACATGCCCATCATCCCATCATCCAGTCCCTTAATGACTTGTCCCACACCCAAAACGAACCACTGAGGCTGTCCATCTTTGTCTGTACGACTGAAACAGAAATAAAAGCAGAGACAAAGAACATCAACAATCTTTGAATAAGTTTGACTAAACGTGCACTTTAATTTTGGTTGCTTTAAACTTAAAATGAGGAATGTTTCCAATCCCTTTACACTTTAACATACTTAAAGCTTAAATAGAGCTTCAGCATTTTAAACACACATTAAAGAGGACTTTAGGATTAAGTATGCATTCATTACTCACTCCAAATTAACATCGGACTAACACATAACTCTGTTTTCAAAGCACTGACCTGCAGTAAAACTGGGAACCATCTTTGGCGAGGAACCCATCGTAGTGAGCATTGATCAGATCTCCTCTCTTGCTCCTTTGGCTGCACTCCTCTGGTTTAAATAAAACTTCAGTCTCCACTTCTCCGTCCAGCTCCTCTTCAGCGGCCGAAACTGGCCGCAGACTCAGCCCTGCGGACACAAACAGGCACACTGTGCAGCTCAGTAACCTCCACATCATGCCGCTTTGCATTCGTGGCAACTTCTGAAGGTGACGTTTGAACACTGAGGAGGACGTATGAGACGTTGGCCGGAATACCCTGAGTTCTGACTGCCAGGGGATCAACCTGGGTTGGAGAAACTGCGCATGCTTTTCCTGACAGACTATACCGAGGGCAGAAATGCTGCTCTCAAAAGGTACTGGGGCTGCAGAATTATTACGTAAATAAAAACAAACAAATAAATAATGTGATGTTAATTCTGCATCCGAAATCTTACATTAAAGCTGTATATTGCTGTATAAAACTACAGAATACGTGCTCATTGCAAAAGTGAGTGTTAGACACTTGATTCCCTGAATTTGCACATTTTGCTTAGTTTGCGCCTTTTTCCCGAATCCACTGAAATTTTGCCTGAAGAAAAGCAATGGCTCCACAGGCTCAATATGTATGATAATAATAATTATTTTATATAATAATTAAAATACTCAAAATCACAATCATTAATTAAAATCTAATTATATAAGTATAATTTTAGTCATAATTGCTAATATGTAATAATCATTATTATTTTGTTATTGTTATTAATATTATTATATTATTATTGCGTACAGCACAATAATAATAAACTGAAATGCACACATCATCATTATTATTATTTTTATTATTATTATTAGTAGTAGTAGTATATGCTTTTTTTTACACTGTGCCACAGTGTATCATCTTCTCTTTCAAATCAGCCCTCTGCATCTCCTCCTTCACAACATCCATGAATCTTCTCTTTGAGCTTCCTCTTTTCCTGCCTGGAGTCTCCACATTCTTCCTCCATGCTTCAAACTGCTCAGCCTGATCTGTACCTCTGATGTACTCATTTCTAATCCTGTCCAACCCGCTCAGTCACAGTGAAAACTTTAACATCACTGTCCTCATACTTGTCGTGCTCCACGCTCACATACTTCTTTGCCTCACGTCTGTAGAGGTCTTTTTTCTGCATGAAGTCATACTGCTGCTTGCAGATACTCAACCTTCTTATTAACATAGCTTGAATAACTATTTCCCATAACTTCATGGGAAATACTTGATCCTCTTCTAAGCTGCCCTCATGTCATCAACTTTATCCATCTGTAAGTCAACTTCCCTCTCTCCTGGACACCTTCAAACCTCCACAGATATGTCATCTGGACCAGCTACCTTTCCACTCTTCATCCTCTGCTAAGCTGCCCTCACATTCTCCTCACTAATCTTCTGCACTTCCTGATTCACAAACTGTCTTCCTCTCTCATTTTCTTCATTCACCATCTCCTCAAAGTACTCCTTCCATCATCTCAGCACACTCTCGTCACTCATTAGTAGATTTCTGTTAGGATTAATTACCCTAACCTGCTGCACGTCCTCTCCAGCTTCATATGCCCTGCCAATCACTACAAATCCTTTTCTCGCTCCTTAGCGTCTAGCCTGACATACAACTCATTATACGCCTTTTCCTTCGAATTCTCTCTTGTACTTTTTCATTCAACCACCAAGTCTCCTTTAATGATAATAACAACTACAAAACCACCATCACCAACAATAATAATAATAATGATAATGATACGGAATAATAAGGAATGAATGAATCTAATAACATTCTAATAAACCCGGTAAAAGCAGCGTAATTAAGCCACCTTTTCTCTGTAAACATGTTGTAAAAACATAGTCATATATTGATAGGTCATATATCCGATGGTGCAGTTTTAAAAAAAAAACACAGAAGAAGAATTGATAGGGTACGTCATAATTACTTAACTGTATTTCCACCAATAAAAAGCTATGGGGCGTGGCTGTTCCGCTCTATATACTTGTGGAAGCCGGTGTCTGTGAGTCATCGCCGCTCGGACAGACAACTTGCTTCGAATCGCTATTCAGAAGCCTCGCAGATTCTCTCGGATTTATTAGGAATCACGAATTTCTCTCTCATTGCCCGACAGGATTGAGATGTTACATTTTAGGTCCTCGACAGTGCTGAAGGAGTTGTTTGAAGCCACCCTCAAGCGTCCCTTTCCCGTCTACCGAGAGAAGACCTGGTTGCCGACAGGCTCCCGCTGCTTCTGCTGCCTCGGCGCCACCTCCGTTGATGCCAGAGCCACATCTGCTCCTCTGAAGCTCCTCAATGCCGCCGCGCACCGCCCGGCTCTCCGCACCGCGCCCCGCGCCGCCTCTCTCCGCTCCTACTGCGTGAAAACCGAAGCCGAGGAGGTAGAGGAGCAGCTGAAGAAGGATGGAGCCGGCGGCGAAGCGGACAGCGACAAGTAGGTTTCAGTAAAATACTTCTAGAAGATCTCCGGGTTGCCCGCTGCCATGCCATGACGTCGCATCTGGCGTCTGTGCGTGACGCGATCGGATGCTGCGACCGCTAACCGACGCGAACACTTTTTAATGACCGCATTAAATGTCCCTTTATTTAAAATGTAAATGTTTACTTATTTTTTAAATGTGATTTTTACAGGTTTAACCCTTCATTTAAGACATTTTAAATAAACCGTAATAAATAAAAAAATAAGCTAGCTTGTAGCCTGTGTGGGACATCAGTGGCTCTCGGGCCATGTGCGACGTGTTCGCTCCACCGGCTTCGTTAAAGGTGGCGATAAAAAATGTTCACGTCTTCAAATACTCCGCATCAGGGCACTTCCGCTCTACCGGGATTTTGAGTTGACCACGCCAATCTGTAAGTGTTGTCCTGTTAGCTGCCTGCCCCAGAGGAGATAATACTTAGCGGGGGCCAACAGTTGTGAAAGTGAAACAGCAGCAGGCCGTGAAGCAGAGGGTAAAAAGGTCCACACCGAGGCTTCAGGAGACCGGGTTCAGCTTCTCACTGAGCTACGATCATCCACATGCACGTGTTTTTATTTTAGTTTCGCTCGCTGCGACAAGGAGTGCTGCTGTTCTGGGGAGGAAGCAGAGCAGGTTCTAGTGGTTTCTACTGTGACCTTCACTAAGGAGGTCACATTTGGAGCGTTGCTGCTGCTGCTGCTCCACAGGTTATTTATGTTGAACTTAACAGACTCGATCAACTCCCTGTAGAAAACAAAACAACAAGAACAACAACAACAAAACATGTATTTTAACATAAAACCATTACAGCATTGAATGAAGGACACATTATGCTGTTTATATTTATCCACATCCACTTAATGACGCATTACAATAGTCCTGCCATTTTTTGTCAGTTGATGGGCCTAGTTTTAGCGGACTATATCAAGTAGAAATAAAACCGTATCATTTAAAAATTAGATCTGCATTATGATTTTAGGATGGCTGTGACTCTAATAGGGCACAAAGCCTTCACTTCTGAGTATTGTAGGAAAGAAGAAAAGGTAATTTTAGTCATTTAAAAATGGGAAATACTGTAAAGTTTAAACATATTTCACCTCAAATAAAGTACAAAAGAAATATTTTGTTTAAAAATTGGAATTACTAATGACGTCTCTGCAGTTTTCACTAGTTTGGACTTCCTTGTGTTGCCATATGTTTGACCTTACACAATACCAATGCCACAATTTACAAACTGATGAGAAATGCAGGAATTTTTGGTGTCTTTGGTAAAAATTCACAAGTTTTCCTACTAAGTAGCAGCCCTGCAGCTGTCATCAGATAAAAAAATGAAATCCTAATGATTGAGTCTTTTTTGGGGGGTTAAATCCACATCTGTGGCAGCCTCCAGCTGCCTGCCTGCAGCCACGTCGTTCCTTTTGCAGCGAGCTGGAAAAAATTCATGAGATATTTCCTGACCTCGAAATGAAGACTCACATGGACAGGGTGGCGTCACCACAGAGATGTACGATATTGGTTTTTGCTTTGCTAATGCACATGTTGCACTCCCAAGACACTCTTCACATAATCCCTCAGGGTCAGCAGGTTTCCTGTCTGAAATAATGAAGCTTAATGAAAGCAACACAACATGCAGTTATTGCTCTAGCTTGTAGTCTTTGTTTCTCAGTGCTTTAGATAAGAGTAGGTACAGCTACTGCAGGAAACCCATCAGGGAACCCGTATCTAACACAGGCTGATGTGTTTCCTGGAGTAGCTGGTCAAACCAAGCTGTCATCACATGAAGAGTGGCTGAGATGTGGATATTTTTAGACTTGATGTCAGTATGTGATGGAGACTCTCAGTATTTTCTATGAAATCAAGTGTGATATGTTTATTAAAACAGTGTGATTAATAAATAAAGCAAAAAAATATAATTATTTGGTAGTGATAAGGTTTTACAGTATATCACAGCATTACTGCATGACTGAGACATTGCAGATGAAATCATCATTATATACAGTCATTAAATATTTGGCACGGGTGCGTTCACACCGAAGGTGAAGCAGGATTTCTCCTTCTGTTATTTGCATGAGTACAGCAGGGTTGCATACCCACGAATATTCAGCCAGTGAGGTAAGGAGGAAAAGCTAAGTCAGGCTGCAGTTGCACATCTTAAAAAGTCCTGTAATCGCACACTTTTCTCTGAAACCTCTTTTATTCCTGTCAATAGAAAACTGAAATTGAACCAGTCTGCTCCACCAGTCCTCCGGCTGCATCCGTAAGCCCCGCCCTCAGTGAAATGAAGCCACGAAATGAAGCAAAACAAGTCAAACTGTCTTAAAGTAGATGGCCAGCAGCTGCCTGATCTGAGCCTGTAGCTGCAGAAGCTTCACGTGATGGCAGCATCCATGTAAAACAATGGGTTAAATATTAATTGCATTTACCGGAGGTCTGGTTAGGTGTTACTCTGATTTTTGATGTTGGCAGATATATGAGCACTATGGTGTGTCTACTCTTGTGTGACTGGGTGTCCAGAGGGCAGCCGTCATTGCTAAAGCACTCCTGATGAAGCAGAGCACAGAAAGAAGACTACTCTTCAGCTCTTGTTTCCAGGAAGCTCTTGCATGCACTGGTGAGCAGTCATCCAATTGCAGATGGACTGAGCCATCTGTCCGTGAGGATTTTTACAGGGACAAATGCAGACAAACAAGGTGTTCAAGGCAGTATTCAGCCCTTACCCATCTACTGGTTAAACACCGTCTGGTGGATTTGCTCATTTAGTTCAGCTCATGTTTGCTGCTGACAACTGTAAGACTCGGGCACTTAAACCACTGGACTCTGTGAAATGGGGCTTGTTCATTCAGTCATCTGTGGACCAGTCCAAGGGTTTCAATAGGGCTTGACACTGCTGTCAGTTTTTCTGCTTAAGTTAGCTTTGAGTAAAGTAAAGATTCAGCCTTTATCTACTTCCTGCTGCTTTAAACTACAAGGTGAACCTGGAGTACTTGGAAAAGTGTATGAACAGAGACTTCAGGTGGCTGCTATCCAAACAAACCTGAGACTCCTGCATGTGCAGCCAGCACTGCAGTTCCTCTGATGTCCACTTGAGGCTCCAGCAGTAAATCAGTCCCCACAGACTCCCAATGTTGAAGTGTTTACAGCAGAAGTCCTGATGCTCTCTGTGGAGGTTACTATGTAGTACTATTTGACAGGTTTCTCTGTGGGAAGGATTTAGCTTTACTGCAGTTGTACACAAATACAAATACACACCACCAAATGACAATGGAAATCTGCACGAAACAAAGAGTTAAATATGGTACAATAGGGCTGCTCAATTAATCGAATTTTAATCACGATTATTAGCCCCTCCCTAATTTATCCGCGACACCTTAAAGGCTGGTCCATGAAAATATTGTCGGGCATAAACCGGTCCGTGGCGCAAAAAAGGTTGGAGACCGCTGATTAAGAGGACCCGAGGGAAGCTCGGAAAGCTAAGCAGAAGTTATTTGGAGAGTGACTGCCGTTGGTTGAAAAGAGAGTTTAAAAAAAAAACTTCAGTGGTGTTGCACACTATTTTATATTATTTTTTTAAAGTCATTGTTAACCCTTTAAAGCCGGTCAGAGCAGCACGCTCCGTTTTGCGTAACTATTTTTAAATCCCTGTAGAACCTGAACCGTGTAAGCTAGCGCAATAATTTGTTTTGCATATGAAACCGGAGGAGTTGTACTTACATCTGATGCCATCAGCTTGTCCTCGGTCACGGTTTCGTTCCACATATAGCTTTGCAAAAACTGCATAAAAAGCGCTTGCAGGAACAAAAACATAATATTCCAGAAACACGCTTCGCCGTTCCTATCAGCTGTTCGTAACACTTCCCACAGTGAAATGATGCACATGCTGTTTTCTTTGCAAATTTGCATCATAGGATTGTTTTTTGTTTTTCCTGCAGTATATAAAAATTGCTGTATCTCCAAAATAAAACTATGAAGACACTCAAAATAAATTTCCTGTTGTTGTAAACTATTTTTTGCAACTTTATTGTATTTAAAGTTTTGAGGGATAAGCCTCTTAAATTTCTCCAAGTAGAAATATATGTAAACAAAACAAAAGCGATTTTCAATTTTTTTTGTAGTTTATTGCACTTTTTTGCAATTTATGTAATTACTATGGACTTAATGCATACATATTATTAAAATATGGGCTATAACAGTTGTATTGATGTTTAGCAACTTGAAATGCTCCCACAAATGGCACTACAGCATGTTAAAAAAAAAAAAAAAAAAGCTCTGGTGGACTTGGTTCTATAGTAGGTCTTAAAGGGTTAAATAAATATCGTCAAATAATCGTGATCTCAATTTCAGTGAAAATAATCGTGATTATCATTTTTGCCATAATCGAGCAGCCCTATGGTACAACCAGAATTTTAAACTCATGATCTAAGATGACTTAAAACATCCAGAAGCAGGTTTAGGTAGAAGTAACTGCTTCCTCCTTTATTGATTAGCATTATCAGTGATATCAGCTCTTAAAGATAAAGTTGAGAGGCTTGTGTCAGTTATGTGAGCTTGATTGAAAGCATCCTTATGTTCAATAATTCAGTCTGGTATGGTAACCTGACTGGGGGAATTAAGAACAAACTGAACAGGATTGTTAGAGCTGCTGGAAAAATTACTGGTTGACAACAAATTTCATTGGTTAAGCTGCATCATCAGGCTGTTTTAAGGAAAGCCCAGCCTATTTTTGATGACCATGAACACCCTCTTCATTCTGAATTTGAATTAATCGCCTCAGGATAATGGTTCAGGACACTTTTAGCTAGTAAAAAGGTGTATAAGGGATCATTTATGCCAATAGTGATAATTAGATGCTGTGATGTATATTGAACACTAATGTTGAAACTCGAGAAACCAATGAGCGGCGTAACAGTGGCTAGATCCATGTCGATGTCCAGTCTGTGGTCACATCCTGTTTAAACCTCTTCTGTGATGGATGCTCTGGTAGATGACTTGAGAATCCCAAGTGGAGATTTATTAGTTTTGATAAATGAATGAATTCAAAAGTTAAATGGGCCTCATCATGACTAATGAACCCACACTGATGTGTGGAGTTTAATTACATGAAGCCGCCCTCGTGTTTTCTGCCGGCTCTGCACAAAATGCCGCCATGTGGCTGCTGCAAGTTTCAGAGCAGAAAGATCTCAGTGCAAACCCCTCCTCCACAGAGTCTGAATGACTGCTCAGCAGCGTGAAACACATCAGAGGGCAGGTTGTGCTTAAGAGTGTCTCAGATTAGCACATGTGAGAGTGGAGACTTTATCTTAGATGCATATCGCATGCAAGTTTCCTTTCGACTGTGTGCTGTTCTTATTGTTGCTGTGCGTGCAGAGGCAGATGTCGGGTCAATAAATCTCTTGAATCATGCATGCCCGACTGACGGCATTTCAGTCGATCTGGGTGTGTTTGCACACGTTTGGCTGTCGTTACCTCGGCTGAATGTGGAGTGTTTACTCTGTGGAGAACAGGAAGAGATGAGAGGAAGGCAGGGAGGAGCGCAGGGTGAATCCTGGGATTTTAAATGGTGATGTGGCTGTTGGCAGAGCTAAATCTAGTCTGTGCAGTGCAAAGTTTTGGTGGCTCATTTATTTATTTCCAGGTTAAATTTGTTGGTGTCTTGAAAAAAATCCAGATGTTTGAATGCTTCTCTGTGCCGAGCTAACTTTTCTCCTCTGCTGCGGTGTCATCCCGGCATGTGAACGAGCCACAGTGTTGGTTTTATTAATCCAAGAGCCTCCGAGGGCTGGACGGGACCAAAGACGGGAGAATTCCTGGAATTTAGGTCTGATCCAGACACAACCACCAAACCTGTGTGCAGCGGTCACGTAGTTTGGGGGTTTATGTAATTATAGATGCTTCTATTGCAACATTATTTAAGTGGAGACAGTGTACACTGTTTAATGCATTAGCTCAATTCAGTGAATAAGGAAAAAGTATAAATGTGCATGGACTTAACCGTTGCACCAGAATATGGCAGCACATACACACAAGGACACACTCACCAGACAGTTTATTAGATGCACCTTGTTAAAACTGAATTTGCCCACTTTTGCCCTCAGATATAATTTCACAATATCACAGCACAAATTCAACAAGTTGCTGGAAACATTGCTCAGGAATTTTGCTGAGCAATGTTGCTGCAGATTCATGATGTCAGCCTGCCATTCCATCACGTCCCAAATATGCTCTATTGGATTGAGCTGTACCAAATATTCCTCTAAAGCTCGTCTTCTCTTCCTTCCAAAACCATTTAAGATAAGATAAGAAGAACTTAATTTATCCCGAGGGAAATTCTTTTGTCATACACATGCACAATGCAGCAAGAGAGACAGGAAGAGAGTAATAAGATATACAATATGTACAATAGAATACAAGTATACAGTAATATGCATTAGGATAGTGCAAAATATAATATCGAATAACTGTAGCAAGTAACAGTATAACTATATCCTGAAAAATAAATAGCTTAGCTATCAGTGCAGGTGATTGTAAAAGTGACATAGTTTTGTGCAAATGGATACAAGAGTAGCAGCATATGATGGGGAGATGAAACAAACATTCAATGAAAAAACTGTTGGGTGATATAGCACGGTCTGAATGGGAACAGAATAGCTTGTTATTAATCTTCAGGAAAATCACCTACAGAGTGAGGAAGAGTTGTATAATTTTATTGCCTCCGGTACAAAGGATTTTCTGTGGCCGTCAGTTCTGCATTTCAGGGCAATGAGTCTTTTGCTGCGTGTGCTCCGATGATCCATCATGGAGGCGTGCATGGGGTGGGAGGGGTTGTCCATGATACAAAGAAGCCTTTTTAGCATTCTCCTCTCGGACACCTCCTCTAGGTTCTCCAGTCTGACACCCAGGACAGAACCAGCCTTTTTAATCAGTTTGTTCAGCCTGTTGGCATCGGCTGTCTTCACCCCACTGCCCCAGCACAGCTGCAAAGAACAGAACACTCTCTACCACAGAGTGATAGAACATTGTCAGCATTTTCCTACAAACATTAAAGGACCCGCCAAAATAGGAAAGTAATTTTCAACAGTTGTGAAAGTGAAACAGCAGCAGGCCGTGAAGCAGAGGGTAAAAAGGTCCACACCGAGGCTTCAGGAGACCGGGTTCAGCTTCTCACTGAGCTACGATCATCCACATGCACGTGTTTTTATTTTAGTTTCGCTCGCTGCGACAAGGAGTGCTGCTGTTCTGGGGAGGAAGCAGAGCAGGTTCTAGTGGTTTCTACTGTGACCTTCACTAAGGAGGTCACATTTGGAGCGTTGCTGCTGCTGCTGCTCCACAGGTTATTTATGTTGAACTTAACAGACTCGATCAACTCCCTGTAGAAAACAAAACAACAAGAACAACAACAACAAAACATGTATTTTAACATAAAACCATTACAGCATTGAATGAAGGACACATTATGCTGTTTATATTTATCCACATCCACTTAATGACGCATTACAATAGTCCTGCCATTTTTTGTCAGTTGATGGGCCTAGTTTTAGCGGACTATATCAAGTAGAAATAAAACCGTATCATTTAAAAATTAGATCTGCATTATGATTTTAGGATGGCTGTGACTCTAATAGGGCACAAAGCCTTCACTTCTGAGTATTGTAGGAAAGAAGAAAAGGTAATTTTAGTCATTTAAAAATGGGAAATACTGTAAAGTTTAAACATATTTCACCTCAAATAAAGTACAAAAGAAATATTTTGTTTAAAAATTGGAATTACTAATGACGTCTCTGCAGTTTTCACTAGTTTGGACTCCCTTGTGTTGCCATATGTTTGACCTTACACAATACCAATGCCACAATTTACAAACTGATGAGAAATGCAGGAATTTTTGGTGTCTTTGGTAAAAATTCACAAGTTTTCCTACTAAGTAGCAGCCCTGCAGCTGTCATCAGATAAAAAAATGAAATCCTAATGATTGAGTCTTTTTTGGGGGGTTAAATCCACATCTGTGGCAGCCTCCAGCTGCCTGCCTGCAGCCACGTCGTTCCTTTTGCAGCGAGCTGGAAAAAATTCATGAGATATTTCCTGACCTCGAAATGAAGACTCACATGGACAGGGTGGCGTCACCACAGAGATGTACGATATTGGTTTTTGCTTTGCTAATGCACATGTTGCACTCCCAAGACACTCTTCACATAATCCCTCAGGGTCAGCAGGTTTCCTGTCTGAAATAATGAAGCTTAATGAAAGCAACACAACATGCAGTTATTGCTCTAGCTTGTAGTCTTTGTTTCTCAGTGCTTTAGATAAGAGTAGGTACAGCTACTGCAGGAAACCCATCAGGGAACCCGTATCTAACACAGGCTGATGTGTTTCCTGGAGTAGCTGGTCAAACCAAGCTGTCATCACATGAAGAGTGGCTGAGATGTGGATATTTTTAGACTTGATGTCAGTATGTGATGGAGACTCTCAGTATTTTCTATGAAATCAAGTGTGATATGTTTATTAAAACAGTGTGATTAATAAATAAAGCAAAAAAATATAATTATTTGGTAGTGATAAGGTTTTACAGTATATCACAGCATTACTGCATGACTGAGACATTGCAGATGAAATCATCATTATATACAGTCATTAAATATTTGGCACGGGTGCGTTCACACCGAAGGTGAAGCAGGATTTCTCCTTCTGTTATTTGCATGAGTACAGCAGGGTTGCATACCCACGAATATTCAGCCAGTGAGGTAAGGAGGAAAAGCTAAGTCAGGCTGCAGTTGCACATCTTAAAAAGTCCTGTAATCGCACACTTTTCTCTGTAGAGAGCATGTTAGACAGGCTGCCATCCGAGACGGCGCCGGAAGTATCAATTTAAACTTTGTCTCCGATACAAACAGTCATATTGTTTATAGTACATCTGTCATCTCATCTCCTCATGAATCATCATCATTGCTGTTTCATTTACATCTATAAAAGGATAGACTCAGTAATGTGGCGTTTTATAAAGAGTAAAGCCGTTTTTCGGATTTACTGTATAAACAAACACACACACCTTTTGTCACTAACGCTTGGCCTGCTTATTTCTATTAGATCCGTCACTAATGTGTAAATGGCTGTATCAACAGCCAAAGATAAGCTCTGTGTTTACACTGGCTTGAAAAGTGAGAATACGGTATAGTGTGGTTTGTGTTAAAGGGCGATTCTGCTGTGTGTCAACGACCCTGAGAGGCTGCAGTTACTTTATATCAGAGCTCGTGTGTAAAGTGCTTTTAGGTGACGATACTGCTTTGGGGACTTAATCATTGCCTCCTTTCTGTCTTTTCTTTCTATCCCAGGAGAAGAAACGCAGGGATTCTCCCGAGTTTGGAGGATTTGCTTTTCTACACAGTGGCCGAAGGTCAAGAGACGATTCCTGCTCACAAATTTCTCACAGTAAGTCCTTCAGATTCAGTTTGGTCACATACATTCAGAGTTATTATGGTGCACTGCAACTGGGTGTTAGGAGACATGTTACTTAATTGAAATAAATTAATTAAAACATAAAAACTAGAAACCTGCTGGTTGGCTGTAAACTGACATTTTTTCACTCCTAGTATTCATGTGAATATTTCATCCAAACAGTTTTGACTTCTGTGTTAAAAATGTGAAAATATTCACCAAAACTTCTTTGTTTAATTAATTTTAGGCACTGAAAGCCACGGGGCTTCGTTCCGGAGATCCACGACTGAAGGAGTGCATGGAAACACTGAAAGAAACTCTAAAGAAGACTTCAGATGGCGTTACACTGGACAGGCACCTTTTCAAGAAGTGAGGCTGCTCGTTATGGCGTTATTTATTTTTTTATCTCCACCTTTTTCTTCATTTTTTCAAGGAAACTGCACTGACAGCAGCCTCAAAAAGAATTCAGCACATATTGATGGTCGTGTGTTATTAATAAGCAAATTCAAGTATTTGAATTTCCTTATTATATGAGTACAAAAATATATTCATCAAGTGTGAAGTAGGCAGTTGATTGTGCAGAATTAGTTTAGCTTTTCATTCACAGGGCCTGCTCGATCAGTTATTTAACGCTATCAGTTACTCACTTTAAAGCATTCATTTTTCTTCTTTTTAAAAAAAAAAAAAAAAAGGATTTCCTTAAAATTAACATATTTAGCAATATTTTGCTGCAGTGAGTGAAAGCCTTCATTTCATTGTAGCATGAGTGAAGATTACGTTTTCTCCGGCTTTCAGGAGGGGTGAAAGCACACCGCTGTAAATAAGGTGGTGCGCTTGATTTGTAACCCAAAGTGAACAGAATGTGAAATTGTGACTGTTTTCTTTGGTCTTTCTAATTGTCAGCCAGAAATTACTGAACATTTTCTTCATGCTTGCAAGCAGCATTAGAAAAACAAGGGAGTTTTTCATTCTCATTTTCGAGTGAGCTACTGTCACCGATGACATATTACCTACTTCAAAGTAGGAATATATTGAAAGAAGGCGCCAGGAGCAGCAATAACAGTGACACAGCACAAGTAAAATGTGAGCACAAAAGTAGCACAGGCAGTGTTTTCCCTGGAAATTTTAAGTAAAAGTAAAAAATAACTGCTTAACAATAACTGAAATAACTTAACCCTTTAACTCGTCAGGTGCTACACAACATTGTCACATAGTGAAAGTGAAAATATTTTCTATCAGGGACAGTTTATTTTGGGTTGAGCTTTTTCAAATTCAAATCAAATTCAAATTTTATTTGTCACGTACACAGTCATACACAGTACGATATGTAGTGAAATGCTTGGACAACTGCTCGTGACCTAAAGAAAACAAAAAAAGGAAAGGCTATGAATAAGATAGGAAATAAATATGAAAAATTAAAAAGGGTAAATTTAACTAGGAAGGAATAAAATATAAATTAAGGTTAAAAATGAAATAACTGTACAACACAAATTAGAATGAAGGGTAAATTTAACTGGGAAAGAATAAGATAAAATATATAAATTAAAGTTGAAAATAAAATAACTGTACAACAAAATACACAATACACAATATAGAACTATATAAGAATGTATGAAGAAATCTAAATATAAATAAATATATACACAATAACAGCAGCTGTACAAGTATTAACCGGAAATGAAGAATATAGTGACCAGTGTTGTGCAAAAACAATGTCCAGAATGTCCAGTGTGTGTGTAAGAACCATATGTGTGGGTCAGTACTGTGTGGTGGTGTGATTGAGAGACCGTATCGCCTGCGGGAAGAAGCTCCTCCTCAGTCTCTCTGTGTTGGTCTTCAGGGAGCGGAATCGCTTTCCTGACCTCAACAGAGAGAACAGTCTGTTGTTGGGATGGCTGAGGTCCTTCATGATCTTCCTGGCCTTGGTCCAGCACCGCCTGCTGTAGATTGAGTGCAGGTCAGGGAGCTCGGAGCGGATGGTGCGCTCAGCTGACCGCACAACCCTCTGTAGAGCTCGTCTGTCCTGCATGGTGCTGTTCCCGAACCAGGTTAAGATGTTTCCCGCCAGGATGCTCTCTATGGTGCACGAGTAAAAGTTCCTGAGCACCTTGGAGGGCAGTTGGAAGTCTCTCAAGCGTCTGAGGTGGTAGAGACGCTGTCGGGCCTTTTTCACCACGGTGTTGATGTGACAGGACCATGACAGGTCCTGCGTGATGTGAACTCCGAGGTATTTGAAGCTGTCCACTCTCTCCACTGGGCACTCGTTGATGACGGGGGTCTGGTAGTTCCTCTCCTGCTTAGTGCTGAAGTCCACTATCAGCTCCTTTGTCTTACTGACGTTTAGAAGGAGGTTGTTCCTCTGGCACCAGTTCTCCAGATTCCTAATCTCCTTCAGGTAGGCCGTCTCGTTGTTATCAGAGATCAGGCCCACCACGACGGTGTCGTCAGCAAACTTGATGATGGTGGTGGAGCTGGTAGTGGCCACACAGTCATATGTGTACAAAGAGTACAGCAGGGGGCTCAGAACACACCCCTGGGGGGCTCCAGTGCTGAGAGTGGTGGAGGCTGAGACATGTCCGCCCATCCTTACTGCCTGTGGTCTGCCAGTTAGGAAGTTGGAGATCCACTGACACATAGATGAGCTGAGTCCCAGATGCTCCAGCTTGGTGGTGAGTGTGGAGGGAATTATGGTGTTAAATGCAGAGCTGTAGTCTATGAAGAGCATTTTAACATAATTCCCCCTTCTAGTGTCCAAGTGAGTGAGTGATGTGTGGAGGAGATGAGAGATGGCATCGTCTGTGGAGCGATTTGGACGGTAAGCGAACTGTAGTGGGTCCAGTGTGTCTGGTAGTGAAGAAATGATGAAGTCTCTGACCAGGCGTTCAAAGCACTTCATCACTACTGAGGTGAGGGCTACAGGTACAGAGTTAGTATTTTTTTAAGTACTCATAGTATAAATATATACAGATATGTATTAATGTGCAAATTATGTCTTCCAACAAATTGATGTGTTTCATAAACTTACATTTAATCCATTAAAAATATAGGAATGGGTTTGTGGTTTGTGGAAGCCGCCATGTTCCTCCACTATATTTAAATTCAGTGGCTGGGAAGTATATCAAGGTGGAGGAGGAGAGAGGTCGTAGGCGTTCATGTGCTCGTATAGCTCTTTAATTTCTGCCTGCACTTTCAGACTCAAGATATGAAGCATCTTAACTATGTGTTGTTGGGGAAGGGGTCCCATTCGCCAAAGAAACAAAAGCACAAAGGAAACATAACACCGCCAGCATCTTAATAAAATGTTGTCCTCTTCCTCCTCACCTCAAACTCATCTCCTGAAGTCACGTCACTAACACACAAAACGTGCGATGTATGGAACAGCCCTCGTTTATAAGATTTGGGGGTTTGATTCAAACATAGTTGTCAGTTAAACTGATCCATCCCAGCTGGCGCTGCTGCTTAGCTTTGGTTACTTCCTTCATGGTTTTACAGTGTGTGAAATCTCTCATTCATCAGTGTGTGCGCTCATGTTGGATCAGGCTCCTTCCAGGACAAAATGAGCTGCTGATCAAACTGTTCTGATGAAGCTTCTTCATCAAACACGTCACAAAAGTTTGTCAGACTTCAGGGTTGCAAACTTTACCTCCAGTTGCATGCAGTCCCGATGTTTTAGCATGCTTTCTGTGATTTATTCATCAGGTGTGTCCAGAGCAACATTGTCCTGCTCACTCAGGCCTTCCGCAAGAAGTTCGTCATCCCAGACTTCCAGTCCTTCACCTCCCATATTGATGAGCTGTATGAGAATGCCAAAAATCTCACTGGAGGGCAGGTGTGTCCTTAGATCCATGGATTTTTCTTTCTCTCTGCATCATGGTTATAATTTAGCCATTACCATCAGTCTCTTCTCAGGTGCAGTCGAAAGTTTGGATCAGTCGAGCCTCGAAGGGAAAAATCTGCCCTCAGACGAGTTAAAGGGATCTTTGAGGCCGCTGTGAGCTAGCTGTCACTTTCGCAGAAGAGTGCAGGATTTTCACTGACAGCATATTTCTGTTTGCGTCATCTGTTTGGCGCTCGCTGTGAAAACATTCAGGCATTCAAAACAAAGTCAGCAAAGTCATAAAAAGGAGAAATATCGGCTAATATCCCTAAATTAAACGGAAAACTAACAATCTAATAGAGGGCTGTTTACTCCAGCAGGGTTGTAGGAGGGAGGATGTTTGACCTGTTAAACTAAAACAATTTTTAAAAAAGCAGAGGCGAAATTAGTGGCTGTGTTTAGTCAGTTTGCAAACATCCATCTATCAGAAATACAGACTCAGCCCTGGTTATAGTGGTCTGTATTTATAAGGTGTCACATCAGATAAATGACCCGTTCCTTGTTCCTTTGAACAAAGAGGAAATAATCACTAACAAAAGAAAGACTTAAATAAAATATCATCCTAAATTTAAACATCAGTATCAATTCACAATTTCAGTCGCTGCTTCCCTAGCTGTGTTTTCCTGTTTGTAAAAGTCTTCTCTGTAGAAAAATGGCGGCTTCTAAGCCAAACTGGTGCTCTGCTAGACCAGATGAAGACTTTCTTTTTATTTGATAAGAATCTGATCTGATGTTTCCAGCTCATGTTTTTATTCCTGGACTCTTCTAGAGTAGTTTTGCATGATTATTAGTTTAAGGCGATCCTTATATATCTTATATTGGGCCTCTGTGCTAACCTGAAACATTTAAGCCAAGAGTAGAAAGAACTATTTAAAAGGGACTCTTTAGAGCTTTTAACTCACAGAAACTACAGGTGTTTGCCGTGTTTAATATGAAACTGTTTTTAAAGGGAGCCTTGTTAGTCTGAATAATAAGAGTGCAGGAAGTGAGCCACTGTCATGATGGTAGCTGAAGGTAAATTAGCATGTTGTCCTAATTTAACTTATTTTGAATGACCGAGGGTGGATTCTTCCTTCTGAGGTTTGTTATTGTGTATTACCAGCTCTGTGTGTGTGCTGTGTGCTGAAGCCTGAGCCTCGGCAGACGTCAGCAGTGTAAGGTGACCTGCCTCCTCTCTCACCTGCCTGCCCTCTCTTTCAGGTTGCAGACTACATTCCTCAGCTGGCCAAGTTCAGCCCCGACCTGTGGGCGGTCTCTCTGTGCACGGTGGACGGGCAGAGGTGAGACGCTGGTAGCACATTAATACTTAATGTTCGCTTAATGGTTCTCACACACTGTTGCTGTGTGAAATCGCCATGTTCAGCTATATGCTGGTTAAATAATAACACAATAATGTTCCAGGAGTGAAGTGAGGAACGCTAACAGGACAGTTTTTACGCATTGTTTTTTTATTAAAACCTCAGGAAACCTGGTTAATGATTCTGAGATGGTGCTGTGTTTTACTCTGTCACCTTCATCTTATCTTAAGATTTTTTAAGACCTAAAGAAAGAAGAAGAAACAGAAGTTTCCACAGCAGATCGGTAAATTCTAACTGCTGTTTTTTGATTGGATTTACCTGTTGATATGCAGTCCTGCCCTTAATTGTGGTCACGAGCTGTACAAAGTGACTGAATGAATAAGGTCAAGGATGCAAATACCCGAAATCCTAACATCCTTACTGGAGTCATACTGGGTTAGAATTAGTTGTTAGAGTTGGTGGCACAACCCAAAGAATAGTGATGGTGTTACCTTTGATGTAGTTGCTTTGCAGACTAGGGGACTAGGCCTGTGATGGTGATTAAAACACCAGTAAGATGGAGTTAGACTGTTATCAGGTTGCAGTTAAGCAAAGTCAAGTTGGAGTTTCATGCAAACTGTTTTTGATAAAATTAACTTTAAATCAATGAAAATCGCAAATCTGTTGGTGTCTGCAAAATCAGAAATCAGAAATCCACATTATTTATTTACATTTAGATTCCAGCCAGAACCTCAAAGATCTGAAACGGAATTTCTTCCACAAATAGCGACAAAGCTGCTAAAGGACAGCAATTTAACTGCAGAATGACACCGAACGCTCTTACACAGGAACGTAATCAGAAAACAAGCAGCTGAGTCGAGTTCAGTTGCTTGTATATATGCTCATCTCCAAAGAGATGCTGACATGTTGAGCTCATCGCACAGACTGATTTAGATGAATTGCAACTTGTTGGTAATCTGCGTTTATAAAGTCAACAGCAGTTATCTGCAAGTCTTTACCAATCTGTGAGAGAATGGTTGCTAGGAGACAAGTTGCAGCCCACCAGGGCGACCTATGCAATCACCTTTATGCTCAAACACGGTCACCCAGAGGTTAACTCTGTTGGACAATTAATCTTCAATTGGCATAGCTCCCTGCAGCAGGTCATTGACAGCAGAAATAAATCATTACAGTCACCAGGCAACCGCAGAAAAAAAATTAAGGTGTTATATTACATAATACGTTATAGTACCTGTTTTAGTGCAGTAATCTTTGTGAAGGTCAGTGTTTATATTTCAGAGAAGCATTAGATTAACCAGTTTGTTTGTTTTTTTAATTATTGTATGGCGGTCCTGGTTCAAGCTGGTTAAAACTGTTGATTCTATCCCACTTGTATTTCCCAGAAAAGACAAAACACGTGTAAAGAAATAACCATTTCTCAGTAACTATGTCAGGAGGCGTTCTGATCACCCTGTTCTCTGATTAGTGCTTGTAAACTTTCATAAAAGTTTGTTTAACAAACCTTGACAGTTGTAAAGATAACGGTTTTGTTTTTACACAGTGTTACTTCAGTTTATCGTGCCTTTCCTACAAATTGTGAAACACTCACTGTTTTCACGTGTCTGTTCTGGCTTCTTCTTGTCTCTAATCACTGAACCCGCAGCCTGCGGCCTGCTCTGATAACGTCCTATCTTTATGTTTTTGTTGCAGACATACGGTGGGAGACACTAAGGTCCCCTTCTGCATGCAGTCTTGTGTGAAGCCTCTGAAGTATGCCGTCGCCGTGCACGACCACAGCACGGAGTACGTGCACAGTTTCATCGGGAAGGAGCCCAGCGGCCTCCGCTTCAACAAGCTCTTCCTGAATGAAGATGGTGAGTTGTCTTGGACTTTTTATTAAACCTTGTCCTCCAAGTAAAGCGATGAAGAGCTAGTGCAGGGTACAGGAAGTTGGTGGAAGACTTAAGTGGTAGATATGATGCGAGGGTCAGATGTTCTTAAATCACAATGAGTCAGAAATCCAGCGAAGCAGCCCCCTCGCCTGGCCACATGTCTTGGCACTCTACCTTTTTGTAGGGTTAAAAACATGCAGGCCTATGTTGACCCCCTGAATAGGTGTTTTTTTAACAAGTCTGTGTTAGCTGTTTTTTTTACATGCCCAAAAAAGCCAGCAAAAGGGGGCGTGTGTTGCTTTTGTGTGTAGGTGTGTGGAAAAACAGTTCAGCTTATTAAACCTCAGTCACATGGCTAATAAAGACTAAGGGCTTCTTTTATCAGGACGTGCGCTTGCATCTCACTGCGATGCTTGATGGGGGAGGCTATCACGGCCTGCCATCGCTGCTCAGCTAGCTGTAGCATTGGTTAGAACGAGTGTGAGAGCTGTGAGTAGTCAGATGCATTGTGGGAGAACACGTGGTTGGGTTGTTCAAAAATGGGCATTTTGAGAGGAAATGCCAGAATCCCCAGGCTGAGGCTCACACTGCAGACATGTCATGGTCACTTCCTGTGTTCTCCCGCCTTCTGCCAGGGCAGCCCTGCAAGGGGATAATGTTGTGTAAGCAGATCACATGACCACAAGGAAATTCAGGTGATGTAAGCGTTCAAGCTCTTTCAGAGATCTGAGGGAGGAAAGTGCTGGATTTATTTTTCACTATGTCCCTGTCCACGCCTCCACACACTCACACAACATTGTAAACACTGCACTCCTCTACAGTAGTAACAACAATAAGTTTTAAACTTGTCCATACATACAGATGGTTCTCACTGGGCTGTGTGATGTACACAGAGTCCTGACGGTTAGAGTTAGATCATCAGCAGCATACCACAGATACAGCAGCAAGTTGCAACACACTTTGTCAGCCCACCAGCACATTCCTGCATTTACAGCTACACAAACATCAACAAGCGGCCAGTTGCCATCAAACAGTCAGGTTGAAAGTTACACTTTAGATACAGTAGGCCGCACTTTTCTTTACACATTACAGCAAAAATCTGCCCTGTGGGTGGTTTTTAGTAGGCCTGGACTGTTTTTTTTCTTAATCTTTGTTAGTCCACTGTATGAACAACAAAAACTTGCTTATAAACACTTAACAGTAGCATTACATATATATACATATATACACAAAACCTACAGAAGTATAGTTCATTTCTTTCTCAGCTCCTTAGACTACATACATCTGTTTTTTTTGCAAGCTACATAGAGACTTGTTCGGTTTTATACTTCAAATCAGATATTGTGACTGTTTCAGCTGCTACAGCCTCCGCTGTGTTTCTCTGTATTATCTTGAGTCAGTGTTTACTGTGTATGCACTTGACCCTCGTGTTCTGATCTGTGTATATGCACAGCTCTCAGGCCGAATGTTTGCACTTTGATCCTTCGTAGCACGCTAACGGAGCTCTCGTTGTTTTGCAGATAAGCCGCACAACCCGATGGTGAATGCTGGCGCTATTGTTTGTACTTCACTCATAAAGGTAAAAGCAGTCACACTTCGTCCTCCTCCTCTGTGTGTTTGTGTTCGTTTACGTCCAGTCTGTGTGTCACTTCCTCTCAAACCTCAGAAAATTCCTTGTAATGTGGGCGTCACTGAGCTGCTTTATCAGTGAGGTAAAATGAGGGGTAATGTAAGGCTGTGGGTCTGGGGGTTAATTAACCTGCTTTTAATGATTTACCTGCCATTTCCTGACTTATTTAACTGATTCTTGTGAAACTCATGATTTTCTTTCCACTGTGTTCTCGTGTTTACGACTGACTCAGTTCGAGGTATTTGTAAGTTACTGCCCTTAGGCGTGTGTCCTGTTGTGGTGATTAAAAGTCTCGTTAATCCCTCCTGAAGGACACTTAGCTGCTCCAGCTCACACGCTTCAACCACACAGACTAAAAATAACCTGCACGGAGAGCAAGCACAGGTTAAAATGCACACCTTCAGATTTTATCTCAGCCTTAACGTAGATTCAGTAAGTTTTCTGGTGAGAGATCAAACCAGCTGCAGCTCACAGTCTGACCCCCCAAACAAAGGAGATATTAAACCTGGCTTAAATGCCAGCTTTGTCATAGGCTTTTCCTCTGGCAGAGTTACATTTAAAAACACTTTAAAGCCTTTCAAGTAGATGTTTGACCCCCCTTTATTGTGTCATGACTCACTTTAACGATCGATTGCTGCAGCTTTTTCTGGAGGTGACCTATTTTTTTCTGTCCCCAGCACTTAGACTTTATCCTGTATGACTAATGAAGTGATTCATCCCAGCTGCATTGATATATTGCCAAAGCTTCAAGGTGTTACTTTTAGTTTTTGTTGGACTTGAGTGGAAGCAGTCCAGAGAAGGAAGCTCTTCAGAGTGATTTGGATCTTTTTGTATTTAAAGGTAGCTCAGGTCTGTGTGTTTTCAGTGACCACATGTTATTGTAACATTGTTCATTCGATCTTTTTTTTCTATTTGTGCTTCTTGTTCATTTTCACCCTGCAGATGAACCGTTTTTAAAGTGACTACACTTTGCCTCGTGATCTGTTAGCTTCACATTAGAGGGACGTTTATCACGCAGCTTTTGCGTCGCGATTGAAAAACAGCAGCTGAGCAAAGGGGAGTGCAGACTCTTAACACTCCTAATTTAAATCAAAGCAGAGGACAAAATTAGTTTAAACAGAGACAGCAGCAGGCTCATTTACAAAAATGCTTTTAGACTAAACGCTGTCTTCTCTCCGGTCCTTTGGTCCCGAACTGAAATAAGGCAGGACTCCACGTTTACGACAAAAATAGTAATCACGTTTATTTACTGAAATTTAAAAAAAATGTCTTTTTACAGGGGTATGAATTTTAAATTTAAGTCAAATGAAAACAAATAAACGCAGGGACAAAAGAGGCGGAGAAGGTGAAGTGACACACGGTCATCACATTAGGGAGTTTAGGTGAGTATCTGGGAGACCTGCATGGTAGACGAGCAGAAAGCAAAGAAGAACCGATGGAAAAACCACAGACTTTTTGAACTTTTGAAACAATAAACTTTGCACTGTATTGTAAAATCGTGATTTTAATTAGATTTTGATTAATTGCACTGCAACCCAGAGGCAAAGGCAACTACAGGAAATGTTAATCCCTCTAAACCATTAATAATCTGACCTTTACTTTCTGTAGATGGATGACCAAACATTTGTTCCAACTCTGCTTTATTTGAATTTAATTGCATGACTTTGTGCTTTTAAAGAAAAGGTAGAAAAAGGGAAGAGCTTGGTTTATAACAAAATAAGAGCATCGCAGTAAAAATGAACGAAAAGAAGCTAAAATGAAAACTGAAACATTCGAGAGAGCAGATGCAAGAGTAACAGTCACAAAAATCAGTCATCAGATGGACGAACGCCTGCATGTCATTTTAAATGTTTGAATGATATAAAATAAATCTGCAGATAATCGACTGCTCTGTGTTTCAGTTCAATGACCCTGGTGTTATTGTTGTGTTTCACTCTCTGCTCTTATCAGCTTTGTTTTTAGCTGCAGGAGGAGGTAGAGCAGGAAACCCTGTGATAAAAGCAACCCACAGCTTTTAGCATCAAGAGCTGGATCGTTTTTCTCAGGACCAAAACAAACTGTTTGTTTTGCAGGCAGTTTATCATTCATGTGTCAGAGTCACTAAATGCTTCCTACTGAGCTGGAGTCTGGACATGTTTAGGTTAGCCAAAACACTCTTAAACCAGGGAAAAATAGGCTGCACTGATTCTCAATTAAATTTTGGCAATAAAAGCCTCCACACATTGTATTTTGACACCTCTGTTATGTTTAAACTGTAAAGCACGGACAGAGACACCCATCAGACCCATTAAACTGCTTCAAAAGTTTGAATTTGCACCAAAATCAGGACTAAATTTTTTTTTCTCACTACAGTTTATCCTTACTGTCATGTGACATTACAGCTTTACTAACACCATCAACCCAGTCATGCAAAGCTCTCACACGGGATTTCTTTGAGAAGTCAGAAAGTAATCAGGAATACAAGTAAATAACAATAATTTGGCATCTTAATAAAAAAAATCTTCTTTACTATTTTCTCTTTTTTTTTTCCTTTCTTTTTTTTAAAATAATAAGTTCAAAAATTTATGGATAACGATAATAATTATATTTTATCACTAAAATACAGTTTAGATTAAAGAGCTTTCACATACAGGTGGATTAACAATTACAGAAACATAAAGAATCATTTAGATAATTATAATACTGTTAATTGAGGGCAGCTGTGGGTTCCAGCTTACATTGGGTTTAAGCCACAAATTTATTTATTTTTTTAAAAGTAAAGTGCTGAATATTATGCATAAAAACTGTTTTAAAAAAAGATGAACTTAAACATTTGGAGTCAGAAGTTACCAGACTTGAACAGGAGCATAAACTGTATGGGTGCAGTGCACAGATAGCTGCTAACCGCTGAATAACATTCAAATAAAATCCTCTAATTTCACTCATCTAAACTGCACCAATCCTTCCTGGATGGTCTGTTAGTACAATTAACTGCTCAGCCGCCATTTTTATTTGAATTAAAGAGACTCCAAGAGCACAAACACAGGCTGAGGTGAAGCCTGGGAGACGACTTGCTTATATCAGGCTCCGAACATTATTTCTGCTGTAAAGTTGATTTAACGCGGAAGTCTGCAGGGACTGGCTCGCTGCTTGAGTCGGCCTCAAGTGGACGTTAGTGGAACTGCAGATTTTAACGCTTCAACACCGGCTTGGTTGAACTCGCTGCTTCTTGAATCATAAAACTTTTACTGAACATGTCTGGACTCCGGCTCTGCAGGCACGCTCGAGTTAACATTAACCTCACTAAAGTCTGAGCTGATCAGGTTCTGTGTTTTTGAACCACCATGTGATACAAAGAGGACTTCCTTAGACGCTCACAGCCGTCAGACAGGTTCAGTCACAGCTTTCTTACTAATTAATGATGCAGTTTGAAGTCCTCAGGCCTTAAACTCAAACTCAGAACATGTGTCTGTGTCCACATCGGCTCATCAGTGTCTCTTTTTTTAAAATGTGTTGCTTTTGATTTTGATTTTAACTGTAAAGCCGTTGGTGAGGTTGCACAGTTAGCCTTTAACCTTCGGTGGGGAAACCCGCCGTGAGGAGCTTGCCGTGGCAGTATGCCCCCAAACTGTTGTTACATGCTGCTTGAAGGCTACATGTTGTTGCTGTTTTTGTATGTTGCATATTTTGCAGACTTAGGAACTGTGGGAAATAATGACTGCAGCAGCAGGTCAAATGACGTTGGTAATTTTTTCTTCCTTTTCCATATCTATCTCCTCATTCTCTCCCACTTCCCCTGATCCTCTTCCTCTCCCTTCTCTCTATTTTTTTTATTCTCCTCCAATCAGCTCTGTAGAAACTTCATGTAGTGACTCTTTAACATCTCCATCAGTGCCACAGTTTTAAAACTCTACAAGTAAAGTTAAAACTGGTGCTACAGCACTTTAAATGTGCATGTGTGGCCATGTTCTTTTGTTTTGTTTTTCCTTTGCTGTGTTTTCTCTGCGGGACATCAGCGAGCTACAAGCTGTGACGAAGGCCAAACCTCCCTCCCTCTTCACCTCAAATATACACACACTCACACACCTGCACAGTGTTAACTTATAATACACACCTGCCTGCATACACCCACATCTTGCAGACTTACTGTAGAAACATGCACACAGTCAGGAATGTCATACATATTAAAAACAGGTTTGACTGTTTGGATTGGAATCAGTGAGATGTCATGAACACGTCTGCTAAGTCTCCCTTCAAACTTCCCTCTTTGTAATCTATCCGCAAACTGATCGCATTAATAGTTTGTTGAACTCTTGGCAAAGCTCGTGTGATTTTTACACTTTATTTGTAATCAGATCTGTTCATGCCTGCTAATTATGTAAATCTAGTTGGTCAGAATTATCATTTATCATTTTATAAAATCTTTTGTGATGTGCTTTATCCTCTGAGATTTCTCTCTATAAATGAACCGTGCTAACGACTCTTTATTTTGTTTTCTCCGCAGCAAAGTGTAAGCAACGCAGAGAAATTTGACTATGTGAGTATTGGTCAGAGCTCTGACCCACAAGTATTTAAAGTTCATTTATATTTTCTTTGTCAAGGTGTGATTCGTTCATCTAACAACGTCATAACCTGATGTTAAAATGTGAAATAAATCTTCTTGGACACTTTATTAGGTACACCTTTTCAAAGCACAACTCTCTAATCAGCCGGTCTGCTTCGAGCTGATGCATCAATATAGAACAGTAGCTCAAATAACACTTACAGTTACAACCAAAGTATGCAGAAGAGCATCTCTGAGCCTTGAACCAGCTTAACCAGCTCAGCTACTGCAGTGGAAAACCACACCGGGTATAACTTCTGTCAGCTAAGAACAGGAAACTGAGGGTACACTTCACACAGACTCACCAAAACTGGATATACCAGATTGGAAAAATGTTGCCAGGTCTGACGAGATAAGACTCTATTTCTGCTGTGGCAGTCAGACGATAGGGTCAGCTGTGGGATGTGGTAGAATGGGAGATTCACATTATGTATGTACAGCTGATAAATCTGCAGTAACTGTGTGATGCCATCAAGTCAACATGGACAAAAATCTCTTGTTGAATCTATGACATGATAAATAATGGCAGATCTGAAGGTGTACCTAATAAAATGACCAGTGGATGTATAAAAGCGACATTGCTCATTTGTTTCAGACTCCTCATTTTGAAGGGTCAACCTGAGCATTCGCTGCCACCAGTGTTGGTCAAGTTACTTGAAAAAAGTAATCAGTAACTAATTACTGATTACTTCCCCCAAAAAGTAATCTCGTTACTTTACTGATTACTTATCTTCAAAAGTAATTAATTACTTAGTTACTTAGTTACCTTTTAAAAACACAATTTACAACCTGAAGAGGTGATAAAGCGATAGATCTTTCAGCCCAATTCTACTTTTTCTACATAATCCATCATACAAAATGTAATCAAATGGAAAAGTCTCTTTTTTTTAACTTGTTTTATCAGTTTTAATCTTTTAACTTTATGCATCAAGCAAAAATTTAATTATATGCAACATTCTCTGACTTGAATAAATTAGTTTAACATTTAAACCTATTTTCTGCACATTCCAGCACATAAAATAAAATATTTTTTGTGTTTACACTCAGTCTTTCAAATAGATGCAAGTAAAAAACAGCAGAAAATAAATAAAGTCAAAGACTCAGCGGTCCTGTTGCTCTATTTTCACCTGTAAAGCAGGACTGCGGTAGGCAGAGGTTTACCCTGGTGCAGGTGTGCTGCGGTCAGTTGAAGAATCCGCGAGTGTCTCTGTGAATTTCCCATTACGTCGTTGCGCACTCGGTGCTTGCTTGGAAGTTTAGGGATTTTTTCGCTGTAAAAAGAAGTTTTCTTCCCACGCACGACGGACGCTAATGTTTTTGTCACTTTTTACGGAATCAAACTCAAAGTAAGGTCAGTACTTCCACGCTTTAAACGCTGCACGCTCATACTCTCTCCCACAATCGATATGTGATCCATTGTTGATCTGCACACAGCTGTTGTCACCAACGGCGCACTCGCTTACGTCACTGTCGTGAGACATTCTCGCAAAAAAACTCACGGTTTTAGTAACGCAGCGTTCCTACGGGAAAGTAACGGTAATCTAATTACCGATTTTGCAATAGTAATCCCTTACTTTACTCGTTACTTGAAAAAAGTAACGCGTTACTGCCCATCTCTGGCTGCCACTGTGTTGGTTTTTCTTGTAGCCATTATTTGAGAGGCTGGTGAGCACCCTCAGCACCCCTCCTCCTCATAAATGTTTTTATTGGTGCAGTCAATGCTCTCGTGTAGGAAAGAGTCAGTACTCGTGAAATCAAACATTGAATTTTCTCTTGAGGTTTAATTATCTGCACCTCTGTGTGTGTTGAATAGGTTTAGAGGGACTCTTGATGTTTTATATGTGCTGTTTAGCTGGCAGCTCTTATCATTTGTAGTGTTTGACCTCCATACATGAACCTCTGGATCATTTTTTCATCTCTACTCTCCTCCTGCTTTCCCTCCAGGTCATGAACTTTCTGAAAAAGATGGCGGGAAACGAGTATGTGGGTTTCAGCAACGCCACGTAAGTCCTCCCTCCACATCGCCTCCTTAAAATCACCCAAGTTTACTTATCCTTGCCCTGCAAACCCCCGAACCGAGCTGACCTAAACACCACCGTAATAACCTTCACAGGCTCATTACAGGAAGCATAAACTGTGAAAAACACCTTAATTAACTGGGATCAAATTAACAAGCACACAGGCCATGTTTTAAATGGCTTATGTTCACGAGAAGTCAGATATAAGCAGGACTGTCTTATAATACCTGCTCAGAACAACAACAATAATAATTAATCGTGTAAAAAAAACCCTTTTCTTTATACAAAAAGGCTGAAAATTGTTTACAGAAACATCATTTTGGTCCTCAGTGACCCACATCTGTTGTGTGCTGAGGACTTCCACAGGTGCTGATGAGGTTTTAAAGGTTTGCATGATTTATGACGGCTCGTGTTGCAGTGTCATCACATGATTGCGTGAGCTGTGGTTATGTTGTACACATGAAGGCCGAGGTCTGTGAATACCAGCACAGCACTGAAATAACACACACACGCTACCTTCATCTGTAATGGGAGTGCTCTTCTTTGTGTGACAGATTCCAGTCTGAGCGTGAGTCAGGAGACAGGAACTTCGCCATCGGCTACTACCTGAAAGAAAAAAAGGTTTGTCTTTGTGATTCTCCTCTCTGAAAACCTGGAGAGAATTTAGAGTTTAAACTAGCCTCACGTTTCTGCTTATTTTGCCACTGAAGCTTGAAAGTTTACAGCCAGCAGCTCAGCATGTAATGCTTCTCGCCCCTTAACTACGTTCATGCATAAATGAGAAAAATCTGCATATTTTTGATTCAGCTGATTGTAACCCTCCTGATTTGCCTTTTGGTAGGAGTCAGCTAAGACCCCTGAGACTTTTTTTAAACGTATGAATGGAAAAACTGCAGCATCAGTTTAGAACAGAAAAAACCTGGTGGTGTTGTTCTTATCTAGGACACAGCAGCCTGGTTTTTGCCGGGATCACAGATCAGTAACATAAATACAATCAAACAAGGTGAGCCATGTTCTGGCCGAGCTCCTCGTTTGATTAGCGCGAGTGCTGCAAGTTCAGCTGGACTTTCCCAGAAATAAACTCATCTGCAGATGCAAGACAGCAAGAAAGACGTCAGTCAGTCACCGTGTGTCCAAGTCCATGTGTTTCTGAGGAAAGAACAAGATGAAAAGAGTTTTGGGATTTTTTTTTTTCCTGTGAAGAAAACAACAGTTATTCTTTGAAACAGTAAACCTTTGATCAGGTGGTCTGGTGTAAAACGAGTCTTTAATGGGGCTGACGGCACTCGTAAGCTGTGACGGATCAAAGATGATGGAGAGATGATGGATGCATATTAGAGGAAGTGGAGACTGTGAAACACATATTTAAAGGGTTTCAGCCCTTTGGCTCTTGTACCTGATGCTTTCAAGTCTCTTCAGCATGAGAGCATGGTTATTAAATGTTTTTTTTTCTCCTCTCTGCAGTGTTTCCCAGAGGGGACAGACATGACCTCTGTACTGGACTTGTACTTTCAAGTGAGTGTAACTTTAGCCTCTTCCAGTATTTATACATTTTTAATGAGAGGATATCATTAGGTTGTTTTCCTGCTTCATTGCTGAGCTGCTTCCTGCTATTGATTTTTATCCTCAACAGTAAAGCTTCCTGACCAGTTGTTTTCACCGCTTCTTTCTGTGTGATACATACATAGCTTCCAGACCACGAACAGATGGTTTTACCTCTATATGCTGTTCCAGTATCTCCCAAACCAATCAGATGGATTTATTTCCATCATTTCCACCCTTTACTTTCACTTTTCTGTCACCTCGCTTTGTAAATCAAGCTGCAGTAACAGAGTTATTGTCTCTGCCTCTCCAGCTCTGCTCCATTGAGGTGACATGTGAGAGTGCCAGTGTCATGGCGGCCACCCTGGCCAACGGGGGTATCTGCCCAATCACGGGCGAGCGTGTGCTGAACCCAGAGGCGGTGAGGAACACGCTGAGTCTGATGCACTCCTGTGGCATGTACGACTTCTCAGGGCAGTTTGCTTTCCATGTGAGTGAAACACAACACGGGTTACTGGTGTTTTGATTTATTAACTGTTTGTATTTTCAGAATTTTTAATTAGACTTGGAACGATGATTGTTAAAACTGCAGGAATATGCAATTTATTAAACAGCAGTGCCTAAAAATAGTTCAGAGTGCTTCAACAAGCAGACAGTAGCACTACAGGTGATTTAAAAAAAATATAACAGTGAACAAAAACCTTAAATAAAGCACTGCAGATATTAAACAAAATAAGAGATGATGTCGAGGAGACAAGGCTTCATCAGGTGCAATGATCATCTAAACTGAGAGCAAACAGGGAAAAAAGTTTGAGTGTTTGTCCTTAAAAATGGACATAAGTGTTCTGGAGACATACTCAAGATGTGGATCCAAAATAAATAGTTTATAGCTGATGATATTAAACTAAAAAAACAAATTCATGAAGCTCAGGTGAAGTTTTTTCACACTTGTTTTCTTACGGAGTTTAGCATATTGTGGAGCTAACGTTCTTTTTTGAAGCATGGGTTGTTGTTTTCGGACAGTTTTGTCTTTAAACATTTCTGGTGCAACCAACAATTCAAAATGTAACTAAGCTTCCTCTGGTGATAATCCAGCTCTGCATAAGCATGACATTCAAAATCCATCCCAGTTAAAACTGTTAAACATAATGAGATGTCTTTTGTTACTTTTAAAAAGCACCACAATTGTATTAATACTGTTAATACAGTGTTTACTGTATTAACAACCCTCAACCGAAGGGCCCATGTGATTGGATATCAGATTTTAAAGTCGTGATAGTGTTAGATTATCTGTGTTAGGTAGTTTTAACCATATGAATTCTCACATTAAACCACAGCTAGAGTATCTCAGAGGAAATGATCAATAAACGAGGCACAACGACTTTCATCCTGAGTCGGTGGGAAATGGATTTCTGGACTCTGAAACTGAACAGAAAAACGAAGGCACTGTTGCTTTGGATCTGACACAAAAAATCTAAATAACTCTTAGGGATTTCTGAGAATATTCAGTGTATCGTGAGATTTACCATCGCTGTGTTGATGTACTTTGTCACCGTCGTGCTGCTTCTGCACACACAGCCAGCCTTTCTGTAACTGCTTTGTTTCCCTGCTGCAGGTCGGCCTGCCTGCCAAGTCTGGAGTATCAGGAGGGATCCTGCTGGTTGTGCCCAACGTGATGGGCATCATGTGCTGGTCGCCTCCGCTCGACAAGCTGGGCAACTCGGTCAGAGGGATCCAGTTCTGCACGGTACGTGATGCCCGGAGAATAAACACTCCGCCTCGAGACAATATTGCACCTCCTTGTTTATTAACTTAAATATTTTACAGCAGCAGAAGGAGCAGAATTGCTTTTAGGAGCTGAAAGTGGCCTTTCATTGCAGGGATGCTCTTTCCCATTAGTGTGGTTCATATTCGAATTCGAATGAGCACCCCGGCTACTTTGCATTGAAGTCTAAGCAGCAGTCATTTTAGATCAGACCCAAAACATTAGCAGAGTCTGAACCGCTCAGCGTCACATTAACACACACAAGATGTAAGACTTCACTTTTAATTTTAATTGAATTTTGTTTACGTTTTTGTTTTCTTTTCATTCATCCATCATCTCTTTTGTTTACCTAGTCCAGGGTTGTGGCAGGGCTGGAGTTTCCCACCTCTCACTAGGTGGCAAGACACCATTTTAGCTTTTCTCAGCTGCTTTGTTAGTTTTAGTCTTTCTGTCTTTGTATTTCAGGACCTGGTGGAGCTTTTCAACTTCCACAACTACGACAATCTGAGGCACTTCACCAAGAAGCACGACCCTCGCAGAGAAGGAGGCGACCAGCGGGTAAGGACAAACGCCGCCTCGTCAGGCTCATGTGACAGCACACCTCTCCAGCAGCTTCCTGTAGTCTCAGCTGTTTGCACTGACCTCCATAACTGCACGCACAGTAGCCCCTAAACTGTCCCTGTTCCTCCTTCGGGTGGAAGAGCTGCATAAAGTGAGTGGAGTATATTCGTTTACTGCATATATTTAACATACAAGGAGCCAAATCTTCAGTTAAAAGACACCTGGAGCCAAACTCAGTCTGATCGTTCAGAACATGTCTGGTAGATGATGCAGTGTTTCCCTCACATTTTACATTCAGAGTGCCCAGAACCTTTTTCTGAGGAAACTAAAGTATTTCTTCAGACCGTAGCGTGCACTTCCACAATGGCGAGCACTGGTGAAGCTTTTTTCCGTTACTCTGCTGACGTAGCTGCGGCTTTTTCCATCATGTGACTTTATAAAAACTGGGGTCCAGGGTGCATCCGGGCTTTCGCCATCTCTACTTTCTGTTTAAGCAAGTAAACACAAATGGGTTGAAATGATTAAAAATAAGTGTTCTCCTTTTCTGATTATCACTGTGTTTTTTTTTAAAAGCTCTAGCTCGCTTCATTAGTACGACTAAAAAACTGAAGAATAAAATGCCTAAAAAAAATCAAGCAGCGAGCATGTCGGATGATGTGAACCAGGTGTAATAACGGCAGGATTTCGTCAACTCTAAAAATCTGAAAGAAAACTGTTTTGCTCAGGTGGATGGTCACTTAGTGTCCTAAGTGTGTAGTCCTGAGTCACCTGAGCTACAAATGTAAAAGTGGAAAAAGACGATTTTGTGGACAGATTTGTTTGCTGAGTTACTGACTTACTGCTTAATCTGCTGCTGGACTTTAATCACAATCTATTGATTAGATAGAATCTAATCTATTGTATAAAAATACTACTTTTAAAGTTTCTATAATGCTATATGTCAAATTTACTTTATTTATTATGCCAGCTCTTTTACTTTGATTCCTTCTGCTAATGCAGGCGCAGAGCTTTATAGCTACTCTGTGTCAGAGCCAGCGTAAATATGCTAACTTATTGTTACATTTTGTTGGTAATAACAACAAAAATGTAAACAATTTTAGTTTTATTAATGCAAAAACGAAGAAGAAGAAAGCGTGGTCTTACTGTGATGAAAATGCCCCGCTGCAGAGTCACATGTGGTTAAAGATTTAAATTAACACCTGCTGTTGAGCTGTGTTTCGGTTACTATAGGGCCTAAAAGTGTTTTATAGCTCTATAAACAAAGATGTCTGACCCCTGGTAGGGATATAAGTTGTCAATATGAGCAAGCAGGTGTGTTGTGTTATTACATTATGCAGTATTTTCGGTATATAGTGCTCCATTAACACTGCTGAATGTGTGGGAAACACTGTGAAAACTGATGGCTCCATTTTACTTCCAAGTGTTGCAGCGATCCACCCAGCACATAAACGCAGGCAGAAACGGAGATTTGAGACTAATTTATTATCCGTGTCAATAACAGCAGCAGACCTTCGGACCTATGGATTACGAGAGCCTCCAGCAGGAGCTGGCTCTGAAAGCCCCTCTTTGGAAAAAGGTGTCCCCCGCTGAGTCGAACGAGGACAGCTCCACCACTGTAGTCTATAGGATGGACAAAGTCATCGAGTGAAACTTTTAAAACAAACAAACAAACAAACAAAAACAGACGCCCCCACCTCGCCTGATCTCCCAACAACGCGACGGCATCGTCTCCTCACCCTCATATTTATGTATAAATTATGTAGAGGATTATTTATTGCTGGTGAAGCGGTTACTAGGAAACTTGTTTTTGATTTTGTCTGTGCTGGAAAAATGGGATCAGCTTATTATTATTATTATTATTATTATTATTATTATTATTATTATTATGAACTCCAAATGACCTCCATTTGCTTCGTTGCCTTAGCGACGTGACAAGGATCTGATGTGTAACGTACGCACTTCGCTCTCGTTTTATCTCAACACACTTTTATCTTTATTTTCTTCTTCATCACGTCAGAGTTTTCTTTTTAACAATGTCGGCTAATGCTGCGTTCACTCTACGACCCAAAACAACAGCTGCTTGAGAGTAAACACTGACTTTAAATTTAGGGGTGTGTTACGAGTGATTAAATGAATATTTTAGCCGTGATTGATATGTTTTATTTTCCTGGTTATTATTATTATTTTTTTTTTTTTCCCACTTTTGTGACATTTGGCTCCTCGATTTAAAATATAGATGAAGAACATTAACAAATGTCATTCACAAGTGTTGCGTTATTTTGCAGATCTTTGTGTTTTCTGTTAAAATAATACTTGATTTGTGCCTGCTTCCATTTCTTTGACATTAACTCGACTATGAAACAGACAGAAGTCGTGAGGACTTTCAGCTCGAGTTGAGTTTGTTTGTGTTTGATGATGTGGTTGATACTAACAGAGGGCAGTTTTCTCGCAGTCAGGTGACAAAAGCATTGGGCTGTTTCTTAGGTTTGACTTGTTTGCCTGCAGCTTCCTGACATGCTTCTGAATTCTGAGGAAGGAAAGGCGAGTAAAGTCAGTCGTGTAGGTTCAGTTAAAGTCTCTCGTGGCTTCATACAACCATTAACTCCCTTGCACAGCTCACAAAAGTATGCAAACACGATGTCTCCATGTAGAAATAAATCTGCTAAATGTGAATGCAGCATTTATTTACTACAAAGGTGACGATTCATGTCCCTCACCTGAAATTGCGTCGGAAGTTCTGCGAGCAGATGGAGCTGGCACTTCCAGAAAAAAATCAGACGTACTAACCGTGGATGAACTTAATCTGAGGCTTTTATCTGCTCTAGTCCAGTTACAGGATAAAGTCATCAAATAAAACCCTTTTTCTCAGCCACAGTTCATTTCAGTAATGACCAAAGCGATTATCGAGTCAAACACGAGCCTGCTGGGTGTGCGAGTGAGCTGTTAACCAAAAAAATACAGCATGGCTAGCTTCACACGTGGAGTTGTTTCCATAAGCAGCAGGTCAGTGAGAAACAGCTGAAGGAGAACGGATCACATGTTGGATGTGCCGTCACATGCCATTATTTATGTTTGCATTGAGTTACCGCTGTTGTGCCATGATGCTTTTACTGTGTGAGACTGCAGGAATTTATGAAAGTCAAAGGAAACAATCCGACTAAAAGCCGTCTGTGCACAGCAGTTTCTGCAGAACTCCACCTGCAGATCAGATTATAAGACTCCATCTCACTACACTCTTGCCAGATTCTCATTAATAGACACAAAATAAGTTTCTGTGCACTACAGTTTCATGAGGGACCGGCACTTGTGCAGAAATGTGGCTAAAATCCTGAAACACTGCAGCCCCATCAGCTCACCTGTGCCCGTAACACATCCATGGCTTTTACATGAATCATGTAGCGAGCAACTATTCCCTCCCTCTGACTTCCCGTGTTGTGTTTTACTCTATTACATCAAAGTACCAGAATTACTAGTATTAGTACAATTACTGTTGACCAGAAATACGCTGAGCTCAGCTCGAAAGGTTCCTGCTGAAGTTTTAGTTCTGAACTAACATCCACCTTTCTGATAACCTCTCCGCCTGGCTGTCCAAGTACATTAATGCTCCCAGCAACCCGTCAGGTGCAGGATGAAACATGATTTTTGTGTTTGTGTGGCTTAAACAGCAGTAAGCCACCTGCCACAAACTTGAAGAAATCATGTTAATTAAAACCAGATCCGTTAATCAGCAAAAACAGCTGAGTGCAGGTTTTGGTGGGTCTCTTCAGTAAATCCTGACTGCAGGATGGTTAGTGAGTCTGGCCCTTTCAGTTTTAGAAGCTTTAGTCTGCTGAGGAGCTGCTCTTCTCTATATATGTCACTGAAAACTTTGTTTAAAATAAAAAAATTCATAAATCTGTAGAAAAGAGGTGTTAACCGGTGTGTGTCGATGTTCCAGCTCGAGGAACAACGTTCAGTGTTGTTTGGGAAGTTTTCAGAGTCTTAGTCTCATCAGTTTAGGCAACATTTCTTATTTCTGGATGTTCGTAGCAGCAGGCGTGTGTAGCTATCAGCTGTGCATCTGCACACGAGTGATCTTCAGCTGCAGACCAAAGAGTGTGTTTGAATTTTTACTTCAGACGTTCCGGGTTTATCTCACGAGCTCCTCTGTAAATATAAGTACTTGCACATAAATGTCGCGCCAGCGGATGCCTTAGTTTCTCTGCACCGTGAAGCAGGAGGAGGTGTGTGTTTATTAATCACTGTTGAAACTGAACATGTGTTTGTAGGTTTGAGCTCAGAGTGATGCTGCTGGAGCCGTTACCACCATGTTTTTGTTTTTTTTCCTTTTTTGTTAAACTTCTGCTGGTCATGTGGGTGTTACAGGTGAAACGTATTCAAAAGCCTCAGTCATCATCAGTGTTGCTGGATTATTATAATCTGAAGATTATTATCACATAAAAAAGTTATTTTCTCGTGTAGTGATCAAATGTATGAACGCTTAAATGAACTCCCCCGCATGTGTTGTTGGTTGTGAAGTTCGCTGTTCGACTGATTTTGCTGATTTTAGCTGAATTGTTAGTTATGAAAAATTGACACTGCGTTTAAAATGCAAATTATTATAAAGAGATTTTTAAAAAATATATAATTGCCAAACAATTAGAGAAAATTATGATGTAGCTGCACTTTATTTTTATTTTTTTAGTAAAACTATTGAATGTACAAACTCTTGAGTCACTGGAAAACCGATCTAATGAGGAGGCGATGCGTATGCCGGTTTAGGCTACACAGATCCTGGGTGCTGAGCATACGGAGATAAAAATACTGTGTAGCTTGAACCCGGTTTAACGTACAAAGCTCATTTTATTCCCATTTAAATCAACCATATGTGCAGAGTTTTTCCAGAGTGCGTGACTTTTACGAGCAACCAACCACTCGCTTGTTTTACTTCCCTCACATGTGAGCGAGGCCTTTACCATAACAACAGTTCCTTTTTTTTGTTTTTATGGACGTTTCATTAATCAGTTCACTAAAAAAACTACACTTTTAAGACTAACGTAATTAATTGTTTTAGGACTTGATTAAACGCTGCGCAGCTCGTCGGTTTGACAGGAATAGTTTATTTTCCTGATTCACTCGGTCTTAGCTCGGCATTTCCTTCTTTTGGCCGTGAGCGAAACGAGTCGCTCTCCTCTTCTTTAAAATATTGACTTTTACATCTTTGATGCTCAGTTCATTGGCACAAAAATCTGAATTTGAGAGCCAGAGATAAAAACTAAAGGGACCTGCATTGGGGGGAGACTAAACCGATCCAGCCAATCAGGACTAATTATCAATCGCATCTGTCCTTCTTTGTTTTGGAAGAATAACACATAAACCTTGTGTTTGTGTTATTCAGTGTTGGGTGTAACGCGTTACTAAGTAACACGTTACTGTAATTGAATTACTTTTCCACTGAAAAAGTAGAGTAACTGATTACTGTTCATTTTTAGGTATTTTAATTACAGTTACTTACAATGTACTTGCGTTACATTGTAAAATAATTAAACTCGCTGAATATCATTATTTAATTTCAATAATTTATCTTCTAAAGGGTAAAAATAAACTCTGCCGCTTTAACATCGCTGTAGTGCAGCTGCGCGTCATTTCGCACCAGTTTGCTGCTGCATAGTCGTATTCTAAAGCGGAAGATGTCGGACTCGGCTGAAGCGAGTGGCTGTTTTATGAAATGGACCTATTCCCGTCTCTTCACTTTTCTGAAACAAGCAGACAAGAATATTACAGTAATATGTAAAAACTATCGGCTGCTGTTAATAGCACGAGTAATCTACTGAAGCGCCTGACAGGAGAGCACAGACGAACACTTCTGAGTGATTCTTGTTCATCATCCATGGATAACACCGCGGCAACTCCTGCTAAGCAGGCAAAACCTGATTTTACTTCAGCAGCACAGAAAGCGTCTGAAGGTCAGCTTAAAAAAATAACTGCAGGCTACATTGTGGAAGAGATGCTACCGCTGCGTACTGTAGTCTCCGTCTTTAAAAGAAGACTAAGAAGTATTTAGTTAAATTACTTATTGAGTAATTAAGTTACTTTTCAGACACAGTAATTAGATAAGTATTTTAAATACAATATTGATTAAGTAATTAGTAATTAATTACTTTTTTAAAGTAACTTACCCAACACTGGTGTTATTCTTCAAAAAAACAAACAAAAAAACCCTGATTATTCCAATCAGAATCGTGACAGCGGGGCTTTTGAATGCAGCGTCAGTGGAAATCATCAGATCTGTATTATGAGTCTGTGTAAAGCTTTGTTCGGTTTGCACCATGAAAGTAGATAAAATGAAGAACGGCTCGATCCAAACCCGAGTGTTAGAAAATCAAAGATGATTAAATTCTAATGGTGCAAATTTAACAAAAGGACTCGTCTTTGCACAGACCTTCATGTCATGTATGAGTTTGTTTTCTGTTGTCTGCATGATTTTTTTTTTTTTTGTCAATTTTCATCCTTGTTTGAATCCTTTTCACTGTCTCTCTTTTGTTAATTTGTGTCTTGAACATGTGTGTTATCCCTTTGTAAATTAATAAAAGATTTAAAAGTGATCACTACCATCAAAGTTTGGTGACCTCGGAACTGTGAGGTTAGATTTTTATATAAAGACAAGCAGAAGATAAAATGACCTGAAAATGTGAAACCAAACAGTTCCCAGCTCACAGCTGTCATACTTTTATATGTTTCTGTTTGTGAAGTCTCCATGAGCTGCCTCTTTGTTCTGGACGTGCAGACGTGACAGTAAAAATGGTGTCGATATTATTTTTGTTGCCTTGTTGTTTCTTGTATTAAATGAAATAAAGCATCTGTTTTAAACCGTCTCCCCATCTGAGCTCGCAGCGGTTCTTTAACAGAAAACACCCTTAACTTGAAGATTCATGAAGTCGTCCCTCTTTCTAAGGTTTATAAATCAGGACATAACCTAAGAATTCACCACATTATTCTAGTTATGTAAATATAACCTCACTGCTTCCACTGAAATTATCAGCCAGGTGCTGCTAGTTAAAGCACTTCATTAACTGCTCATCAGGTGTGAGTGGAGCGTTCAGGTGTGTTAACATAATGCCTCAGAGGAAAGATGGCAGTGATCAGAGAAGTACCTGTTGCTGACCAGCAATCTGGAAAGGATTGTAAGACCAAATGTTTTTAAATCCATTGTAATACAGCGTGACAAATTATTCATAATTAGTAAACATTCAAGACTGCTGGTTCAGGCTGGCCCAAAAAAGATCTAACAAGCATGGATTATTTGGAAGAGCTGCCAGGAGCGTCGTCTCCCTAATGAGAACGTTGCAGCACAGCTTAGGTTCATAAAGCTGCATCTAAACAAACCAAAAGACTTCTGAAACCGAAGTGGAAATATTTTGTCGACCAAACAGCACGTCAGCACAGGCACCTCATTCCAACAGTCAACCATCAGTACTCCAGTTTTACTGCATTCTGACAGACACGCAAATGCATTTACGGCTCGTCTGCAGGTGTTTTTGTTCACATGGGTTTTAAGGTGCCTGGTTTACCTTTTAGAGAGACATTAGAGAGTTAATGCTTTTATTTTTTTAATTCGATTTGTTTTTCGAATGTCACGTGTGTGAGACTCTGTCTTTTGATTATTCTGAATATTCTGCCTTTACGTACTTGCACCTCAGTAGCCATCTTGGTTAATGGCCCCACTTTAAGTTAAGGTTGAAGCTTTGTTTGCTTTTGTAAACATAAGATAAAAACTTGTTCATCCAGGTGATTTAGTTTTACTTTAATTTGTGTTGTTTTGCACGAAAGAACAATTTTTTTGTGCAAAAATAACAAAAAACACCTCATGAGTCCTGTACTTGGGAAGCTTGTCTCCTCAAGCTTATCTTAGTTTGGTGACATGATCAGAAATTTGTAGCTATTTTAAATAGATTATACAAAAAAGACAAAAAGTTTTTTTTTTGTTATTTCCAAATATTTGTCAGGTTAGGGGTTTTAAGTATATAATTGTTTTATCAAATATAATAAATAAGTGAATAAATAAATGAGTGAAATAAGCTTTAGTTTCCTTTTTATAATCGTCACACACACCAGTCCAGTTTTTATGGTAAGCTAAGCTAAACTTGCGGGGCTCCGTACTAACTACAGCACACACAGTCACACCCATCGATTGATGTGGAAAGAAGTCACAGCCAGCAGCTCCTTCAGAGCACAGAGAAGCTAAACGCTGACCTTTGAGAAGATCGTCCATGTGAGTGCGCAGTGACGTGTCACATGACAGCAAGGAGAAAAATAGTTCTCAGGTGTTTTTGAAGGACCACCATTCCTCATTTTTGTCATGTCACACCACATAGGCATGTGACTTTTGGCTCCCTGCCACCAGCAAAACAAACAGATCACAGAATGAGGCTATACTGTACCTTTGGAGAGGTGAATGTTTGGAGGATGTGTTGATGTTGAATTAAGCTTCCTGAAGGTGACAAGCAGCCATCTGTTACTGCATTCATCAGTACTCCAGTTTTGCTGCATTCTAACGTACAAGAAGACATGCAAATATATTTACGCCTCGTCGGCAGGTGTTTTTTGTGCACCTGGTCTGGGTTTTTAGGTGCCTCGTTTACCTTTTAGAGAGACATTAGAGAGTTAACGACTTTCGCACGTGGCTTTGATTTTTGATTAAAGGTCATGTATGTGAGACCCTGTCCCCTGATTATTCTCACCATCTCAAACACAGACTGTATACAAAAGATGGGCATCACCATCAGCTTAATCACTTTTTTAAACTAGGTGTCAGGAGTATAGGGTAAATCTTAAGCGCTCGTTTTGTGGCGACCTGTCAACCACGCAACCTGTCACGCATCACTTTGGTAACTTGCAGACTTCCAGGTTCTGGTTGCCTAAGTAACCGCCCCCTCCAACTTATTGGTATCTTTCCATCTCCTTCGATCACTGCGCCCCTTGCCAGCTCCTTTGCGCATGCCCTTTAAAGAATATTCTTCCTTTACATACTTGCACCTTAGTAGCCATCTTGGTTAATTGCCCCACTTTAAGTTAATGTTGAAGCTTTGTTTGCTTTTTTAAACATAAGATAAAAATGTGTTCATCCAGCTGATTTAGTTTTAATTTCATTTATGTTGTTTTGCACGAAAGAACTTTGGGTTAAAAAAAAAAGGCCCAAGATAAAATAAAGAAGGATTATTATGGACTGTGAATCATACAAAGCTACTCTGAGAGGTAAATGCTCCTGTCACATTCCAAGCCTAATGTTAGTTAATATTACCTAATTCAATGATGTCGAGTTCAAAAGTACCAATAAAAATATTTACTCGTGCACATTTTTGCCACAAATCAGAAAACTGTATGTGCTCATGTTTATTTTAGCCTCTCTGATACAATTTGCATATTTTCATTGGACTACCAAACGAGGACGAGGTTAGGACAACAAAATCAGAAGATTTCACTCAAAGGCCAATTTGTACAAACCAAGGTTAATTTACTTAACTAAAACTAAAGAAATAAAACTAGATGTGAAACTAGTTTACCCTGTAGAGAAACATTATGACACTGGACAGTTACAGGCTTTGTGCGAGACTGATTATTTTTTGAATCTCAAACACAAATTGTATTGAAAAGATGGTTGTAACCATTAGCATAAACATTTTTTTAAACCAGTCCTCACAAGTGAATGAATGAGTGAAGCGCTGCCTGCAGTAAAACAGAAAAACACTAATTAAAAACAAGAAAATCCACTCTGGAATAAACTGAAGCTAAAGTGAAAGAAAGACTAAAAGTCTAAAAGAAAACTATGAACACTGCAACGACTCTGGTACAAATGAGTACATCTTAAAATAGAAGATTATCTGAAAACAAAACATGATACTGTGGAGCGAAAAGATCAGAATAACAAAATACAGAGATGGTCAAACTCTTAAAAATGTCCATTTTAGGCTGTTTTGATGAATATCTGCAGGTTTTCTGAGTCCCTGTCTCTTTTTTTCGATTGTGTAAATCTTTTATTTGGACCAAAACTTTACGTTTCTTCAGCTCTCTCCTCACATAAATAATCCTGTTCAGGAGAAACTCTCCCAGCAACCCTTCTGATAAAGGATTAACAACATTAATTCACAGACTGCAGCTCTGACAATGTGAAATACTAAAAACTGAATGTTAATGATTTGATTTGATTTTTTTCTGTAGAGCCCTCTCCATGTTTGTATTCTTATTTTCTTCACATGTTTTACTTTGAAGTTTTGCTCATAGGAAATGATTCATTCCTGTTTGGTGGTAAGTTATGACCAAACCGTGGATCTGTGATTGAAATAGTTAGTGCTGTTGAATTATAGCATTGTGGTGATTAAATGACTAATTTCTTCCAAAATAATCATAAAAAATAAATGTGTGATTGACTTCCTTTCAGTGCTGCTTGAGATGTGTGGCGTTAGATTAGATGTGTGTGGAGTAATTCCTTCGTGAGTCTTTCAGCTCTTATGCAGCTGCCTGTGTGTTTTGGTTTAATGGTGTGACCCTGAAAACGTCCCGTTTCCGTCCACAGGTCAAGTCTGTCATCAACCTGCTGTTTTCCGCCTACACTGGGGACGTATCAGCCCTGAGGAGGTGAGCAGCTCACACAGCTTTTAATAAGAGAGCAGTTCAGATTTAGTCACGTCTCGCCCCCCCAGTGGAGCTTTTTAATAACATCTACATGAAAGAAAGACTCCTCTGGCTGCACGAGGAAGCACCTTGGTGACCTCAAGTGGCAGAAAAATGAACTTACAGGTGTCCCTGTGGAGTTTTTACATCTGACCTCATGAAAGTCTCATGAAACGTTTGCACTATTTTCAAAAATAGTTTAAAGTGTGGCTCTGCATCCATGTTTGCAGCCTTCTTCACCTGTTAACGATCAATTTTGAGTTAAGGACTTAAAATATTTTTCATCATTTTTTTAATCTACAAGAGTCTGCAAACAAACATGGATGTCGTTTTATGGGCTCGGTCTGGTTGTTAGACTTTTGTTTGGAAAGTCGTGTTTTCAGGCTGTTACAAAGAAGTAAATTTAACCTGATTTCAACAATGAATTCACTTTTACCTGTTGAGTAATTTTATGCTGGTTAGAGGTGTGTAAATGGGGAAAGAAGCACTGTGAGGGCGACTAAGATTTCACCATGGAGATTAAGCCTCACTTATCATTTTAATGTAGCTGTAAAACCTTCTGTAAACCTCTGTGATGCTTCAGCGTTTGTTTGCTTTGAAAACTCAAAGGATCTAAAAATGATGAATGTCAGAGTGACCACGCCCCTCAATTTAACCCTTAAAAAATATTATAAGCTATTAAAATATTTCCCCTCCTGTAAACTTGATATGAAGGTGTTTTGTATCAGGCTGTAAACATGTTTATTTCTGCTGTGAAGTTGCACCTTTTAACATTGGAGTCTGTGGGGGCTGACTCAGTGCTGGAGCCTCTGGTGGCCACTAGAGGAACTGCGGTTTGTGGCTCTAGCCCTGCTTGGTTATTTGAAACTTCTGGAAGAAACAGAAAACAAAAAACTGCTCCAAAACTGGACAGGAAGTCATAAAACAGAAGGAAATCGTGTATCCTAGATCAGCTCTCCATATAAAATGTATTATTGCTGCTTTCTGAAGGTAATTTCCTAGGAAAAGATGTTTCAGGCTGTAACACCAGGATGTTCTTTAACCTCCAGCCTGAGACTGAACTGTGCAGCAGTTAGAGGGGCATACAGAGTTGTTTACTGGTCCTTTGTGTGTGCAGGTTCGCGCTGTCATCCATGGACATGGAGCAGAGGGACTATGACTCGAGGACGGCCCTGCACGTTGCAGCAGCTGAAGGTAACATTCAGCCTGAGGTCAGTCAGTAAGTAGACACAGCTCGCCCTCAAATACTCTTTAAAGTCTGATCCTGTGGTCTGGAGCTGTTTCCATGATGTATATAAATTACATATATGGAAACAGCAAAGTTTCAAGGTAAGAAGTAGACATAAGATACAGACGCTGCAGAAAAATACAGTCTTTAAGAGGAGTTATGCATCAGGAGAGCCAATTAAATTCAAGCATGCACCCTTTTCACAGTATAACAAGGTAAAAGTAATTTGTAACATCTGCCCTGCTTCCATTAGGACACATAGAGGTGGTTCGCTTTCTGCTGGAGGCTTGCAAGGTGAATCCAGTACCCAGAGACAGGTGAGTCTTTACTACCTGTATTTATACTGATTATAATAATGAGCTTTGAAGCAGAATTTCCAGCCTTTGAGAAAAGTCTCAGTGTGGTTAAAAAATAAATAAAATTCATCCTCCAAGCTCAGATTCTGATAGCTGTGGAGAACCAAACATGCCAAAATCATAAATAATATAAATAAATGAAACATTTTAAATAATAATAATCTATTTTTGTATGCTAAATTATTTATTCACCAGTTTACCATCAGTTTATGTGTATTTATTTGTGTAATAATTTCTCTCCCATTATGTAAATGAGGCAGTGTGCCACTGGGTTGGCCACAAAGAAATGTGTTGCTTCATTAAATAATAAATTGTAAATCTGAATCAGAAAGGTTTAAAATATAGAGGCTAGAATTCTATAAATAAATTATTAAATTGAAGCCAAATAGTATTTGTACATTTTTTCCCCTATTTTGCAACATATTGTAGTTTTTTTTGTGTGCGTGTCTTTTTTGCTAGGCTAGGCAAACTCCTTCTAAAATAAATAAATTGAGAAATTGTTGTGAAGGTGAACTCATGCAATATCTAATAAATGCCTACACATATTTGTTATTTATTATTAATTTATCTACTATTAATTTTAGTCCTAATCTTTTGTCCTGTGACAGCTGGGAGAGGCTCCAGCCCCCCTGTGTCCCTGAAATGGATAAGCAGAAGAAAATGGATGGATGGATGAATATTAATCTTGGTTATTAATTTCCTTTAATAGTTTCTTTTAATTCTGGGTGTTTTCGGTCCTCCATACCCACCTGCAGGGTTACATCTCTCTTTTTTTTATCAAACATAAAGTGTATTCTTTAACCTTTTAATTTGTTTTTGCACAGATGGGGAAACACGCCAATGGATGAGGCGGTGCATTTCGGCCACCACGACGTGGTCACCATGCTGCAGCAGTACCACGAGAAATACAGCCCGCCCTCCGATGACGAGCACAAGACTAGCCCTGAGAAGAGCCTGGACAGCCTTCTGTGAGACCTGCTGCAGGTTGCTACGGAGGACCGGAGGAGGAAAAACTTTGTAGCCCAACGCTCAGGCTTCTGTTGAATTATTTAGCTGCTCTGCTGTGATTTGATTTTTGGCCGTAAATGGTTGCTTGTTCACGTCTATCGAAATGTGAGCGTGAGCGGCTTAAACTCATATCTAAAGTGTTTACGGTATTACTCCTGTAATCTCACAGTACTGTAAACCACATTTCTAGGATGTACCTTGTACTAGTTTAGTATTTTGTTCGTTTTACTCTCACTGTACATGTGTTGTAAACTGTGTGGAAATTATGGTGTAAATTATGCGATGTGTAGTTACGGGTGTGCTTGATTTACATTCCTGCCTCTGTGCTCATTTGCGAGGTCACCAGCAGGTTCTCAGAGATTGTACTCCAGAATGTATTTTTCAGTGGAAAAACTTGCAATAGAAACAGTTTGTATTTATTTCAGACTTTCTAAAGATGGAAATTCATTTCAGAGCGTGTGAGACGGACAGAAGATCGTGTGATTTGTTGCATTTTGTAGTTTATTTTGTCAGCATGGTTACATTTGCGTATTTAATTTGGGCGGACTATAATATCAATATAATGTTGATTGGCATACATTTTAGGGCAATGTTTACAGTGACAACCTGATCTGTTTTTGTGCGGTAATTCTCAGACATTATTTTCAGATGTTTTCTTTCCACATGTGGAATATAGTCATTGTTTTTAACCTGTGAAATTTAATTTGCAAATATATAAACATGAACAACACGTACGATAATTATAATCAAAACTACATACTTAAATTTAATGTCCATGTGAGTGTTTTCATGTTGTCAGTTGGAGTTCATGTATTTCATGGAAAAATGCCAAATAAAAAGCTGGAATAGAAATCTCTATATGATTGTGTTTCACACGGTGTGGTTTAGGACGTGGAGTGGGTTGTCGACTAATCTATAGGTTTGTAGTTTGATTCCTGGCTCCTCCAGTCTGAATCTGAAGTGTCTTTGAGTGAGATGCCAAATTCTGAATTTTCATTGATTCAGCTATCAAAGTGTTCGGACAGAGCAGTGATACCCGAACGTCCAGTTCCAAATTGTGCATGTATACTGGGAGTCTTCTTTACACAGAGGAGGTAGTGACAGAGTAACACAGGCTTCTGTACTGGGAACAATGCTTTTTACATGACACTGCATACGTTTTCGTTACTATGCAGATGATACCTTTATCTATGACATTAGATAACACAAATTCAATAAACTAAAAACATTTTTTTAGATGACCTCTGAATCCTGAAACACTAAGATTACTGTACTCAACCCTAAAAAAAAATATCAGAAACAGGGTGTCTAACCACATATTTACACTGGATGTCATCACCTTAATCTCCAGCAAAACTGTGAGGAACCAGGATACATCCATCAACATAAACATTAACCAAATATTGGAGTGCTTTAAAATTACTTGAAATACACTGAGCATTAAGTATTTTCGAATAATTTTTGATATGATTTATTCATTTTTGTTGAATTTGATTCTTGACTTGTGACCTCTGTAAACAGGATTCTGGTGAGTTTATAATCTTAATCTGTAGTTTAGAAACTTAGTTAATAACTTAAAAGAGTGTGTATTATTTAATGACTTGTGACTGACAAGTTGTCAGTGTCTTCAGTTTGCCAGTCAGGACTAGACAAACATCTGATGCAAATTTTGTTTTCAAAACAAGACCAAGAGGCCATGCGGGTTTTCTCGGCCCTGGAATTCATCCACCCATCAGTTGACTTAACCACTTATTCAATTCAGTGTCAGAGGAGGACCGTGATCCCAGAGCAGCCACAGAGCAACAGTCGGGGTGCACAGTCATCCAGTCACTTATTTTATTAAAACTAAATATACCGGGGACCACTAGGGGGACGTAAGGAAGATGGCAGCATAAACCTGCAGCTCCCGGTCAAAACTCGAAAGAGAACCAGAATTCGAATATTTCCACCGCTAAACCGTGTAATAAATGCCATGGAAGGTGGAAGAAGGTCAAAAAGACAAGGAAACATTAAGGATTTTGTGAAACAAGTGGAGCTGGTAAGAGGGGGCAACGCAGACATGTCCGAGAACAGCGTGCAAGGCGAGCAGATGGAAGGAGATGTAGCTAGCCACCCTCACGCAGACTTCCAGGACATCATTAAGGAAATTCACTCACTTAAAGCAGAGTTTAAAACCGAGTTTGCCACGTTTAAGAAAGACATCACACAAGAAATGAAGGACGAATTCGACAGCTTCAAGAAAGACATTAATACAAAGCTGGCAGAAACTGCGAACGAGCTAGCTAGCCATGAGACCAGACTCGAAGAAGCTGAGGAAAGACTGGAAGAGATGGAAAGGTGGAATTTGGCCGCAAAAGACGCTCTAATCCAGTCGCTTCAGCAACAACGGAATATTCAGACGAAACTGGCTGACTTGGAAGGCCGTAGCCGACGGAACAACATTCGCATTTTCGGCCTAAAAGAGGGCTCTGAAGGAAACTCTGTGCTGCAGTGTGTGGAGGACTTGTTGAGAGCTGAGCTTTCGCTCCCGCCGGATTCTGCTCTAAATATTCAGCGGGCGCACAGAGCTCTGGTGCCAAAACCCGGACCAGAAAAACCTCCGCGATCGGTGGTGGTTAATTTTCTTCAGTTCTCAACCAAGGAGATGGTGCTGAAGGCAGCGTGGAAGAAAAAGGTTGTACATCAGGATAAGCAGCTTTTCTTTGATCATGACTACGCTGCCGACGTGGTTCAAAAGAGGAAGGAATACGCTGGAATTAAGAAAGCCTTAAAAGAGAGAGGAATTCGCTTCCAGACGCCTCTGACCAGAATCAGGATCCACTGGGAGAGCGGCGCCAGGACATATGACAGTGGCCGGGCGGCGGCGGAGGAGCTAAGGAGGAGAGGAATACAGGTGGAGGTGCCGCAGCGGAGCGGGGAAAGCACGATGCTGGAGGAGCGACTGCAAAATGCATTGGGATGGCAGCGATCTAACACCGAGAACTTATAAGTGAGGATACAAACATTTGAATCCGGTGGAAATGACTGAACAGTAGAACTCTGAAACTAAAGGTTCATTACTCTGTTACTTTTCAAGGCAAGGTAGACCGGAAAGTGGTAGGTTTTCTTTTCTTTTTTTTTCTTTTTTCTTAAGGAACCTATGTTGGATCTCACGGGGGCCCCTAATCTGAAAGGGATATACCCCACGAACCACAGGGACGCTGTGGGTAAGAAATACGTATTTTCAGTTTCTCTTAAGTTTCTTGTTATCTTGTTCCAAGTTCTTAGAGTTAGTGTGGGATGCTATGATAGTGATAAGCCAAAAATAAAGCAAAACTTAACAGTGAAAAGATGAGGAATATAACGCTGGTGTCAATGAATGTCAATGGGATGAATAACCCAATTAAAAGAAGCAAAGTGATACTCAAAATGAGAAAGCTTAATGCCAATGTAATATATCTTCAGGAAACACATTTGTCGCAGGAAGAGCATGATAAATTGAAGAAATTTGGGTACAGAAATTCTTACTATAGTACTTGCAAGAAAAGTCGTAAAAGGGGGGTAGCAATACTTATTAAAAATTCAGTTAATTTTGAATGTTCTAAAGAAATTCGGGACAGTGAGGGGAGATACATTATTGTAAGAGGTAAACTAGAAGGGGAGGCGGTGACACTAATCAATCTCTATATTCCCCCTGAGAGCAACCAACAAAATGTGAAGACTCTACTTACTACAGTCATGTCAGAATCTGAAGGGATTGTGCTGTGTGCAGGAGACTTTAATGTGGTATTCGACCATAGAATTGATACAACAAGCACAAATAGAAGCAAAAACAGCCTGGCGAGAATGGTTAATACATTTATGAAGGAGCATGGAATGGTAGATGTATGGAGGGAACACCACCCACTGGATAAGGAGTATACACACTACTCAAAGACTCACAACACTTACTCAAGAATTGACTATGTCTTAATGAACAGATGGGATCTACACAGAGTAACTGAATGCACAATTGGAGTGGCAGATATTGCTGATCACTGTGCCATTCATTTAAAGCTAAATCTAAATAGTAGGCGTAGAAATACCTGTTGGAGGTTAAATCTGAGCTGTCTGAATAATAAAGAAACGAAAGACCAAATCAAGAAAGATATAAAGCAATACATAGAGGAAAACTCCACTGAAGAAATTAGCCCAACGGTGTTTTGGGATGCATTCAAAGCTGTGCTCAGAGGGAAGCTTATTGCTATAACTTCAAAACAACACCAAATGAGGAAGGCCCTGTACCTAAGCCAGGTGGAGGAATTGAAAAACACAGAAATATTATACCGAACAACTCGGAATGTTCAGCTCCAAGGCAGAATTAAAACACTAAAAAAGGAAATTGACAATATATTGACTGAAGAAGTGGAAAAAAAACTTAGATTTTTGAAACAGGATTATTATGAGAATGGCCCAAAGGAAGCTAGACTGATAGCACGGCGTCTTAGACAGCAGCAAGCTGTTAATACGATTCACAAGATTAGAGACCTATCTACAAATAACTTGCAGTATACCCAGGAAGCAATAGAAGAAACATTTAAGAAATATTACGAAAACTTGTATAAACAACCATGTTCCTCAAATAAAGATGAGAAAACTGCTTTTCTTAACTTCCTAGACTTGCCACGTATTGGTACGCAGCAAAACAGCAAACTGACTGCCCCCATCAGTCATGAAGAAATATCTAGAGCAATTTCCAGTCTGAAAGCTAATAAATCACCGGGGGCCGATGGGTTCCCCTCAGAGTGGTACAAGAACTTTAAGGAGGAGTTGATACCAATGCTTCAATCATCATTCAATCATACCCTTGCGGAGGGTGTAACACCTCCCTCATGGAGAGAGGCGATTATCTCAGTAATCCCTAAAGAGGGAAAAGACACCGAATATTGTAACAACTACAGACCCATATCGGTTCTTAATGTGGACTACAAAATATACACATCTATAATCGCTAAGCGATATGGAGCAATTATGACAGACTTAATTAATGAAGACCAAACTGGCTTTATCTCAGGACGTAGAACTCAAGATAGTATAAGAAGGACCCTCCAAATAGTTAACTCGATACAAACAAAAAAGGGCAGTGCGGCCCTAGTAAGCCTGGATGCAGAGAAGGCTTTCGACAGTGTAGATTGGAACTTCCTATATGCCGTGCTTGAAAGGTTTGGTTTTGATGACGGTGCTGTGATGTGTATCAAATCTATTTACCAATCTCCTACAGCTCGAATTAGAATCAATGGCAGCCTAACGGAGCAAATCTCTCTCGAGAGGGGTACCCGTCAGGGTTGTTGCCTCTCACCTCTTCTCTTCACTCTATATATTGAACCCCTGGCACAGGCCATCCGACAAAGTGAGGAGGTGAGAGGAATAAGTATTAAAGGGGAAGACCACATCATCAGCTTATTTGCAGATGATATCATACTCTACCTAGAAAATCCAAACCAAACTTTAATTCCAATGTTTAATGTAATTAATATCTTTGCTGAACATTCGGGGTACAAAATTAATGTGACCAAAACTCAGATACTGGCTTTCAACTATTTGCCATCTGAAGAGGTTAAAAATAAGTTTAGACTGAACTGGACTGCAAAACAAATGAAATACTTGGGTGTAACCGTGACTAAACAATTGAGTGACCTTTTTAAAACAAATTATGATAGGCTGACCACTCAGATTAAACACGATCTAAACCGATGGTCAACTCTTACACTAGACTTTAGTGCAAGAATCACAACAATAAAAATGAGTGTCCTCCCACGGTTATTGTACCTTTTCCAATCTCTGCCAGTTAAGATCCCAGTGGAAAAATTCAAGGACTGGGATAGGCTCATCTCTAGATTTGTATGGAATGGTAAAAGGCCTAGAATAAAATACACAACATTACAACTATCTAGGAAGCAGGGTGGTGTGGGACTCCCTAATCTAAAAGATTACTATCATGCGGCCCAAACCAGACCGGCGATAAAGTGGTGTGATCAGAACTTTAATGCTAAATGGAAAGATATTGAAATAAAAGTACGGGATGTCCCAGTCCAGACTTTTCTTGGAAATGAGCAACTTAAGAAAACCTTACAGCATTTCCTTGATCCTATAACATCCCACACTCTAGAGATATGGTTTGGCCTAGTTAAACAAAGTAAGTTGGAAAGGGAGGTTAAGATGTTAAACTGGGCTGCCTATGTTGTTGGTGATATACTGAGTGCTCACGACCCAGGATTCAGGAAGTGGGAACAAAAAGGAATAACAGCGATTTGTACAGTAATGAAAGATGGCCATTTGATGAGTTTTCAAGATTTAAAAGATCGGTATAGTCTAGAGAAAACCAATTTTTACCGGTACCTGCAACTCAGAGACTACTTTTCAAAGGAAATACAAAGTTCGCGTACGTCTTATGGCATCCTGAATTGTATAATTAAATCATACAGGGGCCTCCAATTCAAGGAGATTTCTGTACTATATAAAAATCTAAGAGAGAACACGGCAACATCAACTGAATACATAAAAAAGAAATGGGAGCAGGAAATAAAAACTGATATCTCAACTGAGGAATGGTTAGGTATGTGTGAAACCCAGAACACAACGACTAACTCAAGATGCTGGAGAGAATTTGGGTGGAAACACCTTACTCGATTCTTTATTACACCAAAAATCAAAAGTAAACAGACTCAAGACAGTTTGCCATGCTGGAGAAGATGTGGTAACATGGAAGCACATCATACGCACGTGTTTTGGGAGTGCCTGAAACTGCATAATTTTTGGAAGAACGTGAGTCTTGTAATAGGCAATATCTTGGGCTACCAATTACCACACAATTTTAAAACTGTATATCTTGGGAATATTAGAGAGTATGTTCTGTACGACGACTTGTATTTGACAAAAATCCTATTGATAGCTGCAAAGAAAGCTATAACAAGAAACTGGTACAAACTGGCTCCGCCTTCATCACAAGACTGGTTAAATATTGTTGGAGAAATCTATGCAATGGAAAAAATGACTTACATTCTCAGATTAAAGGAAGATATTTTCGTTGCTAAGTGGGAGAAGTGGACATTGTATGGCACCAAGGAAAATTAATGAACGAACAAAACATTTAAGGTCTATGACTCTGTATATCTATTGATGCATGCCTGTATAAAAGTACATATATAAGCTGGAGTATGTATGCTGCTGAGCAAAGGCAGGCATGCATACGGTAGTTGATTAGAATTGGCACCCACACCTTCTGTTCGCTTTAGTTCTGTTTTGTTTTGACTGTGTGCTTGCATGGTTATTTCTCCTGTAATGCAAAACATGTCTATGTTTAAACTGTGACAAAACTATCAATAAAAATTACAGTGTCAAAAAAAAAAAAAAAAAAAAAAAACTAAATATACCAAATATACAGCACAGTAAGAAAAACAGAATGTGAATACAAACTTTGAATTAAAATCTCATACACATTGATTGTTGCTATTTTTACAGTACAGCTTTTCTTTTCCAGCAAAGTGCAGCGTGTGATCAGCAATCCAGCAGATTTTAGCTGAAACTAAACTGATCGACAAAGAGGTTTTCAGGCGATGATGTCTGTAACGAAGCTAAAGTTGGGCAGATGTCCAGCTGAGATTCCCAGGACACGACTGGAGCAGGCGAGTCGACAATAAAAGAGAGGAATTCACTCAAGCTGGCCTGCAGTGAAACACAGAAGGTTTAGTTTAAGTTAGCTGCAGCAGGAAAGGGATAGGGTTTAAACCTGGAGATACTCAGAAGGTGATGCATGTGATGTGATGCATTCGATGTGTTGTGATTTACTTGCAACAGAGAGAGAACATTTAGGCTACGTTCACACTGCAGGCAAAAGCGCATCAAATCCGACTTTTCTGACCCTATGCGACCCATATCCGATCATGGTATGACAGTTTGAACAGCACAAATCCGATATTTTCAAATCCGATCTAGGTCACTTTCGTATGTGGTACTGAATCCGATACATATGTGTTTTAGAAAACACTGCTGTTTGAAGTTTGTGACATGACTAGTCGCATTAAATCTGTTTTTTACATCACTGACACAAGACAGACACCAATTATCAGCGCCGGAGAAAACATCGCGAACGCTTCCTGGCCATCCAGTGTAGATGTCAGTGAAGCTGTTGGGAAAACAACGTTGGAGAAACGTGAACATTTTATTTGTACTGTATAATCTGCAGATTCTGACAGAAATCTGCAACTATCCTTTGAAGCACCGCTCCTCTCTAAAACAGCAATAAGGATCATTATTAGGCCATATCTAAATAACTTTATAACTTAAAGCAAAATTGGGAAACGTAAAGTCCGAAACAAGTCTTTATATTAAGGCCATCAGTCAAACAATACTGTTTGGTCTGGGTCTAAACAGAGCGCGTCGTGTGTGACGTCTTCTTTTACGCATGCGGGCCGCTTTGAGGGCCGTGAACGGTTCACACTAGAGCGTGTTTGCTGTCACATTTTATTTTTAGTGTGAACAACCAGACAAAAAAATAAATAAATCGGATTTGATCAAAAAAAAAATCGGAATTGAGCATTAAGACCTGCAGTGTGAATGTAGCCTTAGTCTCCTTTAAACATATTTTTTTCTTGTGGTCTTTTATGCAAATAAAAGAAATGGCTGTTTGAACACGGCACAAAGCGGGCTCATTAAAGACAACCTGTAAATTTTGAAATTATCACTGGAGGTACAGATACAGTGTTGGTGAGGGAAAATTACTGTGTGATCGTTGGGATCTTCTGTCGTACGTCACTTTTAGTATTCATGTTTTCAACAGGCTACAGCTAAATGGTAAATAAGCTGTTCTTAAACCAGATCTTTAACGAGATCCAGATCCCAACGAATTAAGTCTATTTAAAAGGGCTGCGGGAAAATAAACCTAAAAAGAAATAATAAACCTACACTTGTTTCCAGGTCATTGTCCATTTCCATCATGTGGATCTCATTGGGTGGAGAAGGAGGTGGCGTAGGATCGCTGTACAAAAACAAACAAAAAAAAGATTGTAATAATGAATAAAAATTAAATTCAGACACACTGCAGAAGCATTTTTGTTACTGTTACTTACTTTGATATAAAAGAAGGTATTCTGCGGTGATATCCATCCCCTGAAGGTTCTGATGTTTCTGGGTGGACAGATAGGATTGAGCTCATTACACAGAAAGTAAACTGGATCATCTCAACATTATTTGAAATGGTAAACACTTTATGACAGAGTTTATCTTTATCTTATGACAGAGTACCAGACAAAATTTATATTCACTGTTTTCTACAGGATTTTTATTTATTTATTTATTTATTTATTTAGGTGTAATTTTCATGGAGGAAGTGATGTGAGAGGTGATACCGGGGGATTTGTAGCGTCCGAAGGCGGTGTCTTTGGGGATGTCGGGGTAAAGATAGACCAGGGGATTTCTGCTTCGCTGGGATGCCAGACTGTAGCGGTAAATGATATCTGGCAGAGGTAACACCGACAGCTCTTTCTTGGTGTATGGCTGTACTGCATGCACATGAGGCTCTACAGGGGGAAAAACACATATCAATACAAAGCAGGACAAACCACTGCAGTCAGCAAACACACAATTTAAGGTAAATATACTTTATAGTGAATACATAATTATAACTATTCTATTTCCTCCAGCAGAGTTATTTAAATTGTCCTCAGTGGGCTCAGTGAAGACAGACTCAGAAACATACCATCGTTGGAGTGGTCGACCCAGCTGAAGGTGACGGCGCCGTCTCTGCTGCTCTCACTGAACCGGATCAGAAAAGTACCGGCCTTTTTTTCCTGCAGCAGGAGGCGTGTCCCCTCCCTGCTCACGAACCCCATGATGGATCTGAAAGTCGCACACAGGAAACGCCACACCCTTCCACATTAGCACATCATCCGTATATGACTGTAATACAACTTTAAGAAATGTTGCTAATCTAAGTTTGGATGTCAGTGTGAAGTCGTACCCATCACGCCAAAGATCCACCAAGTGTTTCTTGATTAAATCGAGGATGCCATCGATCCAGATCCAGGCATTTTCGTTCTGCCTCACAGGAAAACAAAGAGTCAAGCCCCTGTGTGCTTGCTGTCAGACTCAAGGAAACTACAGGAACTTATCTTAAGACCCACCTTGGAGAAGCTGCTCCAGAACACAGGATCATCATCATCTGCAGCAGCACCAACTGTTACATTTAAAAAAAAACAAAAAAAACCAAACAAACAAACAAACACATTACCATAAAGTGTTTTATAGTATTTATAAATTTTAATATTAGATAGTATAGTACATGTGTAATCATTGCACTATTTGTTTGTTTGTTTTTACCTGTGCACATATTTTTTATTCTTCATGTGCACGTTCAAATGTTTGCACATCAGGGCTAAGCTACTTTGTATTTTGTGCTAAGCCAACTATGTACTCTGCTTTTTACTGTATGCTACAAGCTAATAATGTATTTTCCATGCTAATCTATGCTAACAATCTGCTTTGCATGCTAATTGTATCATTTCAGTAAAAATAATAGTGATTTCCAAAATGCGAAAAACTATTTTTGTACTGGTCAGTACTGATTTTATATAAAAATATACATTTTTTAAACATGCAAGTAAATATTTTTTTTACTTTGATCCTTAGTGATATTGTTTTTCAAAACCAAAAAATATACAGAAACGTCAGGCTTTTAAGACTACACACAATATGCAAGATATATCTTTATATACACAGCTTAATAACTAAAATGAGCTCTAAAATTAACTCCCATCAACAACGCAAATGAAATATAAATGTCTTTTTAAAAAGTAATTGCAAAAAATTAGCTTAGATTTTATTTACTTACCCATAATTTTGTCTCTTAGCATGAAGAGCTGCATTTCATCGAGCCCTCGTTTGCCAACGGTCAAAAACTGCCAGCTCAGCACCTGTGACAGCTGCTTCCAGGTGAGAGGAGGAGGATTCAGGAACAGTGACAGGTCCTAAAGGGAAAAGTCACAGAACCACAATGAAGTTTCCTGACTTGTCTTAACAGATGTTACTAGTGTTTGTTGGCTGTAACAAAATTTTACCCAAGGTTCACTGGTGGACACCATGTTCCACCACATGATGGAGGCCCAGGCATTGGGGACTTGATTCGTGCTGGAGATGACGACCACGGGCAAGGAGCTGGCCTGGACCGACAGCAGAGGAGGAAACCAGTCAATAAAAGTACAAACCCTCCACCACAGCAACCATTTTTAAAGATCAGGACTAGAGAACGCCATCAAAGCTGAAGTTCATGCTGCTTACCTCGATGTTGCACGTTTGTCCTGCGTACTGAAACTCTGTCACAAACTTGATGATGTGCAGCTCTTCAGTGACTACCAGATGGTTCTAAGGGAAAAGAAAGAAAGTAACATGAGTAAGGCAGCAGCTCACGTCTCTAGTATTTACCTCTGCTTACCCTCAAGATTTTCCATCAAGATTTATAGGACTACATACTACTGAAACGTGTACAGTATAGTAATGCTCATAAATGCTCATGTGAAAAAAGACAATTTAAAATAAACTTCTCTTACCGCAGATGAGCTTTTGCTTCTTGATTTTCTTTCCTTGAGCGACTGAAAAAATAAATTTTTTTATAAGAAACTACAAGCTGTACTGTATAAAAGAACATATGAATGCACAATGGTTAAACATAAAGCTTTGTTAACGTTGAGGATTTTCATACCATGTGCCCAAATTCTGCCATCAAGCCTCCATCTGTGTCCTCGTCCAACACCTTACAGTCGTCTCTGTTGAAATCAAAGAGACGGAACCTGCGACAAGTACAAAAAGCATCAGTACTCATTTATTACAGAAATATAAACTTTCATAAATGTATATTTCAGATTTTAGTCTACCTACCCTTTCACTGTCTTGGCTTCTGCAACATCCCTTATTTTGGTGGGGAGAAAAAAGACAAAAGGTTTAAAATTTAAAAAAGGTCTTTTTAAAATAAAAGTTCAAAAAATAAATATTTCCATCTGAACTCTATGCCACTCTTTCAGACCAGCTTTTCTTTCACTTACTTGTCAAATACAGGTTTGACTCTGAACCTGCATTTGAATTCAGGGATGTTTGCCAGGAACCTGAAAAGAGAAAAGACATTTCTTTATGTTTTTTTAGTTTAGCACTGGTTATTTTGGGCCCAGTAAACACGTAAAAAGGTCTAAGTAAGCTCATAAACTGCTTTCAGTCAAAATGTCTCATCTCAAAACGTAGCTGCTAACTCCTGTGCTTGTTAAGAAACAGTTTGTCTGTAAGAATAATTAGCAGGTAAAAGGAAAGTATACCTAATGAGGTCCATCTGAGACCTCAGAGAGAAAACTGCAGTCAAAATAAGATGAACGTCAGTTTAATAAAGAAATGTTTTAGTTTTGGGGATCAGACCTGACCCTAAACTGTGTAAAGGCCACAGAAAACTGTGGGCAATATAAAGTTTTCACTGATTTTCACATTTGACCCCGTTTTCCCCCAACATTAAACTGCTAACAAACAGACAGACAAAAGGAACTGATTACATACTCCCATTACATTGAAGCGGTGAGTGACATGAAGTCCCAGCTGACATTTGGGTTTCTCAGACATACACGTGTATAAAGTCAGTGCATGCTTACCTCACTGTGATACTGAACTGCACCCCGGTCTTCAGTATCAGAGGACGCTGTGGAAATTTCTGCATGACGGGCTGTTTCTCCACCACCAGAGCGCTGCAATGCCAGACCACAACAGAACATGTCACTATTCATACTGTTGGTGCATCAGTGTGTGTGTGTCTATACATGTAAAAAAAGAGTGACTCACTTTGTGACTAGTTTTATTAACAAGGACAGCCCAAATTTCTCCATTTCTGGGATTGAAGTAGGGGGACAGAAGGCAGGGTCAGTGCTGCTGTATTTGCTGTTCTGGTCTTGAAGTTTCTTCAGCTGTTCGCAGACTCCTAGCAGCACTTCGGCGACAGTCGAAAACCTGCACACAGAATAAAACAGGCACAAGTGCTGAGTGTAAAAAGTCAGAGGAAAAACAGATTCTCTTAGACATGCAAAGGTGAGCAGAACAAATGAGCTCTAACCACTTGTCCAGGTGGTCCAGACTGGTGTCATCTTGACTTCCAATGCAGGCCAACTGCTGCCTGCGCTTCCACTCTGGCAGCTCCACATCAGTGAGAGTCGCCACAACCTTTTCTGTCTGCTTTAAAATGTTAACCAACTGATGCAGCACATTCTGCAAGACAAAAAAAGAAAAGATTCATATGTGCGCATAAGAGAGGGAAGAGGTTTCACCATCTGACCAGTGCAGACATGATCTCTCACAGCCCGCAATAAAATCTGAACACAGCAAAATAACAGTTAAGGAAAGGTTACCCACCGTAACCCAAGGTTCTATGAGTATAACTCTGAGAGCTGTCATCTATGTTGCTGTTGGCTGTATCAGCTTATATGACTTATTTGCATTTCAAATGGCAACGTCTGAAAGGGGAAGACTGCTACGCAAAGTTGACTTAGTCCTACTGCCTATAGGTTGCTGGTTTGTTCAACCAATCAGTGCAAGGCATTTCCACCTATGTTTTTGCTCAAAAATATTTCCCCAGAAAAACAATGTTGCATTTAGTCATGATTTGGCAAGCTGCCAACATCAACATGACGCCGTGACAACATTGCTCCATGGTCACAATGCAGCCGTAACGTTACAGTACAGTGTAAATGCGATGTCACATTTATGCTGTAAAAACATTTACAATTACAGTTTTGTAATGTTACTGCGACCTAGTTTTACATTTCATGCTAGGATTAGGTAATTATGTATTATGTAATTTGAAACATGAAGTAGAACAGACCAATAGCAAATAATAGATGTTTCTACTAAACTGCCCCAACCAGTTTGTTTCTAGATTTCTATGCAAACAATCATGAAAGAAATCTATGACATGAACATTTTCTATGAAGCTTTCATAATAATTGCACAAAATATCAAAATGAATGTGGTTTATCCATTTAGACTAGTTGTTGTAGAGACCCACCCTTTGGCACATCCCAGCACACCCACTCACTTCACCAGATGCACCTTGTTTAGTTCTCTCACCTTTGATTGGGTGTGGTGCTTGTCCTCAATTGCACTCACCTGTCACACATTATATGTCACACATTATATAAGGACTGCATTCACTTTTGGCTCACTCCTTCTTCACTTCCACATGGGGCGGCAGCTGAGGTGAGGTTCTATTTGGGTTTTATTTTATGTCTTGTTTAAGGGAATGAGTAACTTAAATCTGTTTTCCTGTTTTCTTTCGGCTGTGGCAGTCCATGTGTGTCTTTGTTTCCTTCCTTCTTTGCCTTATTTATTTGAGAATAAAAGGAGAACCCGGAGAATAATTCTGAATTAGATGGCTGCTTATTCTTATTCTAACCGGATGAGCCCATGATGCTAATTGCTTAAGCCCTGAACCTTCCTTCTTTCAAAACACTAGTTTACACCACTAATGCCAACATTTCATCAAACATTTACCATATTATTATTATTTATCATACCTCCTTTCTTTCTGTTATGGAGACTGCATGTTTCTGACATGCCTGCTCAACAATATGTTGGGACTGGGCCATATCAGTGTGCTCCTCCACTGGAAAAGGAAGACAAGACACTTGTGTCAAAAACAACTGAGTGACAAACCAGACCTGCCAATCCTGCCAAGCAACTCCTGGGCTGACAAATGGGACTGAACTAGTGGCCACTTGAGGTTGACTCTGACAGTGAGTCAGAGTCCCCATAGACTCCCATATTAAAATGCCCAAATTTACGCCACAACATCACCTTGTTTTCAGCCTGTTACAAAAAACAGGTTTAATCTTTGCAGATACTTCCCTCCTTCCCTACTTTGAAGGGCATGGCCAGTTTGACAGGTGACAGAGGCATCGGTAACTGTCAGATGTCTGCTGGGCTTCCGCTCAAATAACTTGAGTCACTGCAGTGTTTGTGCCTTTTTAACGATGGGCAAGGGCTGTGTTGAGTTACGGCCTCAGTTTTGATTAGTGAAATTTCTAGGATTTTATTACTAATCACACTGCTAAAATTAATAATTTAATGTCGTCCATACTTCAAAAACCAGTAGGTAATGGCATGGCGACTATGTCCATCTTTTATATACAGTATGTGGTCGTGCTATCGTACCTTTATTTTGCCAGGCCATCAGAATATAGTCCAGTTTTTCATTCAGACCCTCCAGTGTCTTGATTTCCTTCTTGGTCTCCTACATTAGAGTAAAAGTGCATTGGTTTAAAAACCAAGAGGAAAACATTTATCCTTCTTGGAAGGCTGAAAATAAAATCCCAGTAATCTTACCAAAGTCTGTTGCTTCAGTTCATTGACTTTGTCGTCCAACTCGCTCCAGCTTTGTTGCATGCTTGAATTATTGCAACTCTGACAAAAACAAGAAGGTTCTGTCACATGTTTGCAATTATTATCAAATATTTATTTATAATTAAAATTTATATTTACTTTTCCTTTCCTCTGGTTGTGATCACAGTTTCGCTCTAACGTGTTGCCATATTTGCTTTGCTATGACTCACAATGCTACGTTTTCTGTTAGCATGAGCAATTTTTACAGTTCCACCTACTCACTGGTCCGGGAAAATGTATTTCTGCCGTTAATTGTAACTCTCTCTATAAGCAACCCAGGCACATGTTTACAGTTAGTGTGCATCAAAGTTATGATTCTACTAAAATCTTTTCATATCTACTTTTGGTTAACTGCAGTGACCTTGGGACAGACCTGTCTGTGTAAATATGACTTAGGAATGAAACCAGGCTCTTCATTAGAACAGCATTTAACTGACCTGAGGCTGAGAGACCGAAGCCAGAATTTGCTTTTCCTCCTTCAGGCATTCAGACAGAATTAGGGCCAATTTCAGCGGCTCACCCTCGAAATGCCCCTAAGGAGCAGAAAGAACCACGCAAATCATTACTGGAAGTGCATTTTCAAATAATAAAATTTTTTTTCTGCACAGAGCATCATATCTGTTCTACCAGCAGGTAGTCCTTCATCCTGGAAAAATCTGGCCCCTGCAGAATATTGTTCTCCTGAACAGAACGATACCACTGCTCTTCTAGAAACACCAGGAGAGCCTGGAAACAGGTTCTGGCTCTGTGCTCGTCCACAGCTGCCGAATCCCTAATGCAGAGAAACAGAAGATTTAACTGCAGGACTGCATCTGTTTGCATGTGCTGAAAAACAATTTACGATTTCACAATCTTCCTTACATCATACTGGACAACTTACTATATTATTAAGTTAAAGCTCTTTAATCTTAGACCATAACTATTTTCCCTGCTCCTGCATCCAGCCCCGTCTTACCAGTCCTGGTTCTCGATCCAGGTGCTCAGATAGTGGCGAATCTCTTTGGGAAATCTTCTCTCGTACAGCTGGCAGACCCGGCTCTGGAGTGCAGAGTCCAGCTTCAGAAGGGCCTGCCACTGAGCCATCTGCAGTCACAAAGACACGAACCTCTTTTTACGAGTTCAGGGCCTCTGATTGGTCCACAGATGTGATAGGAGTCTTTACCGTTATTTTCCTCCATTTTATTAACAGAAATACATCTTACGCTAGAGTAATTTAAGATAGTTTTATATAGATTAAAAATCTGTTTTTACGTGTGGCCTGGCCAAGAGGGCAGCCATGACTATAACCATATATAATCATACAAATATGACTGACGCTCACTGAAAATGTGTACCGCCAATCGTCAGATCACATGCTGTAACAAGTGAATAACAAGTGCAGTTTCAAAAGTGATCACACTGACAGTTTCCTTAGTCCTTAAAAGCTGACTTAAACTCCCATGCAGTTCTATTTATCTTATTTATCAGCCAAAGGGAATGTCTGTGGACACAGAACGTGGAAATCTCAAAATAATTCGAATAAGCACAGCACCAAAGTGAGGTGTGAGTAATGATGACCTGATTAGTTTTATGTGTTTATGTAATGCAAAGCGATTGTGGTGGCGTATTGATGTCGCCAGCTATCGGTAAATAATGTAACTGAGCTCACTGGAAAGTTTTGCCCCGCTCTTTAATATAATCGGAGGGGATTTCCAAGAAATGCAACAACACCGCAGCAACTTCAAGAACCGAGGATTTTCATTTATTTACATTTGCCTTTTTAACAGCTTTTATCAGACAATTACCTACTTCTAAAAATCAGGATCGCGCACATTTTGGAGGAAAAGTGGGCCATAAGCTGCGCACAAGGCTGCCCGCAATAGAACTAAAGTTGTTTCTTTGCGCAGAAATCATGACTTACCTTGGTGGGTGGCTCTTTGTCGGACAGGTGAAAGCAGGACAAAAATCACAAGCGACCTCCAGCCTTCTGATCTGGCTGTTAATTCTTGCCTTAAGAACGAGGACGCGAACTTCCGTTGCACACGCCCACTCACACTCACCACGTGATTCTCCAGAACTCGTCCTGCTGAGTGCGTAAAGCTGGAGGCCGCACAGCTCGACATCCGGCAAGTCACAAAGTAAAGAAAAAATAACAACAGCCAGATGTTGAAACCCTGAAAACAGCTGTTTTCTGTGCAGGTTTCAGCTCAGTTTGGTGGGTTGTTGCACATCAGCGCGCATGAACCCGTTTTTATCCGTTTTTTTCCACAATACTTTTTCTTTCTGCACATTTCTATTGCACTGTTGTGTCTGCACTGTCTTGTGTCTGTATCGGTCTGTACTGTCTGGTGTCTTTGTTTTGGATTTTTGCACCTTTTCCCCACACTGCTAAATCCCTGTAATCTCTTCCCAACAACCTTTTTCCTATTTAGAAACAAAATTACCCTCTACAACATGGGTCTCACACTGGCAGCCCGGGTGCCACTATATTGACGTGAAGAAATATAATGCAGTTTGGCTCTTGAAGTTACTTTTTTTTGTTAGGGAAGATTTGTTTGTTGTTGAGTGCAATGCTAAAATAAGTTATTTAAAAAGCAAAAAATGAGTTAATATGAAGGCAGTATAAGAGAATTATTTGTAAGGAAAACTATTTTCACAAGCAGTCAAAAACTGTCTGCATTTCATAAATACAAAAGAAATTACAGCAGAAGTGCTGCCAGATGTCTGGACAGAGTTCCAATGTGTTTATTTGGAAGTTCAATGAAAGGCTTAGAGAGGGGAGAAGGAAATTCGTTCACATTTGCAGTTTCGTCTTGTTGTACAATATTTGAAATTTGAAAAAACAAACAAAACACTGGGAATATTTGTGGGTGTTTTCTCATTTGTTTGTACTACTTGAACACTAAAATGGTCCTCACATGAGATGACAGTGCCAGCAGTGGCCCACAGCTCATTTAAGTTTGAGAACCCTGCTCTATAATGTAGGCAACAAAAAAAATAGAGCTATGTTTTATTATCCTTCTTTTTTCTGCTCATGTTCTATTTAACTGATTTAAGCTGAACACATTTATTAGAATTAAAATTTATACTGAAATCAAGTTTATACTACTATGTTATTTTATTATTAATACAGCACAAGATTCAGTTGCCTTTGTACAAAAACAGCTGGTAGAAAAGTCCTCCAAAGAGCTACTTTTACATTCTTACTTTGAGTAAATATCAGAGACAGTACTTTTTTACTTGAGTAAAGAAGTTGAATCAGTACTTGGATTATGTTTTAAACACTAGCATCTGTACTTCTACTCAAGTACAGAATGTCTTACTTTTGGCACCTGCGTTACTAATCTGAAGATCCAGGGTTTGATCCCTCGGTCCTTCAGTCTGCATGCAGAAGCATCCCTGGACAAGAACAGACACTGAACCCCCATCCATTCACTGAAAAATGCTGTAGCTCCACCTACCACCCCCGCTTCCATGTTACTTTTCTTTAAACTAGAAGTGGCTATATTTGGATGAGAGGATGGGGAGCTGAGCTTTCAGCTCACAAGTTTCCTCCATTACTCACACAGGTGTAACTCACAGAGACAGAGTCCAGAGGTCAAATTCTGGGACTCAAAGGAGTGGAAATGCCGAAAAGACATTTAACACCTCCCTGTGTCTGAACACACCTGTCAGTCAAAGCACCAAGATTTACTTTTTATTTTGGCATTTTTGATCTTCTGTAATACAAAGTTGTACTTTTTAAGTCAACATATTCTTTAAAAAAAATGTTCAGCCATGCTGTTGCATAATAACCTGACTGTGGTCAGAGGTTCACACATACAGTAAATAATCTGATTAGGAGTAATGGGGATTCATGAATAACATGGTATAAATAATGATTTATTCTTTATGATAATAATTTCTGAGCAGCAGCAGCAACACTGAGACACCTCAGCCGTGTTTTTTGCTGTTGTTGGTTTTTTTGTTGTTGTTTTTTTTTTTTAACTTCCGCAAGAACCCAAATACAGCCTCACCCTTCAACAATCACCGAGAATCACGTGATTCTCCAGAAACGCCGTAAGTAAAAACCGCCAAGCAGCAGCAGCTGTTACATGCCGACGTCTCACTTCCTACTGCTTTCGAAATAAAAGCACAAAACCTCGGTGCTATTTCAGTGAGGTGGCCAGCAGGGGGCAGGAGAGCTGAGCGACTGTGTGAATGAGTTAGACAAAGGGAATCAAAACACTGCGTGTATTTAACTTTTTTGCCAATAACAAACAGGTAAAAGAGACAGATGCAGACATAAAGTATCAAAATAATGTCAACTACAAAAAACATAAACAAAACATGTTCAGATTGATTTATATACAATTCATTTCTTATAGAAAAACATGACTGAACATGCAAAATATTAAAGGCACAAAACCAGCATGATACAAACTTTTCTTTCATGGACAACAAAGCAAAATATGCTTTAAAAACACATTAACCACAAACTCTGTAAAAACAACACCCTCACGGGAGTCACGATATTGACAAAGGATTCAAAGAAGCTCCAGATGCAGATGGTTTTTTTTTTTTTTTTTTTCTTCCCTCTTTTTACTCTGAATACGGAGAGCTCATCTGTAAACGCAAAAAGAAGAAAAATATTAGCGGCATAACATCGGGACAGATTCAACAAATTCTAAGATTAAGCAAAAAGCAGTCTTCCGTTTCAGCAAGGCTAATCAGAGGCAGTCTTCAATTATTTAATCTCAGCCTGCGATCACAGGTCAACAAGAAATGTAATCTGATTACAGACAGACTGTCGGCAAACACAAAAAACAAACTCCATTTAATCCAAACTTAAAATCCTAAAACATTGACTTCATGAATATTCACATCATGTCATGTGAGACAACTTTCCATCAGTGTGATTGATTACAACACAACAATTCATCAATCACTGATCAGTGTGCCATGTTTCAACAGTGTTTGCAGAAATGTCTCTGCACTGTTCTCAGTCTTTACGCTCAGGAGTTAACGATAATAAAAATGCTTGCTATAAATACAGAAAATATACAAAACCCAGCTTTTTGGCGTTTGCCACTTTGGTCCTAGTCGCAGTAATGTGTAATCTCTAACTTCTGATCTTTTATAGACTACGTTGACTTGAAACAAGCAGAATAATGAATTTACTGTTTTTATTATGAGGTTTCCAGAAGTTTTCCACATTTGACCTTTTTCTATTTTAGCTCTACTGCACAGAGCGATAAGAGTTAAGAGTTATAAGACACATACAGTGTCTTATTCATTTACAATAATAAAATGCATATTATTACCAGTATTATCCACTAAGTACAATAATGTAAACTTACGGTGTCGATGTCGAAGCACAGGTGCTCATTGAGCATGTCAAACTCTCCAGGTGTCATCGGGGGCTCCGGAGACTGACACGACCGCGGGGTGGTGCTCGCGTTGGAGCTGAAATACATTAAAAGAGACATTAAAATACATTTTGCCTGTTTTGAAATTCTGTTTAAGGTTAACTGAGCTCGACTTGACTGAAATATTAACTCACCGCATTTCTGAGATGGGGATCAGGGTTGATGGGATGTAAGGATGCACTGGAAGTTTAACAGAGGTTTATATTAATATTTAATTCGACCTGAGAATTAGCCTGAGAGTTTCCCAGCAAAAACTTGAACACTTCACCTCATAATTAGATCTTACCTTTGCTGGGCTGGCTGTTGTAAAGCCGCCCGAAGGCCTCGTCTTTGGGGATGTCGGGGTAGAGGAACTTGAGTGGGTTTTCGGGGACAACCCCGTCTGAGATTACTTTGTAGTCTCGAATGATGTCGGCGAACGGGAGCGCGCTGAGCCGGTTTTTAGTGTAAGGCTCCACAGAGTTAAACTTCACCTCACCTAGTGTGAAAAGTTACTGTTAGCAAACTTTGTTGTCCACTGTCAGCAAAGCAAGTAAAACCGCACAGATTTTCTATCAACAAAGTTTATTTAACGGTCTTATCATAGTTAAAGGTTTGGTATACATTTGCATTTTATTACCACACGTGGTCTGATGATGTTGGTTTATGGGAAATCTCACCGTTATCGCCGTGCTCCACCCAGGTGAAGGTGATTCCACCGAGGTGGCTCTCGCTGAAGCGTAACAGGAACGTGCCTGGCTCTTTGTCCTTCAACAAGGCTCGCTCCATCTCTTTACTCACAAATCCCATGATGTAGCTGCGGAGGCGGAGAAAGACAAAAGAAATTTAGGTTTTTGGTTTCAGCCAGTGAGATCTGTTGTCCAATTTCACATTTTAGATCTGCCATTCATACAAAGTTTATCCTAATGCATTTTGAAGCTGCACATTTCTAAGACAGGGTTGTAGTCTGCAGGTGATATCTGGCACCTGCAGACATCCATTGATGCTATTTTTTTGGGATAAAGCCTTTATAAAGGCGTCTAAATTTGGCTGACATACACACTTGAACTCATAATAATTTCTGTTGATTCAAACTCTAAAAAGACAAGAAATCCTCCCAAAAAACCCCTTAAAAATTAAAAAACCTCTAACTACTAAAGCAGCAGCATTAACAATAGATGTAAGCATTAATTACCTAATAGAAATGTATATTTATGCCACATTTTGTTTTCATTTAGTTCTGTATTTACATTCCATTTGAGTTTCCATGTATTTGTCCTTTCCATTTCCTTCTATGCAAATGAGGGCTTAAACTTGTCTCTGATTGGTTAACACCAGATGCTGTGCTCACGGCAAGAACGCATATTGATATTAATAAATTTAATGAAATTTTATTGTAATGTAATATTAAATATATTAATATTTTATAAATGTATCTAACTGTTCTGTCTTTCCCAACTGATGTTGGCAGTTTTGGTCCTTCATATATGTTAATGATAGCGGTTCATGTATCTAATAACCCTTTCATCTTTTTGTGGAGTTGTTTTTGTTTGTTTGTTTGTTTGTTTGTTTTTAGAAACATTTTCTGTTTATGATCTTTCAGCCGGGACACGATGACCTACTTCTCATTCCAGACCGGCAGCAGGTGCTTCTTGATGAGCTCCAGGATCGAGTCGAGCCACATCCAGAAGCTGAACGGCTTCCCTGGAATATTCTCCTGTATGATTGGAAGAAAAGAGAGTGAGAACCTTCTCGGAATTTAAATTGAAATTAGATACGATGTGGGATAAAAATACATGACCAACATTAACAACACGGCAGAAGGTTTTATGACTGCCACTAGATGGCACAATAACACAGAAAATAATGGTACTATGCCACTCATGCTCATATTATCTAAGACTCACCTTGGAAAACTTGGACCAGGACACTTGATAGTCGCTGCAGGAGGCATGCTGACCTACAGAGACAAAGAGAAACTATCATAAATGGCCGTCCCAGGAAAACAAGGTCAGCAGCTTTTTAGTTATTCTCTGAACTTGTTTTAGAAAATTCTTTGAACTCTGTGAGCAGCAGCACTAATGTACTAGTGTGACCTTCCCCGTGTGGGCATAAAGTGGTTTTACTACAGTTTCCGAGACAAACAGCATGTTGTCATGAAGCTTTGAGGTACGAGTTCTCATCAACAACAAACCCACCGAATCAAAACGCAGCGCATACGCAACGGCCTTTCATGGTGCCTTTTTCATAGGCTTCAACGGTAATCTGGGAAATTTCAATAAAAGGTAATATATCTTTCCTCCTGGAGCTTATTTATCTCATAGAGCAGGGTCTGTGGAATGATAATGAATATAAAAACCTGGTCATCTCTTCCTGCCTATGTTACATCCCGGTAAAGCAAAATTTTTAACCAAACAGGTAAAGGAAAAGGATGTTTAGCTACAATAAAGATGAAAGTACAGAACCAATGTGAGAGAGAGAGAGAGATCTCAGGGTTTGTTTTTTGCCTTAATTCATTTATATTCATACAATTTACTATTTTCACACAGTGGGATGCTGAGCAGACAGATCAGGAGCAGGCGATATACAGCGGGGTGTAAAACTGTCTGCCCCATTCCTGATGTCCTTGTGTTTTGCATATTTATCACACTTAAATGTTTCAGATTATACAACTAATTTAATATTAGAGAACACAGCACGAGTAAAATATTTAAATGTAAATGATTATTTCATTGATTAAGAGAGAAGTTATCCAAACCCACCTGGCCCTGGTTGAAAAGGTGATTGCCCCTTTTGTTAAATTGTGATTAACCACATCGTTTGGAAAGCAAAGTTTAGCGTCACTAAACAAACTCAGGCCTGATTACTGGCAGACCTGCTGAATCAAGAAATCACTTTAACAGAACCTGTTTGACAAACTGAAACTAAATACCTCAAAAAGCAACTTATCATGAGCAAAATGAAGACTGGAGTGGCCTGCTCAAAGTCCTGACCTGAATCCAATTGAGAAGCTGTGGTTTATGCTGGAAAACCCTCCAATGTGGCTGAACTGCAACAATTCTACAAAGATGAGACAACTTCCTCCACAGTTATTAGGTTTAGGGGGCAATCACTTTTTCACGCAGGGTCATGTAGGTTTGCATCTTTATCCCTTAATAATAAACACCTTCATTTAGAAACTGCATTTTGTGTTTACTTGTGTTATCTTTGTGTATTATTTGAATTTGTTTGATGATCTGAAACATCAAAGTGTTACAAGCATACAGAAAACAGAGCATCAAAGAAGCTTCAGCTTCATTTTTAGCTTCTTTGATTTGTTGGGATCTGATTGGGTTAAAAAAACAAAACAAAAAAAACGCTGTTGTTCATCACCTTTAATGCTACTTTTGGTCTTTTAGAGTGATTTGTTTGACTCATCAGACCAAGCTCCCTGTTGTTTCACGTGAAGTCTGGCTCAGCTTGAAGCAAACGTGTTTGCTTTATGCATAAACGGAAGTGGTCAGCAATATATAAGAACAGCCACGCTGGAAGGGTGATTCACTGGATTTAAATGAGGTAAGGCTTTTCATTTTTATAGACCCTCTGATCGCCCCTCAGAGTTTCTCTGCTATGCTGACTTTGACTTTATAGCTGGACCAGTCTGATACTTGGCTCGAATAACGTTTCTGGTTCTTCCCCTTTTAAACTGAGCGACTTTCTGGAGTCTCTGCACCACCTACATGCTTGAATATCTCTGCTGGCGTGTGGTTTCACAATGACAGAGGTGTCGCTTCACCCTCCATAAACAAGTAAACACTCTCCCACCTCTCTTTAGATGTTTCTGCCTTCAGCTTTAACTTTCTGTCCTAATTAGCTTGTTAGCTTGCAGTTGTCTTCTTAAGTATAATATTTTACTGTTTGCTGTGTTGGAAGATGTTTTTCCAGGTTAACGACTTTAAAGCCACATTTTTTTTTAATGTATTTTTTCTTAATCTTCAACCTTTGCGAAAGAACAAAACTAAAAGACAAACATACCAAAGAGCTTTTCTCCCAGCATGGTGAGCTGCTCTTTGTTGAGGCCTCGCCCGGCAAAAGTGGAGAACTGCCAGCTGAGGACCTCAGAGAGCTGGCTCCAGCTGGCCCGAGGAGGGTTCCCAAAGAAAGCCAGGTTCTGTGGAGGAAGATGGAGAAGGTGAGGGAGGCTGTGAAGCATAAAAAATGAAAACAAACATCTCCAAAACAGCTGGAGAACATGAGCTACAGTTACAGAAGAACCAGAGTAAATGGAACATCAGCAGAATTTGTTGTCACGCTCTGGAAGTCAAAGACTTGGAATTTAAGTCAGTTTTCTTCTTGTTTTATTTATGAACTGATGTTAAACTCAGGAGATGGGGGTGAATTGCAAGATTTATTTGTAATTTATGTCATTTTGATGCTGTTAATCGCGCATCTGTTTTGGGAAAACCAATTTTAGAGACTTGAAAAATGCAGAAATGCCCTGTGAAGATCCGCACAACAGAGGTCGACTGAAAAAATAAAATCTGTGTTTCTTTATTTATTATTTTATTTTATTTTAAAGATAATAGAAATGAATTTATAAAAACAAAGGCTTTTAACAAAGATGTCCAGGTGTGTTCAAATAAGTTGAGCTGAAAGTGAGGTTATGTTTGATTCAGCTCAACTTATTTCATTTAAAACTTAAACTTTCAAATGAATGAATTTTCTGTTTTTAGAAGAAGTCCAGTATGGCTCACCCTCGGCTCATCAGTCAGGAGGTTGTACCACATGACGGAGGCCCAGCCTCCAGGCAGCTGGCTCACATTGGAAATCACAACGAGCGGCAGGGAACAAGTCTAGAAAATAAAAATAAATATTAGTAAATTATTTTGTAAATGAACAGCAACAAAAACAAGTTTGAAATAGATCTGCTCTGCCGCTGACCTCCAGGTCGATGGTGAGGCCCTGCACCGTGAAGCAGGCCTCAAAACTGAGAGAGTGAAGTTCTTCTGTCACAGAGAGCAGGCCCTGAAAAATAAAACACTGAAACATCAACTGGCGTTCAAAGGCAGATTCATTGAATATGATGCACAAATCCATCTGAAGCAGCATTAATGGTCACTGCGGAGGACAGAAACTGCCAAATCAGGAGCAAATGATGCTATACATCAATTAATATGTCATTAAATACATTAAATATTAATTAAGCCTATACATTAAATAATTTACAAACTATGGCACTGATAGTTTTGCTTCAATATTTACTTACCTTTGTATTAATTCCCTAATTTATCTACTTTCCCATTCAATGTTTACATTTATTTAAATGTATTAGTTACATGATGTATTTCTGAATCAACCATGAAGCATGGGGTTGTGTCATGAAGGGCATCCAAAAGCAGCTGAAAATCAATTTAGGTCATATCTTATAAATGAATAAGACCTATATGGATTTAAAATAATGATTTATTTACTTTAGAAATACAAATAAACACAATACACTGCAAATAATAAAAATATAATAAATAAAATAGAAAATTTTATGGGAAGAAAATACTACAAATAGTACAAAAAATGCAAAAGAATACAATTTTTTTTTTTTAATCAATTTAGATTATTTAAAAAAAAAATCCCTACACTTTTTGTGGACTTCATTAAATATGAACTTATTTACAGAGTCTCTTTTATTTGGCAGTTTTTGTCCTCCGTAGATCATCTACATTTCTTACCTCGTTCCCTTTGGTGCCGTTGATATATTTCTTCTCTTTCAGCTGCTGTAAAACACAAACTCTGAGTGAGATGACTAAACACCATTTTAAATAAATGGTTAAAGGTTCAATGAAAGAACCAGTTAAACAACTGTCAAGATTTGTTAGAGTTTTGTCCTACCAGATGTCTGAACTCCACTGAGAGGCAGCCGTTTGAGTAGTCCTCAATGTCCATAACTTTAGTGTTGTTGGTCAGGATGAAAAACTGACGACTTCTAAGGAGAAAAGGAGAAAAAACTTGATTTTCTTATCAATGTTTACCAGCATCCATCTATAAGATGGACTTAATTCAGAGGATGAAGTGTTTGTGGATTGTTTTAGACAATAACATAAACCATATTTAAAATCTGTATGTAGTTTTCAAAATAAAACACTCCACTTATTTTACTGTAAAGGTTTTTAAATCAGGGCGATTTTAAGAAGGTTCAGCTGCAGACTGTCCTTCCTGCAATGTATAACACCGTATATAATCTGTCAATACATGTATAAATCTAAAACAGAGATCTATAAAAGAAAACCAAGCTGATTACATTTCGCTGTAAATTTTTTTGTTATAATTTGCGGATGAAATCTTTAAAGCCCACATATCTTTATGGATTTTTGAATAACTGACAAGTCAATAAGTTATAACAAAGTCAAGTACATTATGCGAGTGTTTCCTGTCTTCCTATTTCCTATTGCTTTTCCTGTCTGTTCCAGTGCACGGTATCAGGCTAACACTACCAGAAGGTGGCAGTAAACACCAGCTGTTTAAACAGCAAAAATTGAAGAAGTGCTACTTCTATAAAAGTGAAGTTCAGGCAATTGGTTTTTAATGAACATCGAGTATTTTTGCTTTGTATCCTACTGAGAACCGAGGAAAAAAGCAAGAGAACAAGTAAATCTATCACGGCATGCCTGTATTCATTCACATCTCAGAAAACATTCTCAATCACTCACTTTTCTTTTATTTTTTAATCCATTTGCTTTCAGTAAACTCCTATAGCTTTTAAGGTGACTTTAACCCAATAATATGTTTTTTCTGCATCTGGTTTTACAGGAAGTTAGAGGCAAAGTTCCCCCGAAGTGCATGTTTGGTTTCCAAGTGCTTTTTCAAACCATATTTACACCTGGTAACGCCAAACAAATAACACGCCAGTGAAGCCATAAAACGGGAAGCTTTAGGGCTGATTTTGGCTTTTAATCTTTAAGTTTTTACCCCCTTACAGACATTTCATTATTTTTTTTCCAGTCTTGAATTTGTATGATGTTAAATCAGAGTGGATATCCCTGTATGAATACCTCAGGCACAGATGCTCCGCCCACCTGCTATTCAAACCTTTTGCTTTCAAGGGGGAGCCTATCAGAAGTTGTCTTAAAGAGGAAGAAGCTAAAACAGGTTATTTCATGTAGAGAATTAAATGAGGGGGTTCTAAGGTCCAGTATTAGATAAAGTAGTATTATTTCACTAAACCATGCCTAACTACTGTATTAGCGAGCAGATTAGGTTGCTTTTAATCTGGTGCTGTTTCCTGTTCTCGGACATTTAGTAGTAGCACGCTTAGACAGTTTGTACTCACACTCTGCCCGGGGGGAGGTCCCTGCAGAAACACACAAGCACAGCACACAACATTTTTACCTTATTTTTATTCAAGCAATGAAGACAGGTTTACTGTGGGGTCCATTTAATAAGAAAATAAATCATCTTACTTGTCAAATGTTGTTTTCACTTTCAGCTGATAATCCACTTCTGGAAGTTTAACCAGGAGTCTGCAAGAAATCAGAATAAACTGAAACAAACTGCAACCCAACAGCAGAAACAAATCCTGAAACAACAAGATGTCACATCACCATACCTGACTTTGGTGGTGAACTGTACTCCAGTCTTAATGATGAGGGGTTTCTGTGGATGTGTGGGCATACATGGCTGCTTCTCCACCACAAATGAACTGTGAAAAAAAACCCACACCTCGATTTACAATTTCACTTTAACACCCCGAGCTTGAGAGAGAACATTCAAACCACAGCTGGCCGTGTTCCTCCTCCGGTAGTTACCACCTTTCGGTTTATTGTCTAATGTGTTGTCAGAAGCTGAAGCAGAGGAGGAAGTCGTGTTTTTCATTTTTCAGAGCACTGAAAGTTGTTCTGCACAAAGATGAATTGGGCTGGGATCCCTTGCACTGCTTATTACACATCTGCATCTCCTCCTCTCCCATGTGGCATCCCTCAAGGCTCAATCCTGGGACCACCTCTGGTTTCATTATATAGGTTATCTTTCGGCTAATAACTTAACAGCTTCAGTGGTATCTAGTACCATTTCTTTCTTTCTTATCTCAGTGAATGTGTCACTAATTAATTAATTGTCCTTTATCTTACTCCTGGTAAAACTGGGGTTTTTGTGTTAGGCTCTGACAGTTTCTCTAATGAGACCCAACATTAAATCACTACTCTTATTATTATAGATGAAGCTACACAGCTGTCAACAGGTCATTAAAATCATTTCAAGCTGCAGCAGCAAAGAGATATACACAAAAGAGAATCAATAACTGTGATTCAGCATACTCTAAGTAGATTCTGCTACTCAAACTATTGCACTTTTACTTCAATTTTAGTTTTGTTTAATAAATTAAAAGCATCTAAATACTTCTTTTCATAACAGGGTTTAATTTTTTGTGCAGCTAATTTCAGAGGTGGGAAATAACAAAGTAAAAATACTTTGTTATTGTACTTAAGTAGAATTTTTAGTTATTTGTACCTTACTTGAGTATTTGTTAACACTTCATTCATTTCAAATTAAATATTCTTGTTCTGTGTCACCACATTTAAAAAAAAAATAAAAATCATAGAAATACCCCCACATGCAACACAGATTTCTTTCACAAATGCTAAAGGAATAAAATGTCTTCTGCTGAGCTGTGTTGGTACCTCTTGATGAGATGGTAGATGAGATATTTCACTCTCTCTTCCATCTGAGGCTTTTGCAGGGGTATTGGGTCGCTCTCATAGGTCACCTTCACCACCAGCTCCCCCAGTTTGTCCAGCTGACGCTTGATCTGGAAAAGGCTCTGGGCAGTCAGGGTGAACCTGAGAGAAGCGAAGAATAGGATGAGGGCAGAGAATTTATCTGATCTTTATTTAACAGCATAGTGCCACCTTAAAATCTGTTACCTCTGCCAGTTAGTTACAATATACTCAATTATTTTGCTCGATAGTAAACTACTTAACTGACAACTGACAATTATAGAAGATCGTTTCTGCCACTGAAAAAGAGAAATGGCTGGCAATTAAAAATCGGGGCGATCGTGGCTCAAGAGTTGGGAGTTCGCCTTGTAATCGGAAGGTTGCCGGTTCGAGCCCCGGCTTGGGCAGTCTCGGTCGTCGTGTCCTTGGGCAAGACACTTCACCCGTTGCCTACTGGTGGTGGTCAGAGGGCCCGGTGGCGCCAGTGTCTGGCAGCCTCGCCTCTGTCAGTGCGCCCCAGGGTGGCTGTGGCTACAATGTAGCTTGCCATCACCAGTGTGTGAATGTGTGCTTGAATGGGTGGATGACTGGATATGTAAAGCGCTTTGGGGTACTTAGGGACTAGTAAAGCGCTATATAAATACAGGCCATTTACCATTTAAAAAAACAAAAACAAAGCGTTTTTCAGTCACAGAAACAAGCTTCCATAGTAATTATACTAACGAGTTAGCTATATAGTTAACCAAGTAATATTCGTGTCAAGTTGGGCGACATATAGCATATATTTTACAGTATATATCACAGGGTGTCATATGTACTGGGAAATTAATATTCAATCTATAAATAAATATTTATTAGAAATAATGTATACACTTATTTTTTTGTATAATGAATTTACTTCAGTTGGTGTTGGTCCTCCATATATCTATATAAAAGCAGATATACAAATGGTACTTAACTATTACAAATGCAACAGATATACAACCATATGTCCTGTTTACATAATTTATTAATATTATTTTAGCATTTTTGGGCTTCCATACAAAGTACTGGTTATGGACAAATCAAGTGTGTGATCATGTATGAGTTGTATAGTTTTAATGTTTTATTTGGGAACAGAATGGTGTGTATGTGTAAGTTTGGTGATGGAGTTTTTATTATGAATGAATGATGAATTTTTATGAATTATTATGTCTATTTTTATGCTTAAGGACAACAGATGGAAATTAGCCCTTGGCTATAATCTGGTATGTTTACATTCATGTAATTTTTTTTTTTTACATTTATGTTCATTAACATGCACTGTCCTAAATAAATAAATAAATAGATAAATAAATAAATAAATAATTAGCATTAGCAGTAAGGATTTCTGACTTTTTGTTGGAGGTCATTACCAGCTCTGCAGCTGCTCCAGCCCGGTGAGCAGAGGACCCCCGATGGCAGCAATCTGCTGCCTTCGTTTCCAGTCCTGCAGCTCAGGGTTTAGCTGGGAGGTCATCAGGTCGTCAATCTCTTTGATCACAACGTCCATCTTTGATAAAATCTCCTAACAAAGGCATAAAATACAGTGTTTATGGCTGATCAACACACTGTGAATGAATTTTTTTATTTGTACACCTGCATATATTTTTGTCACGTTTCAGAGCTTTGCATGTGCGTACCTTCCTTTTAAAGTCAAGCCGGTTTAGCATTTCCTGTAGTCTTGTTACTTCCTGTTTCATCACGTCAGAGTTTCTATCAGTTGATTCTGACACAACCACAAAAACAGTAGTATGAAATAAGAATTCTAAAATAGTAAATGACTTTTTATTTTTACAACTTGTAAAATGGCTCACCTCGAGACTGCAGGGTCTTGTAGCGGAAATCAAAGTCATCTTGCATGTCCTCGATGTATTTCACAGCCTGGTCCATCAACTGGAAACACATTTTTTTGTGTAAAATTCATCAATAAAATTCAGCTTTGTGTTTTCTCCATCCTGTATTGAAGGTGTTTGAGTTACCTGCACGCTGCCCCTGATGATCCCAACTCTGTTGTCCATGTTCTTCTGCCTCTCAAACGCCACAGAGTTCTGCAAAGACTTCTCCAGAGGACCCTGTAAAAAAAAACAAAAAAAAAAACATTTACAACTTTGCATTTCTGAACAGACTGTAATCTTTATTTACTTCTGATTTAACCATATCAACATTAATGACATGACTCTCTCATATGTCTGTTGGTGCTGCTCCCACAGCATCATAACTAAGAGCTGTTGAAATGTTCAATTCAATTTTATTTATATAGCGCCAAAGCACAACAAAAGTCGCCTCAAGGCGCTTTATATTGTACAGTAGATACAGAGAATGTTGCAAATGTTGTGGCTTTGTGATTCAGGGTCATGTGGGGTTCATGTTCAATACAGTGTGTAATGAATGTTTTTTAAAGTTGCTTTTTTGCCATCTTTAGACAAGAAAACATTATTAACTTTGGGAAAATTCAGGGTGCCAGTGCATGAATAAAAAACATGTTACTCACTGGTTTTGGTCTCTGCAAACTGAAGACTTAGTTAAAGACTGGATCTTCATCATGTTTATGTCTTTGAGGCATTTTTTAACCAATTATCTGAGAAATACCACAGTTTATTTTGAGGTAGAGGCTGTCCACAGCTTTGGGGTGAGTGAATATTCACCATAGTATTATAGTATTAGCACGTAGCTGTATCTGTGTACAGTTCATGGATGCAGCATGGTAATCAAGCTTTCTCAAGTTAGCTGAAAATTTAGTTAATATGTGGACATGTAGCACAGTGGCTACATGCATCTTTTGTATACAGTCGATTTATTGGACATATCGTGTACTGGGACGTGTTGAATATTTTTCTGGCACATTAAATTTTAACATTGCGTGGGTAATATTTTGGGAACAAACAGCCTCTGTGCACAGAGACTCTCTAAATGTTTAAACTCTAGCTATGAGTATCTGCATATAGAAGACCTCTTTCTTCCTCTGAAACCTGAAACCAGACTGAGTTTAAACCTGCAATAACAGATGTGTTGTGCCATCTGATGTGAGCAGAAGCTGCAAAGCATCACTGAAACGTTTTAAGGCGATATAGTAAACTTCTTTATGACTGCTTTAGTTTTTGGTCTTTACAACGTTTTTTTGCACGGATATTAGAAAGAAAAGGTGTTAATGATGTCTGTGTGCTGTGTAGTGCTGGGGAGGTAGTCCAAGGTGAGTTTATTACTCTTTATTGGCTCCAATAACAATAAAGTTATGGTGCATTAAACCCAAACAGTGAGCTAAGTGAAGCAGCAGTCTCTATGGAACAACCCAGCTTAAACAAACACAGTTATCCTGTTCACGGGAGTAGAAACACTTTAGTGATTACCGTAAAAAGCCAAACACTGATTGTTGGGAATAAAGTGAACTGGCTGGTTGGGAGGGTGGGGGTGTGAAATATGTTTTACAGTGTAGTCTTCCTGGTAGTGGCCCAGATTTACCAGCAGAGACTGTAATAAAGGGACTTTCCCTTCACTGAGGCAGACAATGTGACAAACCTGTTCTTGCATGCAGGCACTGGAGAGAATACGGCGCTCTTCCCTGAGACAGGTGGAGATGACTCTGGCCATTACAGCAGGATTGGTGGCGTATTTCAGCTACAGTGACGCAAACAGAGAAAATTTCAGTTATAAAACCCCCTGAGAAAAAACCTTCGAACCAATGATTTCCTAATGATGTGATCATTTGTGTAAGTAGGCTATAAAACCAACCACAGCATGATCAATACTCCCACAGTGTCTGTTTATCTGTGAAGAAGAGATGAAAAGGAAATCCCTGACAGAGCGGAAGCCCTTTAGTTCAATAACAAAGGAATGAAGTTTAACTGGACACAAAACGAGCATTCTCCGTGAACAGCAGCTGAGTAAATAAAGTCAGATATTTGGAGCTCATCCAGGTTCGACTCTTTAAGGGCAAAGAATTTAACCACAACATTTAGTTAAATATTAGAGAACAGATTCGAGCGTGTGAGCCTCATTTATAAACATGTAAAAGTTGCATAATCAAAATTGTAATGATGCAACTTGCACCATGAGGTTAAAAAATAAAATAAAAGAAGCAACATTAAGACAAACCTTGTTAACCTTTAGCAAATAACCCTAACTGAGGATTATTGTCCACTAGAAACCTTAGATTTCTTAAGTAGGGATAGACTTCAGGGCTCAAATTATTATTTTTGTTTTAAATTGCATTCCCTATCTATGAGTGCCACATTTATTTATTTCTCCATTCAATCTATCCATCTACGTTCATTCACTCATTAGCATTTTCTCCTTTTCTTCAAAGATGTATTTATTTCATTATTTTCGTAATACATTCCTTTTTTGCTTTTTTATGAGGCAAATCACAGAGTTATGCAATGACATTAATCATTAAAATAAGAAATTTAAAGTAAGTAAAACAGTAGAATCAATAGAAACATATATTGTATAAATAAATACCCACATTTATTGGTTTTAAAGTCGTTAATGGCCTTTTGATGTTTTTTGGTTTGTTTTTTTTGCATTTGCTAAATATTGATAAGTGGGATTATATATTTTGTTTCTGTGCCTTTAATGACATATTCTTTTTCGTGAATTCGGTATTCTAATGATGCCTTTAATGGTATATTCATTCACTTTTTTAAAAATCAACTTATTTTTGATTTTGGCAGTTTGGCACCTCCATACGTTCCTGCCAGATGCCTGTATCTTTAAATCTCTTTATTTTTAGACTATATATGGCTAATATATGCGGCAGAAGCCACAAACTTTCCGAAGCTGCATATCGGCCTCTACATACATTCAAATGCTCACTAAGAAAAGTACAAAAAACTTCTTCTGGAGGAAGAGGGAAAGTTTTTGTCTCGCCTTCAGGTGTGACTAATATTTCATCACTAAAATGACAGACTGAGGACGCACAAACGCACACACACACCTACACGCTCAGTCTTATGACAGCGGCAGTGATGCACTGGTATCCTTTCAGAGTTTGTACCGTTCACCAAGCTGACCTACATTATTCAGCAAAAATTCACTATAAATACTTCTCCTGCTGTTATGGGTACTTTACAGTCAAACCCAACACTCCTGACATTTTCCCTCAGCAAGCAGCGAAGGTCAGATTAAAAATGTGCGCCTACCACTGCGAGGGATTTCCCCTCGAAGAAAGACCCTGCGTGAACATGAATGGAAGAGAGATTCAAACATGAGCTAAAATCTCTCCTCTGTTACATGAACACATAACAACAACAACAACAAGCCACAAACACCGTCGACTATCGCACAGGAGTAGCTACTTCCTCTAAGAAGTGTTGACACATAACACATATACATATTCACAGGAAGCAGCGGTATGAGCCTCGAGGGTTCATTCTGCAAGAGGTATCTGTCTTTCTTCCAGAATAAAAGCGAGTGACGACCACAACCAAACTTCCTGAGAAGCTCCTCTGGCAGAATATACATCCTCAAAGGGTTCATCGACAGAGAGAATAACTTAAAGCGTTTATAGACAACAATGAAAGAAAGGAATTCAATGTGCAAAAGCTCTTTACTGACTTCAGTTGATTAAAACAGTAGCAGCAAAAACAGGAGCTGCAGCTTTCAGGCAGCACACAAACAGAAAGCTGCACATTTACAGCAATTCCCAACTCGTGAGCACGGCAATTATTTTACTTCCCTTTCACCTCAGGCACATGTACACACCACGAGGCTACTTCTCCAAATTGAGGACGCTTTAATGACAACAGTTCAGGGAGTTCACGGCTGAACGTTTTCTCTGTGTTCAGTTTGTTTGAGGTGTGTGGATAAAAGTGCACAACAATAACAAGAAGCCACGGGCAGAGCAGCACTATAACCTACAAGTACTGAGCAAAGAATCCAACATGACCTCTTTTCTGAGCTGTACAAAGGAAACTCATGTAGAAACACCACAAATATCAACTTAAATGAGAATTAAAGCTGCTTAATCTGGACTGCCATAAATAAACTGCAGCTAATTACGAACTTTGCAAAATTCCCACAAATCCTGAATACTTTTAAGTCTGCAAAGTTCAGCTAGAAACTTCTTTTACAGATTTGCATGCAGTTGAATCCATGCTCACAGTTGTGGCTTCAACAAAAAAAAAAGAACAAAAAAAAGCCTTTTCTTCGAATGTAATCATGAGAAATGATTAACATGCATATACTTCCTCAAAAACATCCTAAAGCTCCACAGCCTGTGCTGAATCATGTGATTTATGTAAAACTATCAGACTGATCAGGATCATCAGATTTGCTTTAATCAGCACGACACAAACATGAGTCTGATTTTAGATGCTGTGGGGCTCTCTGCTAGTAGCTTGTATTCTTTAGGTCTGATCAGTTGTGCAGAGAGTATAGCTCTGTACACGTCACAGTCCATTCTGCTGCTTATATCAGAAGTGACATCATCAGTAAACATAAGTGACCCGTTCCTGCAGCCATAAATGCCCAGGCCCACACTACCTCCACCATGTTTAACAGATGTTATACGCTTCAAATCAGATTTCTCTCCTTCTCCAAACTTTTATCTTCCCTTCACTCTTGTAAGACTTTATCTTCTTTCAGGACTCCAGAATCCGGCCTGCCTTACCACAGACCTCACCTGGCCGTTAAGTCATCAGTCAACTGTCCAATTACTTTTGAGACTCTAAAAATATAACGTGTGTATAAAAATAGCTGTATCTCCTACACAGTTAATACAGAAATTGTTAAACCCCTTGAATTAAAGCTAAAAGTCTGCACTTCAGTCAGCTCTTAACTGTTTCATTCAAAGTAGTTATTTTTCAGTAGTTTTGAATTAATATTCATTTATATTTTTGGCAGTTTTAATCCACTATGGATAACAGTAATATTAATATTAAATAAGAAACTCAAATTTTTATTTTTGGCAGCCACCATAAATAATGTTAACTAGATAAATCACTATTAATTGAATATCAGCATGTATTATTAATATTTTTTATTTATGTTAACTTTTTGTATTTTTGTCATTTGCAATCTTCCATATAAAAATACCAGTACCTAACTAACCAGCTTTTCCTCCATATGCGATTTGAAACCCATATCTTTGTCATCTTTCTGCCATCACCGTGTGCCGAACGGTCTCATTCACTGCTGTGTAAACATGTATGTGACGCTTTAAAAGCACGTGTTGAGCTTTTATCTTTCCACATAATCACGTCGTAGTAAAAATCTCACCTGTTTCTTCTGTAATATGTGTCAATAAAACTGTGTGAGTAGAGCATACACACTTCCTCTATTTACACTACATCTGTCTGTCAAGGCTGCTTTCCAGTATGGGGCACATTAGGGTGACAGTTGTTTTTGTCATCTGTGGAGCACTCAGTAAGTGCATCATGTGAAAAAACAAGCATGTAGCTTCTAGCCTGTCCTAGAAAACAGGAAGTCTAACAAATGTTTGTGTTACAAAGGCAGATCTGAAGTGCTGAGAAATTAGATGTCTGGGGGAGAGGTGGACTCACTTGCAGCTGCTGCTGGATTATTTTCATGTTGTGTCGTTGCAGAAAGTTCTGCTCCTGCGAGCGCACCCTCTCCAGCTGGGTCAGCAGGTTGGTGAAGAGCACGCCAGCCATCGACTCGTCGTTCACCGCGGTGTCCCTAAAAGTATACAGAGTGACACATTCAGGAGATTCAGAGCAACAAAACCTGTGAAGAACAAAGAAGTTGCTTTACCACCTACCACAGACCTACAAGGTCTTGAATAATCAGGCCCCATCTTATCTTAATGACTTTAGAGTACCGTATCACTCCATGAGAGCCCTTCGCTCTTAGACTGCAGTCAGACCAGTTGCAGATGGCTGCTCCTCCCTGTGCCTGGTTTTGCCAGAGTTTTCCTCCTCTTAAAAGGGAGTTTTTCCTTCCCACTGTTGCCAAAGCGCTTGCTCACAGAGGTGAGCAAGTTGTTGGTGTTTACTCTGCATTATTGTAGGGTCTTTACCTTACAATATAAAGTGCCATCGGGGAACTGCTGTTGTGATTTGTTACTATATAAATAAAACTGAATTGAATAGTTCCTTGCTCAAGAGTCAAAAATAAGTGTGATTTGGGAAGTTCTGACAATAGTGGTACTTTTGTCCATCCATCCATTTTCTTCCAATAAAGGGTTGGAAGACAATGGATAGGCTGCGCTCACCTGCAACCACCATGGACAGGTGCCAGTCTGTCATAGGGCTAACACAGAGAGACAGACAGCCATTTACACCTATGGGAAATCTAGAATCATCTGTTAACTTAACCCCACTAACTGTATGTCTTCGGACTGTGGTGTGGGAGGAAGTCAGAGTACCCAGACAGAACCCTCACAGACACGGGGAGAACATGTCATGCCCCCAAAAAACCAAAAACTGCAGTTCCTTGAATGATCACTGAAGCCAGACTTCAAGAGTAAGTTTGTCTTCTTGGTTTTTCTCTCTTCTCATGCCGATAATGATGCCGCCACAGCTCTGTACCCTTCATTCCAGTACTTAGGGTGCGAATTCCCCTGCAGTATTCTCGTGAGCAATAGATGTCGCAATTGAGACAAAACTTCCACATTCGCACTGGTATTGTCTCTTCAACCCAGCAGAAGCACAATGGACCATTTTAAAGAAATCGACAGCTGCAGGACCGGCTGACACGACACCAACATGGTGGCTTGCTACAGCAGGTGTGACATCACTTAGGCGTACAGCGCCGTTCGCAAGGGGATGAATGGCGACATAACAGGATCCTTCTACTCCCAAGTTAAAAATCATAGACTGTATTTAAAAAATAAATGTAGCTACCATTACATAACCTATTTATTTCTGATATATGCATTTCTAGACTGAACTTAACCAATAATCTTTGAGGAGAAAAAGGTCTTTTAAGTTTTGAAAACAACAAGAAACATGTACCTTTTCTTTGTATAAGACAAAAAATAAGAAAACTATGAAAAATTATGTCTTCAATACATTTCTTGGACTTTTTAAATTGTATTTCTTGTGGAATAAAACTCAAAGGTTTGTAGCCTTATGTACATGTTATTTAGTGAAGGAATGGAAGAGCCTTCAGGCAGGTTCTCTCAGATCTGCCCAGCACCGTTGAAAAATGTACTTTAACTCAGACCACAATCATTCCTAAATCCTGCTGAAACCGAAAACTAAAAGCATCCATTTACTCTCCTTTTAGCTAAAAGCAAACACTCTGTGGGTGATAAATGATCACTGTTCTCGTTGATAAGGAAGAAGGTGCAGCTACAGCGGGTTTTTCACTGAAAAGAGCTTCCTGTAGGAAATGAGGTCTATGACGTGAAGTTGTGGGCTGTAAAACCAAGAAGTCATGGTTTTGATCAATCAGCCTCAACTGAACAAAAGTATAAACTCAGCGATTTGAACTCAGCTTTGTCAACATGTTTTTGATGCACAGGTGATCGTTTATGTTTGCACAAACTTTCACTGAGCTTCAGAAGACGTCTGGATCAAAAACTCCTGCTTTTCTGGATTTAAATTTAAAAAGCCTAGACCCATTAAAAATATAGATATCTATACACTTAAAATATTTGATAGACAATATTTCTGTCTTATTTTGCTTCAGAACTATTACATAGGATTATTTCCTTGAATTATTTATTCATCCATTTTAATTTCAAGTTACTCATTTATAAATTATTATTTTTTCATCATTTTGCCTTACTCCATTTTTCCTCAAGTATTTTTCTTAAAGAATATTTATTTAGACATTTATGCTTTATTAAACAAATATAAACGGCTGACATTGTGAGTGTTTATGGAGGTGATTCTTTGCCAGCATATTAACACCAGACTCATATCCTAAATATATTTTCATATACTTATTATTTGGTTATCTTTAGTCTTATGTACAAGGTTATTATAGTCGACTAAAACTAATATAAAATGAATAAAATAAATATTTGAGTTAACTGAAATAAAATAAAAATATGCATTTTATTAACTGAAGATGATAACTCCATGTGACTGAGTCATGGGTTTATTTTGTACTTACATTACAAAAAATAAAACTGATACTAAAACTAAACCATCCCCACCCTTTGGAAGCAAACTACAACTTAAGTTAAAGCACAAATAAAAACTCACTTATATAAACTGCTATATTACAATCATTACAAAGAAAGAAGAATGAAAAGACAGACATATTTGGTAAATAGTAAATAAATAGTTCACAATACTTTGATAAAAAAGAAAAACATTAATATTACATGTTGTGTACTTAATTGCATAATTATTTATGTACTAAGTCATTAATTTGTGTATTTAGTTAATGTTAATTTTGGCAGCTTCAGTCCTCCATACCATGTGGTCTTTCAGCCTATGAAGACAGCTGCCTTTTTTTGTAATACAGACTTTTTTTTCCCCACACTTCTTTGCACATAGATGAAGACTCACCAGTCCTGAGACTCGATCCAGCTGGCCAGCCCCTGCCTGATGTCCATGGGGAAGTTATCGTCATACAGGTAATCCACCTGCTCCAGGAGTCTGATCTCCAGCTGTTGAATCTGCTTCCACTGGCTCATGATGCTGTGCCTTCGGACACCACGCGATGCACACACCCGTTATCACCAAAGAGTGCTCTAAAAACATGAATAACATGTTAAATATTATCTAAAATTACGGATTATTTATTGTATGTAATTATCTGATCGTTTAATGTCGCTTCTCCTCGTGTTTGTTACCTGAGATGTTTCCGCGCTGCCTTCCCGTCAGCTTTCATCTACCATGTGCACTTGTTTCCCTTGCGCTGACTTTCGTTTTTTATATGTGCCTCTCAGATCAGGAAGCGACCTCATTTCCCCTCAGTGGCTGTTCTCAGGTACTCAGAAGGCCCCTCCTCCTCCTGCCAATCACACACTCAGAATGATCCTAAACTTTTAGACAGGTAACAGGTGCAACTAGAAAAGTGATACTGTAAGGTTATATAAAAAAACAGACTAAGTTAGAGAAGTAGCTGAAATGAATGCATCATATTTATCTCAGCTGATTACATAAATCTTTAGATAGGTAATTAATGATCAAAAATTACTTTCAGCTAGATCACAAATTAATGATAAACAGTCTAAATGACCAACCAAACATAATGGATAAACCATAAACTGATGAAATCAGTGACTGTAAACAAACTTTTATATAGTAATTTATGGAAGTTTGTTTGCACCAGTTTTGAGTTATGTATCTTAGAATTTCAAGTTAACAGATAGCAGAAAATATGATTTATTTTTTTTTTAAATGGTGGAAACAAGCATCTATAGGCAATTGTTGAATTACACTAGCTAGATTAAATTATGAGTTAAAGGTGATAAATTATTTATGACTAGCTGATAAACTGCTTGCTAACAGTTTGCTAACATTAAACCATTATGTTGCTTTTGAAGCTAGCAGTTAAATTGGCATTATGACAAAGTATCAAATTAAATTAAATTACTAGAAATGTTGATAGGTTTTGTTAAAGTTATACCAAGTGGTTAAGCTGTCTAACACTTTTAACTGACAGTTAAAATGGTTAGCTAAACGCAATGGGTGAACCATATACTGTAGCTAACTTTATCTATATTCTTAGGCAACATTTGACATTTAAGATTATTATACCAATAATAAAATAATTTACAAACCTTTTTAAAAAAAAAAATCAAACAGTTCAAAACACAATTAATGAGCCATAAAGTGTTGAAATGTGTTTTGATTTTGATTCTGCTGCAAAGGCAACTTTTTAAATACCTTGGTTAGTAGCTAAACTAACAAACTAAGAGTAACACAATCGATTAACACCTGTTATATTAATAGCTGAGACTGTTAACTAAATACAGTACATAAACCACAGAATGTATATCTTTAAATATATTGCTAATTTAAATCATAAATTAAAATATGTGTACTTTGCTAAAGATACAGTTAGCAGTTGTTCCTGTTAATTTTTCCATATTATGTACTGGGGTATATTTGTCAGGGGCAAAATCTTAGTACATTCATTTTTTTTTAAATCAATTAACACTTATTTTATTTTCTGTCTTTACCTTAATAAGACATTTATTTTGTCACTCTCTACATTATTGGCTTACATACCATTTATTCACTTTATTCACTTTTAGTCACTTACAGTTATTTATTCACCTTTCAGTCACTTTAATTTTAAAACTGTGTAATTTTAAAACTGTATATTCTGTGTATTTATTATTTCACTCTTATTGCCTGTTCTTATTGTCCTTATCTTCATCGTTATGGTGCCTTGTTGTTTGTTAATTGCCCCTTGGGAATAAATAAAGTCTTCTGATTCTGATTCTGTTTTTAATTTTCCAAATTCTTCCCTGATAAATAAAGTACTTCTAATCTTACCTTATAACAAAAAAGCTTATGAAACGTAGAATGACTGATTAGGACAGAACTATACAAAAGAAGTGGCACATTTAAATAGAAAAGTTTAATAAAATTCTTGCTGAATAAAAATATAAATGCAATACAATAAAGAGCAAATAAAAACTCTAACCATTAAATAAACATTTTGTGGTATGACACTTTCTGCATATGTAACAAAATGGCAGAGGGTGGGAAACTTTTAAATACAATTAAAACATTATTTATTAATTTGAAGTCATAAAAGTGCCCCGTGTATTTCTTACTGTAGCCCTCCTATCCAGCAGGGGGCGCGTGTTAAACGGAGTGGTGCTGACCGAGTGAGGAGCAGCGCTCAGAGGTGAGAGTTCACTCCGGTAAAAACATGGTTGAACACGGGGATATCCGCGTGGTTCACTGCGGCGGCAGTAAAATAAACTTCAGGGATCCTGTGATAACCCACGACTCCAGGTGAGCGAGTGTTTTAATCTGCCGATGTTTCATATTTAGTGGAAAGGTCTCGCGCGGTTCGTGTCGTTTGTGTTAGCCTCAGAGCTGAGGCTGTTAGCATTAGCTTGAGAAGCTGCTGGATGTTCCTGCTGCTGTTTACAGCATAGTATCAGCAGCTCGTCTCAGCTCCGTGACTCTGACTGAGCCACAGACCAAGACTGAGCTGTGTCCCGGTCCCTACATGTTTGTTTGATGTTTGTTTCCTCATATTTGTATCGCTGCAGGTTCCTTCTGTGCGCCTCCGGAGAGGCTGTGAAGGTGTTCAGCACCTCCACAGAGGAGTGTATCCACGAGCTGCGGGGTCACACCGGGCTGGTGACAGGTGTGCTGCTCAGACCCTCAAACCACTTACAGGTACAGTCACCTCTCCACCTAGAAAAACGACTTTTTTCAAGACGTCTTTATCCAGAAACTCGCTGATATTCATTTAATGTTAGAAAATACAGGAAAAGCAGAATAGCTGCCGAAGCCACTTTTTCTTTACGTGTAATTATTTATTTATTAAGTTTAGTTCAATCCCCCAGCTCTAATCAAACAAGAATCAGATCTCTTTTTATTTTTTTATTTATTTACTTACTCATTATCCTCATTACTCACTCTGTTGGTTCAGGCCAGAGGCAAAGTAAGTAAACTCTTGATTTTCTGTTCCTGAAAGAGCCCTAACTTAAACTCTGAGTCAGTTACGATTAGTGGTGCAACGGATCCAAGATCTCACGGTTCGGATCGGATCACGGTTTTAAGTCAGGGATGGGATCAATTTTCGGCTCAGCAAAAAAAGACAAAAATTTAACTCTCCATTTACTTATTTAGGTATTTTTTGCCTATTAAAAAACATTCAACTCAAGACTCATTCCTCGCAGTTATATAAAAACAAATTAAGGTGCAATATAGGGCAGTACAGGTCTTTGTATCTACCACTCCGTGGTAATATAATGAGCGGTCACAACGCTTTCTGTTGCCCTGGAGGTCCACCCATTAGGGCAACAGAAGATGCCTGGGACAGTTCAGGCATAACTTTAGACTTTTCGTGCTCATACATGCTTGGAACGATCTGATCACTGAAGTGGACGCGCAACGGGATATCATAGCGTGGCTCAAGCACGTTCATCATAGTTTAAACCCCCTTGTTTTACACAACGGAATACGGCCTCACGTCTGCAGCTAAACACTCCAATAGCTTTTGTAATAGCTTTAGCCCGGACGGATTGGGCAGCAAATGGCGCAAACTCCTCTGCTCCTCCTGGACTGCTAGCACTGGCCATAACTATGGCTTGACAGACTGACCACGCGTACCATGCACATACTTTTTTTCCTTCTTTTTCGAATCTTCGGATCACGTGTGTGCCAAACCGTGGAGTGGGATCGGTCCGGATTACGGATCAACGGTGATCCGTTGCACCACTAGTTACTAGGGCTGCCACGATTTGTCGACTAGTCACGATTACGTCGACTATCAAAATCGTCGACGACTGATTTAATAGTCGACGTGTCGTTTGAAGCTTTGTAAGATCGCAAAAGACGCAGGAATAATAGCAGGATTTAAGAGTGTAATAACGGACTGAAACAGAAGATGGCAGCACTGCATGTACAAGGATGCCAGCTGCCGTTAAACCCCGAAGAAGAAGAAGCAGCTGTGTCCCAGAATTCATAGCGCGGCCCAGCTTAGTTTCCAACAATGGCGGTAGCTAGTTAGTTTTAATATTACTCTTATTATTCTTTCTGGGTCACAAAATAAACGTTTAACATATTTTCAGGCGAGAATGTAGCTATGTAAACCTCAAATATCGGCTCAGTTTATCAGGACACCACATATTTTCAAAAGCGCTCCGACGTTTTTGGAGACGTCTGTTACCCACTAGCTCATAGCTAGCCGGGGGCTAGGTCACTAGCGCCGTGAGAACACCGGACTCCCGGCAAATTGTTTTCAAACCCACCGCCGTCTTTCGGGACTCAGGTTAAATATATATGAGTCACTTAGATAAATTAAAAATGTTGTTGTTTGGCTTTTTTTTTTTAGTATTTTATTTGTTCCTGAGTAAATCGGTTTGGCTGAGATTAAAGTTATAGTTTTTACACAGCTGAATAAACGTCAAGCAGACAGCTGATTATCAGAAGTGTGAGATGCTGGAGAATATACTCCGGTGTCCTGTTATATTTTAGATAGCAAGGAGTTTATTAAACTTTACCAAAACAATCTGCAAATTTCATTGAAATTGAATAAACTATCATCTTGTCTTTATTTTTAGTTAGCACCTTAAAAGCTTAAAGCTGTAAGCTAATGATAGTTATATAAGAGCAGATGCTGCTGGTGCAATAAGCTGTAGTTTTATGTCCAGTGGATGATGATCTGATTAGTCGACTAATCGCATAAATAATCGGTGACTAGTCGACTATCAAAATAATCGTTTGTGGCAGCCCTACTAGTTACCATGGAAATTGAGCCTGGGAACCATTCCTGGTACCTGACTCCTTCCCTCCTGCTCCTCATACACTCACCTGCTGCTTTATTAGGTACACCTTTGGACCACCTTTTGTCTTCAGAGCTACCTTACTTCAAGGCACAGATTCAAAAAGCTGCTGGAAACATGCCTCAGAGATTTTGGTCCATGTTGACACGATAACATACAGATGTGTCTCTTGCAAATCCATGATGGAAATGGCCTGTTCCACCACACCCCTCAGGGATAACTCTGGGTTTACTGAGCTAATGCTGATCAACGTTTCTGGGTCCAAAAAGTTGGCTTTTAAGACTTTGAGTTTGTCCATCCATCCATCTTCATCCGCTTTGTCCGGGGCCGGGTCGCGGGGGCAGCAGCCTAAGCAAAGAGGCCCAGACCTCCCTCTCCCCAGCCACCTCCTCCAGCATATCCGGGGGAATACCAAGGCGTTCCCAGGCCAGCCGAGAGATATAATCTCTCCAGCGTGTCCTGGGTCTGCCCCGGGGCCTCCTCCCGGTGACTTTGAGTTTGTTAAACCTCCTTTTTAGCAGGACCCTATTTTTTTCCCTCACTTATTTTTTAATTGTTTTTATTCTCTGTATTTTTCTTTTTATTATTATTGTTTTTGGGTTGTTTTTTATATATATATATATGTATGTATATGTATATGTATGTATATGTATGTATATGTATATATGTATGTGTGTATATATATATATGTATGTGTGTGTGTGTGTGTGTGTGTGTGTGTATGTATATATATATATATATATATATATATATATATATATATATATATATATATATATAAATAAATAAATAAATACAGTTCATCGTTATGTCTCACACTGTGCTTGTGTTGTGCTGCAGGTTTACTCTTCATCACTAGATGGCACTCTCAGACTCTGGGACTTCACAGACGGGATTCTTATTAAGGTTGGACGTTGAGTCTTGTTGTTTCTCTCCAGTCTTTTCTGTCACTGTGGATCATCAAACTCCAGCTGCAACACACACTTTCCTATTTTATCTGTTTATAAAAGTGAAATGAAGGGTTTATTTATTATTAGGCAGCCCTCAAACAGAGTGAGCAGGGCACCTGTGATCAGTCTGCGAACATGCAGATGATGCAGATCCTGTTCATGATAATAAAGGAAATGTGTTCTATCTTCTGTGCTTTGACTGCATAACTGAATTTTCTTGAGCTAACAGAAGTTTTTTGCATTAGTTCTGAAAGATTTCCTCTCGATGTCCTTGTGGGTGATTAATTTAACTAATTATATATATTTTTTGTAAATGAACTCTCATATAAATGAATTGTTTCACCTTAAATTAGCTACAAAACATGGAAATTCAGCAGAAAAAGGAGTAGAGGTGTTTATGATGAGGTTTGTGGGTCCAGCTTAAGAGCCCATGTTTCCAAGATGCATGACAGCTGTGCGGTCTCTTCTAGACTTGTGTCATTGGATACCCAATCTACTCCTTCTACGCCTCTGCCAAACATGAAAACGTCATCTTTATTGTTGCATCCATGCCGAGTGACAAAAGAGCGGGTAAGTGTGACATCAGAGCGCCATTCAGACTCCATTTGTGAAGTAAAGTTTCTAGAACTCAGTGTGAATCTGTTGCACCACCGTCTGAGGGGTAAAGGAAGAGTCCCCAAACAAGGTTTATTAATAAAGTGTGATATTTATTTAATCGCAGGCTACTGCAGGGTGACCCAAGGGGGAAAATAGCAGAGTGATGCTTCTCAGGGCAAGAAGTCAAATATTAAGAAAAAACTAGCCACGCAGATGCCTGTATGTGTCATACCTCTTCATGTTGAATGTTATTGCTTGTTTTGGAATAGTTTTAATGTGTTGGAGTCACCAGGTCGTCCTCGAACCAGCTTTAATATGTGGGATAGAGAAGGTTTTTTTAGAGGTCACTGAATGGGAATGTGTGAAAAAGGCTGATTTGTGTTTGCAGAGCGTTTCCAGCTGGTTGCGGTCCATCTGCCACAGAGTGGAGATCAAATGGTGGAGGCTCAAGAACTTTCTGCCGTACTCAGTGGCGTCAACCCCAACCCAGCAGCCATCGCCTTTGGCAGAGGGGTACGTACATGCCGCCACAGCTGATACCAAGAACTGACTACTTCGACTTAATCTGTCAGGAACTTTAGTTTGACAACTGAAGTTTCTCGAGGAAACGGTATTTTAGAGGGGAGTATATGAGAGAAAGCTAATGCTTCTTCACTGCAGATTATTTTAGTGAATTAATGATCAGCTGTTCCCAGTGCGTCCCTCGTCCTCCATTAGCTTTCAGCTCCTTCGTCTTGGACTGCAGCCTGTGTTCTTTGCTAGCCCAGCACCACATGAACCAGTTCTTCCTCTGCTACAGGCTCTGATTGGAGTGACTCTACAGCTAATCACAGAACTATAAAAACAAGGACAACTGTTGCGAGCTGCATCCCAAAGTGTAGAATGATGTTGGAGTCGGTCTGACTGCAGGATTTTTTTTGGGGAAAGGTGCTGGGTGGTACTGAGGCTGGCAGGGAAAGAACAAGGCAGTGAGGAGTGGAGGTTGAGGTAACAGGCTAGCAGCGCTGCAACTTTCAAAATAAGAGCCAGGGATTGTCCACTAGTCAATGTTGTCAGAGAAAATACAAATTATTAAAGGACCAGACTTTGGTGACATGAATGTGCCAAAGAAGTCTGCCTGAGGAAGCAGAAATGTGGAGCTTGTGCACACTTCAGGGTGTTATAAGTCCAAAACTCTTTATCATTGTACTTCACTGTGTTTAGCAGACAACAGTTCAAACGTTACTTCAGACTGAAGTGTTTTAAATCCAAATGTGTCTGATGCTTATCGCCTGCTTTAATCTTCACAGGGAGAATTTATTGCTTCAGTGAACGACTTGCAGCTGGAGGTCTATTTCTTCAAGAAGCAGAAGTCGTACAGGTGAGAGTGAAGATGGTCACTGGAGGTGACTTAGATTTTTAAAATTCAGGCTCCTATTATTTATTTCTCCTGTTCCAACGCTGAATGATTATTTTAGAGTTTTGTTTAAGGCTTCAGGCCGCTCTGAATGCTCAGTTTCACACAGGAGAAAAACGTCTCTTATGTGGTCATATCAGTTGTGTTCTGTTTGAGAGGTAGAGCCAATCAGGCGAAAGTACTTCAAGTGTCAGAGATTGTATATTATTTAAACTTTTACAGCTGCTGGGCTAGATGTTAATTTTAAAAGGTTATCGTGTTAGTTTTATTTATTTATTTTTGTCATGGAGAGAAGCAGTGCTGCTGTCACACATGACAAAGGCCATGTTGTGTTGGCTGATGTTCAGTAACACCAAACATCTGTCCTGGTGCTGGTTTTTAGGTTTTTCCTGAAAGAAGACAACAAAAAGGGTGGCTGGAACACATTCACATGCGTCGCCTGTCACCCGAAAGATGACTGCATCGCCACGGGACACGAAGACGGGAAGATCCGCCTGTGGTGAGGGACCTCGACTGAAACAAACGCAGATTATCGATGATCCAGATCTTAAACTTCTGCTGGTCGCTGGTTTTGCGTTGTAAAACTGACATTCCTGCTCATCCTTTTAGGAGAAACTTTAACCACAAGAAGGAGTACACGTACTCCACTCTGCACTGGCACCACAGCGCCGTCAGCTCGCTCTGCTTCACTCCAGAAGGTATTCATAGCTGTATTATAGTTATTACTTAGTTCCCACGATCGTTAGGAAGTCCTTAATAGTCTGAAATTGAAATAACAATTAAAATGGCATCAAAATATCTTATATTATACCTTTTTTGTGGGTATTAAATTTGCAGAAGTTGTGAGAGTCAGTAGAATAATTTTAAAGTTGTTTGCTTAACTTTCTTTGTGCTCCTTTATTTTTAGTAACTTGGATCAAAACAGTAGGGGTGATATTTATTTATTTATTTTTAATCAAATTATCAAAAGCACAATAAGAAAAGGAAAACACATCAACTAAACTCTAAAAAAAGGACTTTCTAAAAGTAAAAATATTGTAATTTTCTTGAAATCATCCATTTTTGCTACAGTTTTTTTTACAGAAAGTGTAAACCAACTTACTAACACAGCAAGTTCCACATGTATATATTCTTCCAAGGAACAAGGAAACAAACAGAAATCACTCCTCTGTGTGTTACGGTTTTAGTTATGTATTTATTTTGTATTGTCAGGGACCAACCTGCTGAGTGGAGGTGTGGAGTCTGTGCTCATCCAGTGGAGGTACAACCAAGAGAGCGAGCGGGACTTCCTGCCCCGCCTGGGTGGCGCCATCACTCACATCACCGTCTCACCTGATGGATCGCTATTCTGTACCTCACACAGTGACAACAGTAAGGAGTCTCAGCCTGCAGGATTTCAATGCAGATACGCACAAATTATTGTCAGTGAAATTCGGTGAACATGGTCCATTCTTTCAAATCAAGTCGTGCACCTCTCAGATTTCACTAAATTGATTTCAGAGCATTTGAGTCACTCAAATAAAATGCAGTTAAACGGCTCAGGTTCCAAACTCATTTTCTGCTTCAGTGATTTTCTTGTTTATTGAAGGTTTTGTTTCCCTTCCTTATAGAGATCACCATCATCCAGAGTTGCGTTAAAGTGTCTGCTGTCATTCAGGGCCTGGTCAAAGGTGAGTACATACTGTAAGGTGACTTTTGAGCATGATGTATGTATAAATAATAAACACTAGTGTTAATTTAAGATGTGCTTTATTGATCCCTTCATTATAGAATGTAAAAGAAAGGAAGGCAGTGAGACAATAATTCTTTGCTTATTTTCTAACACAACACAAATTTTTAGCATCAGTAATACTGCTGAGGTGTATCTGACACTAAAAGTGATCCTAAAATGTGCGTTTGCAACATGTTTTTGAACCTGCATGAACATGAGCATGACTTTGAAATGCCATTGTTGGAATTTGTCACACAAATTGAAGCAAAATAAAGAATTGTCGCCATAGTGCTGGAAATTAAGTGAAAGAGCTCAGCGAATGACAGTTTCAGAATGATGCCGTAAGGAGTTTAAATATAAAATAAATTCAGGTGTGAAGTGGAAAAGATTTCTGCATCGCTCGGGATCAACATGCGGTTACCACAGTAACTGCGTCAGCTAACGGAGGAATCCAAACAGTGTGATTCAAATTGAAAAGGGCTGTGACGAAACGATACCACATTCGAGTCCATTTGCATAGGTGTATTCCCACACAGAGTGAAGGATTATGGGTACACAGCCTACACAGACATCCTCCACTAAACCAGCAGCATGAATCTCAAAGTGGATAACGCTGCGTGTAGGTGGAGTGGTTGGAACAGGAAAGCTGAGTTCACCATGCAGAGAAAACATGGCACAACAGCACAACCAGCAGACAGTGGAGATGACAGTTGGCAACGCTGAACATAGGATCAACACACGATCATCTGTGAGCAAAACACAAAAACATTCCTTCACCACAGCTAGTGCAATCCCAAATTTTCTCTCAGTTTAACATCTCATTGTCTGCTGGAAAAGTCCGGAAGCTAAGCACGGACATCAGTGTTCCCGACGGTCATAAATAAGGTCACTAAACTCATATTATTTCACATTTCTCACAATGATCGCTGGAACGGTCACACACTCAATGTGGTGGACAGCAGTCAGGTAATGTGCGCATGATGTCACATGAGAAACCACCACACTGAAGAAAAACCACAAGTAGATTTGAAAAACAAAGTGCAAACCAATTAACTTTATCTTCACATAAAACGCAAAAAGAAATAGAAATTTACTTTGTTACCATGATAAAGGTGTTAAAACAAAAGAAGCACCAAAAGAACCCATTTGAACAAATGCACCAAACAGGGAAAACCAGTAACTGTTATTGACTGGTGATGTGAGACTGGAGGAAATGTAGTTTTAAAAAAAAAAAAGTACCTTTTGAGTTTCTTTATGCATTCATCACCTGCCAATAATGTGTTTTCATAATTAATGACATAAGTTTGTATCAGAAAGAAATAAAATAATGTCTTAGTATGTGGGGTTAATCCTCCTTAAACCTGTTTTCTTGTTCAGGCGACAGCATCGGGACAGACTTGATGATGGATCCTCGCAGCAAAGCTCTGGTGCTAAACGGGAAACCCGGACATCTGCAGTTTTACTCGCTCCAAAGAGACAAACTGCTGTACAATGTAAGCTCTCAGCAGGTCTCACACACGGGTGGATTTGAAAGTGTGGAAACTAGGTTAACATTGTCTGTTTCTCCCACAGCTGGACATCGTGCAGCAGGAGTACATTCATGAATCGGGCCTACAGCAGTTCGAGGTGGTCAAAGCGGCGTTTGACGCCTCTGGCTCGTGGTTGGCGACGGTGGAGGAAAGACATCAGAAAGCTGCTGAGCTGGAGCTGAACCTGAAGCTGTGGGCTTTCGATGAACAGACGCAGAGGTACAGATGTTACAGCTGTTTGTCTGTGGGCTGCAGGGTCAGTCAAGGTTTCTCTTTCATGTGATGAAAATAGTGTAACAATAACCAACCACACCCCTGTCACATGCAGTTTTGTGCTGAACACGACCATCTCGGCCCCCCACGACGCCCAGATTACCGCCATGTGCTTTTGCCAGCCCACCGACAGCCAGACCACCCTGCTGGTCTCCACCAGCAAAGACGGACACTTCAAAGCCTGGCAGCTCGCTGCTCCAGCCCACACAGAAGGTACAGACGGTAAGCAGTCAACCGAAAAAGCCAACCACCTAAATTCTCATAATATTAACTGTTTAATGGAGGTTTTTAAGTTTCTACCAGTGTGCTTTTCAGAACATCACGTTGAACATGAGGTTTAAACCAAATTAGGCTTGCTTTTCTTTCCCCTTCACACAGTAATTCAGCTTATGTCTGTCTCTCTCTCTTTGTTTCCTCTGACTTGCAGATGAAGGTCCTTCCTGGTTATGTGATTTCGTCAGTGCCTATCACGGCCTGGTGCCCGAATGCTGCAGCTTCTCGGCTGACGGCTCTCTGCTAGCCGTCGTCTTTCAGGAGGTGGTGACCGTGTGGAGCCCCTCCACCTGGGAGCTCCTGACAACCCTGTCGCAGCCGCCGGGAGCTGTCAGGTCAGCGCGTAGACTCATACAGAACGGGTCAAATATCAGCACCGTCACGGTGACCGGTTTAAGCTTGTAGCGTTAGTTAACCCCGTCAAGTCTCCTCATTCCTCTTCAAAGAGCGTAGACACACACAGAACGGGTCAAATATCAGCACCGTCATGGTGACTGGCTTAAGTTTGTTACAAGTGAATAGTTTGTTACAAGTTATTATCAAAACTTGCACAAGTAAAAAGCCAATAAGAGGAATTCCCCGACACATCTGTGTAAACCTGTTTATCAGGTTTAACTGGTGAAGATGCATCTCTTCAGCTGCTGCCATCAGTCAGACAGATATTTCAAACAGACGCGCTAAAGTTAGAGCTGTAGGCTGACAGACCAGTTGTTGAATTTGCCAAAATTTGAATTTTTTTCAGATTTTTTTGCATTATTATAGATTAAGCCGTTAAATAATGTGTCGTAGTGTCATAGAGGGTTTAATAAAGTATTTAAAAAAATTAACTGAAGAAATGAGATAACCAAGTTAAAGTCCAAAAATGTTTCCTAAAATGTCAAAACCTCAAACTTCACAAGCAGTGACATCGCGCTCTCATTATTTTCCATTAATTTTAAGTTAAAAAATGTCAAATTGAATGTGTGTTGTTTAGTAACGATTCACCAAGATCAGTCACACTCCATGTGGTGTTATAACCACACGTTAAAGATGGAAAAGTGGTCAGCATCACTGGCGGGGCAAATTTCACTGGCTGACCAGCTGTGGTCGCGCCCTCGGGCGAGAGCAGGGGGCATTATCCTCGTAGCTGAGAGGTTTGCTGGACGAGGATTTGTGTCGTGGTGCTTTATTTTCAGTTCAACCATTAAATGACTTTCTCTGAAAGCGGTTTTAGAAATAAGTGCACCATGTGTGCTTGTAACCACGGTGATGACACTTAGGTCAAGGCTTCAAAATCAGGGCTTCACAAATTAGTATGCATCAGCGCTTTGGCTGTGTCCATCTTTTATATACAGTCCAGGTGAGTACGTAGTGTAGAGTTTTTGTTTTAGAATAGAATAGCCCTTTATTGTCACTATACATGTTATTCACAGTGTTTACCGCTTGACAGTAAAACCTGTGCAACTCGAGCAACAGTGGACATTTGGCTAAAACAGGGGATGTGCTCCAACGTTCACTGCCAGCAGCTGTTCTGAATGAGTTAAGCAGGTTTTCCCGACAGAAGTTCAGAGCTTTGTTTCTCAGAGCACCGAAGGATTTTTAACCTTCTGTGCAAAAACGAGCACTGTCGTTTCGTAACACTGCTCAAGTCTCCAAAAATGTTGGCACGTTTCCCCCTCAGCTGACAAGAGGCCCACAGAGGTCACTGAGGACGTGAAACTACTGCTGCTGGTTTCTGTACCACTTTTTTGAAATAATCCCCGAAAAACAGAGTCAGCTTTTAGCACGTTTGTAGGAAAAACAAAAAGAGATGACTTGCATTAAAATGAAGGAAACAGAATGTTAAAATCACTTGAATATTCATTACTGGACATTTATTTTTGTTTCCTCTCACATGAATCTCAGTTTGTCTGAACTTAAAGTGCGTAAAAGCCTCTCTGGCCAAAAAGTCAGTCACCCTCTGACAGCTTTCTTTAAATAAGCACACAGTTTCTGTGTAATTTCAAATTCAGATGTGAAGAGACGGACAGATGTTTAGACAGCTGCCCGTTGCTACCCCTTACATAACCACCAGAGCTGAGTCACCAGATCTCAGTCATTAATAATGTTTGCCCTCGCCTGCTGAGGGATAATTATAATTACAACACTTTACCTCATCTGAGTTACTTTAAAAGGAAAACATTTGTTTTTATAATAGGAATGTCTGTTTGTGATTTTCTGTGCTCTTAGCTCTGAGTGGGTCTTTGCATGTTCTCATTTCAAGTTCCTAAGTGCAAAAGCTAATCCTGAGAAGTATGCGTGGTGTGAGGAGCTGGTTGGTTGGGAACTGCACTTCAGATTGTTTAACCACGAGATAAATAAAAAGGACCTTTTTTCCCCTCCATTAGTGATCTTTGTTTTGGGCGACTGAGCTGTTCCAAGTATCTGCTGGGAACCACCGCCAGCAATCTGCTCTGCTGGAACCTCCTCACCTGCTCTTGTAAGACTTCCCCCTATGTACAGACTTGCTCTGTGCAACTTAAAAAACTATTTTTATCCCAAAAGTCTGAACAGATTCTAACATATCCTTAAAACTTAGGCTCTCAGATATGAGAGGTCTGTTGACTGGTTAAAAAAATTGCATGTCTCCATCTGTTTTTCCCCTCCATGTCTTCCTCTGTGTCCGATTTGGCAGTGGAGTGGACCACTTCCATGGATGTCAGGCGGCTGGTGGCCGACCCCCTCTCCGAGAACATGGCTGCCTTTTGCTATCAGAGCGGATCCACTGACCGTAAGCTTCAGACCGTCCACGTTAAAACTGCACAAAAGGCATCTGAGAACTCTAACTTGATTGGCTCATAGTGGTGCTGTAACCTCAAGATTGGACCCAACAACGAAGTCCAGTTTAATTTGACTCAAATAAAAAGGCCACTCTGGTTCCTCAGAATCAGAGTGGCCTTTTAATGCAGAGTTTAGACACGAATGAGGAATTTGTCTTTGAGTCGTTGTCCAAAAAACAGTCGTATAGATTGGTATATATAGTGTATGCATTTCCCTCACAACAGACAGACACACGCACACAATTAGAATGCATACTAGCTACCTGCAGATGTAAGCATGGAAATTAAGAAATCTCGCAGAAAAGAACCAAACTGTGTTTACTCACAGCAGCAAGTCAATATGGAGGACCGAAAGTGCCAAAATAAAAATAAAATTGTAGTAGTACTTACTTTTCAATAATCCCACCAATGAAAAAAAGAAAAGATCAGATATGTTTGGCTTGATTAGTAAATTATTCTGCCACCAAATTCATCAAGAATTGATATTAAAAACTAAATGTTTAAGTAAAATGTGACTTAAACATATATTAAACTGAGGGTTTTATTTCATTTTTAATTAATCCCCGATTCATTTTTACGCATTTATTTGGAAGTTCATTAATTTAATTATGTATATATTCACCAATTAACAATGGGAAACTTAATTAGCAAGTTAATAATTAGCTGTATTTATACAGTCTTAAATAAATGCACAGGCAAAATAAAATTTTAGCCCACATTTAATAAATAAAAAGACTAAATGTGATTTTTATGTTATTTTTGATGTATTTAATGACAGGTTAATACATAAACCTAATTGGTAACTCATCCAATAATGTGGAAGATAAAGGTGCTGTCCACACACACTTTCTTTTGTGACTTTTTGAATCGTTTTATATCACTGTTTCTCTCTTTCCTGCTTTCAGTGTTTGTGTTCAAGCCCAGCGAGCCTCGGCCACTGTTTTCCCATAAGGCTGTGTGCTCGGGGAAGGTGACTCAGGCCGTCTTCGCTCCCAGGGAGGAGATGCTGGAGAGCTGCGAGGAGAGCAGCCAGTGGCTGAACCGCTCTCAGCTTTACTTCCTCACTCAGCAGATGGTAAACAACATTTCAACTTCTGCTGAAGAAAAACAGAACGAGAAGTCGACATAAATGCTGCTTATGTGCCGGGTCAGCCTGTTTTTTATTGGCAGGGAGAGTCGGTTTAAATCATAAACACTGCTTTTTATTACTGTAATATAAAATATGCAAGTATATTTAAGGAACTCTGTTGGATTTGAGTCTGAAAGAAAAACTCGTGAGAGTTGTGAGTGCTCTAAAGCGAGCGCTGCACCTACAGGTTGTTTGGCGCCTTGCTTTGTTGCTAATTATAAGGTCAGTCAGGTCACTAAAGGCATGGCGTGTCTTGCAGGAATGTCATAGCTCAATAGCTCAGCTCTTTTAGAGCCCCCCCCCCCCCCCCCCCCCCCCCCCCCCGAAGCCTGAAGAGTCTCTCTTCTAATTTTAGGACAAAAGATGAGACCTTTACATATGTGACATTCCTACACCTCCATCTGACTGAAGGTACAGGAGCGGCTGTAGATGTGAAAAATTCAGCTTTACAGTCCTCTGAAGGTGCTTTAGAGGTGCTTCAAGTATTTCCAAGGGGGAATAATGAATGTGGCAGGCACAGGTGTTTGAAAGTTAAAGGACAAAAATGGCTCCAGAATGAGTCCCAGCTTTACCGTCCTGAGTTTTGGTGTCTGCTCAAACAGCTGTTTTTTGTTGTTGTTTTTTTTCACTTTCCAAACTGACTGACAATCTGTAGTGTATCTGTGTAAAAGCTTCGTCCCTGCGGGACTGAACCTGAACTAGTTTCCACAGCACTGAGAATCACTCTGGACTTAGTGGAGAGATAAGATACTGGCCGTTTATCCCTCCCGGGTTGCAGATGACCTCGTAACTGATAGTTTTTGTAAACATCCTTATCTAAACTCAAAGTGTCTGCAGTGAAGAATTAGTTTATACAGTCAAACCAAAGGAAAATTATTTGATAAATAGTTTATGAAACGCTTTCATCGTGATAGAAATAAGTACTTTATGCTGACTGTGGACTCTTCCCTGCAGGATCTTATGACATTCACCACCAAAGCCGAGGAGGACAGGCTGCTGGCATCCAGCAAACAGGTGAGCTCCTCCCATTGGTTTTGCACCAAACATTTGGACTTTTATTTGACCTTGTAACACATTTTTCACTTTAAAGTAAGGACCTGCCCACACACTTTGATCTGATTGTTTTTATGTTCAGAGCTTGTGTGAATTAGGGGTCAGTGCAACCACAATAATAGACTTGCTGTTCAGAACTTCCTGTTCCAAGTGCTGGGTGGTGTTTATAAAACAGCAGTGAGCTGGAAAGGTACTGCAGAGGGTCTGAGAAGGTTTTTACAGTAAATATATTATTTAGGTAAAGTTTACCTGAAATATTTTCTTATAAAACAAGAAACTGAACCAAGGTGCAAAATTAATCAGAGTTATTCTTAATTTTCTGTTTGGAGAAAAGCTCAGAAGAATCAGTGAAAACACAAGGAAGGAAATACTTCGTCTTCAGCCTGTGTGCAGCTGGGTTTAAATGCTTGGTTGGGGCACAGAGGAAGATCTTGAGATTCTGAAATGAGCCGTGGAAGTCTGAAATTTAGGAATGGTCGTTTTGCAGTTTCCCACGCACACATTTAACTTTGGTGGGCCGCTGGGGCTAATTTTAGCATTTATTATTTAAGTAGACACTAGAGAAGAGAGGTCTGACCTCTGGCTGTTGAAAGTTCAGTTGCTCTTACTGTCTCCTATTTTAACCACCAGCGATGACAGTCCTCCTTTTGCTGTGAGGAGCTCCTGCGAGCTCCTACTGAGGTGGAGGACTCAGTAGGATTAAACAATGCTAAAAGTGTGTGGGGTAGGATCTAAATCTGTGGGAAACAGCTAATAAAGAGGCCCGTGCAGTCTCTCCATTAATCTCCACGGTTTACCATGGGGTGACCAGATCCCAACATGTGTGGGGTATGTTAGTAAGACGTGAAGCACGTGTTCGGTTTAAATATGACTGTTACAACTCCCTCACTGAGTAAATATTGTAAGAGGAAGCCAAAGTTCAGTCTTGTGTCTTCTTACTCATGTTTTCTCTTTTCATCCTAATAAGGTTTAAGTTGTTGAGGAGGACAGAAGATGAATAAGCTGAGTAGTTCCACATAAAGCGGGACACCTGGCCTCACAAAGCCTAAACATGATGGAGATTAACCCTAATCTGGTCACTGGCCACCTGGTAGAGGTTAAATTACCCAGGATGCTGCATACTGGGAATGTTTAGTGGTTTTGAGCTATAGAGAGACCAGAGTTGATACCTGAGAGTGAACAGTGAAGTAAAACATATCAAATAAAAGTCAAACTGTGAGCTGGACTGAGGATTTGTTCCATTTGTTTTCTTCGGGAAGGAACCCGGAGGGTGAAAGAAGTCCATTGTTCTTATCTGAAGTTACAAAACCCTCCAGTGAAAAAGCCATCTGTTGATCCAGCTCCTTTCCCAGCCTCAGATCTGAGAAATGCTCCTCTGCTCTCAGTTTCTCATTAATAACACGTTTCTTGCTTTCCCCTCTCAAGCTTGTGATTGACGACAGCGTAGCCATGACGCCTTTCTATCTGCTGTTGGGGAAACACAGACAGCAGCAACAGGAGCATCAGGACTCCGACAGCAGCCTGTGGGCGGAGAGAACGGCGCTGCCGCAGACCTCTGCCTCCATGAAAGAGGTTGGTTGGTTGTCCCTCCAGGGATCCCGTCCCTTTTGTGCTGTACATAACCACAGATGATGGCGTTTTAAGACTTCATTGTTGTTGCTGTTTTTTCCCTTTTTTTCCCAGCTCCTGCAGACCCCAGCTCACGTGCTGCCCTCCACCTCATACCTGTGCTCCATGTTTGTTCAGTCTCTGCTCATCTCTGTCTCAGACGCCAGGTCAGTAATCCAGCTTTTACTGAATAATTGTTGAAGCCGCTGCAGTTGTTTGTTTCCTACTGAGCGTATACACAAGATGTGATCAGACCTAAAAAAGTCAGAATCCATAACTGGTTTAAATTTGTCAGATTTTCGCTCAAGATCATCTTCCCAGGTATCTGCAGACAGCTTCTGGCGTGGCTGCTATTTGTAGATCTCTCAGTGAAACAGAAAACACAAAAAATGCATTCAGCAAGCAGGGAAAAGGTTTTAAAAACGATCCACACATCAGTTTAAAATAAATCAACATCAGACTTAAGTGCAGCACCCAGACTGGAATACAGACTAGACATGATGTAAAAGTGTAAATATTTATAAGAAAGATTCATAATGAAAACCTTTGAGAAAAAAAATGAACATTTTTTTCCTGGCGAAACTTTAAAATGAGATGCCAGGGCTCGGTCTTAAAAGGCGAGAGACTGGGCAATATTAGCATTAAGAGAAGATGATAAAAGATTATTCAAATTAGAGTTTTAGATTTTCAGACTCTTTTAAGCCTCGTTTGGTCTGATGACCTCAATGTGGATTAAGAAAATATAATTGAAACTGAGGCTTCACATGATTCAGCAGCACATGTGAAACTGAGGTCTGTTTATCTCTAAAAATATGCTGAGTCACATTGGTGTTGATAATTTTTTTGGGGGGGGATTTTGGTGTTCTCGTGGCCTCAGGGAGGAAAAGGCACATGCAGAAGAGGAAATGGAGAGCGAGAAAGAGGAAGAGGACTCTGAGGAGGAAATGGAATCCAGCAGGTCCAAACCGGAGCTGGCGGCGGCAGCGGCGACAGAGTCGGACACCCCCGCTCTGACAAAGGCTCAGGCGAGAGAACTGAGGAGGGTGAGGAAGCTGGATCACAGCTGGCTCGCAGGCCTCCTGGACTCCTAACCAGAGCCTGTACGAGGTTTCCACCAGCAGCTCGGACGTTTTCTGTTTTATAAGTCAAAGTGGGCTTCTTCCACTTTGTCTCCCTGACTGGAAACAAATCTCTGTGCAAACACAAAGCACATATTTGATTACACAATCCTCAAGTCATTATTGGACAAGTTTATGACATCCAAACAATGGAACCCCTCCCAGCTTTTCCTCCGCTGTTGTACAGCGAGCGCGAGTTTCCACCAGTTTTCTTGCCAAAACTCTGGACTGAATTTTTGGTCTGGATTCTTTTCAATCCTCAATTGTTTTGTCTTATTCTTTTTTTCTTTTTTGGAAAATAAATATTTGTACCAAACCAGAGTTCTGCTGCTTCTAGGTTTTTTTTCACTAAAGCATAAAAATATTTCCTCTTATCTGTTCTCTCAGCATGTTTTCATGTATACAAAAAGCTGCAGTATCTGCTGTTTTTGAGAAATGTGACATTTCCACTGTTGATGTTCCAGCTGCAGAGAAGCATCCCTGCCATGCTCAGCATGGTGGTTTCACAGCTTAAGTACTCCATAAGTGACACTATGAATAGGTGTTGAGTTGATCTGATTCTCCTGAACTTATGAAGCAACAAGGCACCAAAAAAGCACAGGATTTTGACCCACGTTTGTGTGCTTCAAAGACCCATAACTATGAAAATATTCACAGTATGAAAGGAAAGTTTTGGCTCCATTAAATATAATGAAGTTGCTGAGAATCCCGACTTCTCTTTAACCATCCAAACGTCCCTGCTGTTTTAGTTTTCGCTCTCCGTTTACGTCCAAAGTTATAGTAGAGCTTTTTTTTGGTTGTTTTTTTAACTTCTAGTGTTTTAGAAGTCGTCCCGTTATAACATGGTTTATCGTCTTCATTATCTAACACACTAATCCAGACGGGTCATTTCATCAGGAAGTAGGATTTATTTATTTATTTTTCTCTTTGTTTTAACTCCATTTTATTTTGGAAAACACTTATCTTTCCGGGGAATCTGGAAATTGTAGCTACAGTTATAACCTTGGCTACACTCCTCAAGTAAATGATGGATTTGGGTTTTTTTGTTTTGGTTTGTTTTGTTTTTTAATATAGTTTCCAAGTTTGCATGACTTTCAGTATCTTCAGAGTTCAAGCTGTTTTCCATTATCAGTATAATGAAGGGTAAAGGTCATATATGTAACTTTGGTTGTATATGCTTGTGAACCACATTCAGTTCTGCTTTCACAAAGGGTCACAATAACTTGTGACCCTTTTAGTGATGTAAAGGTTGAATAGCTGATGCATGGGCACTGCTGTTGTTTTTGATCAATGCCCATATTTTTGTGTGACCTCCAACCTTGAAATGTCTGATTACTGCTGCTATAAGGTTTGTTCGCACTCTTGAGTCCTGAAGTCTTGAGTAAGCTGATTTCAGGCAGAGCTGCTGGTGTTTTTTGTTTTTTTCCCCCCCAGGATTAGGGATGACGGTGCAGTTTCACATCAGCATCTTTCAGTTCCTTTCCTGATCAGGTGCTGCTGAAAAATTATCTGTTTCTTTTCACAGTAACTGATCAAACCGGGTCATTCTCATCTAGTCGTAAGCTTTATCCGTCACCTTTATTGACTCATTATAATTGAGGGATTGTAAAGCTGAGCTGGTATCTGTAAAAACACTTTGGCCGCTGTGACCGTGTCATTATAAATTTGACCTAAACTCCAGTACAAATTCAGTGTAATATTAATACTTTTACAGTATAAACCAAATCCAGAAAATCCCATGAAGGCTTTGTAAAATATAAGTGAAATATAATTTAAAAATAGAATGAAATGATTTGCAAATCTCATAAATCTCCTGGAGTGATTCATAATAAAATACAGAAAAGAATTATACAAATCTAAACTGGTAAAATGTACTATTTAAAAACAAAATGAGCTCATTCGTTTTACAGTACTGGAGAATCTTTACCTTGACAGTATAAAGTGCCATGAGGAGACAATTGTGATTCATAAATAACATTTCCTGGAATAGTTCCTGTGCAGGTATAGTGACCGTTAGGAGGAAATCACGGGACATTACCTGGAATCAAATTATGACTTTTTGTTTTTCTGAGCTTAAAAAAATATATTTTTGTTTTAGCTTAACAGATTTTTTTTTTTTTTAATGCTTTAGGAAATAAAACTTTCTGTCTTGCAAAGGGTAATACAAGATACTTGATATTACCCTAATGGCTGTTTGCTAATCTCAAAGCTATCAATAGTTAGCATAACATCAAAAAAAGTTTGGGTGGGAAAATTTTCCTGCAAAACTTCCTGCACAGATACAGTGATTCTTGGGGGAGAATGTTTTTCTTTTCAACCCATTAACATGAGACCTGGTATCACTTCCATGTCTGTTTGCTAATTACAAGTAGTTGGCATAGCAACTGCCGACAGCTTTCCCCCCCATAAAACAAGATAGCTTTCTGGTGGGAAAACGTTCCCTCGGATGTCTCTGCCAGTTACAAAAGTATCCACATTTGGAATGCTAACTGCTGACAGCTGTAAAGCGAAATATTTTGAGAGTAGGAAATTGTTCTTGCACAGGTAGTGATTATTAAAAGGAAGTAATAACATTACCTAGAATCAAATTATATAATCTAATCATTGATGAATCCAGGTGATCATGGAAGAAATGATAGTTTAATATTTGACAAATTTAGTTTTTGTATATATAGTTTTTTGTATATAAATATACACTTAAAATTATTGAAACCTATTCCGTTTCGTTGTGTACCAGCTATTCTGGAAATGAAGCTGTAACTGTAATAAAGGTGTTCAGTGTATAGGTGGATATAGAGTTAAACACCTGATTACTGACTTGTAAAATTGAGCAATGTGAACCTCTAACACTTGCCTTTTTTATCAGCTGTAGGAGCAGGCACTGACGATTTCTTTGCAGATAGAATAAAAGTTTCATTTCTTTCCTGAAAACTTTCTTCAAATAGGTGAACACAGGGTTTGAATAAAACACACCTGTTGTTTAAGGCGTTTTCAAGGAGATAATATTTATGCTGTGCACACTTATCTGGAGACCTAGTTCTTGTCTGTAGACATTGGACTTTCACTAAGGTCAGTGGCCGGTTCTCTCCTAATTGTACAGTGATTAGGTATAATGGTACCAAATAGTGAATAGACAAAGTAATTTGACAGTAAAGATAAAAAAAAACTAAACAAAACATGTTCACATAATACAGTTTAGGCTGGTTCTCAACTCACTGAACGCCCTGTCAGCTGGGATCCTGCACTAACATGACTCCTCATGTTCAAATCTATTAACATAAACCCGTGTTAAACTGGATCAGACTACTTTTGTTGTTTCATGTAGCATATCATTGACTCAATCTCTCAAAAATTCCAAAACATTTCTGGATTTGTCTGGAACCATTAGCTACTTATATTTTCAAAATGTAAAAATTTACCAATGTAGCCATTGTTTCAGTCTTAGGAGGCATTAGAGAATTTTTCATTAGAGAATTTGAATCAAAGGATACATTTCAAGGGAATTGAGGAGGGTCTAATTTACAACTTTTTCGTAGCTTTGTTTCAAGTAAAATCGGAGAGCTTGGATAACTCAAACATGATCCATGCTGCTTTAGTGGTCGAATGACAACTGCAGCTCTGCATAATTCTAGAAAATCTGCTCTCATCTCATCATCATGAAAAGCACAGGGTGTCAGTGGTGGACCTGCCAGTGCTGGTATGATATGGCAAATGGGTTTCAGGCTGCACAGTGCCGAGCAGCGAGGACAGGACGCGCTACAGGACGCTGAGTGATGAGGCCACCCTCATTAAAGTTGAAGCTCGCTAATGTGCCTGAGCCTCAAATGCTCATTTGTTGCTCATGTTATGCAAATCCAGCTCACTCTTTTGTGTTGAAGTTCAGGTCACCTGGCTCAGTTCAGCACCGGCTGCCTGGAGAAAAAGGAAATTAGCTGCTAACTCTGCTGTGGTATGTGACCTCACACAGTGGCAGCCAAGGCCAAGACTGGCACACACACAAACACGACTTTACAGAGAAGTGATTGTAAAGGTTTTCTTTATTTAAGACATATCATGCACTACAACCAATACAAACCTCCTGATATTCAGGGGAGTGTGATTATTACACAAAAAGGATTTCTTAATGATTTGGTGCTTTTATTCTATCAAACTACAATAACACTGATATATAGAGTTTTATTTATATGTATATGTTTGTAGAAAGAGATGAAAGCAATAAAATACAGATGTGCTCAAATGAAAAGGAACTACAGCTTACAGAAAAAAGAATCACAAAGTGTTGACACTACATATATAAAAATGTAAAAAAAAAAAAGTTTTCAAACAGCACAACAACAGTATACACTCTGATTTTCTGTTTTCCAATTAAGTTTGTATCGACTCACAGCTAAATATATTTACATTAGAAAATATAGCATTCATGACCATGTGGGATATTCCTGAATCAGCAGACCTGTTCTGAGAGCTGCTTTTGTTCCCGTGCGCAGACTGAATGTGAAGCAGGTGGAACATGAAAATAAAGCTCCTCCATCCTGTTTCACGGGCCCTACAAAATGGCCCTCTGTTCTCCCACACCTGGTGCGGTTAACTCGCCTTCCAACCCAAACACGTCTACCCTCCGCGGCTGGAATTGTGGTTAACCTTTTCATCTGCGAGCACCGGCCAGTGTGGCGAGTCTGGTTTCCATTAAGGCGTGTGAAATTTCGGAGGTTCAGAGGTGGAAAGGATACAGGTAAAAATGCAAGGTAAGCAGACAACATGTTATTCCACTTACAACTGAAGGGTTGACTCTACAGGGAACAAAATAGACCTTTGGGGCTTTCAATGCTACGCTCTTTATATAGATATTTCTGTATTATAGTGATTCTGTAAAGGTCTGGAAACATTCATTAAAAAATTAAACTTTTTAATTTGTTTAATCACTTCATGGCAAAAACGGCATGCAGAAGCGCCAAAAATCCCTAAATGGGGACGTTTTCAACCCCGGCTGAATAAAAGTTGAGGGTTTTAGTGCCATAAAGTGATTTCAGATAAGACCTGCTGACTCAGATCCCTGAGTAGCTTTTTGAGGAAACGTGGGAGCGCCTGAGGTAAACCGAGGCTGTTTTTCACAGGAACTCGGGTAGGTTATTTTTCCCTCATGACCATGTGGTAGTAGTGCTGGGTGTTGCAATATGTGCCGTAGTACCCTCCCGCCAAACAACGACATCTGAAGAGAGAACGCATTACTGTGCATGGTGCGGAGGGTTTTGGGTGAAGTCGGGACTTCAGATTTGTGCAAAATCATATTGAACTAATGCCTGATCACGCATTAGGTGTAAAGACAGAAGTCAATCACGTAAAGTGCCTGAGTTATAGACAATCACTGGAAAAAAATCACTCCAGAGAACTCAAAAGACTAAGATGTTCATATGAATCCATGCTAGAGCCGTTCAAGTTTTAAAAAACAAAAAACAAAACTTGTGGAGGTAAGGGTGGTATTCTGAGGGAAAAAAATGAAATAAAAGAAATGTAAAAAGAAATTTGGAAAGAAACTTGGATATATCTTCTTTTTATTAAAGTTGTAAATCTATACAACACTGTATATCTTAATATTCTGTAAGAGTTTTAATTTCTCATTAATTTTAGCTTAAAAACATTATAATCAGAATCATTACGACTTTTTCCAGATTTTAAATTTTTTCCAGATCATAAATTTACAACTTCTTTAAGAGAACTAAACTAAACACATTCGAGTCCAATTGTAATCTTCATAAATGTATGACTAAATTCTCAAAAAATATATTTTTCTAGTACACACAATAAATTTATTTTTATTTTAGAGAATATAAAGAATTTTTTCTTTAATGTCAAAATACTGGTTTTTTTTCTGATAAATTTGCAATTTTAAGAGTTTCTTCTCACAAATTTAAAATGTAAATTTTAGAGACTAAAGAGGTAGTTTTGTAATCTCAAAGAATACCTAAATTTCTTTGACTAATTTATTACTTAATCTCAGGAAATCTTGACTTTTCTTCTGCATTTGTGATTATGCAGAAGATTATTATGCAGTTGTAATTTTTTTCACATATTTATGACCTCTTTTTTTCTAGACAACTTTCTCAAAAATTGTATTTCCCATAAATTTACAACTTTTTTTTCTCTCTTTTCCTCGTAAGTGATGTCCGTTTTCTGGCACTTTTGTGTTTTTGTATATTCATATTTGTTTTAGTGTGATTTTACAGCTTTTTAGTCTTGGAGTTTCTTTCCACAAAAATTCACCACAATCCTAGAACGGCCCTAACACATCTTCATATAATTGTAAACTACCAGAAAAAAAAGATTAGATACAATCTACAAGTGGGTTCAGATACAGTAAGATTTTCACTGGATGGAAAATATTGTGTATATTTGGAATGCTTAGACAGCCAAAACTGGTTTCCCTCACTTCCTTTTAAGCCATGTATGGACTTTAACTTTGGTAACTGCGAGCTATTGATAAGGGTGCATAGGATGTTTGTGTTTCATATGGCACAACTGCAAGCACACAACACAATACTGATGATACAGTCATTACAAAAACCACCGCCTGCATTTCCTGAATAAACACAGCTAAATGCTCAACACCACACATTAAAGAGACAAGATCCCAGTTTTCTGTTTGGTTAAATAAAAAGTATCCACAACCTGCTCATCACACACACGTATATATATATGTAAGCCAGCACAGAAAGAAGTCTATGAGAGAACAGTGAGCGGATGCAGCGACAGCACCAACGAACCCAAACTGAGAGGCAACCCGAGTGGTGTCCTGACTGTCAGGATCTCAGCTTCCTCTATGAGATTTCTCTCTCATTCTGCCCTTTTTTTTGCTGAAGCACCTTTTAGACATCTTTACAGCTACATGCGGGCTGTTAGGTGGAGAGGATTTTACACTGCACTGTCCATGATTTCTCCAACAGCACCCAGAAGCGATGGACCCCTGTTGGACAGCGCATGCATGTGTTAAGGAGCGTGGATCCATAGGTGTATGGCTGAGGCGCTCATCTGACTCCCAGACTGAAAACGCTACAGAAACCCCTGCATTATCTAAACTTTCACTACTTTCTAACACTTTCTACTCCTCTGCTACTGCTAATGGTTAATGGCTACCGATAGCATGTTGTCTACGCTTTACGTTAGCACTCTGCCAGCTACAAGCTAAGATGTTAGTGAGATAAATAAGATGCAGGGCTAGTGTAAGGTTTGAGATGTATGTACCCAGGACAGAGTCTCTTTAATGGGATTAGACGGTGGTAGGAAGTGAAGGATTGTCAACTGCCTCCACCTTCTGCTCCGGCGAGCAGCAGAGGAAGAGGCGGTTGCCCAGGCTCCTGAAGGCAAACCGAAAGTACATCATATGGCCCATGGCCACAAAGGAGACAGAGATGATGACCAGAAGGCCAAAGGCCTCTGGGTTTGGGGCCAGAATCACCATGATGAAGTGCAGAAGGTCTAAGAGGTAATTCATGGAATTCTGGACGCCGTTGATCACACCTCGCTCTGACTCGATCACATTCTCCTGGATGAGCTGGGTCACTGTCAGGTCAAAAGACCACAGACCTGCAGGGCAGAGGCAAAGATCAACAGTCAGCTCTAATAATCTTTTTATATCCATAATAAAACCGCTTCAGTACTCAACAGTAGCTCTACTAGGAATAATGAGGCAATATTACTGGCATCAAAGGTTGCAGATACTGCAGAGGTCCTGTGGGACATTCTTACAAGTTATATAACAGTCCAACTTGTCAAGCTGCTTGAGTCACCTGTCTGGAAGTGATAATTTTGAAAATTTGCTATCTGGTCAGAGGAAATGAACATGCCAATAAAGCATGAGCAGCAGTTCCTGAACACTCCAATTTCCTAACGAATAAAATAAACACACCTAAGAAAATGGACATCAGCACTTTGGGGTGCGTGGACCTTTTTTATTACCAGTGTTATGACTATAATGTGCAGTGAGACCTTCCCTGGAGTCCACTTAATAACTGCTTCTGGCCCTACACTGATCATCTCCAGCAGGTGTTTTTATAGAAATTTTGTTTGGAAGACCTATCAAACAACAGTATGACCGACCCTGTTGTTGCACGACTTGAAATACAATAGTGTAGCATAAAAGTACAGTCGAAATAAGAGAGAGATGCAAGTCAAAACTAACAATGTTTTTTAAGCCTTTAAAATTCTCCAAACGTCCACTGACTCCTGATTTCAGACGTATTCTTCTCCATCTGGACTCGGCCACTAATAGCTGGCGTACTAATCCATTTTGGTAAATCTCTGCACCGCATCTAAAATACAGCAAGTATTCCCAGATTGGGAAAAAAAATAAACTACTTCACTCACCAACTCTAGCAGCAATTACGCCAGCAAACAGCAGACTAACAGACATGTAGGACTGCATAGGTGGCAGCTCTTGGGTTGGTGCGGCAGTAGTAGGCATAGTGATGTTTCCACCGGTCAGGCTGTGGACAGCTTCAGGCAGGGTCTTCTCTCCAATCAGATGGGTGTAGAGGTCCTGGAAGGGTGAGACGCTGAGGTCGAAGGGGCTTCCAGGAGCGAAGACTGAGATGACACACAGTATGAGGCAGGAGAGCTGGGCCATGCCGGAGATGAAGCCAGTGCGGATCAGGCCACACTTCTTGCGAACCCAAGTGAAGGCGACGGTGCCGCAGATGCCCGAGATGGCCGAGGCTCCCATCAGCAGACTGAGCACCGAGCCATTGAGGCCCTGTGTGTAGGCGTAGCCTGTGGTGATGCAGTCAAAGCCCAGCACCGTCATGTAAAGAAAGGCCAGTGAAAGGCCGGCGAAGAAGATGTTCTGGTTGTAGTAGGCCACCCAGCCGGCCTTGAAGGTGCGCACAGGTTCAGCCATCTGGTAGCAACAGCTGCGCTGTTTGGGAGAGTCAGACTTGGCAACAACGGAGGTTTCGTTCATAAGTGGCTGAGATGACTCCTCGGGACTCTGGCCATTCTCCAAATCTGTCAAAGGGCAGAATAATGGAGGTTCTCGATTACCAAATCTAAAACACAGTCAGTTTTATTCCCCAACGATACAAACAGATAATGCTGCACTTACCTTTTGTAGGGCTGAGCTGTTTGAGCTCCTGCTGCTGCTCCTTCTGTCCAGCTTTCACAGCCAGTGCGGGCGTCTTCTGGTAGACCTTCCACAGCAGTGCGTACTCCACACACATGGAGCACAGGTTCCAGCCAGAGATGAAGCCACAGCCAACGAAATGAGAGCCAAAGGCCATAATCTGGCCCACTAACATGGGAGCCAGGATGTTGGTCAGCTGGTCAATAATCCGCACTGTGGCATTCATATCTGTTTGACAAGGGAGTGGAAGTAGAAGCTAGTTAGTTTAACAGCTAATTTAACACATTGATATAAAAAAGCTGATTATGGTCTTAAAATTCGTGTTTACAGTAATATAAACTAAGAACTAGCACAAGCGGATTGATAAGGGTCAACCAGTTCAAAGTGTTGTGCACCATGTGACCAAATCTTTCTAGCAGCTTGTCACAATCAATGGAAAACTGCAGTGACATAAAAAAAAAGAAAAAGAAATGTGAGCGAGTCAGCATCCGGGGTTCAAAGTCCTCCCAGCTGAACATGTGACCTGATAACAGATCATATGAGGCCTACATCTGAAGATAAGCCACCAGTCGATAGCAAACACCTACCTGCCAACTTGCTGCTGTCCTGACCTGCTACAACAACCACCCAGTCTCTCTGGATGGTAATGGACATGGCCGTGCTGGCAAGGTTGGCAATGTTGGCGATGGTGATGACCAGGATGTAGCAAGTTGTCTGAAAATGATAAAAAAAAATGTAACAGTAGTTTTATATTTGGACTGACTTTGTGTGATAAAATGACAAATACTCCCATGAAACATGAAAAACTAAGAATCGGATAGATCTAACTCCCTCATGTCATCGAATTCCATTGTAGTCCAAAAACCTCAGTATTAAGCCACAAAGCTACACAGTTCAGTCCTTTTCGATGAACACATATTTGAGTTATGTTGATTTACACAATCTCCTCAAGACCAACAAACTCAGAGGAAAAAAGGAGACAATTTAGGTTCAACTGGAGCGGCTATCCTTGAACCGAACTGGTGGCCTATGTCACCAGCTATCAGTTACCTGTAAAACAATCTTGAGATCCCTTCCTAGGCAACTGAGCTGCCATTCACACCTCCACCACTGTGACCTTAATGACTCACAAACGTCCTCACACGTCTGGGCGTGTCTTGACAATTTCCAAGATCACAGCCCTATAAGAAGATAAACACCTGCAACTCCTCAGCCTTTCAGATGACATGAAACACCTAAAAGGAGTCCAGCTGCCTTCAACTAAAGCATGATTATTTTATATATTCTAAAATAATATATTATTATTTTAGATTATGATTTTTATTTAACGTTTAACATTTACAAGGTCATCCATAAACCCATCAAGAATTCAGGTTCGAGTTCAGGTTAACATCTTTTTTGGAACACCCAAAAAGAAAAGCCTGCAGTCCCAAGCTTGATGTGTACCTCGTGGCATGTTCTGGTTTATGAAAATCTGCCTATTTAGCATGTGGTTGAATCTAAATCCAATACGGGGTTTGGTTGGAGTGTCAGAGAAAGTACACATGAGTCCACTGTTGCTTTTTAGAGGATAGCTAGAGCCAGCTTTAGCACTGATTCTCCAACTCTTTGGATTTCCAATGAAAGAATTAACACCATTAACTTAATTTCTCGATCTGTTGGACAGCGCAGTCTTAAGCTTTATTTTACCTGTCAACCCTTTAAATCACTGAATTTCACCGATTTTTTTCTGGGCTATGGTCCCCTTTTCCATGTTTCCCATTTAAAATACTGGGACAAAATCTCCCATTAGAAGAGACATTTATGTTTCATCACTGATGGATCTGTATTGATCCATACTGATTTGACCTTTGACTTAAAAAGGAGTTGTTTCTAGGGTGGAGGAGGGGTCCAAAGTAGTCATTCCTGTTCCAGTACAGCTGCACAGTTTAGCCAAGGGAACAGATAAATATATTTTTAAAAAAGATTTAAAATGCATGTTTTTATTTATCTAGCTTGCCTAATTTTTGTGCCTTTGTGAAATTTTATCACAGGGTTATACTCTCCATTTTGCAGTCATTTATGGTCATGTTTGTTTCTGCTGTGACGGTTTAAGGGGGGAGGGGCAGTAGGAAATATGAGACGGGAGAACAAAAGATAGAGGCTAGAGCTGACTGAAGGGCAGAAAAAGCTTCCCAGCAAGTGTTCAATCATCTAAAAACATACTGAATAGACACCAACTGACCCCAAATGTCTAAGTCTGATGACAGGGAAGCTAGTCCTGACTAACCTGGGGGGGGGGGGCATCACCCGGACCCACTAAGCAGTCTACCAAGGGGAAACACCACCAGAGTAATTATTAAAGATACGATGAGGCTAAACATAAATTACGTAAGGTTGTGCACTCCGCTACAATCTGCAGTAAATGCCAAAACTTACAAAAACAAACACTAGAAAAATGTCAATGTTGGCTACACCACAGTGGATAATAGAGAGACGGCAGTGTGAGCTGAGTGTCAATTGAGAGTATGAAGCCCAACAAGCTCAGATGGAATCTGTCACAGTGATGAACATCTTCAGGAACTTGTCTTCAAAAAGTGGGTCATTTTAACTGGCTGCAAAGCATGGACCAGATCCCTCAACAGAAGGTGTCAAGGGTAAAGGGAACATGAGTTTCTCAACTTTTTCTAACTCTCAAAATCCGACCTGATTAGCTCTTTAAGAATGAAATCAAATGTCAACCGTTCCCACTACGTGTCAAATCAATAACTTCCTGTTGAAAAAAAAATCTATATCATTAGTTAAAATTAAAAATTTCAGCAGAAACTGCACATTTTTCTGAAGCAGACTCTGTTTGTGGGTCTGTGCATGCATTTTCACACAGCTGCTCTGGTCAGTATAGAAACAATAAAAAAACAGAAATGCTTCAGCAGGCCCAGCCACATTTCTCTCTGTGTCATGTGACTGGCCTTGAACAACCTGCTGACTGCACAGCGTTCAGCAAGACACTAAATCTCCTGTTTCACCAGTCTCTCACCGCCTCCACCAGCACTCCGACAACAGCCAGCCCTCTGAACTCTCTGACCGCTAGAGAAATAGCCCCATTTTCCCACAGATACTTCAAACACAAAAGAACAACGCTGGAGGGCTTCTGTGTTTCAACCCGACACCCAAACCCGTCTCCTGTGATGAACGGAAACTTGAACAGTTTGCAGTTCTGGATCTCTGGATCGCGGAGATCAAAATATTGACAGTGAGGGAGCTCCTGTTTAGTCACATAGCTCAACAAGTGTAAAAAAGAAATAACTGAAACACCTGGTCCCCAGTAGCTTTCCTGTTGTAGTATGTATGTACTCGTATGTTAAATCTACTGCAGGCTTGAGAATCTACTTGTTTTCTAACCCCCTTTACTCAAGATTCAAGATTCGTCTTGAAGTGAAATCAAACTTTAGAGAAAGTCATTGCTGACTTTCTCCTGGAAGTGTTTCACTTTTTAACTGTAATGCTTCACATCTGCATTCAGGGAGAAAAACTGAAGTCAAGTACAGATTTAGCTACAGAGAAGTTTATGTGGACATTCTTGGATCAATGCATTAATAAATAAATAAATCTGAGTAATCCTCCACATGACTCCTTCAGAATCAGCTAATTATTTCAATCTTAGTTTATTTAATTGATCCAAAGCAAATCTTTACCAGCACACTTTGAATGTTTTCAGAGTTGCTGAACCTGTATTCAAATTTTTGGATTTTTCCAATATTTTGAGCCCTCATACCTTCATAATCAAATGAGATATACATCTGAAATTTTCAGGGCTGAAAAACTCTGTTAAAACTAAAAATAAGTCAACTTCACAGCCACTCCAAGTGTCACAATCTAAGGAAAAAAATCTCATTTTTGTACAGTACTATGAAGGTGATTTACGTCTTAACGTGCCATGGTAACCTGCTCCAGAGCACGTTAAGTTTCAGATGAAAACCAACAGGTATGAAATTAACTCCTACTGACCAATCTTCAGAAAACAGCATCACCATTCCTAAAAGATTTCATTACGAGGAGAATAGGAGCATTTTAATGTCTTTGTGTTTCCCTGATAAATATAGATCTTTTGACGCAACTTTATTTCATTTTGTTTTTTTTATCTGTTGGCAATCAAAACTCTACAACAATTTTATTTTACTTTAATCGTTAACATTTGATCATAACCAGGACACCTCCACTTTAATTGCTGACATCATATCTAATGTGTAAACTACATTTGAATATTGATTTTGTATTTAATCTTTACTCTCAAACCCTTAAATAGTAAAGACTCCACAGCAGGGAAAAAAAACCCTCAGCCTCAGCCAGAAAATAATTAAGTGTAATTAAAATTTTTATTTTACTGCTCTGTACACTAAAGATCAGAATAATGGTTTTCTGCATTAACTGTTTCTTTTTAACAACAATGTTGCGTTTTGCTGTTATATTTAAAAAAAAAATGTTTTTTAGAGATTTGTGATCACCATTTGATCATAATGTGATAATGTCTCTGACTGGAGTAGGTGACACTCATAGGGATTGCTTTCTCTGGACGAGTCATATGATCATGTGAACGTGCAGGTCTGAGGTGATAACCAGCTTTGTATGATAAACTCTTTCGTAGTACAAGGTGCTGGATTTGCTATGAAACACGTAGCAGCTTATCACCAAAGCTTATCAGCTTTCGCTTCTTCAAGTTACATCCTGAAGAAGACAAAAGCTGCTACGTGATGGTGTAATTTACAAGTACTTCAGTTGTGTAAAATAAAGGCCTTAATTAATTTTTCAGACCTACCTTGTTCCCTTACATGAGCACCAATGGTTTAACGGACATGAGTAGTGCTACCTGATCCAGGTACAGTTTTTAACAGAACTTTAATGTGAATATCATTGGTACTTATAAAAGTTATGAGGGATTAGAAATTTGGGATAAAACTCATTTAACAGAGTGAAAACGGGCCCACTCCTGTGTACTCTGAGGGCCTAGAAAATATTCATAGTATGAATGTATGAATGTAAGGTTCCCAAGGTTCACTGAACTATGGGAACCTTTCTCGGATTTGACTGATTTTATTCAGAATAAACTTCATGTAAACTCAGTTCAAGTGCCATGTTTTGTCCAACTGCCTCAAGAGCGGCGTTATTTATTTTAAGGAGGAACTGATGACAATAGAAAGAGTTTTGCAAATATGAATACTGCTATGTCTTGAAATTTTAACTTGCTTTGGTGTTAACTGTTGGGTCTTTCCCTTGAAATCATGAGCAGAGAGAAAGAGGAAACTTAAATGAGGAATTATTGATTTCTTATTTATTATAAAAACAGAAGTTCAGTCTGTTAGAGAGAAATTTGTACTCATCAGCAGTCATGTGTACACCGGATTAGATTTGAAAGAAAAAAAGTTTAAATATCTAAATAATTGATTGGTGTACTACAAACTAATTATGTGTATTACTCATTTTCACTTTCACATTTTACTGTTTTTCCGCTGTTAACTGTGTTTGAATTATTTGATATATTGAAGTGAATAGGTGCTTTTAGTTTGCATTAGAATAAATTATCTGATAGGCCTCTTTCTTTTTAAATTTTCTATTAAATTTTTTTTTTACTATTTTTGATGCTTCAGTAAGTATCTGTGGGAGTCCACTTCAGGCTGTGTCCTGATAGTCGTTTGATAAGACAGGTTACACCCACAAATATTTTAGAAACAGGCTCTTTCTACTGCTTTAAAAAAACCCACTAAAGCATTAAATACTCAAGTGTAAATTCTACAGATTTTGTTCATCGATTTGCTTATAATAAGTTTATGATTTCAAGATGATTAACTTGAGTTCAAATGAACATTAAAAAATTCTAGTGGAGCTGTTGCAATCCTCTGTGGATAAGCTGTGCTCACTCCATAAATCACACTGACAGGGGAACTCGCATCAGTGAGTGAAAGTAGGAACGTTTCAACCTCAGCTTAAAGAAAGGAGGTAAAAATGCTTTCAGTGCAAATCCCCACCAAAACAGGTTGAAACAGGACAGGGGATCTTACCAGAATCCATCCATTGTAGAGCTCCGTGAGCTGGTCTTTGAACTGGAAAACAAGCATGAGGAGGACCCCGCACGCGATGACACAACTGTTCTGGACCAGCAGCGAAGTCTGGGCCACTGTGGAAAGACCACGACAGGCATTAGGGACAGAGATCTGATCAGACACAACACATTCATTATGGTGCAAAGAAGCTCATTTCATGTCTTTGCCAAATTCTTCTGTGTAATTATTTTCCAGTTTAACTGTTAAATGTCTGTGTTCAAGGGAATTCATGTTCACAGTCAAACACCTGGTTTTACATCCCAGGCTGCAGTAACTATTTACAGTTTTCTTTGTCCTTGGCTGACGGTGTTGACTCAGGGCAAGCTACAGGTCCTGGCCCTTATATGGGCCAAATGTCAGAGGTGTTGTGACATCTGACCAGCGAAAAGAACTGCCAGAAACCCAATTCAAGCCCACCAAACTGAGCCAAAAAGTGCCACACATAACCCAGATTAAACTTACCTTTAAGCCTGGGGTTTTTGTCCACCCAGTCCCCGATGATGGCTCCCAGCAGGAGCACCGAGCCAGCCACCACCAGCCCATACACGGCAGTGAGCAGCAGGCTGTTCCCGTACAGCTCCACCAGGAAAACTGCCACAGCGAAGTTCCACATCCGGTCACCCTGAGGAATTTAAATTCAGATATTCAGATATTTAAAGCTATTTGTAAATAGAGTACTGTGTGGCTAGCTGCAGGTGCAAAAATAAATGAGTTTGCACAGTTGTAATGACATATAAAACAGCAATAACAAAACTAATAACGCATTAGGTTTGATTTAACACTGGATGGCCACAAATAAATATAGTCATCAAGGTGAACATGCATACATTTACTGTGTGATGTCAGTTAGATGGACATGAGCATGGTTATAATACAATGCTGGTTATAAACAGTGTGTGCTCACCCATGTTGACAGAGCGTGGCCCATGTAGATGAGAAATTTGGCCGAGGTGAAGAAGTCTCGGGTGGATTCTGTGGAGAAAACATGTTACAGCTGGTGTTCGATACCCATCTGTGACACTCAGGCTCCTCTCCTGGGAAATATTCAGTAATTTCTCCTGCAACAGAAAAACAACTCACCCATGCACGTCTTTTTAGTTCCAGAGTTATCCATTTTAAAGCTCTTCAGATAGAAACAACCGGCTTGATATGTCTAATATATATTCTCTCTTTTCTGCTAGATCCCCTTTTGTAATGCAAAAGGAGGTCGACTCCGACTACCTCTGCACCTAACTGACACAATAACCGGAAAAAACAAAAGAAGACACGGCGTTTCTCCCTTTTTCTCCTCTCCAAACTTAGCTATCACTGTAGCTGAAGTTGGAAAGAAATGATTTTATAGCCCGAAAGGCCGGGTGGGTCGCAGGGACACGAAACCGGGAGACGAGCTCCTGTCAGCTGGGCTCCTGTGGACTGTCTGCTCGGCTCTGCTCTCCGCAGCTGCTGCTGCTCTGTTTACGACCCGCCTCGAATATACCCCGCGCGGTCACGTGACTGCCCTTTCTTTACCCCTGTGTCAAAAACAGACGCGGTCCTGCCTACTTAAAGAAAAAAAAAAGAAGAAAAAGAAAAAAATGCACTATAGGAGCAGAAAATGGTGTCATTGTTACCTTGTTACAGTTAAACCCTCCGGTTCCTCTCACAAAGGTGAGCTTCGGTTTTAAATGCTCCCCTCCTCCACTTGTTTACCTCCTAGCAACATGCATGATTATTTACTATTATTGTTATTCTTGTTATTCTTGTTATTATTATTATTATTATTATTATTATTATTATTATTATTATTATTATTATTATGATGATGATGATGATCATTATTATTGAAAAGAAATTCAAGTTTTATACAGACATTTAAGAAAAATAATAAAGATATAAATAAGGAAATTAAACTGTTGGGTAACTATAATGGACACGAAATTGAAATTATTAGCTAATAGCATGCATGACAGTTAAAATTGTTAGCTAAAAAATACATTAACAATGTTTTTATCTTAAATATTTTGAAAGACAATTAAAAAAATGTGAATAGTAATAAATGTGTTGAATATAAGGCTTTCCCTCCTTGCGGGGGTTCTGCAGGTTTCTTCCTGTTAAAAAGGAGTTTTTCCTTCCCACTGTCGCCAACTGTCTGACCATAGGGGGTCGTCTGATTGTTGGGGTTTCTGTCTAATATTGTAGGGTCTTTAGATTATAAAGCAGATTGAGGCCACTGTTGTTCTAAATTGGTGCTATATAAATTAAACTCAATTTAATTTATTGAAAATGGATTACAATGAATATAGAACTGCCTAGCAAGGAAGAGGAAGACCACAGAGGAGGTTCAAAGATGCAGGGGGGTTGTGTCACAGAGGAAGGTGCTAGGGATAGGTTAAGATGGAGGGAGATGATCCGCTGTGGTGACCCCTAAAGAGAACAGCCGAAAGAAAATCAGGAGAATATCAAGGCCTGTTGAAGTTTTAGATTGAAGTGACCACTAACCAATTATCTGACATTTTTGCTGTGACCATTTGCCAAAACTGGTTGCCAGGGAAAAATCTGTATTCCTCAACCAGTTTCTCTGTGGTTGCTTGAGGTTGCTGAAATTAGTCACAAAGAAGTGCAAATTGCTGCACCACAAAAATCTTTGCAATCGCTTTCTTCTCTAGCAGATTGCAGCAGTCGACCGTAATTTGCATGGAAGACACCGACTGCAAACACTCACCAAAGTCTCTCCAAACATCTATGAAACTGTGAAAAATGCAACAAAAGCACAAACAGAGAAAATCCGTCTTCAAAATAAAAGCACCACCTTTTGAAACATGTCTGGAACACAGAGGCACAACTTTTACTTTGAAGGTGAATGTTTTTTGCACTTTTAAAAGTTTTATTTCAATTTTACTATTAGTTGGAGGGTGTTGTAGACAGTTCTGCATCTTCCATTCAAAGTACAACGAACAGCAACAATCTGCAATCATAAGGATGTTTTTGGAGCAGCACCTTCTGTGTGACTGATAGTACCAACAACCACCAGCAACCACTTGCCAGCTTCTGATCTGATATGGTAGACAACCCCAAAGCATATTTTAATAGATATTAAAATACAGTTAAAATATAGTTGAAAGGATTAGAAATAAAACATACTGGAAAGTTCTGCATCAGCAAAGATGGTGGTGAAAGCGTAAAAGTCAACAAACTGTTTAAGCATGTGTTTTTTTTATATGACATATATGTCATTATAACAATTTTATGTTCTGGTGACCACAATAAAGTTAATTTAGATAACTGAATGAGTGGCAAGACTTGCTTCTACAACACAGATTTTATAAGTTGTTCACAGATCCAGAATCCAATGTGGAAGTCCCTTAAACATGATTTTCTGTTAATGGCCAGCAGAGGGCGACTCCTCTGGTTGTATAGTTCAGCAGTCCCACATGAAGTGGAACATGAAGTTCACTTTGTAAATTGTGTTTTTTATTGGAGTCTGAAAGAAGCATAAACCACAGTTTGCTTCAGCACGTGATTAACAATTCTCTGCACGCATGTAGCTTGTGACATCTGGTTTCAAAACGGGAACATAGTGAAGGTGAAAATGTTCACCCTGGACTTTGCTCAACATTATGATGTCACAATTTCTTTGGCCATCTTTGATATGCAGTCTATGGTATTTAAAGTTACATATTGTATATACAAGGCATTTAAATGCTTTAAAACACTTACATAAATTTTAACTGATGCATTAAAACACCATGACGCATGTGTGACCTACACATTTGTACCGTTTCCAAATATTATTAGTGCTTCATTGAAGTATAAGTATTCTTTTGTGAAAATATGTTAAAAGTTTTAGATCTAGTATGATTCTTTTGCATGCCATTCTTTCTTTTAAATTGAATCAGAGAAAAGCCAAAGACCAAGGGAGAGCAGAGTTATATCAAAGGTTAAAGATTAATGGAGCGTTTTCTGCCCACGTGATACCACATACAAAAGAAACTTTTGGTTATTGCGCTGACCTAGTGGAGCTGTTTACCTCCTGCTTGCTGCTGCAGGTGAGTTTGGAGGTAAAACTTGTGTACATAGTGCACATTCGGATGACTTGCATTCGTGCACTTTGTCAACAGAACAGTATTACAGCTGTAATTACAGCTTGCATGGATGAAGCCTCCTCGGGCCGCAATAAACACTCAGTGAACACCTGCATGTATGTCTCTTTTAACTGCACATTGTATGAACTCTGATCAGCTGAGTGAGACCCTCACTGAAACATCATGACTGCTCTCCAGTGACACAGTTTAGGTTTTTTGAGGTTTTTTTTTAGCACACTCCAGTGAATAATACCCACACATACAGCCCTGTATTGTGCTCGGTCCTGTGGGGGCAGGTTCTATGTGGCTTTCATATTATACCACAAAGATCAAGTGCTTTACTTTTGTTGGGTTTGATGCAAATTTAGAGCTGTTGTTTTTATCCATTTGCAACACAAAACTTTGCACAAACTCAACTAAACCTTCCAGTTTTACCACCTCAGCCCTGCGGTGTTACGAAAGCTTAAGCATGAAAACAAAAATGGACTCTGTGAAGCTCCTAATCTGTCTCAAGGTCAAAAACACCCACAAACACACTGAACGCAGTCCATCAAAATGACATGTGACAAAGCAGAGCCTCTTTGCTCTTTGTGGGAGGATCTCATTGCAGTTCTGTTGGTTACTTAAATCCTTGTTGCAAAATTACTCTAAAATCTGTCGACCGGTTGCATCACATTCTGGAGTGTAGAAAGAAAAACTGCAGCTTTGTGATGCATAAAAACAAATGCATCTCCAGAATTCTTTATAGGTGAGCATTCACGTCTAATTTGGCACTAAAGTATTGTTTACGATGTCCAAAATGCTTGTGATGTGTTTTAATGATCTTCATCTTCTTCCTTTCATAAATATTATTGCACTGGGTAAAGTAGTATAAGCAGGAGATGGTCACTCATTTCCTGCTTATTTATAGGCATGAGAAAAGTTTATTCAAGGTTGGATTTCCAAGAGAAATCAAAGAGCAGATGCCTGAGTTGGATCTGTCCAAAGGTTGCAAAACTGCTCCAAAGCACAATTCTACATTCAATGATACAGCTTAACCTGAGCAGAAATATAAAACCAGAAATCTACTGTACCAAGCTAAGATGTAATCTGGTTCATGACCTCTTTAAATCTAATATTTGAGTTGTCTGTGATGCAAACTGTTAATTCGTGGTTTTAAAAGTTGCTAACTAGAAGTGGATGGGTTTTTTTTTTAACTTTCTGCAAGCTGTGTAATTTGTTAATAATTTTATTATTTTATCCTTGTTAATACGAGCACCTTCCACTTAGAAGAAATGTGAATAAGATATTAATTTACCAGGTTATCGGTGTCCTGCTTAGGATTATATAAATACAATGCTCTCACTGGACTTTCCACCTTTTTGGAACACCCAATGGAAAAGTTAATAATAGATGAACGGTAGTACTAAAATAATAAACATCACAATTTCCAGTTCCTGAAAATGTGCTTACTTAGCATCTGATAAGAGGTTAAAGGTTTTATACATTTTTTGTATGCTTCATTAAAACTATTGACATTGATCTTCTTGTCATGATCCTGACAAGACACCTGACTTTCATTTGGATATTACTTAGACAAGCACTGTCCACCTAAAATTTGTTTCAGACTAACTCTGCACTTGTATGGAAATAGCACCGCTGCATGTCTGTGGTCTCCTCCCACAGGACAATGTGTCCGCCTGCACCTTAAAACAGCTCGAGGAACATAACAAAAACGTCGTACCTACCACCAGTGTCACCAGCAGCCACTCTGACGCCACACTTTAGTTTTGGACTCAGCATTCATGTTTGTATTTTTTCCTTCTCCATGTTTGTTTTCTTGAGTTGGAAGTCTATGGAGACCTAAGGTATCAGATAACACTAGTACAGTATTGCACAAAGCTGCTGCAGCTCAATGAACTTTAATTGTATAAAAATAAAGACTGAATATAGACAAGGGGGTGAAACGAACCCTTGCAAAGACAAGTCAAAGAGTGAGAGGGCTTTGATATTGATGCAATTAATAAACTGCAAACAGGCCATGATGGAGAGGTATATTTCAGTAACTCAGAGAAGATAAAGCAGTTGGCTACGGCTCCTTGTCTCAGCACATTCCTCAATCAAACTGGACACAGCTCTAACTTTGAGCCTTATCGAAATCTAGCTGGATGACTTTGAAAAATATTAACCTACTAAAAGCTTATTATGGAGGGTGAAACTAATCAGATAGACCAAAACTGTTTTTTGTAGCAGGTTGTAAACTTGTTTATTTCTGCTGTAGAGTTGGGAGTCTATGGGACTTGACTAATTTATGGAGGAAGTCTCAAGTGGCCACTAAAGGAACTACAGTTTTTGGCCCTAGAGCACCACCCTGCATTCCAGAAGACCCAAAGGGGATCCCCCTGAAGACGCCACCCCCCGGGAGGTCCTGTGTTTAAGAATACTTGGTGGTTTTGATGTTGAGTTTTACCATGATAACTGGTAATTACTAACAAATCCACTAATTTACAGACACAAAGAGAATCAGTGCAGCTTCTTTTAGCCCAGGTTCCTTCCAGTAGATTAATCCAGCCCTAAATTTAACTCTTAATGTGTGATCCAAGCAGGTTGGAGGTTGAGTTATTTTAGGACAAAGCTCTGTGAATGCACATGAAAACAAATGCAGTGCATATGCATACTGTGCTGTCTCATTGCATGAGGGAGCAAAACTGACAGCGACAGGTAACATAAGCACGTATTTTGAGCCGGGTGATGACAATAGGAGCTTCAGTTCCTTTGTGATCTTTTACAGAGCGCCCAACCGTCTCAAAGCCTGCACACACTGAGCCGCTACAAACAGATTACCAGCTCCACTATTAGTGGGCCGCTGTGTCAGGTAGCTGTCATCAGCGGTCGGGCGGCTGCTCTGTCATTTTGTGGTCATGTGACCTGCAGGTACGTCTGTCCCTGAAGGGATCCCGGGATGTGCAACAACAAGCTGTGTTTACATCAGCTAAATTTGTACTCCTGGATAAAAATATTTGGATGACCTGCCTCTTGTGGCTCAAAGTTGTCTCACATTTACCAGCCGCAGCTAAAGAAGGGATCCAGGTGCAAGATGGGAAATCTCTTATTCATCTATTCTTTATGCTTCTCCTCTTTTTTTGTGCTCTGTTGCAATGAAGGTGTTAAAGAACAGCTCAGTCGTATTTCAACAAAATCTGATAAAATCCAAATACCCGAGGCATGGCTCTTGAGGTATCAAGGTCACAACACCTGATACAGAAAGATGACCAACCATCTGAGTGACCAAAGAAACAATGGTCGTAATCACCGTTTTGGGAGCACAACAGGGCTGTGGTCGGTTTAGTTTTTGTGGATATAAGGCCAATGAGTTTTATATGTGCCTGACAACTCCACCACAGAAAAATAAACATCAAGGGTCACAGTCTGGCCGGCTGTGGCAACCTGTGGCCGCTGTTCCTGAAATGACAGCCCTCGCTTTCAGGGAATGAGACTGCAAACATCTGACAGCTGTTTCCGATCAATAAGGCATTGCAGCTGAGTGGACAGCGAAGCAACGTGAGGCTTCAGGCAGGTGTGTTTGTCAAGTTTAAAAGGTGCTTGACGGATTTGGCCTAAATGGCCTAAATGTCATTAGGATGAGTCTAGCTAGCTCAGCAGAGCCACAAATTCACCTTTATAGACCGAATGTCAGGTGTGCTGTGGCATCTAGCCCACCCGACATCTGCAGTAACCCAGAGTTTGTGATGTGTGATCTGCATATTTGCTAACTGAAGACGTCCAGATTAGACCCAAGTGTGTCTGCTGTGTGGGGCAGGTTGACATCTGTGGTCCTAATTGAGAGAAAAGTGACAGTCATACCTAGACCTCACTTTCCCCGGGCACATTCTCCAGCTCTTTTAGGACGGTCCAAGCCGGCTGAGAGACATAATCGCTCCTTCATGACCCGGGTCTATTGAAGGGTCTCCTACCAGTAAAAAAAAATGCCTAAAACACCTCACCTAGGAGGAATCCAGGAGGCATCCTGGACATACATCACCTGAACCACCTCAGTAGGCTCCAAACAAGGCTGACTTTGATAAAAGCCTAGTGAGATGAACATAGATAGACAGCCATGTTTAAGTGAATGGACTTTGACTTATTTTGAAACTGACTGGTTTTGGTGCACATTAAAATAATGTTAATTAGATAATGCTTCAAGGTAAGTGCCAAAACAAATGCCAGGGGTTTCAGGCTGGCTACCTTTGGAGGTTGAAGAAAGTCTTAAACTTAAGTGGTTTGCTCTTGTAAAAAAAAAAAAGAAAACAAATAGAAAAAGTAAAAAAAAAAATTCGACCATGCACAAATTAATATCTGTATTTTTTGATACAGATGAATAATTCAGTTGAATGGCTATATCACCGCCCACCAGCAGGAGGCAGTAGAGTTCAAACTGTGTGAACATTCAGCACCCGGAAAAGCTTCATTCTGGTTAGACGCATGAGCTTACTCTGTATGAACCAGGTTTGGTTTTATTAATAAAAACTCTGGACAGTTTTTTCTACGTTTCTTCGCACCATCATGTCTTCAAAAAGCTGCAGCAGTGACGAGCAGTTTGAAGGACAGGCCGCAGTAAAAGAAGAACTGAACAAGAAGGTAGCGTTAGCCCAAACATGCTAATACGGCTAATGTGGCTGTTACAGACCACCGGATGTCTCCCAAATACATAGACTTTTGGTTATTTTCGTTATATATAATTATTCTGCCGCTTCTGTTAGCTTTATGTGTCTTAACAGATTCAGATAGTGTAGTTTTTATCGGTGAAACTTTCCGTGTTACAGATTAAAGAGCAGAAGGTTCTTGTGGACGAGCTCTGCAATCTGAAGAAAAACAGGGTAAGTGGAGGAAGTGGAAAGTCTCAAAATTTATTAGATCACATCATTATTTGTGCAGTTATGATGGGAAACACGCAAATTACATGGGTTACTATGTTGTTAGGCTGGTGCAGTCATGTGTTTTGAAAGTATAAATGTGGATTAATGCAGATTGTTTCCCGCGCAGAAAGTCTACATCCAGCAGAGGAACAGTAACATCTTCTTCGTGGGAGAGAGAAGTCAGACACTCACTTCGTGCAAAAGTAAGATGATGGAAATGTCTCTGGTTGAGAGGTGAAAACTTGGAAGTAAAGATGAACAAAAATTCTAAAAAAAAAAAAAAATTGACTGAGAGTTTATTATTTTTGAAAAATGTGATACATTATGTGTCAAACAGGGTAGAAGCAAAAAACAGATTTATCCTGCTTTGTTTATTTTTTAACATCCATCCATCCAATCGTTTTCTGCTGCTATCCAGGATAGTGGGAGACTGGGGGCAGTAATCTAAGCAGAGGAGGCCAGACCTCCCTTCCCTAAACACCTCCACCTGCTAATTTGGAGGAAGACCAATGTGTTTCCAGGCCAGCTGAGAGATGTGATATCTCCAGTCTGTCCTGTATCTATCTTTTAGTACATGCCCAGAACATCTAGTCCAGTCCAGAGTTCTTCTGAACAAAACTCCATTAGATTTTCAAGAATATGTCAATCAAACTTCAGGTGTCGTTATCAAGACAAGCTAAAGATTGAAAAGTCACCGGCATCACTGTGGGATTGTTTCTGAGCTGCATTGTTTATTTTAAGTTTATGCATGAGAAACTGCTCAATAAAGGACTTTTTTCAGACGTAGGTTTGAGAAATATTTGCAGTGAGGTAAAAACAAACACTGGAAATGTTGGAAAGTCTTGTTATTCTTGGTTGTCTCAGTGCTTGGCTGTTTTTGTGTGTTCTGTCTTTGCTGGCTTTTCCTGTATTTGCTCATTTTGAATTTGATGCCAGTAAAGTTGGGAACAGGGTCCCCCCCCCCCCCCCTTTTTTTTTTTGTTTTGTTAAATAATTAAACAGTCAGCAGCGTGTTTTATGCCATAATAGGCCTACAGTGAAGGCACAATGTTATGGCATCATGTAACTAGTGCATTGTTCTGTTTCCAGAGGAGCTTGATTATATGAAAAAGGAACTTCAGGATATCTGAGGCCACAGCAACGCCGCGATGTGTGGGATCTTCTGTGCGCTGAGTCTGGCGTCCGCTCACTCTCAGTGGAATCAAAGAGTTTATGAACATTTAAAAAGGAGAGGGCCCAATTTGAGCCAGGACCTCGCCATCACAGGCTCAGATCTCAGCTATTGCTGTTTATTCTCTGCTCACGTTCTTCACATGAGAGGTCTCCTCACTGCTCAGCCGCTTCAAGACGCCGCCGGAAACATCCTGCTGTGGAATGGAGAGATTTTCAGTGGCCTGCCGGTGACGCCAGAGGAGAATGACACCACGGTTTTAGCTCAGCGGCTATCATCCTGCAATGCCCCTTCAGAGATTCTCACTGTCCTGTCTGCTATTCGTGGACCATGGGGGTTTGTTTACTACCAGAAGGCAGGAGACTACCTGTGGTTTGGCCGAGATTTCTTTGGTAGGCGGAGCTTATTATGGACATTTGACGCAGAGGCCGGCGAACTGACTCTAACTTCTGTGGCTGCTCACACTTCTGGTCCCAAACAGTGCGTGTGGCAGGAAGTCCCAGCAGCTGGTGTGTTCAGGGTTAACCTCAAGGCGGCAGCAGAAGCTGGCTGTGTGGCATTTGAGGTTTATCCTTGGGCTCATGCAGAAAGTGATGTCAGTAATGACACCATACCTCAGGTGTTGGAGTCCATCCCGAGAGGTTGCAGTGCTGTGATGAACCAGTCAGGTCTTGAACTCTCTTCACCTGTTCCACCTATGAATGTGTCTCTTCCAGAAACATTAAATGATACAGAAATTCACTCAAACTCATGTCTGTCTGTGGAGGATCTGGAGAAGCTGCTGGGCAGTGAGGAGAAAACTGATGAGGTGAATCATCTCATCGACGTTCTCAGCGAGGCAGTGAGGAGACGCGTTCAGTCTCTACCTTTCAGGGCTCTAAACCTCTCTCCTCCTGCTATTGACTGTGCTCGTGTTGCCATACTTTTCTCAGGAGGCATTGATTCAATGATCCTGGCTGCTTTAGCTGACCGTCACATACCTGCACATGAGCCTGTAGACCTGTTGAATGTGGCCTTTAAACTACAGGAGCCCAAAAAGAAGAACGAGTCCTCGAGAAAGCCCAAAAATAAGCCCATAGATTTAAAAGCTGATCAGGGAAATTCCCAAGTGTTGAGCCCCTTTGACGTTCCTGACAGAATCACTGGAAGAGCTGGGCTCAGGGAACTACAAGAACTGAACCCTGAGAGGAAGTGGAACTTTGTGGAGATTAACGTAACGCAGGAGGAGCTGCAGGAAAAGCGCCTGGTGCACGTCTGTCACCTGGTGCATCCGCTGGACACGGTGCTGGACGACAGCATCGGCTGTGCTGTTTGGTTCGCTGCAAGAGGAGTGGGATTCATCGCGGAGGGAAACCACCAGAGGCCATTCACGTCGTCGGCAAAGGTGACAAAGAGCGGAGTTTCTTTTGTAGGAAGGAGGGTGTGAGAGCTCAGTATAACTTTTTTTTAATTTGATGAAACTGTTGTTTGAGGAGGATTCTCAGGAATAAAAGAGTTTGGGTCATAAATGGTGTTAAAGGCCAGTTTAAGATAGATTAGGATTATTGTGAGCTAGAAAAATACAGAGCTGGTGGAAAGCAGAATTATTCCACATTTAACTTTAAAAACTTGTTATCAGAGACGTTTCTGATTTGTGCAGGTCATTTTGACCGGAATCGGAGCAGATGAGCAGCTGGCTGGTTACTCCAGGCACCGAGTCCGGTTTAAGACCTCTGGACACGAAGGCTTGATCCAGGAGCTGGCCATGGAGCTGGGCCGGATCTCCTCCAGGAATTTGGGCAGAGACGACAGAGTGATCGGGGACCATGGAAAGGAAGCTCGGTAGGTCTGCAAGTGAAGCTTGTTTTGTCTGTGTGGTGGGTAAGATGTTTATTTTAATGAATCTGGGGTCTTTATAACATCCCATGTGTATCCTTGATGTCTAACAGATAGGTGGTTTTCCTTCCTGATGTTTAAAAAAAGAAAAAAAAGCACAGCTTTTACTAATTTTTATCATGTTTTTAAAAACATTTTACTGCCACCTGCTGTCAGTAAGCGGAACCACTCAGGGAAAAACTGAAATGAAAACAACTTAAAATAATATTTTTGTTCATGTCTGGTTAAAATTTAAGCAGCATGCCGTTTCTGTTTGAAGGATGTGCCGTCCGTTTCTGTGAATTTTCTACAGGCAGAGATTTTAAACTGAGGTGTCTGTACACTGATAATGAAGCTAAATAGCACACTTTCATAGCTTTAATATAAGGTTGTAAACTGGAATGGGTTTTGAAATTCTGGCCAATACGCAAATTATATTTAAAAAAAAAAAAAAAGATTTATTATGATAAAGTCTCAGCTTTTTTTTCCTCTAAGTTTGAGCTCTTTAAATACCCGAAGTGGAATAAATGTCCTCTTATTTGCAGATCAGCTGGTATAAGTTTTATTTGTCAATAAGTGCAAAGAGCACAACAAATTGGATTTTTTAGTGTAAATAAACATTTTTGCCAAATTATGATTCATTTTTTCATTTAATCACATAATTGAACTGAGAGGCATGAACAGTTAATACAGCTCGCCTCCACAGCACTGTGTAAGGTGGCTTAAAAAAAATCACAGTGGGTGTTTTATCTCTTGTTATTCTTAAAAAATTCATGTCACGTATGAAATCATGACTGGTGTACTGGTTGAAACTGCAGCTCAGTGTAGAATTTATTTTGAGCACCGCAGATTAAAGGCGCTCTCCTCTGTGGACTCTGCAGGTTTCCGTACTTGGACGAAGACGTGGTGAGCTACTTGAATTCGCTTCCCGTGTGGCAGAAAGCCAATCTGTCGCTTCCTCGAGGAGTCGGCGAGAAACTCCTCCTGAGGATGACGGCAAGGCGACTGGGCCTCGGTCAATCGGCCGTCCTGCCCAAGAGAGCCATGCAGTTTGGCTCCCGCATCGCAAAGATGGAGAACAGCCGCGAGAAGGCCTCGGACAAATGCACAAGACTCCACATTGTTTAGATTAATAAAATAACATTTATAGAAAAGATTGATCATAAACTTAAAGGTGTATTTACAGTCACACACGATAATTTTCTTCTTGGATCAGTTTAAAAAAAAATAAACGTCCTTTTACACCATGTACGACTCAACGTCCTGAAGTTTTTCTTTGAAGTACAGATCACATTCAACATATGATGGCAAGTTTCCAACATCAAAACGCCCAGAAATTTCCTGAATGTAAACAGGTTTCCTGAAAAAAAAGAATACAACAGTCTGCCATCGTCTAAGCTTGAGTGTCATTTAAGTATATGAAAAATACAAGAACAGATTCAAAATGAAACCCTGATTCCTTCTGAAACACACAAAAAGCGGAAATTATTTATTTGTAGTAAAACTCAGATTTCTCCCAGCTGAAATTACCTCGGAATGAGCCAAGACACAAAGTTTCCGGGAGCGTCTTTCTCTGTGATTGGAGCATCCTGTGGAAATATTAAGCTTCTCGTTAATAATAAAAACATAACTTAATTGTGGAGTGTCGGCTTATTTCGTTTACCTTCTTTTCCTCAAGGAAAGTGTCCAACAGACGAAGACTTCTTTTTGAAAACACGTAGAAACAAGGGCACTGAAAACCAAAAATAGTCAGCTCTGTGTTCTGAGTCTGGGTAGTAAAGTTCCATCTTTCATTTACAGTCTTTAACCCTAAGATCCCTGAGTGTATATTTTACCACATTCTGACCATTTGTGTTGAACTTACTGCTCTCCTGGACTTTGTCTCTGAGGGAAGAGGCTTCTCCTTCATACAGAGGACACGAAGATCAGTGTCTGCCTCCAGGATTCCATATTTCTGGGTTTCTGAACACACAAACATAAAATACAGAACTAACTGGGAAGAAGACGCAAAGCCACGGCTGATGTTGGACACGTGAACAGCTTTATTAACCTCACCCTCGTCTCTGCACTGATACGACAGCACAAGGCAGCTGTCTTCACACTTCGACTGGACATCAGAGAACCTCTCTTTAACTTTCCTGAGGCTGAAATCTTCTTTGAAGAGGGTGTCACTGTTCAGGATGGACAGGGAGAGAGCTACATCTCAGAGCTGTTTACACACTCAAAACTACAGTTTACCATGAGCTAAGGAGCACAAACTTACCCTCCGATAACTATGACATGATCTTCTATGTTAAAGTGCTTCACAGCGAGCTGCAGGCAGGCCACGGCGCCCAGTCGTTCCTGGTGAAGGACAAATCAGTCCAGGTAATCAACCAGATCTGAGAAGAAAATCCCTGCCTGACATCGGAATCAACAGCTTACTTAATGTACAAGAGCTTCAGCATATTTAATGAAACTATGCAAAGCTTCATGCTCTGACAATTTTCAGAATTACAGGCCTTCGAAGTGCACAGAAGTGGGTTGAAAATAATTTTTTATATAATTATAAGTACAGGAGATATCCACAAGAAGTTTTCAGGACTAAAAACTCATTTTTACATCCACTCCAAATGTCACACTCTAAAGGCACGGGGTGTAAAATCAATCTGGTCACAGTTGTTATCAGAGCTTAAATGCATTTTGGATAGATTGTGGTCTGTTGAAAACCTGGGCAGTTATTTGTAACGCGTTACTGTAGTCCAATTACTTTTTTCGAGTAATGAGTAAAGTAAGGGATTCCTATTGCAAAAAAAGGTAATTAGATTACTGTTACTTTCCCGTAAGCACGCTGCGTTACTGCATTACTAAAACCATGATTTTTTTTGCGAGAGTGTCTCACGACAGTGACGTAAGCGAGTGTGACGTTCATGGCAACAGCTGTGTGCAGGAGAGAGTATGAGCGTGCAGTGTTTAAAGCGTGGAAGTACTGACCTTACTTTCAGTTTGATTCCGTAAAAAGTGAGAAAAACATTATCGTTCGCTGCTCACTGCGTGGGAAGAAAACTTCTTTTTACAGCGAAAAAACCCCCATACGTCCGAGCAAGCACCAAATACGCTGCCGCTGGAATGTGAAATTTACAGAGAAACTGCCAAATTCTTCCACTGACTGCTGCAGCACACCTGCACCAGGGCAAACCTCCGCCTGCCCCACTCCTGCTATACAGGTGAAAATAGAGCAACAGGGCCGCTGAGTCTTTGATTTTATTTATTTTCTGCTGCGTTTTACGTGCATCTATTTGAAAGAGTGAGTGTAAACAAAAAACTATTTTATTTTATATGCTGGAATATGCAGAAAAGGTTTAAATGTTAAACAAATTTCTTCCAGTCAGAGAATGTTGCATATAATTTAATGCTTGCTTGATGCATAAAGTTAAAAGATTAAAACTAATAAAACAAGTTTTAAAAAGAGACTTTTTCATTTGATTACATTTTATATGATGGATTATGCAGAAAAAGTAGAATTGGGCTGAAAGATCTATCGCTTTATTACGTATTTAGGGGATAAATCATGTTTTAAAAAGTAACTAATTACTTTTGAAAATAAGTAATCAGTAAAGTAGCAGGATTACTTTTTTCAAGTAACTTGACCAACACTGCTCAGTGCTGCGGGGCATGTGTAAAAAAATCTTTAGATTACAGGTCAGAGGACGGTATGGAAGCGGAGTGTAAAGGATTACATCATTGCTTGTCGTCTGGTCGCTGAGGATCTGGACATTTGTGAAATTTGTTGCCCATTCTTCAAACGCCCTGAGGTACAGAGTGTTGGTCTGTGGAGATCAGCAGAGGATAAGAGTGGGTCACAGACCTGCACGTTACTGATCATTATCATAATCATTACATCAGAAGAGAAGGTACTCACTACGTGATTGTTGTCACATAGTCAACTATAAATAGATCAACAATCAACAATAACAGAACAACAATGAATCAATGTTATTTCAATGTCAATGTCAGGTTTCATCAGTATTTTAATGTTGTTTCAACATTGATATTTCATTGACATTTCAATCCTGACGATTCTGATGGATCAGATGAAAAATCAACATCAGTTCAATGTCTCCTTGCTGTCTGGGCTGTGCCTAACACTTTATCTCTATCTATTTAACTAACATGTAAAGTGAATCAGGGAACTATCTTTGATGTGTTTGTCCACCAGTGTTGGGAAGGTTACTTTTAAAATGTATTCCACTACAGATTACAGAATACATGCCCCACCTAAATGCACATTACTGTGCATTTAGGTGACCATGATGAGAGAGACAGAGAGAGTCTGGCTCAGATGCTGGCAGTTCTCGCTGCAGTCTACCGGTAGCATCTCCTTTCAGGCCAGGATAGACGAATGTCACCGAGCAGTGACTAAGTTTGAGGTAAAAGACTTGCACCCATTTGCCACAGCAGATGCCCCCGATTTACGGTAAGTGAGTGTGTTTAATTGTAGGCAGGGACATTACTGGATATTCTTGTGTAATTGCTACAGAATAATTTATGTTATACTTTGTTATTGCTACAGAAGAATATTTATTTTATTATTTTACATTTACAATTATTTTTCCTGGGGACCCTGTGACACCCCATTAAAGAGCCATAGGCTGGATCTCTTAAGATCTCACTGTTGGGTTTGTAAGGCCATGTTACTCCTAAATTTCTATCTTGTTCAAAGAGAAGCTATAAAACAAAGTTCTAAGCTAATCGACCTTAGTGTTCTCCTTTTTTAAAAAAAAAGAATCGATAAGAGAATCGATAAAGAATCGAATCGTTAAACAGAATCGAAAATGGAATCTAAATGGTGAAAATCTTATCAATACCCATCCCTACTCATATTTTGTATTTTAAATACGTAACGGCGGTACATGTATTCCGTTACTCCCCAACACTGTTGTCCACACATATTCAAACCTGGTTTATCATTTTAACAGTTACGCAGAGTCGGATCAGATTCCTGTGAAATGGAGTCAGTTATTGGACCTAGTTACTGGTTATTTACCACGACATAGATGGTGTCCACGGAGCTGGACACTGTCAGCGCGTGGATCCAGTGTGAGCTCAAAGGGCACCGACCGACGGGCAGCAGCGGCTTGGCTACGTGCGCCAGGTGGGCGAACCTTCCGGTGGTGTCCGCCAACACATCTCTCTGGAGCCTGGTTCCGTACCCGGCGGCGAGAATCACGGCTTTCATTTGAACTCTGTAATCCGAAGGGCTCCCGGCGAGCTGTCAGGTGCTTTACGGGGAAACTCAACGGCACATTAGCGGGTATAAACCGAGAGAGCAAAGTTTGATAACCCGTCCATAGATCAACTTCTGGATATTCTCGCGAGGTTAGCGTCCAACTAATGGCAGGACGCTAGTTTTTTTTTTAAAGAACTTTATTTATAATCAACAGCATAACATACAAGGCACCATCATTAATCCGAATATGTAATATCCTCGGTTGAGCGTTACAACGACAAAAGAGGAAGAAAACAAAACAAAACAAAACAAAAACAAAAAAACAATAAACACAAAGCCAAAAAGAGTTAGAACAAAAAGAGAGAACAGTCATTGAAGGATTTAAAACCAAAGGAAAAAATTTATATGAACAAAAAAGGGCAATCATGATCATTAAATAGGGAGGTTTCTTTTTTAACATAGATTAAACTTGTTAAATAATACAATAAGTTTATGAGCTTTCTTGTTATTCACAAGTTTCAGCGATTTAGCCCAGAGTTTGAAGTCATTCAGCCATCTGTTTATACGTGGTTTAGCTTTAAAATATCTGCATTTGTGAATAAATTTTTTTCCCAGTAACAAAAACGTCCTAATCAACAAGTCAAAATCTGCATTCTCAGCAAGTATTCCAAATTTTATTACTGTCATCATCAAATGTGGTAACTGAATTCTCCTGAACTGTAGCCAGCTCCACATGTCAATCCAGAAGGGGTGCACTGATTCACAGTAGAAAAACAAGTGATCCAGACTTTCAATATCACTGTCACAAAATGTGAAGGCGTTCACATCTAAGTTAAATTTCCGTTTTAAGAATTCATTGGTTGGATAAACCTCATTTATGATTTTAAAGTTAACCTCTTACTTTAGGGGAAAGAGGAAGTGAGATATACTTTCTTCTTATTGCCTTAACCTCCATGGTGGATCCGTACTGTCCCCTCAAACACTGAGACCATCGCTTCCAGTTGCTACTTTCTAAATTAAAAGTAATTCTCTGAGGAATTTCACTGTAAATAAAGATTTGTAGGATTTTAGCTGTTAAACAACAAAGCCGCAAATAATGGAACCATTTCAATTAAAAAACTCAAAAAGTGCTTGCAGTCGTATTGAAGACATATTGCAGTCGTATTATTGAGCTATAGATTGACAGTCAAATTCCATAGATAGTCTAATCACACATAAAGGGCACTGCCAGGGGCAGGAGTTTGGTGTAAAATTGTTTATTTGTGAAATATTGCCAACAAGTGCTGTCTAGCTCAGAGATTTATTCAGAACAGAAACCTTTTTTCTTTACACAAATGTGCCAGCAAATGTACAGAATATCACTGTATTACTAAACTGCTGCACATACCAGTGTGCACATCTGGAAGTAGTCCCATTAGAAACACAACAAACAAGAGTATGTATGTATGTAATGTGGGATGTAACTGTAGGATCCAGTGATAGCAGGATATTTACAGCCAGTACCATCTTATTTTAATTTACCAGTAATCTGTGGTGATAATTATGGCAAAATGTATTTGTAGTTACTGCAGCAATAGACACATTTTATTATTAGTTTGTCTGTTGTTTCATATAAAAGGAATGCATTTTAATGCATATTTATTTACTTTCTAAAAAGTAAACGTCAGTTAATTTCGCTGTTAACAGAAATGCAGGAGTGTTACTGTTTTCCTTTTTTCAACCGCAAAATCTCCTACCTAAACATTTCTTTATCAAGCTGTTTCAAGGAAAACATCAGCCTATGTATCATTATTGGATTTTCAAATATTCACAAAAGTCTTGGAAATCATACAGTCTGGGTTCCTATAAAGAAGATGTGGAAAAATAAATGACCCAAGAGCAAAAATATCTTCTTCCATCATGTTGTTTACTTTTCAGTCTTAGCACCACATGTGACAGAATACAAATTCAAGTCCGTTTGTGTCTCCTGTGAATTCTTCACTGCGGGGCCAGCGGGATGCCCCGGGCGTCGGTCACTTGGCCCTCCTGCAGGTTTTTGACCAGCTGAGCCAGCCAGCGTTTGGTGGTGGTGTCATCCTTCAGCACCTGGGCGAAGGTGCTGTCCTTCAGCTGGTCGGGTAGACACTGACGGAGTGCCTCTCTGGCTCTGAGGAAGGAACAACACAAAACCTCCTTTTAATATCACTTCAAATGAAATTGAACTTCAAACTTGATGAAAACACTCAATGAAAGTGCAGATATATTTTTCCAAATAATTAATGTCAGGTTAGAAAGAAGAGTAAGGCAAAAACAAAAAATCATCAGAATAAACAAAAATATAATATTCCTAAACGATGAACAGCTTCAACATGTAGTGCATTTTTCTGTCTATGTAGTTATTCCCAAGTGTTTCAAGTAAAGCTGCAGCTATTACATCTAATACAACCTGTTACCATGAACTGTTTTTACACACATAAACATCTCATGGTGTAAAAACTACCAGTGTATTTTTGCAATAGCTTCTTCTAGTGGCAAGCTGATTGAAGTCTTCAAACAGCGAAGCCAGTGTTATACAGCAGCGGTCCCCAACCCCCGGGCCTCGGACCGGTATCGGTCCGTGAGTCATTTGGTACCGGGCCGCGAGAGTTGAGGCTCAGGTGTGAAATGTATAGTTTTCAGGGTTTTTATCGGTTTTCAGCGTTATTTTGTTATCGTTTACTCAGTTTTCCTTGGTCTTTTCACGTGTGTTATGAATAAATTTTCTTTTTTTTCGGTACCGGTACTAGTTTTATTTTGTTGTATTTATCCGCGACATCTTAAAGGCCGGTCTGTGAAAATATTGTCGGGCATAAACCGGTCCGTGGCGCAAGGTTGCAAGCACACAATAAACTGCAACAGAGTAAAGATGCTGTACCTGAGATTATCTGAAAGGCGAAGGTAGCAGCGGACGACGTGCTTCAGCAGCCGAGCTGATGGTTCTTTGGAGAGCTGCAGCACCATTTTACCCTGAAGATGCAAACATGATGGAGACAACAGCTACAGTTACATCCAGCAAACAAAGATCCCGACCCACACGCCACAAATCAACAAATTATTATTTAAAGAAAGCACTCAAACTACATTTGAGTTAAAGGTCAGTGTGAAAGCCTCAGGAAACTCTTGTTAATGTCTCGATTTATTTGACTTTTTTCCCTCCTAATGATTTCACCAGGTTGCCCACACCTCACAGTTTGAGAACCACCGAACTGGATCAATATTTTTATTCTGACTGAAGATTAAAGTTCAGCTGTGAACACGTGACAGGATTTTACAGCGTGCTGTTTACACATCAAAGGTAATGAATGTGACATGGGGGCATTTTCTTCTGTCCTTGGTACATTTGATCAGCCCCCTGTATATGGATTACATAAATCAAATCAGTGGAGTGCAGTAAATATTGTTACTATGCTGCTCTCAACTTCTCAAGGGTTTATTTTTTTAAATTTATTTTATAGGCTCAATCATGTGACATGAACCATGCTGCACGCCACTGCAGCCTGGGCTAATTTGTGATGTCCGTGCCCAGTTGGGTTTTTAAAACACCAAAAAGAAACATAAACAAGAGACTCTAGGGTTCGAACTGCAGTGCAACGAACTGATTCCTTTTGAAAAATCAAGTTTAGTTTTAATATGAAGTTTACGTTCTGAAGTATTTCATTTGCTGATAATGACTGAAAATTAATTGTTAAATTTTTTTTAACTGTGGACCATTTCTGCTTGGACATAATTGACAGCGAAGTAAAGATATGACTTGATGCAGATTTTCTTCTGGTCAGTTTGTAAAAAGCTTTGAACAGACAACTGGTTTTTAAATATCAGTCTGTGCCTGTTTATTCCGAACGGTTAACAAAAGTTTTTAATTCTGTCTGGACTTTTCAACAAATTACAAACAGAAATCAGTGAGACTAAACCATCTTCTTGTAATCGATGATGTGTCACAGAAAGTCTATCTGATCATGTCCATGCATATCTTTACAGCAAACACTTACAAGGATCATTGCCACATGGGAGAAACGCTCATAAGTCTGGCATATGTAAGCCAGCCCTGTGTCATCAAGCAGTATCTTCTGCAGTATGAAGGTAGCAACCTGAAAAAACAAACATGCGTATAAAGATTTCTCACTAGTAGGTGTCAATATTATGCTGCGGGCTATCTGTAAAGGTTCAGACTATTTTAAAAACAGAATAGCTCCGTACCGTCTTAGAGAGCTCACTTCCTGATTCCATAATGCGGAGACAAAGCGGGATGATTTCAGTTGTGAGAAGAAAGTTAATCACTTCTTGTTCATCTGTTTTGACCAAGGCACCTACATTAAGTACAAACAGACATCTTAATACCTGTACACACACACTTTGAATGATAAAAACTCTTTTCATAATACAATGAGAGGAGAGCACACCTATGACTCCAAGGCTGGTGAGGCGCAGGTACTCGAATGGGCGCGTTTTGCTCACAGTGTGCAAAAAGGGATAAAGGAAAAGGGGAATGTGGGCTGCGAGGAAAGCCGACCTGGCAAGATATTAAAAATTAAAAGAAAAATACTTTTAAATCAGTGTAACCACACTCATATCAAACACATATACCGGACCATAAGGCGCACGTCGATTAACGGGTCTGTTTTCATACATAAGGCACACCAGATTATACGGTGCATCAAGCGAAACAAAACAGTCAGATAAGTCAAACTTTACTCAACTCATTCTTCTTGTTTCCTCCACTTCCGTACCATTGATCCATTAATGTTTAATTCTCTCACAGCTGCTCTTTCACATGTTGTTGCAGTATATTAGTGACTAACCTCATATTGTGGATGGATTATCTCAGTTGTTCTTCTGACTGAAGTTTGGTCTGTTTACAGCATCCTGCCACATGATTGCATTTGTTCTTAACCCTCATGTTAACTTTTATTGAGTGGAAAAAAGTTAGCGTTCATCCTCCAGCTTCACTGGTGGTGGCCAGGGATAGCTCAGTAGGTAGAGTGGTGGCCCCATGATCGGAAAGTCGGGGGTTCAACTCCACTGAACGGCTACCCTGAGGTACCCCTGAGCAAGGTACCGTCCATACACACTGCTCCCCGGGCGCTGCATTGGTGGCTGCCCACTGCTTCACTGGGTGAATGGGAACTATTTCCCTATGGGGACTAACACATACACACACACTGTGTTTTTGTTATGCTAACATAGCTGTGTCGCTAACGATCACAGCAGTGATGTTCGTTGGTTTACTGAAGTTGGACAAGCTGGTATTTAGTGATGTGCACAGCTCGAAGCCGACCGGGAGGTTAAGGCACGATGTGCCTTTTCCCCCCCGGTTGTAGTGGGCCTCGACCTCCTGTTAGCTTCGAGATGGTGGGTAACAGACGTCTCTGAAAACGTCGGAGCACTTTTGCAAATATGTGATGTCTTGATAAACCGAGCAGATATTTGATGTTTACACAGCTACATTCACGCCTGAAAATATCTTAAAAGTTTATTTTGTGACCCAGAAAAAGTAATATTAAAACCAACTAGCTGGCGCCATTGTTAGAAACGAATTGGCTGGGCCACGCTATGAATTCTGGGATAGGTTGGGTAACGAAGGATACACTGACTCGGCCTTCAAATGTGACCTGCGAAGCATACCAGTGCAAGATCTCCGTTTGTGAGATCTTGCAAACCGTTTGTGGGATCTCACAAAACTTCATCTTAATTTTTTTTTCCTCCCATGTCCCTTGCAGGGCTCGGTATGGTAGTGATAGCAGAGCTGTATGTTTTAATTCTTTCAGAAATCTCTCAGTCAGAACATCCTATATCATGTTTAGATGGAAACTAGCGAGCTAACTTCCTGCTAACATCTAACTCTGTTAAATTTAATAAATTCTGTTTTCATGGATGCCTCGATGTTAAACTTAATTGTTACACCTGGTAAAGCAGCAACACTGATTATTTTTATTAAAGATGAAAGAATTTAGAAAGTTTTTAACTCTCAGTGTTCGTTTGAATTTGGGACCTGAAGGGGACGGCGTTTTGGACCCAGATACTCAGTCTGTGAGGCTCCTGACTACGGTAGCTGTAATGCTCTGACAATCCATCAAGCGGTGCGGCTTCGTAACTTACTAAAGTCGTACTAAAACATTTTGACAGATTTTTGAGTGCCGTGTACCACATAAAATCGGTTCAGTAAGCACAACCAGAATTCATACATTAGGTGCACCAGATTATAAGGTGCACTGCTGATATTTGAGAAAATTAAAGCATTTTAAGTGCACCTTATAGTGCAGAAAATTAGGTACTTTCATTTAAGGCTTAAAAGCCTTGTTTGTATCAGTGAAAAGAAAAGATGAGGTAAAACAAAAAAAGAAGCATGGTTGTAGTTTAGTTTCCTGAAATTCCTGATTGAAACAGAACAAATGAAGGCAAAGTGGATAAAACTCAATCTGCTCTGTAGTAAAGGTTTTTCTTTAGTATTACACAATTAAAGCTTCCAATTGTCCCCTTACCGTGTCTCTGGGTGTGAGGCAACACATTGCAGGAGTGCCAAGGCGTTGCACACTCTGTTAGACTGATGTGCTGTGAGTGTCGGTGGGTTAATGGATGGATAGATGTTCACTATTTCCTACAAAGAGAAAGGAATGCATCAATGGTGCACAGCAAATGACACTGGGCAAACAGAACTATAGAGATGATGGATTACTCCGTCATCTCTGTGGTATTAACTCACAGGTATTAACTCAACAAGTGGTATAAACTCTAATGGTAGGTAGAGATTAAAAAAACGCTTACAACCATTTCAAGACCTAGTGCCCTGGAAGTCTTATAATTCAGGTCAAGTTTTAAAATATACTAAGAGCTCTTAACAACAAGTACCAATGCAACATATTATATAAATAAAAATAATATAGCAAAACAATTCAGAGTAATGAAGAAGCTCACTTCATGCGAGTGGTCTGTAAGGCCTAGCTGCCATGCAAACATGGCATGACTTGTAGTCCCTGATGGTTGTGCTGAATCTTTGTCAAGCCTATGGCATAGCTTATGTAAGTAGCCATGTTGTCAACATCATTTATGTGTTTGTGCATTATGTGTTAATTAGTGTGTCTTCTGGTGTTTTATATGTGGAGCCAGCCTACAGGAACAAATAAAATGCTGGTACTTTATTACCTCTATATCTTTCTCCAGTAATTTGTTGACATTTGTGAATCCTTATATTGAGGAGATGATGTTATTCTGTCACTGAGAAATTCAAAAACTAAGATGAAATTAACAGTGGGAAATCTATAGCACTGGGTAGGCCAATCACAGTACGTGCTCTGGATGCTGTGTGTATTAAATTTCTAGAAGGGTGCATGTCCAGTTATGCCATAGGGTTAAAGATTCAGGTTTGTGGTTCCGATGTAGATTTGAAGCATAAAAAAATAATAAAAAATCCTGATTTCCAACTGGTAGAGAGGCAACAGATCTTACCTGCAGGAGAGCAGCGATAGTGCCACAGGAATGCCAAAGCATCGGTGCCAGGTCTGGCACAGATTCGCGTTTCTTGCTGAGCTCCAGCAGGGCATTCTCTCTGGTCTCTGGGCTGGACAACTCATTGATCCACTGGTAGATCTTTTCCCGGTCTACCTGAGCCAGGGCTGTGACATTAGATACAGCCTGCAAAAGGCAAAATTAGTTTAAAAAGCATGTCGTCTTGGGTCTGTGTTTGAGAATGGGTGGTCGATGTTTAATGTAAATCAAACAAAAGGATGAGGAAGCTCCATGTTAAGACGGTTCGAGACTTCAAAGCAAAGTAAGGTGAAATTACACTCACCGCTCCCGTTGCAAGCATTCTCCGAAGCTCTTTGTGGCGTCTTTATGTCGTTATAAACAACTAAATTTGATTAAGTGTGGTGAACGTGGTTGCAATGCAAGTAAGTTGGCGTAACTAGCACAAAGCTAGCCCGAGCTGGCTGCTAAATGTCCTGGCCTATGAAGACAAGTACCCGTGTACATTAACATAACTTCAAATTCGCCGAAATAAGGGGAAAGGGAACACTAGCAGTCTAATTTGTGCGCTTTAAACCACACTAATTAGCTCAAAACTAAACGTAATTCATACTAAAACTAAAGCGAGGCTTAGCTTGGCAGACCCGTGGACAGCCTTGATACAAATAACTGAAATATCGCGAGATGAAAATCCTCGGTCATTACTTCCGTTGTAAATTTTCACATTCCCGCCATCATCGCGCAGCTCAGCGACGCGTCGTGTGCTGCTCTGCTGTCAACAGCACCGGAGAGCAGGTGAATGCCGGCAAAACAAACTTTCTGCCTGCTCAGCAGCTACAGAAGCGACACCGGACTTTTAGAAGTTTGAAGACAAGCTCTCGTCATCGATAGGTAAGTACCTGCTCGGTGTAATCGCAACGCGATACGCTTTCCATCACCAAATTACAGACTAGCAAATTAGCCAGTTAGCTAGCGTCCGTTAGCTTGTTAGCCGAGGTGCTAACGTCGGCCTCCTCCATCCCATTCAGGGGCTGCGGACGGGCATACGACATTATCCGCATCCAAAGGGGCTTTTTTACTTTTGGCTAGCACCTTTTCTTGGAGTTGCCGGTTTGGACAGGTAATTCTGTGGGAGCATCGATGCCTTGAGCTGAGAGGGAACATCCCGTGTTGTTGTGCACGTACCAGTCGTTGGCTACCGCGACTCAGAGTGGCCGTTAGTTTGGCTAGTTTGATGGCAGATGCAAACATGGGCTTTTATTGAAGCTGCTAGCAAAGAAAATCACAAGGCACGAGCTGCCACACGCAGCCAAACAAGCTGTTTTATTTGTCAGAAATGCATTGCGAGCGTGCTGTCCGCTTTTCTGCTGCGAGATGCTGCGCTGACTCCTGTCAGCTTGTTTTGGATGGTTTGTACTTTCTTGTGACTTTGACAACGTGGGTTGCCTGCTCTCGTTATCTGAGCTCAGCCTCGGAAACTTTGAAGTTGCTTTCACCGAGACGACTACAGGTGATATTAGTGTTATTACAAAAAGAGGTGCTATGTTCATTTTAGTGGCTGCTTCTGTTCGTTAAGCTCATTATTTTCCTGCAGTATTTAACTAGAGTAATCAAATTCAGAACTACCTGACCATTGGTTTAAACTGCTCCTGCTGAACACATTCAGTTGTTATAAATATAATGTGCTCAGATTGTGTGACAGCGGATCCAATTTGTCTTTTTTAGGATTAGTTTGAGTCCCAGTCTCCCAAGTGCACCAACGGGATAGAAAGCCATGGCAACTGTAGTGCCCAAACTCTCCAGCGCTGGGGCTGTGAAGATCCGTTTCACCAGTCTGGACCTGGGCACCACCAGGTGGAAAGAAGGGACGTTTGAGATTTTGGAAAAGGACAATAAAGTTAACCTCTGCCTGAGATTCAACTGTGGAGGAGCTTCCAAAACGTTCCAGGTATTTTACTGTTTTTTTTGTGTTTTACTGTGTTTACTGTTGTTTATAAGACCCCAAAAAATGTCTTACTTTCACATTGGTCTTTATTATTGTCATTTTTTTGTTAATGTCCTAAGAGGTACTGATTTCGATTTTAGTGGTTCTTTTGATTATGATCTAGCAACCTTTTGCACTTCATCCAGATAGAGTATTATTTTATCTGGGTCAGCTGGCTCAGAAGGTACTGTGGGTTGCCTGTTATTCTTGGGATTGTTGTGTCAATTCACATGTCAAAATAAGATTCCTTGGGGTGAGTCATGCCACCGCCTTATTTTGGTGTGTAAGAGTGAATGAGTTAGATGAGAGGAACGTTTAAAAAAAAAAAAAAAAAAAAATGTAAGAATGCACCAGACTTGCAAATTAAACAGCTGATTTAAAAACAGAGAAAAAGACACTGAACCCTCATAATCCTGCAAGAAACCACACACAAAAATATTAGGGGTGCAATGATACTCGTATCGATATTGAACCGTTCGATACAGTGCTTTCGTTTTGGTACGCATATGTATCGAACAATACAAAATTTTTAATTTATTTTATCAACTTTTCTTCTGACGATGCTGTCTGTGTTGAGAGCTCAGTGGATCTGCGTTCGACTACTCCGCCTAGGCTGCACTGTCAAGCGCAGATCCACTGAGCGCAGCACAAGCTAGCAAGACAGAAGCTAAGCTCGTTGCAACATGGCAAATTGAACCTCCCCCACCCTCATTCAGATCTGGCGTTTGGAACTATTTTGGTCTTCATGTGAAGTATGACCCTGAAGGTAAGCGCGTCATGGACAAAAGTAAAACAGTATGTCGGATGTGCCACGCAATGCTCAATTACATGGGTGGGAACTACTGCGTTAGCGCAGTTTGCTCGTTAACGTGTTGACGCAGTCCAGCCCCACGCACGGGGCGATCCGCGGTAGCTCGTTAACGGAGATTTGTCATGTTAACGTCATTTCAGATTAACGCTGACAGCACTAGTGGGAACACAACGAATATGACTGCACATTTACTCCGACATCATCCTAGTGCAAAGACAAGTGGAGGCAGACAAAAACAACAAGCACGCATGTTACAAACTTTACCTGAGTCATTTAGACAGCTGTTAGCACATGATTCTCCTTATGGGGACCTGATATGTTTAATATGCTGCTGAGAGTATACCCCAGAAGAAGCGTATAGTATAGCTTTTATTTTGGAAAGCCATTTGTCTGTAATAAACTCTCTTTTCCAAAGATGAGTGATTTCTCGATCAGATAGGTTTATTTTTTTTATTACTTTGTTGTTTCAACAACATTAAATTTAAAAACTACTTCTGAGTTAAAATATATATTTATAATTTTAATAAATGATAAATTAAAAAAGCGCATCGATCTATCGATCGAGAGATCTTATTTATTTTTTTTGAGTTGCTTTCTCGGTTGAAAAGACTCCTACTAATGGATGGCTAAATGATGATATTTCTTTTTAAAGCATTACAGGAACAAACTTTTTAAATGGCACCCCATAAATCAGTCTTACATGTCTGATTCATGTCAGTACTAGAAGAATCTAAGCTGTCAGCTTTGAGGCATTATGCAATGAATGAGCAGTAGCTCTGCACTGAAGCCATGAATGAACCGGATTAGAAACATAATCTCACCCATGGCACATACCAGGGTTTGTTCAGCCCTCGGGTCAAGTGTTTTTAATGCATGCCTGTACTTCTTTTAGATGATCCCATATTCCAGAACTAAAATATTTCAGACTGACTGATGTGATTGGGTCTAAAAAGAATAATTAATATTACCCTTCCTCTTATTTTGAAAGTTCAGTTGCTGCTAAAACAGCTAGCTTCCTGTCCTCTTTTTCCCTACTAGTAAACCTCTTGTTTTTGCAGTTCAACTTAACCACTCCTATCTTAGTCCTTATTCTGCTCTGCTGATCTGCTGTGACCTGGTGGGTCACTCTGACCCAAACCTGCATCAGGAGATAAACTGGTTCATGGCTAGTAGGCCATGCAGGACAAGGACCACAGCATCTGCTGCTGTTTAACTCTCCCCTACTAGGAGTAACCTTGGATGCTCTTTTTTTTTTCTTTTTCTTTTCTTTTTTTTTTTTTTTTTTAAAGATTAGCCGTTTCTGTAATATTTCAGGCCTGCTTATGGAACAAAATGCCTGGGTTTAAATTGGAAGTTATTGAAGGTGGTCTCTGCCTATGCAAACCACATATTTATTCAAATACTCAGGTGTCAAAACCCATCTTTATGGGCGCAGGGGAGGTTGTCAAATGTTGTTTTGATGGGGAAAGCGTTAAGACAGAGAGGCTGGAGTTTGTCTAAGAGATCAGAAACTCTAACCCATTCACACGAAGTTTGTTATTACTTTCTTTAATAAAGTGTGTGTGCCTTCTCTCGATCCCCTCCTACCAACACAATATAACTGAAGTTTGTAGGAAAGTCTGGAAAACTTGGAGGCGCTAACACTGTAATGAATCTGTCTTGCTCCATTGCTAGGAAAGTCAAAAAAATTGAACCCCCACGACTGTTATAATTTCCAAACAGACATATAAGAGCTTTTCTGTAATAGTCTGGAGCAAGAGAAGTAAAACAAAAAAAACTTTGTCATCACAGTCAAGTGTTCTGAGTCTCTTGTTACGAAGAACCTCACTCCTCAGATGGCATGATATAAGACCTATTGAAGAAAGTAATAGCTGATAGAGTGAGGTTTGTCATATAGAACTAGTTTGTTCAAAGGTATACTTTATCAACAAGTATGATGTGAGGAGAAAGATGATGACGATGATAATGTATATATTACTATTGTATGTAATAGTAATAATCATGAATCCGAATATTTGCTGTTCTTTGCTCTCAGCTGAACCAGAACGTGAAAAATATTAGCCAGAGTGCCAACCGCATCGTCCTGACTCTGAAGGATAACAGTGTCATCACGCTGGACAAGATGCCTCCACCTTTGGTTCAGAAGACTAAAGAATACCTTGAAAAGCTGAAGCAAGGAAAGCCAGGTAATGACACCCCTGCACATTAAAAAACAACAACAAAACAAACAAAAAAAAAACAAACAAAACTGAAAGATTTTTATTTTTTATTTTTTTGGGAATTAATCCTTGTATGCTCTTCCTGCAGAGAATGGTCACTTTTTCTCTGCAGCTTCATGTTAATATATTAATATTTCTTAAGTTGATGCAGAGTTTCAAGTAGGGATGTGCTCGTCTGGCTGACCAGTCGACTAGTTGTTGCTATTGTCACTAGTTGATAACAGATGTACTAGTCATTTAATCTATTTGGTTTACATTTAATTGATACCCAATGTTAGTAACAGGGTTTGTACAGGTGCTTGAAATCCTTATCCTTATAAATGCTTGAATTTTATTTTGTCTTTTCAAGGTTTGAAAGGTACTTGAATTTCAGATGTTGTGCTTAAAAGTGCTTCAAATTGTAAATGTATTTCATTCACCACAAATAACTATCTGATTGAATAGTTTTCTTATCAGATAGAGAAATAAAATTAGTTGCTAAGTGTAAAAACAAAATTTCTCCACCTGGGCTGCCTTGCACCTCTGCATGTCATCAGTTTGCTTGAAGAACAGGATTCATTTGTATCCTATTAAATAAACAAAACATCTGTAGCTGTCATGAAAACTTATGCAACAGGTTGTTGCGAAGTAAGGTGTGTGTTAGTCTGCTTTTAAATCTATGATCTGAATGCTTTATGCATCATGGCAATGCAGCAGTGTTATTTTTATTTTTTTTTTATTATTATTATTTTTTATTATTTTCAGTTCAAGCACATAGATTAACTTGAAGTGATGCTGACTCTACAGTGTAACGGGATCATTTTTATGCTTTTTTTTTTTTTTTTTTTTTTTTCCCCTGAACTTTTTGTTTATGCTGCAGTTTTAAAATCATCCCTCGGAAGTGCCAACTTCAGTGTGCTCGGGAACAGATCTGTGAAAAATGAGGCTAACCCGTCCGGGGAGAGACAGGTGATCAAGAATGCAATAACAATCTTAACTTAAACACATGTGGACAAACGTACATGTGTTTAACTTAATTCCTCCTGGTGTGTTCAGACGACACTGAGGCGGCAGAGCGCAGAAGGCCGGGAGGACACGACACCGAGAAAACCTCTCGGCAGCCCGAGCAGAGCGGCTTCCACTCCCACTCGCACAGGACTGTCTGAAAACAGGCAGGCTGGGAATTTTTAGACTGTATTACACAGAATAAATTAAATTAATTTATGAATGTTTAATCCTGCCCCATTTGGCATGTGAATTATTCGATGTTTCTGTTTCTCAGGAGCGAGAAGAGAAAGCGACTCCTCACTCCTGATAACGACCTCAGTGAGGATTACCCAAAGGAAAACGACTCCTCGAGGTATAATCAGCACTGAATTGCAGTGCTGTTGGTGACTCATAGGATGACCTTATCTCTGCAGCCTTTTGTCTGAACCACTGCCTGTTTGTTTTTTGCAAATCTTGTGGCGAGATAATTAAAACTGTAACTGGTAATCAGTAGGTCGCTACTTTCATCGGCAAAATACGAACCTTGATTGATAGACTTTATTTTACTGAATTTGAGTAACATTTTTCAGCAACAACAAGGCGACTTCTGACCCCTCCTCCAGGAAGTTTCTTCTGAGCTGCAAAGAAAAGCTGAAGCAGTCAGAGGAGAACAGGAGCTCAGGTAAACCCAGCAGCACCACCTTTTTGTAATCTAGTTGCACAGCATTCTCTATGCAAATTTTTCCCAGACACTGATACACTCATGTGCCTCCTTAACTGTAGCTCCTCTTGGGTCAACTCCCCTTCAGCCATCATCTTTCTACGGCAGCCGATCTGTGACTAAAGACTACAGCCAGAGCCACTCTTTTCTGGACAGGTGAGTTGCTTCATGGCTCAATTAAAATGCAAAGCAGCAGCAGTTTGAACCTAGGATCAAGAATTTAAAAACAGTACTATTTGATACTTATTTAAAGGGAACCTTTTGATTGTTCTTCGAAGATGACTTCTACAGTACCCGCCCTCCATGCTAGCTTTGGCTTTCTGTGATTCTTCTATTTATAGATTATCTCCCACTTTGCTGATACCTGGTAGCTAGTAGCCATCATGTGTTTTGTTTCAAGGTTACAAACAGCTTCTAACTGCATTATCGCCACTATGTGATAGTGCATTATATCCTACCAGGCAAGGGAAAGTGAATATTTTGACATAAAATATAGTCACATAAACTATGATTTTTTTTTTTTTAAAGATCTTAACTGTCTGTATTTTAGTTAATAATTTTTAGATAATTTCAAGATCATTAGAATACTTGTGAGTTGTGTTCCTGTAATTAGAAAGAAATCTAAACCTAGAATTAAAAGTACGTCTCCCAATTTGTCTTGATTGACTTAGATATATATTTATGAAGATCCGAAATGAAATCTTAGATAAGAAAAAATCAGGTCTAAAGATTCTGTCCCAGATCTAATTTCAAAAGTGAATTACTTTCACAAGGTTGAGCCAAGCTTTCCCACCTGCCTGCAGACTTTTCCAAGCTTCCTGCTAGACTGATGGTGGGTGCTTAGAGTGCTGGCTTCAAACCTGGGTAGGTTTTGATTAGTTAAAATCAGATGAAAGGAACCAGTCATCTCCTTGGCCCAGGTGATAACAGGGGAGAACATTTCTATTCATCCAGTGATTGATTTTTAAATCTCCTCAGGCCATCCAGTACTGCACAGACCCCCACAGCCAAAAGGAGCCTCATGCTACCGAACCACTCCACTCCCTTTAAGAAGGTACGACCCTCCTTGGACTACGGTGGCTGGAACAAGCAGAGGCCCTCTACCCTGGCACAGCCTCAGGCTCCACTGCAAGGGTACAGATAAGCCAGCTCCACTTGATATGAAATTAATTTGATCCATGACACCAAATAACAAGGGAAAAATCAAAACAACAAGCAGTTTTTGAAACTTCTGTTATTCATTTAAGATTTTCCAACCTGGGCAACACCTGCTACATGAATGCCATCCTGCAGTCCCTCTTCAGTCTCCCCTCCTTCTCTAATGACATGCTGAGGCAGAGCATCCCATGGAAGAAGTTGCCCATCAATGCCTTGCTCAGGTACTGTATTATATTATTATAGGTTGATAGTAACTGTTGTTTGTTAACAATACTCTGGATTGTTGTCATTTTTAACATAGGTGTTAAATGACACAGGAAGCAGTTTAAATGAACTTTGTTATGATCAGTGTCCTGTCTTCACTCTGTGCAGGCGATTTGCTCACCTCATGGTGAAGAAGGATGTGGCCTGTCCAGAGACGAAGAAAGACCTTTTGAGGAAAGTAAAGAGTGCCATCTCCTCCACAGCGGAGCGTTTCTCTGGAAACATGCAGAATGTAAGTTTCCCACTTAAACTCATGTATATGACCAGGTATGCTTTTCAGTTGAGATTGTGTGCCCACATATGAAAAGGGACAGCAAAACAAATCTTTAAATTGCACCTTTGAAAATTTAAGAATAATAGTGTAGAGAATAACTTTTAGTAGAAGGTTTATGTTTAAAGAGCACAGTTTAGAAATTAAACAGGTAATATAGGTTTGCTTTTCCCAGTGTTTTCTCTAACTTCTTCCTCTTCCTCTAGTCCCAAATTACAGTAAGACTTTATTATTAATGTTGAGCTCATTTTGGGCTCAGAATACCTGCTGAAGGACAGTCTGCAATTCTAATTATTATCTAATTAGTAATAATTATCTAATTATTACTCTGTGTGTTTGGACTGAAGATATAATGTATTTGCTCAAAAATTTCTCTGGTGCCACAGCTAAAAATTGAACACAGACTACAATACCAAAAAAAAGGTGTGCATATACAGTAGTGTGTAGCACAGTAAAATACAATACGACACAACAAGTGTCCAGCGAGGTAAAATTATGTGAAAGAGGCTAAAAACAAAAAGGAAAGTGTTTTAAAAGTGATAAATAAGTAAAAATCTAACACAGTAGAACATGTAGAAACATGTGATACAGTACAGAGCTCAGCAATTCAATGATAATGTAATTAAATAAAAGCTGACTATAATGCAATCAAGTGACTTTAGAAAGTGTCTCAATTTCAAAGCGAAAGTAAAGCAAATATGAGATGGCACGCTGGTTCAAATTATGACTTTTGGCTTTCAAAGGAGGATAAAACGATAAAGCGATTATCCCCCCCCCTTCCCATCCATTTCTGTTTGAGGCTGCCTGCTCATAGTTTTGTGATAGATGTGCATCATCACAACTCTGTTGTTTTTTTGTTTATAACATTCAATATTTAGTATTTACTGTTATTTACACTTATCTAGGTTGTTGCTTTGATCTCTGTATTGTGGTGTTCTCTTGTTGTTTGTTTCATTTTCTTCTTCTTTTAATAGCTGTTCTAACAAATTTTCTCAGTGTCTCTTACTGCCCCCCCTCCCCTCTGTTTTTCTGTCTTTCTCTCTCCCTTTCTTTCTTTTTGTCTAATAATAATATAGATCAATCAAGTGGACCAACATGGCATTGCCATACTTTCTCCACTTAAAAAAAATAAATCCGTTGAGCATCTTTCTTCAGACAACAATTCTGATTGCTAAAGTACCGACCAGGAGAGGCAAAAAAAACCCCCCAAACTAAAACACACAAAAGTTAAATCTTTCAGGCTTATGGTTTAAAGTGGCTGTGAATAAAATCCTGTTTTAAACCCCTACATGTTTCTTGTTTTTCAGGATGCTCATGAATTCTTGAGTCAGTGCTTGGACCAGCTGAAGGACGACGTGGAGAAGATGAATAAGAGCTTAACGAACGAGGCCGCCTCCTCCTCCTCATCTTCTGTAGTGGGTGAGAATGGTCTGGAGGGAACGTCATCGGCAGTCAAAGCAGAGCCTGGTGATGAGGCAGACACCTCGCGGATCTACACCTGCCCCGTGGCGGTCAACATGGAGTTTGAGGTGCAGCACACCATCACGTGCAAAGGGTGAGGCTGGTCTCCTGCCTATCATTCAAAACTCTCGATGAAGGTGAAAGGTGTTTGATTCCCTCTTTGTTGTGTTGCAGCTGTGGCGAGGTGGTGAACAAGCGAGAACAATTCAATGACTTGTCCATCGACTTGCCGCGAAGAAAGAAGACACTGCCGCTTCGCTCCATCCAGGACTCCCTGGATCTGTTTTTTAGGGTGAGTCACTGGTCCCGTCATCCTGATGCCCCCCATGTTGGATCAAAAATGACCAACAGGGTCAGAGGAGTGCACTTATTAGCTTAGTATGCGCAATGAGGCTCAAGCAGGAAAAAACACTGTAGCATTTTAGTTTGCAGTTTACAAACTGAGAGAGCCTTTGTGAGGAGACACAAAAAATAGAATTTCTTTTGAGACAAGCATCGGCTGGATGTAATTTCATATATAATTAGTTACTTTTTCTTTTTACAGATGGAGGAAATTGAGTATTCGTGTGAAAAGTGCAACGGGAAATCAGCGACTGTTACGCATAAATTCAGTAAACTACCCAGGTATCTACAGTCTGTTTAAACACACACAGTAAAGACACGCAATAAACACTAAAGATACAGCACATATGGAAAACATTGAAAGCATAACCAGCTTATGGAATAAAAAGAATTTAAGTGCCTAAAAACCTTTGTCTTCACAGAGTGCTTATCCTACACCTGAAACGGTACAGCTTTAACGCTCAGCTGTCTCTAAACAGCAAGCTGGGTCAGCAGGTCTTGATCCCACGATACCTGACCCTGCTCCCCCACTGCACCGAATCTACAAGACCCCCCATCAGCCTTGGCTGGAGCCCTCAAGCTGCCTTGTAAGATGGGAGAAAACATTTTAATATGCATACAAATTTAATTCTGTGTAAATACATTAGATGGCTGGAGTGATTTCAGTTTTAAAAGGCCAATTGGCAATGTTTTGACATCTCCTGCAGCCATGATTTTTCATGTTGGTTTAATACCCCAGAGAGGACTACATGTAATAAAGTCAGCATTTAGTTTGCAATTTAAAGGAAAAACATGCAAATATTGCTCCTTTAAGTAAAACTTAACAATCAGCCTAGAAGTAGAGCTCCAATAGCAGCAAGAGTTTTATTTGCCTTTGTTTTTCTCAAAGGTCCAGAACACTTAAAACGTCACAGTTGGTCAACTCGTCCACAGCGCCTCTTCGGTAAGTTCTGCAACACTTGCAGAGGAAAAATGACTTTTGTGCTTTAACAACCTCTTTAAACAATGTGTTATCTGACTGAAGGGTTTTCTGTTTGGGCTTATGAATTTATTTGCTGAACATGTGACTTTGTGTAGTAGGATCGTAGGGAAAACTTCCAACTCCAACTGTACCTCCATCCTTGTGGACTCTGACTGCGAAGAGGGGCCTAACAGGAAGGTGAGCGCGAGCCGCAAGCGACGCCTGAGTATCTGTCTGCCTGACGACGATGATCGCGCTGAAGAGGTGAGCATCTGCTTTTACACTTTAACAAACAGAATCCAGCCTCCTCTGGCGTCTTCTGTTGTGACACAGTTTAATGTGTTTTCAGAGGGGGGCAGCAATCGATTCAACAGACTTCAGTGGCATCAATGATGATGAAATGCTGGCGGCTGTGCTGGAGATTAGTCGCCAAGAGGCCGGGCTCTCTGCACCTCCTCCTCTGGATGATGAGCCGACAAGCAGCCCGGACACCGGGTTTGGGGACACAGATGCACATGACTTGGCCTATCACGCAGATCTGCTAGAAGCAGATAGCAAACAGCCCGCAGGTACTCTAACGGGATATTTAAGCAGAGACAGTATGAGTTTCAAATCTATTGCAAGATTTCTTAACAGCAAAGATGATGGTAGATGTACAGCTTTCAGGGGAAACAAAGTTTTTATTTTAGGAAAACATTTGCAAATTTTAAGAGTGGTTAGATTGGAGTTTTGGTACTTAAATGCAGATGTGTTTATTTATTTATTTTTGTTTGTTTGTTTTGTTCTGCTGACCACTAAAGTTAAAATTAATTAAGATCATGCTGCATATAAATGGCCAGAGGTATTTCGGGAAGGCTGCCAAGTGATCAGACTCACTTCTTGGAGTACTTAAACTTGCAATAGACTTTTTTGTTTTTTTTTGTTTTTTAATATGGGATCTGCATCAGGTTTTTATTATATGTGACATTTCTAAGAAAGGCTCATTCATGTTTCGTTCCATATTCTCTTGAAAGTACATGCTGCTTAAATTGATTGTGGGTTTCTACATTCACATAAACCCTGGGTTACCAACAAATCCAACAAAAAACCCCAACTTCACGTATCAGGTTTGCTGACTCGAGTATTTGCTGAACTCTTGTAGATGTGCTGGACTCCTTGGACCTGACCATGGATGAAAACAAGGAGAACCAAACTCCAGAGAGTGGTCAGCAGCAGGGGGAGCTGGACTGGGTCCAACAGTACAATCTGGATCAGGAGAGAGAAGAACAGGAGCTGCAGCAGGCTTTGGCACAGAGCCTCCAGGAGCATGTAAGACCAGAGAGAGACTGTGTAGCATTTAACACATCTGCAGCTCAATTGTTTTCATATTTCAACACAGTGGAGACACTTTGATGCACCTAAATGGAAAAAGTGCTTACTTTCAGCTGCTGAAGAGAGAATGGTTGGAGCCCATCAGAAGGGATGCTACATTTACATCCCTCTGACCCAAATGGACCTTTGTATAATCCAATGTAACACCTGAGTTTGGTGCACCAGTTCTACCAGTGTTAGATGCTCACAACAATTTTTTTTTCTAGCTTCCAGTAATGGTGACCTTCCATTTGCTGTTAGATTACAGTAGATCTCTCATTATCCTTAAATATCATTGACTACTCTGAAGTCTTTCACCAACTAACAGACCTGATGCAGGAAAATAAAACTTATGACATCATCTCTACAGGAAGCTCAGGAGATGAGAGAGGACGATGATTTGAAGAGAGCCACTGAGCTCAGCTTGCAAGGTAAGAAATACAATTTACTCCCAGGAATCGTCAGCACACGCTTATTTGACCAACTGTGTTCAGCTGATTTTTGTATTGTGATGGTTGCTGTTGATCCCGCTCAGCTGGCAGCAGTGTGGCGATGTAAATAAGACTGAACGCAGCCACTAAACAAAGAAATTTGACTGGATATTTGCAGATCTGTTTAGTCAGCACAAACAAATGTTTAAAGTGTTCTTTAATCAGACTCTGAGCAATGTGAAAATACTGCACCGGCGTCATCATCTCCTCCTCATTCAACAGAGTTTAACAACTCTCTGCCCGATCTGCTCTGCTCGGATGATGACTCTGGCAACGAGGATGTGCTGGACATGGAGTACACTGAAGCAGAAGCCGAGAACCTGAAGAGAAACGCAGAGGTATATCCAGCTGGCACACAGTGTAAAATGCTGCAGAGCACAAAAAACAGCAAATAGTTTATTCACGTTAAATACAACGGATGTATAATCACTATGCAAAAATAAAAACAGTGTTTTACAAATGTAAACCTTAATAAAGGGTCAGTTTACACACCACAGATAAAGTCTTAGATAATCTGCAGGACACTGAGTTGATTATGAATCAGAACATGGTGAAATACACGCACTGATTAAGAAACTGCAGAATAAGTTAAATAAAGCAGCAGACTGATGATAACTTATTGGTTGTGGCCTGCATTAACCTGCCTATGTATCCTGTAATCCACAGAGTGGGGAGTTGGCCAACTCGTTCAGACTCATCAGTGTGGTCAGTCACATCGGGAGCAGCTCCTCCTCTGGTGAGCACTTGTGTTTGTTTGTGCCTCCGAGTTTAGGTCCTCATGTGTTTTGACAGTGACAAATTATTCAGGAACAATGAAGATGAGTCAAAACTGTGTATGAACACTTTAAGGAACTGCTTTGATGTTTACGCTGCTTTATTTATATCCCTTATTATCTCAAATGTCAATGAAGAAATTGGCAGCCAGAAATAAAGTTTATTTATATTAAGAATCCTTAAATTATCAGGGAAAACACTGCTGGATGAAACTGTGTGGTCTTTACTTGGTGTGGGTTTGTGGGTCTCTTGCCTTTAGTTTTGTCTTCAGCAGTAAATTTTGTGAGAGCCTCAAATAATGGTCAGCACCTTTCAGCAAAAACATGATCTAGCCTGTCCTGATCTGATATTAGATGATGAATATTAGCTGACCAGGTAAAACAGAATTGAAATCTAAGACATTAGCTAACTTAATGGTTGTAGGTTTTAGGAGGAGCCACTGATAATGTGGCTATAAAAATGTTTTTTGTTTTTTAATCTTTCAGGCCACCAACACAGTGGAATTTAAAAAAAAAAAGAAAAAGTATCATTATCCAAACACTTATTTACCTGACTGTATACTAAAGCTAGAACCATAAAGTTAGCTCATGTGTCAGGCAGAGGTTATATTTGTCCAATAACTTTGGATAAATGCTGGTGACATCATCCTTGTCTATACGTGGATGGCGTGGGTGTGCCCTCTGTGTCTGTCGCTGTCGTGACTATAGACTTCAAGAACCAAATGCTTGCTCTGTGAACAAATATTGATAGATTGTTCCCCATCTTTATCTTCCCTGTAGGCCATTACATCAGTGACGTGTACGACATGAAGAAACATTCGTGGCTGACCTACAATGACCTGGACGTGTCTCGCACGCAGGAAGCAGCTGTCCAGCGAGACCGTGACCGTAGCGGATACATCTTCTTCTACATGCACAAGTGAGTGTGCAAGTCCTCCTGTCAGCTGGTTATAGATGTCACTGTAATGATGTGAGATGCCGTGCTAATAACACGCTGCTACCTTGTGATCTCTCAGGGATGTGTTCGAGCAGCTATCTGAGATGGAGAGATCTGGAGCCGGAAGCACCTCAGAGGCAGGAAGGAATGTCCTGCAGCCCCTCTGAGCGCAACGTCTTTGGACGCCCACCCACACTCAACCACAGCTGATCCTGTTAGATAAAGCTGCCCTGTGAATCCTCCTATACTACTGATTGCCGTCCCTTTTAGGTAGCCTTCAGGCATTTCCTTTTTCCTCTACAGATCACTAAAGGCCAGGATAAAAATAACACCTGATGATGCCGACACAGGGGCTGACCTGTCAAGACTCTTTCAGATACCAGAAATGCAGTTAAAATGTTCCGTGGATCAATTTTTGCCTCCGTGTTTTTGGGGCTGGAGTCTTTCTTTGCTATCATTTTATCAACGGTTTTGTAAGGTTTAATTTTGTTGTTTCTTTCTTAAAGACTTTTCTTCAGACTTTTACTTCAAACTATCAAACACTGGGCGCTCCTGGTGCTTTGTAGATTGTATGTTTGCAGACCCCTTTATTTCCCATATAAGCAAAATAAAGATATATTCTATGTTGGAGTATAAGCTATTATAGAATTTAGAGGGTTGTTGTATTTAGCGGGTACATTTGGTGCAATATTTGTTACTGGCACAAACTGGTCCATTCAAAACAGCTTTCTGTCCCACAGTGTGGATGTCTTCCCAGTTGCTTTTTGTACTTCATGTGCAACCTGATATTTTTTTGTGTGATTATTTCCATATTTTAGAGGTGTGAAAGAACGTGCATTCATTAATATTTAACTGAGCTTTTCTCAGTTGATCACACTTTGTTGTTTGTTTGGGGTTTTGACCTTGTGCCTCCCAAGAAAAGTTTTATAAATATGTGCATACAAGCTTTACTTTGGAAAGTCGCACAACCTTGTTGTTTTTGAATGTTTGTCAAATCTGAAACAGTGTGCAAGTCAGAGTTTCTTCTATAAAGCCAACAGATTTTTATATTTATTGCATATAGAAGGGGGTTGGTTTCTCTTAATTAGCCCAAAATATGAGCCAAGGCAAATGGAAGTCATTACTACTTTATAACCAGAGAAGATACAGTACCTGTTGCATAATATCTTTTATTTCAACACCTTTAGAACAAGTGTTAAGCATTTAAAGTGCCCCTGTTATGCTCATTTACATGGTTAAAGTGTAACTGTGGGATTAAACGCCTTATTGTTCAGGGAAGGAACCCGTTATCTGCTCCGTTTTAGTGCCTGTCCCTTCAAGGCACCTGTCTTCTGCTCTGATTGGTCAGTTGATAACATTAATATTCTCAGACTGACTGTTAAAGCTGTAGCCATGTTTGGAAGACGTTTTTACCTGTAAATACAGTCGGAATCACCTGTTGATTCTTTATTTCAAAATGTGCCAAACTCACTGCTACTAGGGCAGTACATCGTGATGTAGATTCGTTATGGACTACAAACAATGCCTTTTAGCAGCTCTGTGTTTTTGTTTTAAAGCAGTTTCACCCTACAAGTATTTATTCAATGATGGAATAAATAAACAGTAGTGAGTGTTGGAGATGCTGGATATTTTCACTTCTGTTTGTCTTCTGGTCTATAACTGTAGGGAGATTTTATTTTATTTTTTAATTTTAAAAAGCATAAAAGGGGCACTTTATGAACCAGTTCCTGTCAGGCATGAAATATGTGGAATATTCTGTTTATTACTGGGCACCGACTGTGTAACTTTTATTCTGTGAAAGGAAAAAAAAAAAAAGCTCACTCGTACACATGCTATTATAGACTTAATCTGTACAGCAGATTATTCCCTCAAATTAGCACAACATGGCATTAATTTCAAAAATTAAATCACTGCAGACCAAATTTGACACAACTTCTGTCTTTATATTTGGGGATTTTAGGAAGTGTGCACTGATTAGCCGACTTCCTGTTGCACCACGCTGTGTTAATTCTCCAGGTGTTTTAATGTCTGCATTGATTGACGTTTCTTAAATGCCTCTCCTGAACATGCTGTCCTACACGCAGTGTAAAGAGCATAACATGTATTAGTGAAGTGAGAATGAACAGCTTTTTCTACCCTTCATACACAACCGACTCTTCCTAAAGCAGATTTTAATAAAATATTCCAATGAAAGAACAGACGTTTTTTGGTGTTTGAAACTCTTCAGCAGAGCTCACATCAAGTGTTTTTTCAGGAGGTCAGACTGTTTAGTGACAAGTCATTTTATAATACAGACTGTAGTGGGTGTCTTCAAATAAATATAAGAACCACAACAGTATAGAAGCAGTTTCCACCATCACATAGTGCAATATTTAATCTCAGGCCTGCAGGCAGCAGTCAGGGTCACCTGTCCTGACTGCACCTCTTCATCAGGGGGTCTAGGTGTCGGCCTGTGAGTCTGCTGTACTCGCTCAGGATGTAGTTTTCTCTCTGCTGCATCTGCAAACATGTTACACCTTTAATCAACATCGAACATCCAGACATCACACAGTTTGAAGTTCATAAATTTGGTATTAAAAAAAAAAAGAAAAAAAGACTCAGCTCATATAGATCTACCTATGGATGACAGATTAAAGGAAAAAACTGAGTCTTTGTAGATGTGATGATGGAGGCATCTTCTAAGGACTTCTAATGGGTTGTGATCTTGTGACTTGAGCACAAAGTGTATTTCCATTTGAGCTATAGTCTGAGTGGAGGAATGAATTTGGACACAAAGCCACTGTCTCCTTACAAACCTCAGTCCATTCTTCCTCTGTCTCGTGCCTGTAGCCCAGCAGGTGGCAGATCCCGTGCGCAGTGACAACCTGAAACAGGAACAATGAAACAGTTAATCACAGAAAATGGTACTGCTGTGCTTCATTTGGAAGCATTGACGGATTACACGCATGAGGGACAGGATAACTTAAGTTACTGTTTCATACAGTCAGCGCTCCGTGCAGATCCAGGGATTCCTCCTGACACTGCTTCATCACAAACTCCACCCCAAGGAAGATATCTCCAAGGTTCAGCTCGTCTCTGTGAAGGGGGCAGGGCAACTTCCCGGGCCTCAGGTCCTTAAATAAACCCCCACAAAACACACAGATATTTGAGTGGAGAAGTTACCCCAACCCTGCAGATTGTGTTCATGTCTTTCCCACAAGATAGCACAGTAGGTCAACTTAACCTCAATTTTAACTAGTTAAGTCTTGAGTAACGCTGCACCCTAGTGGTGAAAGTTAGTTAAATTCTGTAGAGGGTAAATAAAAAGAGGCCCTTTAAGGAAGCTTTCCAAACTGAGTGAAGTGATCAGAGAGATGTACTACTATGCTGAGCCTAGAGTCAAAGTTTTTAGTGCCATAAAGGTTGCTCTCTTTTATTTTATTTTATTTTTTACCTGGCTATATCACCATGGTAATATATGCCAAACAGGTAACCTGGTGCAGACCAGTAAGGTTCACAGTTTTGGTTTAAAATAGATGGAAAGCCACCAATTTCCGTCCCTGAGTGAATATTAAATAACATTAATATTAAAGGAGCTACTAAATACAAATAGATGCCCAAACAGTAAAATAATGTGCATACACTATCTCTCTTTCAAAACTCTTATTCACCTCATGCCGCTTTCCATAGAAGATAATATGGATGATTAGAAAAGGACACTATTAGCCATGATGCAAGCATTGGGCAACAGTTTTGACTGAAAGCCTTTTACACAGCATACGTGTAAGATCTGTAGAAATATTTTGAGCTTAAAAAATACTCTTCAGACTCATCTATGCCTAATGTAGCCATTCACACCAAAGGCATAATTTTACTGTACCAATGCCATTTTTTTCGGCCAAGCTTTACACAGTGGAAAACTGATACTGACACATGGCTGACAGTTACAATGAAATCAAATCAGCCTTCAGCTTTCTAATTGGGGTTGTTTTATTTCCCTTTCAGGATGTGGAGGGCCAGATTAAGATGGTTCACAGCTGCCTGTGACCCCCTGACTGTAGTTTGCCCTACAGCTCTTGATAAGTCCATTCAAAGGCTCTGCTTGCCCATGCTGTTAGATGGTGACATTGATGAGTCACAGAAGAAGCAGCTGGACGACAAAGGAGGCTTTTTCTGAAGCTCCATTTGGCCTTTGAAACTTTATGAATCTTTTATTGCACACAAAGCAGTGTAATAAATCAAAAACAGAAGAAGACGTCCAGAACACACCCCCACCACCACCAGATCTCCACTAACAGAAGTGTGTTCATTCAAAACGTTTAGCTGCCATGTTTACCTCGTAGAATGGGAAAGACAGGACATCCGTGGGTGTGTTCTTCTTCCTGTAGATGTGATTGATCTGCTGCATCTTCTGGTTGTCCACGCAGATGATACCCAGGTCGAACTTCTGGATGCCCAGTATGTGTCTCAGCGTGACCACGTCCCTGCGCAGCCTGGCGCGCCGAAGAGGCACCACCTTCTGGAGGTTCCTCAAAACTACTCCCATTTTAAACAGCCGACACGAGAAGAGAACACAGCTACGGAAAGATCTCGGTACATAGGTGAAGGTTACCCACTAACCTATCTCCTACCTGGCAGCACTTTATTGTCGGTTGGTGAGCTTCGCCGTTAGCCACAAGCAAACTGTAGTCTCCGAGGTGACACGAATGCAGTCCCCGGGAAGTAGATAGTGTAGTTCTTTTCTGGTTTATACAGCTCTGATAACCTAATTTACATTCATGAAATATATTCTTTCTTTTAATAGATATGGTCGCTTATCTGTTAACAACCGCCTCATTGGCCATAGCGGAACGAATGGTTTAGCATTACTAGCAGAAGGAGGACTGATAAGTTTGTCGGACCGGAACCGGATTTAGAAAAACGTGAGCCAAAAAAGCAACACAAAACAGTAAAAGGTGGGATCTTTTTTTACGCACTTCTTCGGGTATTCCTATAATTCTGTTAACTGGGGAACTTTATGAGCAGCCAAACAAACTTTACTAAGTAATACTTTCATGGTGTTAGCCTGTGCTAGCAGTGTAGCTACGAGTCTGTTTTCGTCTTTTTTTTCTTTTTTTTTTATCAGCTTTTAAGCTTAAATTCTCCTCAGGCCGGAACTGCCTTACTGCTTGTTGCTATTCGAATGCTTAAAAACGTTAACATAAAACGTTATTTGAGCCATGAATACACCCAATCCGTTCGGTAGTGCCCATGGAGGAGCTTTCCAAGTCCCGAGCAGCAGCGTGAAGCCCAGCTTGTTCTCGTCATTTGGGCAGCAGAGCTCCAGCACACAGGCCCCGCAGAGTGTGGGATTTTTCGGTCAGCCGCCCCCTCAAGGAAGCAATATGTTTGGACAAGCCCCGGCCTTTGGACAGCCATCTGCGCAGACTTCAGCGTTTCCACAGCAGTCTGCCCAGGCTTCAGCGTTTGGACAGCCATCTGCGCAGGCTTCACCGTTTCCACAGCAGTCCGCCCAGGCTACAGCGTTTGGACAGCCATCTACGCAGGCTTCAGCGTTTGGACAGCCATCTGCCCAGGCTTCAGCGTTTGGACAGCCATCTACGCAGGCTTCAGCGTTTGGACAGCCATCTGCCCAGGCTTCAGCGTTTGCACAGCCATCTGCCCAGGCTTCAACGTTTGGACAGCAATCTGCCCAGGCTTCAGCGTTTGGACAGCCATCTGCCCAGGCTTCAGCGTTTGGACAGCCATCTGCCCAGGCTTCAGCGTTTGGACAGCCATCTGCCCAGGCTTCAGCGTTTGGACAGCCATCTGCCCAGGCTTCAGCGTTTGGACAGCCATCTGCCCAGGCTTCAGCGTTTGGACAGCCATCTGCCCAGGCTTCAGCGTTTGGACAGCCGTCATCAGGAGTAAGCAGCACGGGTTTTGGGGGTGGCACAACACCGGCTTTTGGACAGACTGGAGGGCCTGGTCAGAGTTCAATGTTTGGGCAAACGCCTGCTTTTGGGCAGGCTTCGGGATTTGGCAAACAGCCACCAGCAATCGGCCAGCAGCCCTCTGGGTTTGGCAGCCCACTGAGACCCACAGTGAGTCAGCCTCAGCCTCTCGGGTTTGGACAGCCATCATCATCATCCACCACTGCCACCACCAACGCCAGTCTGCTTGGGCCAGGTCAGAGCAGGAGCTTCGCACCATCTGAATTTAGTTTCAGGCCAGCCAATGAGGCACTTTTCAAACCCATCTTTAGTGCCAGTCCCGAGCCAACCAACCCCCCAACCACTTCACTGTCCAACTCAGCTTTTGGTGGGTCCCAGACAACCTCCAGCACCACCACCACGGCTGGTTTTTCTCTGTTGCCTAAGCCTGGGTCTTTAGGTTTCAGCTTCTCTGAACCAGCCTCAGCCCCCTCTATCTCCTCTCAAAGTAACCCACTAACAACTGACAGCAGTAGTGGTCCAGCTACCACTCTTCAGTTCACCTTCTCCCAACCAGCCACACTCACCAGCTCCAGCACTAAGGCTGCCACCACAGAGCCCACCACCCCGTCGTCTTTTAGCTTTACACCCAAAACCCTCCAGCCTCAGGCATCGCAGCTTTTTGGAGGAACAACTTTTGGTCAGCCCTCAGCTTTTAGTGAAACCAAAACCAAAGAAGAGGCTAGTACAGATGTTAAAGTCCATACTGCCCAAGGGGACATCAACATATTTGCACGGCTTGGCAAAGGCACCAAGCGGAAAGACGATCCACCAATCTCCAGCACCGGCCTTGAGAAATCAGCTGTCCCTGAGGAGGATGTTCCACCTGAAGCAGAGTCACCGAGACATCCCCCAAAGAGGCCGCTGATGAGGTCGCATGACCCACCAAGAGGATTAATCAGCCGAGCATTGAGCAGTCTTCGTAAGGATGGTGCTAAACCAGTGAGGCGGAAGGCTGCAAACGAACCGGAGAGGGAGGATGTCCAAATTCAGAGTGGTGACCTCTTTGTAACTCCACCTGCTGCCCAGACACTGACCAAAGATGTGCAGGATAAAGCCGAAGAATCAGGTGAGACATAAAAGTCATATATACTATGCATTAGTAACAAATGTTCGAAGGGTCATGACAAAAATCTTTCATCATGCAAAGTACTTCTAAACAATTGAAGACCAGTTTACTCGTCAGTGCTTACAATGACTGTAGTGATTTTTCTCTACAGATTCAGCAAAACCTTCAGAATCAAAGGTCGCAACCACGACCCCAAATAAACGTGGCTCACGCACTGAGAGCATGGACAGCCTGAGCGGCATGTCTCCCACCGACTGCACCTCACTCATGTGCAGGAACGTCCCTTCATCACTCAACAGAAGAGACACGATCGAGAAGCACTTTGCTCGGTTTGGGAAAGTTCACAAGATTATCTGCCGGCCCGCCAAGAACCTCACCATAGTGTACTTCAATGACCACGTGAGTCACCTCTTTGTACCCTCAACATCTTAAGTTAGACGGTATCAACAAAACTGGCATTCAGTTTAACTTTTCTCTCTCAAGCTTCTACTCTTTTATTGCAAGTATTTTGGAGTTTCCTATTCTACTTTATAGAGTGTAATGTAGATTTTTTTTTGTCTTTTCCCATCATCTCTTCCAGGCATCAGCGGCAAAAGCAAAGAAAAAAGGCAAAATGCTGCAAGGAAAAGAGCTTGTCCTCCTGTGGCAGAGAAAGAAGCAGAGTAAATGCAAACATTTCTTTAAAAGCTAGTTTATTTTGGCAAAAATATCCTCTAACACAGAGTGATGGTTCTTCTGTATTAATGTGTAATGTTATGGAGCAGGTCCAGGGGAGAAAGCGGGTAGATCTGGAACTGGAAAGGAGACGTCAGAAGGAGAAGGCCAGGAGGACATGGAGTCAAAAGCGGGTTCTTCTTCACCACTCCGGAGACCCACCTTGAGACCTCCCACACTCAGCAGCACGGTGACCTTCAGCCGCAGGTAACACAGCACCTAATTTTTACTTCACCAATAAAGCTGTCATGTAGTATGAAAAGTTTCCACAACATCATGGCTCTCTCACATGTGTCAGCTCCCCGGTGAAGAAACCTTCCCCCGTAAAGGCTCTGCAGTTTGACACTGAACCTCAAAAAGAGAGCAGCACCAGCCAGAGCTCCGAGCGCCCGGTCCCATCCTCTCTCCTCCCCCTCATCGGGCAGGTGGCTGAGACCGCAGAGGACAAATACCGCCTCCTCGAGCAGAGAGACAAGATCCTGCGTCAAGGCAAAGCCACCTCTCACATCAGCCATTATTAACAGAGCTACAAAAAATAAAATAAAAAGGTGTGAGACATTTAGTGCTAATGTCTTTACAGGCCGGCCAAAGCGGACAGACCTCCACCTTTCCAAGGTATTTGTGGGGACGTGTCCTGACATGTGTCCTGAGAAGGAGAGGTACATGAGAGAAACTCGGAACCAGCTCAGCGCATTCGAAGTCATTCCAAGCACAGAGACGGTAATGTCTTTAATATCAATATTAATATTATTTAAAATATTAAATTTGACTTAGAACTCCATGTTTAGTATTCAGAAGATTCTCTGGAGCACATTTAGATTTAAACGCTTTATTCACTTCATCTGATTGCACTAATTGGACGTTTGGGTGCACAACATTGTAAACATATCTGCTATTCATAAATAATGAATGTGTAAATATCTGTTTAGGCTTAGTGATAAATAATAAAAAATATGTATACACTGGAGAGACACTGCAGACTAGAAATGTCCAACTCACTTAAGTTTGTGGGCCAAAGAAAGCCTCGTATGATGCCCGACAGTCAAACAACTAAATGTTTAAAACTTTTCTTTTAATTTAAACAAAAATTTGCTAAAAACTTTCAAATGTAGTGAACTGTCGATTACAGAACTGATGATGAACCGCCTGAGATACTTTTAAATGTCTTCTTACATGTAATTAAAGTACTGTCATATTTTCACTTTTCACCCAGTGAGGTGATGTTAACATTACCTCAATGGGTAGTGCAGAATGAAAATGTATTGGCCCAGGGCAGCCCCAGGACTCACTGGAAAGGTTATACCTCTTGGCTGGCTTGGGAATGACGTTTTGTCCCCTTCCGATGAGATTAAAGAGGTGGCTGTGGTGAGGGAAGTTTTGGCTTCTCTGCTTAGACTGCTGCCCTGTGACTCAAACGCTGATGGATAGATGGATGAAATGGTTGTCAGTGTTTTTTGTAGCAGGCTGTAACCTGGTCATGCAAGGAAATTAGATTCTTCTTGCTGTAAACAATTTTTTCTCCTTCCGTTTCTGACCAGGTGGATCACAAAGCCGCCATCAAGGAGTACAGCCGCTCATCAGCCGACCAGGAGGAGCCCCTGCCCCACGAGTTGCGTCCTTTGCCGGTGCTCAGCATGACTATGGACTATCTGGTGACGCAGATCATGGATCTGGGCCACGACAACTACCGGGACTGGTACGACTTTGTCTGGAACAGAACCCGCGGCATCCGCAAGGTAGTGCTTCAGATGAGCTGCTCCAGCTATACTTAATTACAACTTCAAAAAAGCTGTTTTGTTTCTGGAGGTTTAGGTGGGTGATTGGTGTGATTTAGTCATTGCTCTGGAGAGACTGATCCTTGTCTCCATCTCTCACTCACAGGACATCATCCAGCAGCACCTCTGCTGCCCACAAACGGTGTCACTGATTGAAAAGTGCACCCGCTTCCACGTGCACTGTGCCCACCACCTCTGCGAGGAGCACATGTCAACGTTCGACCCCAAGATAAACAACGAGAACATGACCAAGTGCCTGCAGAGCCTGAAAGAAATGTACCAGGACCTGGCTACGCGTCACATCTTCTGCCCCCGTGAGCCGGAGTTCCGTCAGTACAGCGTTCTGCTGAAGCTCAACGATGGGGACATCCTGCGGTCAGTCACGGAAACATATACAGAATATACCCATTCGGTGCTCCAGCGAGCATTTCCTCTGTAATTTGTAGCTGCATCTCACACCTGACCCTTAATCTCCACGCAGTGAGGTGCAGCAGTTTCGTGATGAGGTGCGAAACTCCACCGAGGTGAAGTTTGCGGTGCAGGCGTTTGCTGCCGTCAACAGCAACAACTTTGTTCGCTTCTTCAAGCTGGTGAAAGGAGCCTCGTACCTCGCCAGCTGCCTCCTGCACAGATACTTCAACCAGGTCAGAAACTGCCTGGAAATCATGTCTGAATCTTTCTCAATGAGGTTGTTTACGCACTTTTTTCAGGGATGCTTCAATTGTGACACTTTTGGATCACAACCTAAATTTGCTGATTAAATCTTTGTTGCTCTTATTATTATTTTATTTTGTTTGTGTTGTTATTCATCTCCTGCACTGTGCCAGGAAACAATTTAATTATTTGATCTTTTATTCAGCACAAAATGAATGTGCCATACCAGATAATATTTTTATTTCCTGATATACTGTAGTCATCAAGCCTGATGGACTTTTTAATGACTTTTTTTTAAATGAGTGAGAGAAGGTTAAAACAGAGGATTGCAGTAACAGGATGGCAGCAGGTTGTTATAATGCTTACACTTGTGTTGTAAGCTCGTGCTGTATCTGGAGCGCACGTCAACCAGCTGACGACCACCAAATCCCAGTTAACCAACTTCCTGTCAATGTAATTATTATTCCTGGAACTGTATGATGGCATAATGGTTGTTAGCAGCTGTAGCTTATATCTTAAACAATCCTTAAAAAAATATGATGCTTAACCTTCAGCATGGAGATTAATTTAGATCTGGCAGGATATTAATTAAAGGGACAATATTTTAGTTTTTTGTTGGTTGAAAGGGTCAGAACAAATATTGATGTGTTGGAAAAAGATTTGGTGCTCATTAAAATAATACAGTTTTTTGTGCGGGTGTTGAAAACTCCTAAACTTCATGTCTGTGTGCAGGTCAGAGCTAAGGCGCTGAAGACCCTGAACATGGCTCACACTGTGGGTCCCCGCTCAACTTTGTTTCCTGTTAATGACGTCGTGCGGATGCTGATGTTCCGCACCACTGCAGAAGCGACTGACTTCGTCCAGCAGTACGGCCTCAACGTCAACGACGGGTGAGCGTCCATGCCACTGGTTTCTCTCTCAGCTCCTTTCAGTGGAATGCTGTGTTTCTAAGGTCGTATTGCAGACTTATTGCATCGGCAAGACCACCTTAAATAGCCTTTGATTTAATCTCGTTTTTGTGTTTTACGTTTTGTCTGCAGCATGGTCGAGCTGAGTCGAATAGCCTATCAGGAGCCAGAGCTGCCGCTATCCCAGAAGAAGTCTGAAGTGATTCTCGCTAAGAGAACGGTCTTGATTGGGGAGGTGGTAAACGGAGGGCCCCTCCCGAACCCTCCCCAGCACACCCCCGTCTGCAGCTTTGACTCCCAGAACAAATACAGAGGAGAAGGAGGCTTGATCGAGGCCACGCCATCCCAGTTTAAAGGTTAACATGTTTTATTTTCTCCAGTTGTTGCACGCACGTTAGGTTATTCTATTTCTGTAAAACTCAACTAAGAATGATCATTTGATCACATTCAGGAGGCGAGGAAGTGAATTCTTTGATGCCTGTTTTGCCGTTTCAGTTGTTGGTGACAGAATGGAGCTGAAGGCGCCACCCAGTGGCGAGCTGCTGTCTCAGGTCGTACCAGTCAAAGCTCCCGATGTTCCCGCTGCCTTTGGGCCAGCTGCAGCTATTATGGATGAGACGGGAGAGCTCTCGACCCACCCAGCTGAGCCCCAGCTGCTATTCCAGCCTGTCAGACCCCCGTCACCTCCACCCAAACCTCAGCTGGTGTTCAGTGATGAGGTGGGGAAGAGTTCCCAGCTCTTCATAGACATTACTAATTCTCATTTTCAATACAGACCGTTCTCTAGTAACTCTGTGTTTTTATAAGCAATGTAGATATTTTTGCAATTAAATTTAGGATTGCTCACTTAAAATCACTTAGTGTACCTTTAACAGTAAAGATAAAGAATTAATATTTTCCTTCCTTCTCTTAAAAGATGATAAGAACTCATTAAAACATCTTTTCTGTCGCTCGCTGCAGGACATCATGGCTGAGCTGGATGGTGTGGTAGAAGAGGTGGTTGATGCAGCAGTGAGGGAGATGGCTGAGGCCGGCGCCAGCTACGCTTCAGCAGCGCTCAAGTAAGCTTATCATGAAAACCTGTGATTGCAGTGTGTGGGAGGAAGTCCTCCGGTTAACGTGATTGATAACTGGCTGGGTTTTTTTGTTTATTTTTGTTTTGTGCAGGGAGAGCAGCGTGCAGGTGGAGATGATGGTGAGCGAGGTCCTGAGGCAGATGCTACAGGAGGTGTCTGCTGCCGAGATCAAGCTGGAGCATGAGCGCATCGCTGAAGAAAAACGCAAGCTTGAAGAAACCAGGTTGGTCTGCCAGCAGCTGGTTTATAACAGGCGTATCACCGCCCTGGGTTCAGTTAGGAAAAGGGGAAAATATCTTCTACTCTAACAACAGACTCGTGTTTTCCTAAGCCGCAATTGTGACTCTGTCTTAAATATTTTGGGCTGTTTTTGCCACGACTAACCCTGGTCTGTTTTTCCTTTTCTGTCTGTATCAGGAGGCGTCAGGAGCACGAGGCTTTCCTAACTCAGTTCAGCTTCTCTCTCTGCACAGAGGTGATGCACGAAGTGCTAGATGAGACCATAAAGGAGACCGCCGCATCTGAGATCCAGTAAGACTTAAACAGATCTGACCAAATGTGTAACTAAGAAAAATCTGTTATATTAATTTTTGACCTGAATACAGTCGCTTTCCACGATACACGGTTCAAAATAATCCTTATTTGTCTTTTTTGGGCTTTGGCACAATTTTCAGTTCATCCTATGTCTCAGAGAAGCTCTTTTAGCTCCTGCCATTTAAGCCAACTGTCTTCTGATTGGCTGACCCACAAAGGAGGTGGGCGGGGCTTCTGTTGCAGATTGTGGAGAATAGAAAAACCAGCCCGACACTGAATGTTTGAAGAATTACTTACACACGCACACCAACCTCATTATTTAAGACTTGTTTCATATTTATTATGAGCATCCACTAACTTAACAGTATGCATGTGACAGAGGATGAGGACGAGTGGACATGCAAAACAAAAAGAGGAATGTCGTGACGTTGGAGCTCTTCGAGTGGCAGACATTAACTTAAAAAAATTGTTTTTCAGAGAGGCATTGAATGAAAAAGCAGAGCGGGTGGCTAAATGCACAGAGCAGGTGTGTGTGAGTCTAGTTGAGGAGACTCTGAATGCAGACATCGCTGTGTTGGTTGAAAACCTGCTTGAAGCAGAGCTGCAGCGTATCCACAAGTACATCAAAAGGTAAAAACATGGATAATGAAGGCACACGAGCAAAACAAAACAGCACCAAGAATCCCAGAAACGTCTTTCTGCAGTTTTTAAATATTCTTCTTCCTCATCTACCAGGTGGCGTGACGTGGTGGCTGTTCGCCGTCAGCTGAAGCGACAGATGCGAGGCTTTCCTGCAGCCCCTTGCTGCGTTGACCCTCGCTTCAAACTGAAAGCTCTGGCTCCCAGCGCCCCTGCTCAGCCCTCCATAGCAGATCTGGCTCGTGGTTTGGTCAACCTGGGAAATGCTGGCATGTTGGCGCTCTCCAGCACCAGGTGTGTGTATCTCCTGTCCTCTCCTGTCTCCTGTCAGTGTTGGACGATGAGCACAGTTCCTTTGCTGTAACATGTTTTCTGTCTGTCCAGGTTGTACGATATGAGACGAGGAGCAATCCACCAGATGAGAGTTCACTACTACTTTCAGCAGCTGCTTGAGTAAGTCCTGTTCCTGTGTTTGTTCAGTCAGCAGTCCGTGTCACAAAGTGTCATTTTGACCTGTTTCTGGCGTCGCCCTCAGCGAAACAGTTTGGGCGCCTCTCGACCTCCCGGCGCTGGTGACGGAAAGCATCCCCAACGCACCCGAGCGAATCTTCTGGAAGGCCGTCGTTCTTTTACCCAGCAACCATGAGAGCGTTGCCAGCGTGGCAGACAGGTGCTCTAATGCCCTAAAGATATTCTAGGCCCGGTTTTCTATGAACATTTCACTGATTGTGTCCTGTCTGTTATGATTTCAGGATCCTCTCTGACTGGCTGGAGGTGAAGCTTGGTGGGCATAAGGAGTCAGAGGGCAGGGAGGAGCAGCCAGAGGGCACCCTGCAGACACTGACTGTCACCAACACGCTGCAGGAGAGCGGACAGCGCACTCACAAAGTCCACATTAGCATCAAGGTCAGATCACGCGGGGCATGCAGAAATAGAAATATGATTATTCAGAGCAGAGCTGTGCTAGAATCACAATAGACAGGAGCTTCACGTTAGGTTAAATGTTTTAAGGCTGAAGCTGAAAGGCTTGTGTGAAGAAAAATAACTAGAATTGGCTTAAAGGGTAAAGAAGAAGCAGCTTTTTCAGGGACATAAATCATGTTTTGCTGAGATTAAAAGTACCAGAAGTCCGTTAATGATCAGAAAAAAAAAACGGTTAGGAATTATATTTTAATATTTCTTTCCCCACCCCGCAGGTGTCTCGAGGTCCGCTAAACGAAGACGGCCTGTCAAAAATGGAGGAGAGTTGTGAGCTCCAGGGGACGAGTGCCCTCATCATGCTGCTGCCCGCCCTGCCCACTGTGGAGCCTGATCAGGACGAGCAGGACGTCCCGCTGTTGTCCGCCTTGCTTCAGCTCAAACAGCTACAGCAAGCCAGCGCCTGGCACTGCCCACTGCCACTCGTCATCCTGGTACCAGGGCTAGACGGGGGCGCTGCTGATACACAGAAACTTGTTGAAGGTGAGAAATGGTAGTGAAGACAGCACGAAGAGATTTCTGTAGTAGTTGGTAAATGAGTGTTTTTAAAAAAGCTTCATCTCTTCTAGCTCTGAAGCTGCACACACTGGTGACGGACGGCCTGATATCGGAGTATACGTTCTTCTTCATACCAGAGACCACTAATGATCTGCAGGGATCCAAACAGGTACGCATTTGCTCCTTTGCCATCATGGAGGTTTTTTTTGGTCTTGCTTTTTTTTCGGTCTTGCTTTTTTTTCTTTACTGACCTTCTCCATCTTCTCTCCGTCCTGTTGTTTGTCTTCAGATAAACCAGGCCGTGCGCTGGCTGGCTCTCCGTACTCTGCCACCTTTCAGTCTAACCTGTAAGACCCTAGTGGAGCTCATTGAGTCCACCTTAAGTCATGAATTCAGTCCCAGAGTTTACTCCCACCGGTTGGAGCGAGCTACCGCACATCTTCCATCCCAGGATCCAGCTCCTGTCGTTCAGCTTTACAACGCAGTCCTGACTCACGTTGCTGATAAAGTGGCATCTCAGGAGCTCTGCGGGCTCTCATGGCCTCCGGGCGAATTCTGTCTGCCTGACATGAGGGATTTTGTGCCTCATCTGGCCTGGAACTCCTACCAGCACCTGGCCTGGCTGCGGGAAATCATCCTCAGCCTGCAGCTGCCAGAGTGGGAGCAGCTGTCCGCAACAGGTCAGTTTCACACAGAAAGAGATTTATCTTCCACAAAGATATTCAGAGGTTAATAATCCTATTTTATATATTTAATCATCTTATTTCTCTCTTTAGACTCGTGGTCTGAGCTGTGCTCCTCCATCTTTCGCTACGCCGCTAAGATCCCGGTCTCACGTCGCAATCAACCCCTCCTCATGTCTCGACTCGAAAACCTTCTGGAAAGAGTCAAGTTAAAGAGTCGGCGCACCCGAACCCCCGGATACGCTGGAGAAGACGATGTATGTGTGGACTTCAGTTTGATTCCTTGGGATGACGTGCTGGTGATCTGCATTGACCACAAGCTGAAGGACTGGCAGATACCTAAACCACCTGTCTGCCAAGGTGAGGACCATGCTGCTGTAATTAATTAAAACTAAATTTGAGACTAACTAAAACCATATAGAGCACTTAATAAATTTGCCAAATACAATAAAAATGTAAAGACAATGTCTTAAGTTTTAGTCTTTGTCAGTTTGGTCTAATTTTCTGTGGAAGATCATCTTAAAAAAAATGCCTATTTTCCACTTTGCTATTGATGTTTTTGACCCATAATTCCTATTTATTGTTTGTTTTAAGATGCTGTGACAGAGGATGGAGAGATCCTGGTTTATTTCCCCAAATACTCACTGAAGGGCTTCCAGCCGCCCGAGGAGTGGACGGAGGCCATGAGGCAAACTCACAGAGAGAAGCAGCAAGAGAAGGAGGGGTAAGGAGGCCCAGGAAAACCCCACAGGTTGTCAATGCCTCTGAGACATGCGCATCTTTCTTTTAATCTGACAGCACCTGAATGTGCAACACTATTGTGCAGTGCATGAAGCAAAAACTCATACTCCCCAAAAACAGTCCTACTTAAATGCTCTAAAGCCGGCGTCATGGTGGCATCCTTGGAGCGCCTCCTTTGCTCTTCCTTTGTTCCTAATTCCTCCGGTTTTCTCCCTCCTCAGGGTGAGTGCAGCTGCTTATGCCACACCCACCACGGCGACCCTCAGGCAGAGGTTGTTCCACAGTCTGGTGGAGCCCGTCGAGGCTACGTCAGCCCCGCTGGACATCACCCACACGCCCACGCCACCGGAGCTGCTGGCCCACAAAGTCCTGCAGAGCTTAGAGGAGGAGAAAGCTGAAAGCAAGAGGTATACCTACATCACTGCATGTGATGGTCATGGATTAGGGTGGTGGGGCTCACACAGGTAGGGAGTTTTAGCCCCAGACTAGATTTTTATGACCATAAGGCCATCCCACACCCACCAGTTCAAGTGAACCTCAGTGAACCTCATGGCAGTTTGCAAAATCATCCCAATTTTATTATAATGAGAATTTTCCACTTCTTTTGTGTCCCCTATGAGCAACTTTTCATCTGCTGGGTATCCAGGAGCAAACCATTACACCCTGATTCATTTTCTGCTGCGTTCGTTTCATTTTTGATTCAATATTAATTAAGAAGTCCCTGAAACCCTTGCGCAGATTCAAAAGGTTCTTGTTGACTGAAGATTGTTTTTAGCCATCTCTAGTGGAGCTAAACTTGAGAGCAACTGAATTTGGGCCTGAAAGAAAGAAACAAGAGCATTGTAATCAGAATGAACTCATAATCATCACAAGTCAAAATTGTGATTTTTAAATTGAAGTTTGATTGACTGGGGAGTCCGACAGTAAACACACCCTCTCTGCCTTTCTGCAGGAGCATGGAGCAGCTTCAGTGCTGGGTGGATGGCGACCCTTTGGAGCAATTGACCACCCCGCTTTTCCTCCCATCCTCCACCCTTCTGTCCATGCCCACCACCATAAGGCACACCCCCACAGCCAGGACTCGAGAGGCATCTTTCACACAGGTACGACTGTTTCCCGACACTGAAATAGGTTCGCTGTTTAAGCTGCTACAGATAAAGAAAATCTTTTATCTTTCCAGGAGCCTGATGATCCTTTGGAAAAAGTGACCCGGCGTAAGACTGCTCCTGAATCTTTGACGTGGCGACTGAAGGAGCTGGAACGCCAGATTTTGGCAAGCCAAGAGGAAGAACTGGCCTGCAGGCTAAAGCTGAGCGGCATGCTGAGCATCGTCGATGACTGACAGCACTTGAAGCAAACAGAAGTGTTTGCATCTTCATACCTGTCTGTGACATGATCATCACCTTTTCATCTCAGTGTGGTCGGGTTCACGGACTACAAATAGGAGTGTGGGTTTTTTTTGTTGTTGTTGTTGTTGTTGTTGTTGTTATTTTAAACATGAAAATGTATATTTTTAGCACTGGATTAACTTTGTAACACTGACTCCGGATTTATTGTTGTTTATTAAGAGTGTCTCTGTGTAACTAGCACATTAAACGCTGGGGATTGAACTCCTTTAATCCCACATTATTATTGAATATATAATTGTTGAATAAAAGTGGAATATTTTTCTTGTAAAACCGTTTGTCATTGTTATCATTGCTTTATCACTGTCCAGCTGTGAGCCACATGTGTATGTTTATCTGAGCAGCTCTATGATTCCACGACCTCACTGTAAACTCCGCCCATTTCCCCTCCCACTCGGTTTGTGATTGGAAAGCCGAGTCTCTGCTCATGTCTCTCCATGTGGAGAACTCCTCGGACGGGCTTCGCATGGCCTCCTGGGAAGTGGAGTCTAAGATGTACTAAACTCGCTGCACTCGCTGCCCTCTCAGGACTACAGTTCCCGTGGAAACACTGGAAGGGGCGGAGCTTCGGGAGCTCTTGAGATGAGATTCATTCACGTATTTTAGCGGAGGGTTTGACTGATCTGACAGCAGCTATGACTGAGGGAACGTGAGTTTTTGGCTTCTTTCATTTAACAACTATGAGATTTTAATTTCAGTGAGAATTTTACCTGAATAAATAGGACGATAATAATAAATAAATCATTCATAGTGCACGTTTTTGTCGTAACTCTAAGAAATGTTTAAGAAAACATTAGTGAAATGTACTTGTTAATGAGCTCAGGAATTATAAAGACTTTTTAGAAAGCTAAAATTTGGGGATGGGATGCGAGAGGTCGGAGCCAGGTCTTACCTGCTCATGAAACAGGTTGAAAGTCAAGTGTTTAATAACCTTTGAACATTTGAAAATGGGGTCTGTATGTAAAATTGCTCTAATTTATAAAAATGAAACAATATTTTGTTAAATCTCTTGAAATCAAGCTGGAAGTCTGCACTTCAGTCACATCTGTAAAAGGCAATCTACAGAAGTGTTTCCTTCTTCAAATACTCTTTCTGCCAGGCACCTGCGGAGGCGAGGGGGGCCGTATAAGACGGAGCCAGCCACAGACCTAAGCCGCTGGAGGCTGACCAATGTGGAGGGCCGGCAGACGTGGCGGTACCTGGAAGATCAGGAGACCGCAGACAGAGAGCAGAGAATGCTGGAGGCCCATTCACTCGGCTTGGACACGGTGGGCTCCTCTCAGTTGTTTCCCATCTTTTACAGCTTTTGAGTTGACTGTTTGGCTCTTACTGGAAACTGGATTTCTCAGAGCGACACAGTAAACTTGAGTATCTTTAAACTTTGTGGATGACCACGGTGGGTAGTAAGATCACTGATTCTCTCCACAGAGTAAGTTCGTGTCCGACTCTCCAGCCGCCCACACTGCTGTGGACGCCGCAGTGAAAGGCATGCACTTCTACAGTCAATTGCAGGCCGAGGACGGTCACTGGGCAGGAGACTATGGAGGGCCTCTCTTCCTGTTGCCAGGTGAGTCTAGTCATCCTCCTTATCCTGATGTCTGTAGTGACCGTGCAAAATAAAGTGAAGTTTCTCATTGCATCATTGGAGATGTTCCCTGTAAAAGCACTGCCTTTACAGGGAACAGAGTCTTGTCTTCAACCTCCAGTTGTGAATGTAATGGTAGAAAAATAAAGGTGCAAATTCAGTACACATTAATGTATTTATGGCAGACTAACTGTGAAACCCAGGAAGGTTTGAACCCACCATTTATTTATTTTTGTGTGTGTGTGTGTGTGTGTGTGTGTGTGTGAGGCAACAGTTTTAACCTTTGCACCATCAGTGACGGTGATGCAGAATGAATCAGCAGGAGTACTGACAGGGACTAGAAAGAGAGAGCATCACTTGTATTGGTTTCTCTCCATTGACTCCCTCTTATATTCAGAATTTAGTTTAAAATCCTGCTCCTTACATACAAGGCCCTGAACAGTCAGGACCCATCTTATCTTAAAAACCTCATAGCTCTCAGACTGCAGGCTCACTTGTGGTTCCTGGGATGTTAAGAGTAGAATGGGAGGCAGAGCCTTCAGCTTTCAGGCCCCTCTTCTGTGGATTCAGGAGACAGACAGCCACTCTGCTTTTCAGATTTAAGATTAGGCTTAAACTTTCCTTTATGATAAAGCTTATGCTTCAGGCTGGATCAGCTAACCCTGAATCCATCCTTAGTTACGCTGCAATAGTCCCAAGCTGCTGGGGGATTCCTATATGCACTGAGTGTTTCTTCTTCACCTCTTTATGCACCACTATAACACTGAATCTTTAGCAATTATTAACGCTGGCTCTCTGTGCCATAGTTTGTCTTTTGTCCATCTCCCTCCTCGTTCACACAGATAACTGTCCCTCCCTGAGACTGGTTCTGCAGGTTACCTGTTCAAATGGAGTTTGTCCTTTGTTTTGATTGTTGGTGTTTTCTCTGTATTAGGGTCTTCAATTTAAAATATAAAACTGCTTGAGGTGGCTGTTGTTGTGAATTGATGCTATATAAATAAAACAGGGTGTGAGGGATTTCATGTCTCTGTTCGGGTGCTTCCACAGGTCTCCTGATCACCTGCCATGTAGCTAAGATCTCTCTGCCTGAGGCTTGGAAGAAGGAGATGGTGAGGTACCTGCGCTCAGTCCAGCTCCCTGATGGAGGCTGGGGTCTGTAAGTCAACAGGGTTTTTTTTAAAATATTCTTTTAATGTTCATATCACCATACCAACCTTATCACTCATGTGGAACCGATATCAGTAATAACTTGGATTCCAACCTGTTATTACATCAAAACTCTTACCAGATTTAAATAAGAACCAAATACAGAGACAAACAAACAAATAAGAAGCACTGAGACACAAAGACTAACACAAAACACGATGGCAGGAGAAGTAGAAAGACATCAAACACATTTAACAGCACATATAACAGAGAGGCAAGTTTAGTGCTGCTAAACTGCTCTAAAATGATCCCAGGACAGCACGTTTCCAAAGTCAACTTCTCAAGCGCTGATCACAGCAGCAGTGAGCATGTGTGTGTCACTTCTGCAGACATGTTGAAGACAAGTCCACCGTCTTTGGCACAGCGCTGAGTTACACCTCACTTCGGATCCTGGGAGTGGATCCCGATGATCCAGACATGGTTCGTGCCAGGAACAACCTGCACAGCAAAGGTCTGTCATGTTCAGTGTGCGTTTTTCTCCATGGTGTCATGTTTTCAGCTGCAGTGTACCATAGCGCTCTGTGTTTATCTGGTACAGGTGGAGCAGTTGGGATTCCCTCGTGGGGTAAATTCTGGTTGGCCATTTTGAACGTCTACAGCTGGGAGGGAATGAACACGCTCCTGCCTGAGATGTGGTGAGTGGGAGATGATTTCCAGACTCGTGTGCAGCTCTGTGGCCTCTCACAGGTGTGTTACATGAAACAAGAGTTTAACCCTCTGCGGCGTTGTTGGTCATGACTCTGACCCTAAGTAGAATGGAAGTCAGACTGATCATTTTCCCTCAAATATAAATGTTCCAGGATTCCTGACGTGTTTCTGTCTCTTCCAGGCTCTTCCCCACCTGGATGCCGGCCCACCCCTCCACCCTGTGGTGTCACTGTCGGCAGGTCTACCTCCCGATGAGTTACTGTTATGCCGTCAGACTGGCCGCAGACGAAGATCCCCTGGTTCTCAGCCTCAGACAGGTGTGGAGTCCACCGTGTTCCACATGGGGGCGCCATGCTCCAACACAGTACGGCCAAACGTATTCAGTGTTGTGCTTTGCATCCCAGCTGTGGCTTACCTGGTGATGTCATGTGGACATGACATCCTCTTAAAGTTTAGCACAAAAACATTCCTGCTGTTACTGTAATTAAACCTGATCCTCTTTGCCATTAATGATAATTAAAATAATGATAATATTAGTAAATATATCAGCGTTAGTAAAAATAGAGAATGACTGTGAGCATCTGTGGAGTTACCTGCTGTACAGGTAGGCCTGTGTTTTAAAAGGTTTTCTAGGTTGATTCAATTAATCCTCAGACAGTCAGAAATATTATAATTCTGATCATTTATCAGTACTGATACATATGAGACTTCATCAGAATTGTGACCATCACAGCAGATGCCTTTGTGTGAAAGTAACTGAGAATAAAACAGAAAAACATGAAGGAGATTTTTCTGGCCTGGCTTTTTATAGCAGATAACCTTAAAAAATATTCTGCAATATTCTGTAATTTTGCATAATTTTAAAAAGTTTTAATTTCTTCAGTATTGAACAGCAGAAATTAGGCTTTCTTGTCCGAGGTCCTTTAAGTGAAAAAAAGAAAAAGACTTTGCTGTAAACAACGGTAGACTGTTGGGTAATAAGCGAATGAATAATGCAGAAAACAGAGATTTGAGACGGGAAACTGTTCTTGAAGTAAAGAGAGAGAGAGAGAGAGAGAGAGAGAGCTGTGCAGGAAGTGTGATTTTTTTATTGTGGTGGAAGCAAACCAGCAAAACTCAGAGGGAATTCATGACGATGTTTATCAAATGTGAAGCGCAGTTTGATGCTTCTTTTGCTGCTGGCTCGGTGAATTTTGGTTGGAGAGAGACTAAACCTGCAGCTCAGAATCAGCGCAAAAAGATGTAAACACAGAGCAGACCAGACGCATCAGAATCGCTGAGCTCCGACGGCGTGTCTGTCTACGGGCCGTCGGGTGAGAAAGCCGAGAAAGACAAAGCTGATTCTGATGCGTCGGGTCCGCTCCGTGTTTATGTCTTTGTGTGGAATCCGTGTACCTGCTCTCATTTGCTGTTTGGTGGTTGTTGAAATAGTTTTGTGAGCTTTAATCTGAGAATTTGGCGTTTCTGGCAAAACACAGTTATATTTAAAAGTCAATTCAGGATTTAATGAGTCGATATCGCTTTATTCAAGCTACTCACCTCCCTCTTCCACCTGCACTTTCAACTGGACCACGGCTGATCAGAGAGGTCCCGCCCCTGACTGTCTCTGATTGGTTTAGTCCACGATAGGGGCATAACGTGTGTCTGTTGTTGACCACACGAGATTTTTTTTTGTTACCCAAACAGTTGGTCGCACTGGTGTGACCAAAGATTTATTTATTTATTTATTTTTAGTCGCATCACTGAAAAATTTGGTTGCATTTGCGACCAAATTGGTCGCACTCTAGAGCCCTGCCTCTCAGTCCTTCTTTCCTTTTCTTATTTTAGTTTCGCTCTCGCTTTTTATGTTTGTTTTCTTCCTTTTTTTTTATATCTACCTGTCTGTCTGTCTCTTCCTTGTTCTTATTTTTTAGGCTGAGGTTGGAGTCTAGGAGAATTATGTGAATAGAGTGTGTTCCTGTGCCTGTGTTTTGCCTTTAATTGTTCTCTTCCTCTGTAGTCTGTATGTATATCAATAACATGGGCCTTGTTCTTTGTGCTATAGGAGCTTTACGTGCAGGACTATGCTTTTATAAACTGGCCGGCGCAGAGGAACAACGTGGCAGCATGTGACATGTACACACCTCACAGCACACTCCTCACAGTCGCTTACAGTAAGTCTGACCTGTGAATACCTGCCTCCAGAGCTGCACATTTAAAACAGGTGGGTTGTAATGACTGCTAAGAAAAAATGGACTAACAGATGTTTTGCACAACAGCAAAGCTTTCAGCAGCAGATATGAAGGAAAGAGAAACTGCTGAGTCTGTGTTTCCACAGGCTCCGCTAATTTAGAGACTTATTCCTCATGGAGAACGAAAACAAGACAGAACATCTTCAACCGGTCTTTTACTCGCTAATGAGGGACGGCTTGGTCAGAACCAGGCTGTGGAGCTAAACGCTCCTCACCTGTCTCCAAACCAAGTCCTTCAAAGAGCAGCTCTCCTCACAGCTATTTATTGACAAACTGTTACAATACACATCACAACACAAGCACCTCCCACCGTAAAACCCCCCAATGGTTCTAAAAGACAAGGCACTATGTGTATGTGTGTGCACGTGTATGCATGTCTTTGCATGTGCAAGAACGTGTGTGTGTGTCATGGGGGTGCGTTTGTGTGTCCTCCTGCTCACCAAAACGATCATAAAAGCAGGAAGCTTACAACACAAGAAACAGATCTTTCAGATAAGATGTGCCTAATAAAACCCACGTCAGCCTCCCCCAGCACCAAATTGGCTGGAGAAGTGGTCAGAGACAAAGGAATGTCTTTGATCACACAGTTTAAAACAATGTAGAGATGGTAAGAATAAAAATTACAACATTTAACAATTTACTTTAATAGAAAAGTTTTGTCTGGAGGGTGTTTTACACAGTGAGGATGGTAATAAGTGTTTTCAGTGGGTATTCCCCTCCACTCTCTTCTCTAACCCTGTGACTTTGTTCCTTTTGGCCTGCAGTGGTGTTAAATGTATACGAAGCCCACCACAGTACCACGCTGAGAGGAAAAGCAGTCAAAGAGCTGTATGATCACATCGAGGCCGACGATCGCTACACGAAATGCATCAGCATTGGCCCGGTAACTAATACACAGATACTCGAAGCAAAGAACACAGATTTGTGGAGTTTGAGTTTCTAGGTGCAAAATTTATTTAAATCATCTTATTTAGGCAAGGCAAGTTTATTTATATAGCACAATTCAACAACAAGGTGATTCAAAGTGCTTTACAGAGACATTAAAAACAAAAACAAATAAAAAGCATGATTTAAAATTGTTAAAAAACAAACAAACAAAAAAACAGTATATAAAATCAGAACAGTAGATAAAATCAGTACCGTAGTTAAAATGTAAGTTTGGAAATTTAAGCTTAAAAGTGTGGATTTGGTGCTTTATTCAAATGCAGCTGAGAACAGGTGAGTCTTCAACCTGGATTTAAATAAACTGAGTGTTTCAGCTGATCTGAGGCTTTCTGGGAGTTTGTCCCAGATATAAGGAGCATAAAAGCTGAATGCAGCTTCTCCGTGTCTGGTTCTTCTGACTCTGGGAACTGATAAAAGACCGGATCCAGATGACCTGAGGGATCTGGAAGGTTCATACTGGGTCAGGAGGACACTGATGTATTTTGGTCCTAAACCATTCAGAGGTTTATAGACCAGCATCAGAACTTTAAAGTCTATCCTCTGACGGACAGGCAGCCAGTGTAAAGACCTCAGAGCTGGACTGATGTGGTCCACTTTTTTGGTCTTAGTGAGGACTCGAGCAGTTCTGAATGAGCTGTAGATGTCTGACTTATTTTTTTAGGTAGACCTGTAAAGATGCTGTTACAGTAATCAAGCCTACTAAAGATGAATGCATGGACTAGTTTTTCCAGGTCCTGTTGAGACATCAGATCTTTTATCCTTGAAATATTCTTGAGGTGATAGTAAGCTGACTTTGTTATTGTCTTAATGTGTTTTCCTAAGTTTAGGTCTGCATCCATCACTACACCCAAATTTCTCTCCTGGTTTCTGATTTTTAGGTGTATAGATTGAAGTTCTCTGGTGACCTGTAATCGTTTTTCTTTGGCGCCAAAGACTATTACTTAAGTTTTGTTTTTGTTTAGCTGGAGAAAATTGTTACACAACCAGTCATTAATTTCCTCAATGCATTTACCAAGAGCCTGTACAGGGCCTTGGTCTCCTGGTAACATTGTGATATATATTTGTATGTCATCTGCATAGCTATGATAGTTTATTTTGTTGTTCTTTATAATCTGTGCCCGTGGGAGCATGTAAATGTTAAACAGAAGGGGTCCCAAGATGGAACCTTGGGGAACTCCACATGTGATACTTGTCTGCTCAGATGTGAAGTTACCTATTGATACAAAGTATTTCCTGTTTTCTAAGTATGTTTTGAACCAACAGTGTAAAATAAAAAGAGCAACGTGCAGTTAGATATCTGCTGATGGTTCTCCTCAGATCTCCAAGACTATCAACATGCTGGTTCGCTGGTATGTCGATGGTCCCTCCTCTGCAGCCTTTCAGGAGCACGTGTCCAGGATCCCGGACTACCTCTGGTCAGTCAGCCGATCTTGAACAGTTCAGTAATAAAACAAACCAAACTCCAGCTTCAAGAACAACTTCAACTATGCAACATACAGAAAAAAATCATTTACAAAAGGTGTAAAACTGATAAACTTACTGTAAGTTCTCTGTGTACCAGGTTGGGACTGGATGGAATGAAAATGCAGGTGAGAATTTGTTCTGTCTTTGTTTTACCTCTTTAACATTTGAAGGTGTGTTTCTGAGGATCTCTGCACCTCCAGCTTGCAAAAGAAGAAAGAAGAAACTCTTTACTGAGCCTTTATTAAATCCATATTATTCTCACAGCAGAAAGATGTCATTAAGTGTGAGATATAGAGGAGAATGGTGCATCACCGATGTAGAAAGAAGAATCCATAGAATCAGTTTTGCCGACAGCTAACGTTCAGGTGGTGCATTAATCCAAAGAATAGCCCAAAATCTACTTGAATACATAAATTTATTGCCTTCTAAACACATTGTTTTAGTTTACTTGTTTGTTTCTTGCTTTGGGATTAATCCAATCTCTTTTCTGACACAGGGGACGAATGGATCTCAGCTCTGGGACACCTGCTTTGCTGTGCAGGCTTACCTCGAGGTAAGACAAAGATGACCTCTAATGCTTACAGTAATTTCAACCAAAGCACATTCATGCTCATATGTAAAACCCCTCCAACAGCCCTCCATCTGTATTTGACAAGACTGCTTAAAGAAGTGCTGCCATTAATTAATGCTTCAATCTTAAATATGAGCAGCCTATCTCTAATAATTAGCTCTGTTCCACAGGCCTTCAAGCTGGCAGTAGTTAAATCATTACTTAATCATCCATCCCTTGACTGAGCTGTCTTCGCTAATTATAGGCCAATCTCCAACCTTAATTTCATATGGAATTCAAATCCTTGAATTGTCAAACAGCTAACAGATCATCTGCAGAGGAATGGCTTATTTGAAGTTTCACTCAGGTTTCAGAGCTCATCACAGCACAGAAACAGCTTTAGTGAAGGTTACAAATGATCTTCTTATGGCCTCTGACAGTGGACTCATCTCTGTTCTTGTCCTGTTAGACCTCAGTGCAGCATTCGATACTGTTGACCATAATATCCTATTATAGCGATTAGAACATACTGTAGGTATTACAGGTACTGCACTGCAGTGGTTTTTATCATATCTAACTACTAGACTCCAATTTGTTAATGTAAATGGAGAGTCCTCTTCACACACTAAGGTTAGTTATGGAGTTCCACAGGGTTCAGTGCTAGGACCAATTCTGTTTACATTATACATGCTTCCCTTAGGCAGCATCATTAGAAGGCACAGCATACATTTTCACTGCTATGCAGATGACACCCAGCTCTATCTATCCATGAAAACAGAAAACAGACAGCAATGTCTTAAAGATATAACCTGGATGACCTGGATAACTTTTTGCTTCTAAATTTAGGTAAAATGCACGTTATTGTACTCAGACACAGCTGTGTACCCAGAATTGGGCCCTGAGAAACTCCACATATGAAATCAGTGAGTAAAATTTGATGAGAGTCGAACTAGTCAAACACTGAGCCAACACATAGTCCTAAACGGGACGTCACAATCAACTTTGTCAATAAATATTATCTGGTAACAGAAATGTTACCTGTGTAATTTAGTCCGAGATCAAGACGACCTTGACGAGCTGTTTTAGTGCTGTGTTTGACATAAAAACACATCAGGAAAACTACTTTTGTGTGTTGCAGTTTTGTTTTGTTTTTTTCAGGCAGGAGCTCAGGACGACCCAAAACTAGCTGAATGCCTTCGAGACGCCCATCAGTTTCTCACTATCACACAGGTACAGCAAGGAGATGCACTTTATCCACCGAATGGCTTTGATAATGAAAACAAATTTTTTTGTGTTCTTTGCATATTTATGTGGTGTCTGAATAATCTGAAAAACTAGCTTCTGATTGGGATAATTCACCTAAACATTAAAGTTGGAAACCAGAAAGTAGTACACATTGTTTTAGTAGTATATTTTAGTTTTTCTTCCAGAAATCAAAGAATCCTGAATTATAATCTATGGGTGAATTCCCTAACAGCAATGATGATGATAGAAGTAATACCTTTTAGTGAAAAATGTTTTTTTTAAACTTTATTTGGAGAAACGTTTGCAGATACTTAAGTGATTTTAATCCGATTTGACTGGTGATTTAAACATGCAGTTTCCCTGTCCTGATGACCATTGAAATGTAATTGTATGTTTTAAGATAACGGGCCAAATACATGCTGCATGAGCTTCTAAGATGGCCCCAAGTTTCAAGACTTCATCATTTTATTTTGACACTTTAAAAAATGTTTATTTTAAATGGCTGACCAGTTTTTCGCTCTTACAGATCCCGGAGAATCCTCCTCAATATCAGAAGTACTACAGACAGATGAATAAGGTACAGATATTATCACCCTGCAGTCGCTTTTAACCAGTTTATTTATCATTGTTAAATAAATCACTCGAATGTGCTTTGACGAAACATAAACCGTCTTAAATTTAGCTTATGTGTATAAGTAAAGCATGCACTGCATTTCTTTCAGGGAGGTTTCCCCTTCAGTACCCGTGACTGTGGTTGGATTGTGGCCGACTGCACTGCAGAAGGCCTGAAGTCACTGATGCTGCTGCAGGAGCTCCGCCCCTCCATCAGGCAGCCCGTCCCCTCTGAGCGTCTGTGTGATGCCGTCAACGTGGTGAGTACAAAAAAGGAGGACTTAGTCAGTAAGCCTTTTTTTTTTTTTTTTTTTTTTGTTTACAGTTCATACTCTCCACATCCTGTTTGTGTTTTATGCCCCACACATCCCAGAGATCTGCAGGTCTGCTGCAGCAGGCTTCTGCTCGTATTTTAAATGAACCAAATAAATACTCAGCTCTTAAACTTGACTGTAATTTCTAATTGATTTTCTAGGTTTAACACTCTAATATTACCTTATGTTGCACATTTGACCTCTAATGCCTATCGTATTTTATGTACAGCACTAACTGAAATAAACGTTGTTGAAATAAATGTGGAGTGTTGAGAAAAATTGAGAATATCTAAGGCTTCCTGTGAAATCTTGCTGCCATTTCATTTTAAACGCAATTGGAGTGCAAACTGAACTGAAGACCCCGCCCCTCGTCATCCTCTTCTTCATCTTTTCACCATGTTTCTGTTTTTGTAGCTGCTGAGCATGAAAAACACAGATGGTGGATTTGCCACATATGAAACTAAGAGAGGAGGGAGACTCCTGGAGCTGCTCAACCCCTCTGAGGTTTTCGGTGAGTGTGTTGCCAACATCTTACTGAAAAAAATGTCTCTGTCTAAAAGAAACTTTGATTTCAAAGAGTCATGTGAGGAGGAGTTCCCGGCAGTTGCTGGGAATGTCTGAGTCCCTTAAACTGTAAATATGTAGATATGAAAAAGGGAGGCAATAAATATAAACATGACATTTGGAGAGTGGAAACCTTTGTTTCCATTGCGTACTGAAAATGTGGCAATGACCTTTCCAGTAGCAAAGGGCAGAAAGTCAAAGACTGCCTTATTTTCCATTGAAAATGAGGATGCAGAACATGTTGTGAAATGTTTGTTTTTCACTGTTACTTTGTGCCTTGTCTGTCTTTTTCTTTTATCTCTTACGTTCATACACAAACAGGCGACATCATGATTGATTACACATATGTGGAGTGCACCTCAGCAGTTATGCAGGCTCTGAGGCATTTCCAGAAGGTCTACCCTGATCACCGTGCCGAAGAGATAAGGTATAAACACGTTGTTTAGAGGTATGCTATCTCCTAAAACTGTTTTCACACATGCACTGCAATCCTGAACCCTTGTGTACATGACTCGACAGACGGGTAGGTGACAGCAAAGGCTGGACATTAGCTACACTTACTGCCATCTTTTCTGCTCCCTCTCATAAACCCATTGGAGCAAATGTGTCCACAGTGTGAGATTCTTCTGTAATTGTCCAAAGTATTAGCAGGGCTTAAACTAAAGCTGACCTAATAAAATGAGTATAAAACCAAACTGTCTTTTTCTGAAAATATCTTGAGCATATGTGTTTTCTCAGTTGTCGCTTAAGTTCAGGAGGATCCTCTGAGTTTGCTGTGTCTTCTTCAGGTCGACTCTGAGAGAGGGGCTGGAGTACTGCAGGAAAGTTCAGAGACCTGATGGATCTTGGGAAGGGTGAGGCCAAAATTAGAGATTTATTACTGGATCTCCTTGGTAGATTTTATATATGAGAGCACCCAAATCCAGAACATTAGAGACAAATTTGTAAAAAACACAAACAAAAAAACGAAATAATAACATAGACATGAAGTTTGTCAGGTTTAGTAAAATCAGCTAAGCTCAAGTCATTTATGTGGTTCTTCAAAACCACAAAGGAATTAGATCACCTGAGATTTATTTATTCGGTGTAACCGTGCATTGAACTGAGAAATTACACTTTGGAAGAGAAAAAGTTTCAGTGCTATTGTTACAGAAAAAAATAAAAACACATCAAGTAATGACCAAGTACACTGAAAGACAACAATTTTATTTAAACAGCGCCAAATCACAACAACACCTCAAGGTGCTTTATATTGTAAGGTAGACCCTGCAATAATACATACAGAGAAAAACCCTACAATCGTATGAGCCCCTATGAGAATCTACAGTGCATCTACAGTGACCAGTTGAGGTGAGAGAAGGAAGACAGGATAAAAGACATGCTGTGGAAAAGAGCCAGAGATTAATAGCAAGTATGATTCAATGTAGAGAGGTCTACTAACACATATTGAGTAAGGCAACTGAAGAAGAAACATTCATTGCATCATGGGAATCCCCCAGCAGCCTACACCTATTGCAGCATAACCAACGGAGGATTCAGGGTCACCTGATCCAGCCCTAACTATATGATTTAGCAAAAAAGGAAACCTTTAAGCCTAATCTTAGAAGTAGAGATGGTGCATGTCTCCCGAATCCAAACTGGAAGCTGGTTCCATAGAAAAGGGGCCTAAAATGTTACTAATGTAACTCTTTATTCTCCTGGACAGACGGATGCCACAGACTTTCCTAATATTCCTAAGACAAGATGATGAACAACTAACATGAATCAGTAGCATGCAGGTGCAAGTGCATTAAAGTGCATTTGTAAAAAATGCAGCAGGCTAATCCTTATTGAAATGTGAAAGAAAAACTATTACACCAACTTTCAAAGCTGATCAGGTGACAGAACGGTGCAGCTAATGCTTGTGAACAACAGGTGAAACCGATGAGTAGAACATGAAGTTAAAACAGACAAAGGCAGGAAGTAAAATGATATAAAGGTGTGCAAGGAAAGCCCCAACTATACTGTGAAGATGACTTTTACATTCCTGTCTCATTGCTTAGTTCCTGGGGAGTCTGCTTCACGTATGGGATGTGGTTTGGCCTGGAAGCTTTTGCTTGCATGGGTCACGTGTACGAGAATGGGTAAGATGTAATCACTGACTTTTATACACATTCTCCTACGTTTAAACCGCCCATTGTTCTCCAAAACTTGCTGAACAGCAATGACCTTCTGTGACCTCTAGCCTACATATTTCTTTTTGTATCACATTCTTTGTGAGCAGACATGTGTGCGAAGAGGTGCAGAAAGCCTGTCAGTTCCTGCTGGACCGGCAGATGCCAGAGGGAGGGTGGGGGGAGGACTTTGAGTCATGTGAGCAGCGTCGCTACATCCAGAGTGGCTCCGCTCAGATACACAACACCTGCTGGGCTCTGTTAGGGCTGATGGCTGTCAGGTAACAAAGAGCAACTCACCTTTGGGCTACTGACCAATCAGAAAGAGTCAGAATAAAGATGTGATGTGAGCATTGTGTTAATCGGGTTGTTTAGTTTATGTAATGCATGTTGTGTGTCTGCATAACCAGGCATCCTGACAGGAAGTCCATTGAGAGGGGAGTACAGATGCTGATTGACAAGCAGTTGCCCAACGGAGACTGGCCACAGGTGACTCTCTGCCTTTAAAGGGACAGCGCACCCTAAAAATCAAACACAAATGTCTTCACTCTGTAAAGAGACTTAGCTGCTTAGTTTTTCAAAAGCATTGTTTTAGTGCTATTGGCCCAACACAGCGAGTGCCATCTATATGACGACGTTACTACAGCAGATATTTCCAAAACTGGACATGTGTCCCTTTAATCCCTGCATTGATGACCATGTGAAATACAACAGGATTGTTAATGTGTTGTTTTTCTTCTTCCTTTTCAGGAGAATATTGCAGGTGTGTTCAATAAAAGCTGTGCCATCAGCTACACCTCATACAGAAACGTCTTCCCGATCTGGACCCTCGGCCGCTTCTCACGACTTTATCCCACCAGTGGGCTGGCCGGGAAGGTCAAGCTCTGAACAGACTGCATGCCAAAAAACATCAATGTCTCCAACAAAAAATAGAAAAACAACATTTACTGGAACACATAATCTCTGTTTTTAAGTCACACCTGAAATGACTCAATGAACATGCACCATTGATGTGTTTCAGCTGCGAACACGTTTCATTCTTTGAATTACTTCCTGTCCACACAGCCAGAGCTCCTCCTTAAAATCCTTTCTCAGTCTGATCTTAAACATTCATGTACACAAAACAGACTCCTGTCGATGTCGCCTTACATCCCCTTTTACTTGTAGTTTACTCTTTATTTGATCTTAATAATTAAAAAAGAAATACAGAGTTTAGCTTTGTCATCTCTTCCTGAAGTACACAAAACATATTGGCAGACGAGGGTGATGAGGAAGAAACAGTAGAGGAAAGACTCACAGAGATTTTTCATTAACAGGTTCTATGCAGTCAGGAGGGTTTCATGATCCCAGCAAAACTCAGTAACACAAAGCACTGCCACCATCACATCTCATGATGTTTTAACATTTATTTACGCTCACAGTCAACTGTTTTCTGCAACAATGCCTGCATCCCCTACTGCAGCACATAGCTGAGGTTATTGATACCAATCCTACCATTATGTTTTCTAGGCTGAAGTCCAGCAGCTTGTGTGGTAAAGAGTTAATTTATTAGAAGAACTGTGTGTCAAGTGTACAAAAAAAAAAAGCCTTGTGTTGTGGCTTGGTGGCTTAGTGGGAGTGTCACTTTTGGGGGAAAAAAAGTGCACTTGGAAACAAACATAACAAAGCTTCACAACTGGTTAATCCAGTGTGATCCATCTTGATATTTGTTCAGAGTCGGAGGCGTGACAACATGCTAAGAAAGCAGGTTTCACTGCATCTTCTTCAACTCTGTAAAAATATAATATCAGTGCCAAACGAGGTTTCAGGTTAACCTTTGTTTGTTACCTGAAAGGACGGACCAAGTGTATTTGGAGGTATTTATAACAATGGGCAAAATCCTCTAAAAGCCAAGTTGGTGAATTCAAAAATAATTTTTGTGTAATAATTAATCAGCTGAAAAAAGCCAAAGATAAAAACCCACTCTGATGATGGTTATCAACTTTATATATCAAGTTTCTGCCTCAGGATCTGTGCACGCTTCTTGGTGTATGCTCTGTGTTCCATTAGAGGTATTTAACACCTGTACTGATGTATTTTCTGATGATCTGAGTAGGTGGTGATTTCATACCTGCTGATCTCTAATCTGGAAACTAACCTGAAGCCCAAACCAGGTAACAGGAATTCAGCTTATCCAGGAAACGTCAGGGTAACCCCGGGCTTTATGTACAGAGGTGGTTCACTTCTTACCAGGCTCCTGAATCAATTCTCCTAAAATAGCATTACTGTTTCTGAAAGATGCTTCAGACCTCTGCGAGGAGAGTAGGAGCGTCAAGTGTGTGTTTCTCTGATGAGCATAAAATATAAGATTTTTCGCTACAATTTGAATCATTTTAGCATTTATATATGATCCTGAAACCGGACATCCAATCTGTGCCAACCTCCAACCTCTAATTTGCATGCTTGAATTCTGAAGTTTAAACATAATGTTTACTGTCAAACCCTTAAACAGCACCAAGTCTGCAGCTGAGAGAACATCCGGCTCCATTTTATCACCTCAGTGGTAAAATAATTAACTGGAATTAAAATGTTTATTTTAATGTGCAAATAATGAGATGAATAGTTTGCTTTACTCACCTGAGAATATTTAGCATTTCACTGTCATATTTTTATGGTCTTTCTACATTTTTAATTACCATTTCATCATCGTCATCTGACAATGTGTCTGACTGGAGATGGTGACACGCATAGGGATCATAATCATATGATCATGTCAACACATGGGAAAAACCTAAATTAACTTAGTGAGGTGATAACCACTTTAATTCCAACTGCCAATGTTAGGATTGAACTTATGAATGCAACACCTTTAAAACAGTATTGACTTGAGTATGTAGCCCTGCAAACGAAACAAACAACTATTATAAAAGATAAATTATAAAAAAACTTTCTCTGAAGTTCCTGTTTCTAAGGCTGTACAGATATGATATAACATATATAATCACACCTGTTTTGCATGAGAAAAATGCAGGAACAAACAGCCCTGTCAATCACACTGTTCACTCACAAAGTACTTAAGCATCAAATCGAAGTGCATTTGTGTGTTACTCTGACCCGTGTGTTCTTACATCAACATGTAATTCTGGTTTTGTCAGTATGTGCATGGTCAGTTGCAGACTATAACATTATATTTGACCTTTAAATAGGCGTTCAGCATACTTCAGGTTGAGGTGTGGCTTTACATATAAAAAGTGGCAGGTGACAGGTGAGTCAGTGGATCAAATTGCCAGCACGCAGTAAGTTCAACACTTAATCTCTGCTGATGATCGTAAATGTGTATGTTCAGATATAGTATGAATATGTTGTGTTTTATTTTCTAAACAGGTTTCACTGAACTTACAGTGTGTGAGGTTTAAAGTTTGGAAATGGCTGATAAGGGAAAAGGTAAATATCACAGCTCCCATCATTTGTCTTTTTTTTTTAATATTTCCTATATACCCCCAGAAAAGTCAGTCTATCTACCTCAAATTATAGGAGGACCATCTTCAAGGGGGCAAGGAAAAGGCTGTGGTGGACAAGGTGGTGGCAGTGACTTTAGCTGCAGTACTGGCCTTGGCGGAAAAGGTGGTGACAGCAGCCATGAGTTTGGCTGCACTATTAGCCTTGCCGATTGTGGATTTGGCAGAGAAGGTGTTGGTAGCGGTGGACAAGGTGTTGGCAGCGGTGGACAAGGTGTTGGCAGCGGTGGACAAGGTGTTGGCAGTGGTGGAAATAAAAAGAAATGTGAGCATGAGTATAAGCGCACACACAAGCACATCAGATGCCACAAGAAGGGAAGGATGGTTACGGGGTGAGACTGAATATTACTAATGTGCAGATTTTATCCAAAACAGGAAATATTCAGTATTCAGGTGCAAGTGAAGTGTGACATGTTTGTATAATACATCCTGAAAAAGATCACTGAAATACTGTTATTCATAAGATGTTTTCAAAAGGTTATTCAGCAGGTAGCAGGACAGCAAATGCACACTTTAAGCCAATTTTAAGGATATTTTGAGGTCAAAGGTGAAAAATAAACCCCTCATCCTAACCACTGAGCCAAAAAGAGTTAAAAAACTGAATTTAGAATCAGTGTGAGGAATTCACCAGGTATCATCTGTCTCTTCTCCAGGACTTCAGCAGCTCCTGCAGCAGTGACTCTGACTAGATGAACATTTCTGGAGGGACCTGCATGGAAACATTAGTATCTAATCCTTTACTTAAAAATCGTTTGACAAATATAAGAAAAAATAAGTTAAATATAAATAATGTGTAAAACAGAAGGCTGATTCACATATTTAAAAAAGCTGCGCCTTAAAGCAAAGCCTGCTTCAGTGTCACTTTTGCTTTTAATTGGAACATAATTTTAAAAAAATAACTATATGTTTTAGAACTAAAGTCACCATAAAGACACCTGGAAAGTGTTTACTGAGATCATTTGTCAGAAGCAGGTATATTTTTGAAAATGTGCCAATAAAATTCTGAAATAATAAATATGTAAACTGATTAATCTTCTCTGGTCTGTGTCATTTTTTTGTGCCAAAGTCCTTCTACAGAGCCAAACTTTTTTTGGCCATGAAAAGAATACAGGTTTGAGACAGTTTTACATCAGCGCACCAGGAAACTATCTCTATGTTTTACATATAGTCTATGCAACAACACTGGACATAGCAATAATAACACATCACAAACACAAAGACCATGATTTATTAGTAGTGACACGGTAATTATTTGTTAAGTATTTTATGAAATCTGTGTGTATCGATGTGTCCATGCTATTTTTTAGTTTTATGGACATAAACCTGTTTACACAGTCACCAGTGTGGACTTTGCACCGTTATAGAGAAAAAAATACACAGGAAGTTGATGAGTAGTTTATAGTAATTACACTGTGGTGTGGCTTTCTTATGTTTTTATATTTTTGTATACATTGTCTATTTATCCATTCGCTTCCGCTTATCCTTTTTGAGGGTCGCGGAGCGGGTGGAGGCTGTCAGCTGTGGTACGGCGAAAGGCAGGGTATTTTGACCTGTTTAAAATCATTCAAATAAACTTTTTGTCTTATTCACAGTGAATCTTTCCTTTTAGTTAAACTATTCTCTCATATTAACAGGTAACGGGTGAGCAGAGCCATCATTGATGGTGATACAGAAGCCTGTAGCAGGAATACTGACGGGGGCTCCTGAATACTCAGTACCCATCTTATCTTAAAAACCGCATAGTACTGTATCATTCCATTAGAGCACTTCACCCTCAGACTATGGGCTTACTTGTGTGTAACTCATGACTCTAATAAGACAACCTAAAAGTATCGACTAGGTGCCAGGTTTGAGAGGATTAGAATCCGGTTGTTCAGTGATGACACGACGAATCCTACTTCCGGGCCTAAAGTATTCTGCGTTTAATATGGCTTTTGTGTTGTTAACATGTTTAATGTTATGTATTTTCTTCTATTTGATCTCAAAAAGCTCCTAAAACAGTCAGTGATCACTGTTGACCTCCCTCGGCTTTTATTACCGCTAATCATTTATTTAAGCTCAGTTTTTAAAACCTTAGGATGTAACTACAGCCCAGCCCATGCAGGAGTATATGAATGACTAACCTCGTATTGTGGATGGATTATCTCAGTTGTTCTCCTGGCTGAAGTTTGGTCCTTTTACAGCATCCTGCCATGCGATTACATTTGTTCCTGACCACCGAGAACACTCACGTTAACTTTTATCGAGTGGAAAAAAAGTTAGCTTGTTTATATTATGCTAACATAGCTGTGTCGCTAGCGGTCACGTAGCACATCATTATATACCAGCTAGCCCAACTTCAGTAACCCTACAAACGTCACTGCTTTTTAGTTTTCTGTCTTCATTTATGCTGGAAGTGATAGCAGAGCTGTACGTTTTAATTTGTTTCCAAAACCTCGCAGTCAGGACATGCTATATTGTATTTAGATAGAAGCTAGCGAGCTAACTCCCTGCTAACTTCTAACTCCGTTAAATGTCATAAATTCCGTTTTCATGGATGCCTGGATGCTAAACTCAATTGTTACACCTGGTAGAGCAGAACGCTGATCATTTTATTAAAGATGAAAGACTTTAGACAGTTTTTCAACTCTCAGTAATGCCATGTGATCGTTTGATATATGGACCTGCAGCGGAGTTTATGTCCAGACACGGCTAGTAGTGATGGGTCGTTCGCGAACGAAATGTCTCTTAGAGCCGGCTCTTTGACGTGAACGACGCGAGCCGGCTCCTTATCGGCTCCTTAAGAAGTACAGAGTTTGGTTCTTCCTATAAGTAGACAAAACATCTGTAGATGAGGTTGAGGAGGAAGAAAAAGTAGGGGAGAGAGATTGTTTATTAACAGGTTCTATACAGGTTCTATCAAGTGAGGAGGGTTTCAGGATCCCAGCAAACTAAAAACGTGACAAAAAGTCCATGCTGAAATCTGGACACCTTAACTTTTATGGTGATTCACACTTAGTTACAATTAAAAATGCTTGCAGGTAACCTGCACACTAGTCTCCTCTGCCTTTTGAAATGTAAGGATGTGTGGTGGAGGACAAAGATAAGACTGGCCATGGTAACTACTCTTTTATTTCTGCAGGTGAAAAGTGCATGAATAAACAAAATACAAGATGTGCTCAAACACAGGACAGACTAATACGTTTTGGGAAGAAAAACACAATGGATGGCAAAATGCAGGAAGTAAAAGAAGAAGAGAAGACAGAAGAAACAATTCTAAAACAGGAAGCGACCCAAAGATAACAGAACTACACTGAGAAACTGAGTAATGCTAAACAAGTTGACAGGATGGCAAAAAGCAGAAATGAATAGAATAGAATACATAGCACACTTCGAGCTATAGGAGCTTCCTTTGACAGAAACCACGGATCTTTCCTTGTGTTGGATTAAAAAGTGTTCATCCAGACAAATGTGAGACAACAGGCTAGAAACTATGGTGCGACGTGCCCATAGACATCTGACACTTTTGTACCGGTATACAATTTTTTTTAGAGAAACTAAGCAGCAACATCTCTTTGCACTCAGACTGTACCTTCAGGGATACAGTAGTTTAAAATTTACAGGTTTTTTTAAATGGTTTTTACTCATTTTCTGTCACATACATCCTGTTAAAGTGGTGGGTGTTCACTGAGCATGAGAAAAGGATCAAACCAGGAGGGCAGTATGTACAAGTTTTTATATTCTCTTGGCTCTGTATGATGACACAGATAGGGCATACTGTTATATAGTTGTCTCAGCACACAGTTCAGGCTGAAAACCCAGCAGTTGAAAGCTTCTGTGTATGAGAGGCAACCAATCAGAAGAATGATTTCTTAAGGGGGGAGGAACTAAAAAAAAAACGTTGGGTACACACTGAGGGGTGGTACAAGGACCCTGTATAAGATAAATGAGGATTATTCTGAATTCTGAATTATACAAAGCTACTCTTGCAGAGAGCAGAGGATGTCCTGCGTAATCTAAATGAGCCTACAGTTATTACACCACCACCACCAGAGAACTTTAAAATAAACAATTTTTCCTCATTGCTTACTCGGATAAGGCCAAATGTTTGTTTTTGGTTTTTAACAATTTGACTCAGTAACATGAAGCACAGCCACCATGACACGGACGTCCCGTGATGTTTTATCCTTTATTCACAGTCACAGTCAACGAGTTCGACTGCTTTCTGCAGCAATGCCCTGCCTCACCTAATACAGCACATAGCTGACGTCATTAAAACCATTCCTGTTATTCCATTATGTGCATGTTTTTTTTCAGGCTGCAGTCCAGTAGCTGGTGTGGTCATGACGAATGTTTTGTTTTATTAATGTGTTTTAATAACTGGGCACATAATGTACAATTGAAAGCCTTGTATTGTGACTCTGTAGCTTAGTGGGTGCTGCTTTTAAAAAAAGAGCGTTCTTGGAAGCAAATGGTGATTCGAAATGTATAAAGAACATAAAAATATATCAGTAAAACGTTTATAGAAATAAGATGAGAGATTAAAGTTACTAATATGGTGATTCAGCACATAAAACAGTAAAATGAAAGTTTTAATTCAGGTTACTTCTTTTACCTCTGAGCGCGCTCTCAGTGCAGCTGTTTATTTCTAAGGTGACAGCTGCTCATTAGCGCTCTGAAACTTTAAACTGGATCCATTTAAACTTTAGATTTATTAAACTGTATTTCGGTGTATGCTCTGTGTGCCAGCAGGTGTCTTCCAGGAACAGTGACGCTATTGTCCGAGGATCTGATTGGTCAGCATGTGGTGATTTCTTATCTGTTGATATGTGAAAACTAACCTGAAGCCTGCACCAGGTAGCATGAATTCATCTTACCCAGGTAACTTCAGGTTTAACCTGGGATTTCTGTACTAAAAGGTGAATCACCCTAGTAACATGAGAACCTAATCTGTTCAGTGAGCAGGTTCAATCAGTTCTCCAGAAACAGCATCATCATTCCTGGAAGCTACCTCAGACCTCTATGAGGACAGTAGGAGTGTCAGGTCTTTGTGTTTATTACTGATGAACATCAGTCATAAATAATGATGCAACTGTATTTTTTATTTGTTCTTAGTGTTTTATAAGCATTTATATATGATCCTGAAACAGGACATCTACACTGATTTGCTGAATTATGAATGTAGACTAAGTCCATGTTTGAGTTCTGGTTTGTGAATGTAATCTTTACCCTCAAACCCTTTAAATGCATTTTACTCTTATACTTTTGTGATATTTATATATTTTTTAAATCTCCATTTAATCACCATCATCTGACGACGTCTTTGACTCGAGATGGTGACACTCATTTTCTGTGGAAGAAGAGTCATATGATCATGTGAACATATAGGGGGTCAACTGGGGTATCCCAGCTGACAATATTAGAGTAAGTGAATCTAGATAATGGAAAAATACCGAGGGGATGTTTAACACCGTTCATAGTAGAGCTCTCCATGACAAATGTAAATGAAAGAATTGACAAACAAAAATGGCTAATCATCATAATTTCAACCATAAAATGTTAACAGCTAGACCAGGTCCCTTTATTTATGGATGCAATGCCTTTAAAACAGTTTTGTTTGTGTAGCCATATCAACAAAACAAACAACTCTAAGAAAAAAAACAAAGTTTTCTATGAAGTTCCTTTTCTCTGAACAGATCTGGGTTTTTGTTCCTGGTATCATCACACCTGTTTGGCACGAGAAAAATGCAGGAACAAAGAGCCCTGTTAATCACACTGTTCACTAAGTAACTGAACATCAAATCTAAGCGTATTTTTGTGTTACATTGAACTGTGGGCTCACGTGTGTAATGGGTGTTCAGCATGGGATAGGTTGAGGTGTGGCTTTACATATAAAGAGTGGCAGGTGACAGGCGAGTCAGTGGATCAACTTTCCGGTGAACAGTAAGTTTAACACTGAATCTCTGCTCGTGATAATAAGTATATATGTAATTTGTAATTTTTTTATGTTTGAATATATTGTGTTTTATTTTCTGAACAGATTTTGGTGAACTCAAGGATCTGAATTTTGCAGTTTTGAAATGTTTGGTAAATACACAGCGCTCATCATGTGTGCTTTGCAGATTTGATTTTTCTTTTAGAATTTATATCCTAAAGATTTAATTTATGACTAATTCCAGGGCACGGACATCATGGACATGGCCACCATGGTCACCACGGCCACCACGGCCACCACGGCCACCATGGTCACCACGGACATGGTAGTGGCTTTCTTAGTGGACTTCTCAACCTCGGCCTCAGGCATCCCGGAGTTGGTGGTCACCATGGGGGATATAGTGGTGGCTATATGGGATATGGTAATGGCTATGGGGGATATTGTAATGGCTATGGGGGATATGGTAATGGATATGGGCACCACGGGCTCCATGGACACCATGGACACTATGGGCACCATGGACACCATGGACACCATCATCCTGGATGTTAAGAAGCGTAGGTGCAGACACAGGGGAGGACACGGGCACCTGTTCAGCCACAAGAAGGGGAGGGAATATCATGGGTAAGTCTGAATACTGCAGCAGTAAATATTTTATCCACAACAGGAAGTAGATGTTATTCAGCTGCAAGTGAAGCGTGACATGTTTGTGTAATACATCCTGAAAAAGATCACTGAAATTCTCTGTTATTTATAATATATGTTTGAAAGGTTATCACCATATATAGTGGGGCAAAAAAGTATTTAGTCAGCCACCGATTGTGCAAGTTCCCCCACTTAAAATGATGACAGAGGTCAGTAATTTGCACCAGAGGTACACTTCAACTGTGAGAGACAGAATGTGAAAAAAAAATCCATGAATCCACATGGTAGGATTTGTAAATAATTTATTCGTAAATCAGGGTGGAAAATAAGTATTTGGTCACCTCAAACAAGGAAAATCTCTGGCTCTCACAGACCTGTAACGTCTTCTGTAAGAAGCTTTTCTGTCCCCCACTCGTTACCTGTATGAATGGCACCTGTTTGAACTCATCATCTGTATAAAAGACACCTGTCCACAGCCTCAAACAGTCAGACTCCAAACGCCGCCATGGCCAAGACCAAAGAGCTTTCGAAGGACACCAGGAAAAGTATTGTAGACCTGCACCAGACTGGGAAGAGTGAATCTACAATAGGCAAGCAGCTTGGTGTGAAAAAATCAACTGTGGGAGCAATCATCAGAAAATGGAAGACATACAAGACCACTGATAATCTCCCTCGATCTGGGGCTCCACGCAAGATCTCATCCCGTGGGGTCAAAATGATCATGAGAACGGTGAGCAAAGATCCCAGAACCATGGGGGTGGAAACATCATGCTATGGGGCTGTTTTTCTGCCAAGGGGACAGGACGACTGATCTGTGTTAAGGACAGAATGAATGGGGCCATGTATCGTGAGATTTTGAGCCAAAACCTCCTTCCATCAGTGAGAACTTTGAAGATGAAACGAGGCCGGGTCTTCCAACATGACAATGATCCAAAACACACCGCCCGGGCAACAAAGGAGTGGCTCCGTAAGAAGCATTTGAAAGTCCTGGAGTGGCCTAGCCAGTCTCCAGACCTCAACCCCATAGAAAATCTGTGGCGGGAGTTGAAAGTCCGTGTTGCTCGGCGACAGCCCCAAAACATCACTGCTCTCGAGAAGATCTGCATGGAGGAATGGGCCAAAATACCAGCTACTGTGTGTGCAAACCTGGTAAAGACCTATAGTAAACGTTTGACCTCTGTTATTGCCAACAAAGGTTATGTTACAAAGTATTGAGTTGTATTTTTGTTATTGACCAAATACTTATTTTCCACCCTGATTTACGAATAAATTCTTTACAAATCCTACCATGTGGATTCATGGATTTTTTTTTTTTTTTTTTTTCACATTCTGTCTCTCACAGTTGAAGTGTACCTCTGGTGCAAATTACTGACCTCTGTCATCATTTTAGGTGGGGGAACTTGCACAATCGGTGGCTGACTAAATACTTTTTTGCCGCACTGTAGCAGGTCAGCAAATATACACTTTAAGCCAATTTTAAGGATATTTTGAGGTCATAAGTGAAAAATAAACCCCTCATCCTAACCACTGAGTCAAGAGTTTAGAATTTAGAATCAGCATGAGGAATTCACCAAATATTATCTGTCTCTTCTCCAGGACTCCAGCAGCTCCTGCAGCAGTGACTCTGACTAGATGAAGATGTCTGGAGGAACCTGCAAGGACACATTACTATCTTAGCCTTTCCTGTCTCATTTCTTTTAATGTTTACTTAAAAATAACTTTAACAGATGTAAAAATACATTAAACTTAAAGAATATGTAAAACAGAATGCTCATTCACATATGAATAAAAACTGGATATCTGGGTTTGTGGAGTATCATTTTGAGCCTTGAGCTTTCCTATGTTTGTTTTTGAATTAGAACATGACAAGAGTGGCTCAACTCTACCTGAGAAACTGGGGAAACTGCATTCTCACGGGGTAGCAACCTGTCAGTCACAAGGCAGCTCTGCCTTAACGCAAAGCCTGCTTCAGTGTCTCTTTGCTCTGGAACATGATTTTCAAAAATAACATGTTGTAGAACTAAAACCATCTGGAAATTGTTCACCGAGTTCATAAATCAGAAGCAAGTATATCTGTGAAATTATGCAATTAAATTCTTTTGCACCTCGCTGCCCCCTGCTGGTCATCAAAGAGAATGCAGTTTTTTTAGTGTTGGGAAAACAAAATCTAGAGTCTACATTCATCTTTTTGTACACACACTTTGTGTAAACCTATAATCAGCTTCCGCTATATGGTTATCTTGTGTTGAAAAAATAAATATGAAAACTGATTATTCTTTTCTGGTCTGTTCAGTTTTTTTGTCTGATGTCCTTTTACAGAGCCAGGACTATTTTGGACATCTCCGTTTGGTACCAGTTAGCTCACCTGCTAAATAATGCCAAACAAAGAGAGCATATAACCCCAATTTTTTTTTAGCTTTCTGTCTCCTACAGGATCCAATTTAAACTTTTAGTTTTTGTTCTTAAGTCACTTAACACCCAAGCCCCTTCTTACCTGCCTGAGGTCCTTTCTGTTTATGCTCCAGGAAAAACCATGAGGTCTAGCTCAAAATTAATGCTATCCATCCCACGGACTAATCTCAAATCTCGTGGCGATAGAGCCTTCTCTGTGGCAGGTCCCAGACTTTGGAATAGTCTTCCTCTAAATATTAGACTTGAACAAACACTTGATTAATTTAAATCACTGCTAAAGACATATTTTTATGTCCTGGCTTTTAACACACAGCTTTATGCAGCATCGTCTGTCTGGAAAAGTGCTATATAAATACATTTGACCTTGACCTTGATCAAAAAAATGACAGTTTGAGGCACTTTCACATCAGCAGACCAGCAAATTGTCTCTATGTTTTGAATATAGTCTATGGAACAAGATCGGACATTCCAATTGTAACACAGCACAAACACAAAGGCTGTGATTTGATGATGATGATTCCCTAATTTCCCTCAGGATTAATAAAGTATTCTGATTCTGATGATTTATTAGTAGCTGCACCAGACACAGATCCTATGAAATCCATCATTGTGTTTGCTGGGATTAATTTAACAAATGATGGCATGACATCTTGTGGTGGGAGTTCAGGCTTGCCCCTGATGATGTAAGATGGATTTCATAATAGAGGTGTGGCTTTATAAAACGGCAGGGTCAGCTGAACGCTGTGTCTGTTGATCTGCAGTGCAACACACAGTAAGTCCATTCGTGGATATGTAGGAATAATTACCATGAAATATGTGTTTATGCATCTGGTACTATTTCTAGTTTTATGGACAAAAGTCTGTTTACGAGTGTGAACTTTCCTTCTGATGAGTAGTTTATAGTAATTATACTGTGCTGTGGCTTTCTTATATATTCATTTCATTTGTTCATACATCGTATGATTCTATATTTTAACCAGTTTAAAAACATTTAACTAAACTTTTGTCTTTTTCAAGGTGGATTTTTCTTTTTATCCGTCTTCTCTGAGTTATCATTACAATTAAACTTTTCCCTTACATTAACAGGTAACGGGTGACACCACGTTTTTTGAGTTTCTGGTTTTAGATCAGATCATTTGACATGTTCAGGCATAACAAAGGTAAAGAAATCACTTTTATTTCCTGATTCCTCAGTTGTTTTTGTAAATATTTATTCATTGAATTTTAAGGAGCAAAATTTTATTTTTAAAAGGAGGATGTCAACCTCATCCAGTGCCAGGAGGATGTCCACCAGGCCCTGCCCCACCACCTTCATGTCCACCTCAGCCTGGTCCATTTGGATGCTGTCCAGTGACCTCACCTTGTGGAGAATCTGGAGGTCATGGCCACGTGGTAGGACCCGGCTGCGGATCTACTCATGGACATGGTGATGGGCATGGTCATGGCCACGGTCATGGACACCACGGTCATGGACACCACGGTCATGACCATGGACATCATGGTCATGACCATGGACATCATGGTCACGGGCATGGCCATGGACATCATGGTCACGGGCATGGCCATGGACATCATGGTCACCACCACAAGCATAAACATGGCCACAAGCATGGTCATTGCCACAAGAAAGGAAAAAAGTGTCATGGGGTAAGATATGATTATTTATGCAACAATGTACATTTTGCTATGCTATTAGATCTGCTTTATATTTTCTTTAGTTTCTGTAATAAAAAATACTCAACAATATTAGAGGGAGAACCAAAAGACAGTCCAAAGATCACCTATGAGCAGCACTTGATGAGAGTAAGTTTTGTTCTAAGGGGAAGAGACCTCGGGCAGAGTCCCTGTAGCTGCATGTGCCTTCATTTATAATACCAGTGTCAAACCTATGAGTAACTTAATAGGTTTGCTCAAATTCATGATCACACACAGATTTTGACACAAATCTGCGGCTTCCCGGAGCTCCACACAACCTAAGACTTATTGTTTTGGTTTTCATGACTAGTGCTTTAGAGTAAAGGTTATTAAAGCCAGTGTCCCAGCTGTGAACATTTGGGAAGGGAAAGGCTACGAACAGGGTAGAATTCAGGAGTGCAGCACTGCACTACTGAATAGCAGTTCAAACAGAGGTGAGGTATGATGACACTAGCAAGTTTGCGCAATCCTTCCTGAAAACCGATTTTCAGTGAAGCATTTTATCCAAGTGTAACTCACCAAGTATCGACTTTCAACACTGATGTTTTTATAACTTGCTCAGTCTTGTCTGAATTTGTCACAGTTGGTCACACTGAGCCAACAACCTTGATGATCTGATGCCATCACTTTTACAGTAACTCAGAATGGAGGATATAAAACTGAGATTAAATCAGTGTGCTAGATACTTTCAGAGTATTTAAAATATCTTGTGTTTATCCCTCCTGCAGTCCTCCAGCAGCTCCTGCAGCAGTGACTCTGACTAGAAGACTTCTCCATGAAACACATTCCACCTGGAAATCTTCGTGACACATTACAAAAATCATTTTTATGATGTAAAAATCTTGTGTTTACTCAAATATAAACCTGTTTTTGGCCCAAGAAATGCAAACACACTTTTAGATCATGTAAAACACACAGTGAGCCTATAATGGTGACTTTGTATCTATCTCTGTGGTAATAAATTTGAATTTGAGAACAAAGATGTATTTATTTTCTTTATGGCCTCTTTCTCACTTTTATGTGTGTCCTGTTATAGTGGTGGGTACTCATATTAAACATGATCCCTGTGCAGCCCCTGCTGGCCTAGTGGTGCATGAGTCTTTGTGTGCTGCATAGGCTTAACTACTGTTTATCTATACTTGAGAAGGTGCAACTAAAATCAGTGTGCAGCTGTGTTAGGAGGACCACTCCTAGATTAGCTTAGGTTATTAGGCTATTTGATTAAGATCTGCTGACTGTGGATGCCATTGAAGCACAGAGAACTCATTGTCATGCTTAAGAAACCAGTTTGAGAGTATAGGGGTTTTGTCATGTGGTGTGTTAACATGGTGGAAGAAGGTGGGCACTCTGTGGTCATAAAGGGATGGCATCAAAGCTCCGGCAGGTTGTGGTGTTTAAATGATGCTCAGCTGGTAGTAGAGCCTCTGGCTCTTTTACAGCAGTCAACGTGCTGACGTGAAGCAGACTTTAAATAAATGTAACAAGCAGAGGGTTGTTCCTAACAGTATCTGAGTTAAATTATGATCATTCAAGTGTTTTTTGTATTATACTAAATCAATCTTAAAAACAGTCAGTCCCCACATTTGTGCCACTTTATATTTGACCTCAGCTGTTCTGCTTCCTCTCTGTGCCTTATCTTTATTTACTCAGGGCAGGTTGGACCTTTGTTCAGTGCTGTTTTTCTCCTAACTGTTACACACCCTGCAGCTCCCAGTACAGTCACTTTAATTCAGTTTTTTATCACAGTTTATGGTTTCTTTTGTGCCATTTAATCTGTGTACTGCATCCTGTGGATGGAAACTTTGTGTCTTAATTCCAATGGGTGGTGCATTTTTTATATCTGATTACAACAAAAAGTGTGCTCAGTGCACAAGTGAGATTAATTTCGCCTTAAGCCTGGAAATATTAATTTCTGTGAGAAAAGAATCATCTTACGTATGAGTTTAGATTTCAGGGAAATGCAGCAGACATGTCTCTCCCAATATTACATGTATTTGTACTTTCTACCCCCAAATGACACGATGAAAGAAGTCAAGGACTACTTCTGAATTGCAACGTGGTGCTTTATTTTCATGATTAAGAAATTTCCATCACAAACCAGTGCAGAATTCAGCAGAAATGTAACGTGTCTCCTTCAATAATAATATGAAACCTGCACCGATGCGCCTGTGTGTTGACTGTGCATAACGTCTGTGCAGATGCTCAGCTTTATAAGCATCAACAGGTGACACCAAGTATTCAAAAGTTTTGCAGGACTGCAAACGATTAAAAAAAAAACTCTAACCACAGGGCAAAATAGATCATGTGGGTCTGTGGGTGTGCACTCTTATAAAATCTAGTTTGCTGACTGTATATTAATGATTGTACACACACACCCATGTAGGTCATAAAACAGAAAATAGTCTGATAGGAGTTCAGACTCAGCCCCTGCTTCAGGTTCAGCTGCACATAAAAAGCAGCAGCAGGTGACGTCTGCATCTGCAGATCTGGTCTCAGCACTCGGTATGTTCACCTGTGATGCACCTGTGATACACCTGTGATACTCTTGTCTTTGTGTTCATTAAAGATTTTAATTTAAAATCTGTGTTTTTATTCTTCAGGACCTGCAGTTTCTCCTGGTAACGCAGCAAAATGTACGGACACAACCAAGGTAAACACGACTCTTTTAGATCGCCCCCTCAATCATCACCTTGAACTTACAGCTGATTCCTCATTTCTCCTTTTTTTTAGGCCCACCTGGTTACCCGAACTATCCTCCGCAGGGGGGTTGCCCTCCGCAGGGGGGTTACCCTCCACAGGGGGGTTACCCTCCACAGGGTTATCCTCCAGGGACTGTCCCACCAACCTGTCCTCCTCAGCACCATGGGCCACATGGAGGACACGGACATGGGCACGGACCTGGTTCTGGTTGTTGTCAAGGCCAAGGATCCTGCCAAGGGCACGGGCACGGACATGGGCATGGACACGGACATGGACATGGACATGGACACAAGGACAAGAAAAAGGACAAGAAAAAGGACAAACATAAGCACAAGCACGGTCACAAGCATGGCCACTGTCACAAGAAAGGAAAGGACAGCCACGGGGTAAGACTGATTGCACCGAACCACAAATTCAAAGTGTGACATATAACATAAGAAATTTGTACAACACAACCAAATTGTGGACTTGCAACTCACAGGAAAACACAGAAATGTATTTTTCATAGTGCTTTTGCAAAACTTGCAATACCTGCATGACAGCCTTTTTTAAATGCTAGATAAACTTTGACAAACTGAGCTTCTCGTGAGTTTTGATGAATAACACGACTCATGTTCTCTGTTGTAGTCTTCCAGCAGCTCCTGCAGCAGCGACTCCGACTAGATGGAAAAAACCCGGAAACCTTCATGCTCCTGTCTCATCATTTTGAGCTTTGACACAGTTTTGCTTAAAAAAAAAAATCAGTCCAGCTTTTGTCAGAAAATAATAATAATCTAAACTTTGATAGATACCAAATGAATCATCTGTCAAGTTACTTTAGATCATTGTGAGCTTTAACAAGCATTATTTTTATCCAGTGTTTGTCAGCAAAGAAATAAAAGTGATTTCAGTGCATGGTCAGTTTTTTTTTAAAAATTAATCTCACCCTGTCTTGTTTTTATACAATATCCCGTATCCCTTTGTTTTTTTTTATTGGTTTTGTTTGACCATATAACCAAACTTTATTTACCCAGGTGACTGAACTGATTTGATCAGCCACACCTTGCTCACAGCGGTGTTCCACACCCTGAAACTTCCACTGTTGTGATTCTTATCTCATGATAGCTAGCCGTTTACATGGAAAAGTTCAGACCTGCTGCCTCTTGTTTTTGCATGTAGAAATGTTACTGAAAGGTGCACACTCACTCTGTGGTGAAGATAAATTCATTCTTTATTTAAGCAGAAAAACTGCTTAATGTAAATATAATTTGAAGTTTAACACAAAAAATATTAGCAGAAAAAAAACTAAATTGATTCCACTTCAATGTGCTTATTTTTTTTCTTGTTGCAAAGATAACTGTGTGTACAGTACACCTAGGGGTACTTTGATATTTAAATCATATTTTTAAAGTTGTTCATATAGTTGGTTTGCAACAATATGTCTTTAAAGGAGCCTCAGTAGATAAAACTCAAGCCAATACTAGGAATACTTTATCTCTATCCTCAAAGTTCAATATGTTTCCCACGACAGCGTTGCTCTGAGTGCTCACAGGTTAATAATTAAGGATTTATTATGTCTGGAAAATATACTCAGACTTGTGGGTTTTACTGTGCTTTCTTATGAATAAGGGGCTGACCAATTTTAGCTTTTGTTTATTTTATTTTATTAAATTCACTTGTGTATTGTTGATGGGTTATAATGCGGAAATGTTGGTTTAAACAAACAAATAATGAGTATTTATTTGGTGTTAAGCAAAAAAATCTATGAAGCAGGAATGCAAAGACTCAAAACAGGGAAACCAACAGTGATCTGGTGAAGAGCAACAGGTAGGCCAGACTACATGGACACAGGGAGTGAAATACACAGTAAACAACTGATAACAACAGGAGGGAGGAGGGAAAAGGAATCTAGATGCCAAAAAACACCAAATGTTTGGCATAAAACAGCAAATAACCAAACAGCAACTGACACTAAAGAGTTAGAGACAGGAAAGCTCAACATAACTAGAGTGGTAATAAAATCAAAACCAGAGCCAGAAACAAAACCCTGGAACTACAACACATGATATCAGACATGAAAAAATTCACTTAGCTTGTTTAAAGCACACAAAAGCAGACAAAGAGGCAGATTATTGGGTTCCAGCAAAGGAGAGGCAGGTATTACTCACAAAAAATACTTACTTACTTGTGCAAACCCAGCACTTTTGGACAAAGTGACTTTATTAATAAAGAGACCTCATTGATGCGTACGGAAGCGTAGTACGGAAGCGTAGAGCTGCCACCCAGGCAAAAGAAAAATACAAGTGTATCACGTTATAACGTGAAAGGTTTATTGTTCTAACAAGACACTTTTCCTGTTTGTACAATATACTTTTCATGTTTGAACAACATAATATCACGTTATTACAATATACATAATTATCACGTTCGTACAATATATTGTAAACATGAAAAGTATATTGTACAAACAGGAAAAGTGTCTTGTTAGAACAATAAACCTTTCACGTTATAACGTGATACACTTGTATTTTTCTTTTGCCTGGGTGGCAGCTCTACGCTTCCGTACATTCCAGCTGTGGAGAGACTAGCACATCTGTATTTCTTTACTAAAATGTTCTCTGCGTTTTGTTTTTTATGCCACGTGTTTCTCTTAATCTGGGCCTTTGAGTCTGTAATAAATATGTGTGTCGTCTTCACTCGCCAGCAGGTGGCGGTGTGGCACAAATACACCGCGGAGAGACGCTCTGGCGTCACCGACACCCACCAATCAGCGGGAGCTCATCCCCGCTTCCAGGAAGTAAACGTTGAAACTCGAGGCTGTAGAGGTTCTGCTATTGACCCCGCGGCACAGGTCAAAAATCATCATGTCCCTGACGGTCCTGACGTCTGCGTACAGGTACGAGCCTCACCTGGGAGGTGCAACCGGCTTGTTTTTCCTCTGGCACATTTAAATGACCGTCTCTGCTCATAAACGAGCTATGGACGGCACAAGTAGATACACTAAAGTGACCCAGCAGGTTTGTTCACCAATATAAGGCTGTCAGCTGATTTCCTGCACTCACCTGCTAGGACTGGTTGTGTGTTTGTAGCCGGGGTATCTGCTACCCCGCGGTGTAAGTTGAACCAGTTAATTCAGATCTGCTTATTAACCGTCATCAATGCTCCGTGTGTTTGCTGTTTCCTCCAGACTGAGGTCCCTCTGCAGGCTGCAGCGAATCCAGGCTCACATGGTGAGAAGTTGTAGCAGCAGCATGGTCCACTGCCGCCTCTGATTATTTCACTCACATCAGACATGCGCAGGAACACAGAATCTGCTTCCCTGCTGAGTTTACTACATCTTTCTTCTGGTTCGTGTTGGAAACACTGGGGGTTACTGGAGTAATAAATCATAAATAAATTAGTGAGGGAACTGGATCAATAAGTAATGGCATTGGTATCAATAAAACCTTATCAGTTTTAATCATTAGTCATACCTATCAGTAACCTTCATACATTGACTCTTCCCTCTATTGAAGTGATGATGGCCTTTAGCTTGGCTCGTTTAAAGGGGGGAACCGTAAGTTTGCAGGATAAGCTGGAGGGAAGGTGCAAGAGAAAAATTTGTTTTGATGTCATTGAGTTTAAAAAAAACTTAAACTAGTAATGAGCAACAACACAACACAAACAAGTATCTGCTGGCAAAAACGAGGAGAACCAACTGCTGAAGAGTGTACAGGTTTCAGCCTTCAAAGTAAAAAATAGGGCCAGCAAATGCAAAAGGTGATCACTTTAAATCCCAGCCATCCCCAAATCACATCCAAGCTGAGTTTAAGGTAATGGCAGCAAGTTGAGCTGCACCATGGGTTCACAGCTGTACTGAACTTCTCTAAAATCAGAGCCAAGTACTGCTGTCAGTCTGGGGTCCATAACCTGTTAAGAGGCTGTGCAGCAGAATCTGTAGGGTCGAACCAACTGCGCCGTCCTGATTTGTTTAAATGATTGAGGAGTCCGATCAGAGTAGAGCCACTACTCCTCCACACTATAAGGATTTGAAGAGTGTTGGGCATCAGGGAGCCTCCTGGATCCTGATCCCCAACATTTGGTTGTACTGCTTCCTCATTACCTGGATCAGTGGATGTTGAAATGTGTTTGTCTTTCAGTGTTTTTGAGATATTTCTATAGAGGTTTCCTGTCTCTGCTCTACAGATGTCGAGTCATGCAGAACCGGAGGTTCTCCTGGAGAAGGTGGGCAGAACCGGTGTGATCACCATGAACAGACCCAAAGTCCTGAATGCCCTCAACCTTACCATGATCCGGCAAATCTACCCCCAGCTCAAGGTATGTAGTATCAAAATCTGGTATGTGACGAATTAAAAGAAAAATCTTGACCTTTCCTTGTCCACGCACCACCAGGTCCTGAGCGATCAAAGAGGGGCTCAGTGAGCTGATTTTTGTTGAGATGTTTGAAATTTCCTGTCACCTAAACTCCCAAAACAGAACAGTTACTCCGTTAATACTTACTCTTCTTCCGTAGATGCTAAAGTACCGCAACCACTTCTTTATATCTACAGCATGAACAACTCACAGGGATGAAAAGGAAAAAAGGATGACATGAGGCTATCAGCGGGCTGTGGGATGTCATTATTTCCTTATTATGGAGCAAATATCTCCATGATGTCAGTCTCAAACTGAGAATGTGGGAGCTGGGCAGTTTGGGGACAGTCTGAAAAGCAAAGCTGAGATGGTTTGGACATGTGCAGAGGAGGGATAGTAGATATATTGGACAAATAATGTTTAATAAAGAGCTGAAAGAAAGGAAGAAAAGTGGAAGACTTCAAAGGATATTCATGGATGTAGTGAAGGAGGTGGTCATGTGGGACAGAGGAGGATGGTAGGGAGGCAGATAACACACTGCAGCAACCCCTAAAGGAAGTAACAAAAGAAGTAGTAGTGTTCATCCGTCCGGTAGCATTCCAGAAACTTGGATAAACAAGTACTGAAGAATCACACTGAGCACAGGTTTTTTCTTTTCCTTTCATTTTTTACCGATGTGTAGTTCGACATTGTGAAAGATCTGTCAGGTTCACCTGTCCTGAAGATGTTTGGTTGTATTTCTGTACAAAGATCCCTTTTCACACTCTTTAAACCACAGATGTAGCTGCTCATGCAGTCTCTATAACTTAATAACGATAACTTTAAGGCAGGTTTTTGAATAAAGGAAGATTTCCTGTAAACAAAAACTGTGTTTTGCCTTGTTTGGGAATCTAGAAATGGGAAAGCGACAACGAGACGGACATCGTGATCATTAAAGGAGCAGGTGACAAAGCTTTTTGTGCAGGTGGAGACATTAGAGGTAAGCAAGCTGCCTTCAAGGTTCAGGTATCAGTTTCAGATGAGTTTTTATGTTGACCTGTGTGACCGATTACTGTTTTTATCTTATTTTTTTCCCCCTCTCAGCTGTAACAGAGGCCGGGAAGGTCGGAGACTCTCTTGCCCAGGACTTCTTTCGTGAGGAATATATTCTGAACAATGCTATTGGTATGTATTTTATTTAATTTTATGTATGTATCTATTTATTTATTTTGTTTAATAAAAATGTTACCTGTCTGTTTTCATTCACTTATCCAAACACTCTGGCAGCTTCACATTGTTCTTATACCTTTTATTTCTTCTTTCAAGGATCGTACCGGAAGCCGTATATCGCCCTTATTGATGGCATAACAATGGGAGGGGTGAGTTTGAGTTTTTATCCTGTATTATAAAGTTCAGGATGGATACTGTTTGCCATTACTGGCATGAATTGTAGGCATGAAAAACGTTTTTGTTTTGTTTTTTTTCTCATGAAATGTTATGTGAAAGTCTGCCAGTAGGTGTCGGTGGAGATTTATCTGCTCCTGTTACCTGCTGCCAGTGGCAAGGTGGCCTCTGATTGGATGAAATGTAAAGTGACAAATCATTGTTGCTGCCACTAGTCTTTCCCTCCAGGTGTCAGATTTGGGTGGAATATGAACTGGTACTTTTAGTGTAGTGTCATACATGCAGAGCTGCACACATGCACGGTTCAACTCACCTGGTTACAGGAGATGCTGTGAGGCTTGAATCTCTGATGTGACCTTGATGGTGATGTCACTCCTGAGGTGTCACCGAGGTCACTCACAGCAGCCAGTATCCCATTGGCTCATTAGTCATCACGACCTTGTCTGTGTGCATATGTGTGGGCGTGCTTTGCTACTGTTGTAAGGACCAGTTTAGGTCTGAAACGACTGGTGAAAGGGCATTAAGGCTGCTCTTCACATATTTAGGGGGAAGTTTGATAATTAGGACTTAGTTTTTTCATTAAAGGAGGCCTGTTATTAATTACAGTATATTGATGGAGATACCAGGTAGCGAGAGTTCATATTCATGCACCTGTGTTTGCATTTTGAAAGTGTAGTGGTTAACACATTCACCTTACAAGCAGACGATCCAGGTTGGAGGCTGGGAAGTACCTACAGTACAGAAATCCAGTGCTTCTCTGTAAATATAAGTAGCAGTGGATCCTCAAAGTGGAGCAAGGGTTAATTTGGCCTTTGGTGCTTTTTTTTTTAGCCTCTCCCCCAGTAAGCTAGCTTTGTTCTGATCGGCTACCCCTCATAATCGGTAGGTTTAAATAAGGGTGGAGTTTCTTAGTCTGAAATGAAAATATTAAATCTATCTTACATCATACACAGGCAAGACTTAAAATAAACCTTTCAAAACCTTTCAAACTGGTTCTAGCATCCACCAACAGAACAGAAAATAAGGAAAATAACACAACAGACCCACTCTGAGGTGAGGTTAGGGTTAGGGAATGCATTATGTCAGTGATCCCAGTTACATTGGGAGTGAAAACGGATTACAGTCATGGATAACGGGAGACATAGCAAGCAGAGAAAATGTGCTGGTGTTTGTCTTGCCGGTCTTTCCAGAATTTATTCAACAAACACTCTTTCAGTCAGATTCATCAGACGCTAAACAGCGTTTAATTTTGGATCGAGAACTTTATTGTTGTAATTAACATAAAACCTCATTAGCATGAAAAGAAAAACTGCTAAAGGAGAATTAACAACAAGAATCAAATCACTGGAAAAGCAACGTCGAATAAAACTGTGGGAGCGGAAGACATCTTAGTTTTGTCTGTAACTACAGATGCAAAGTTTCAGTGGACCTTGAGATGGGACTGACTTGCCCAAACTCCTCCTTTTAGCTCTGCTTTGGTCAAAACCATCTGGAAAACATTTGGTTTTGACTTCAACAAGTAGATTCTCAGCCTTTCTGCAGGTTTTTCTACTAAACCCCTTTTTATTTTCTTTTTCTGTGGTGTCCCACAGGGCTCAGACCTGGGTCCCCTCTTATTCATTTTATATCTGCTGTCTTTGGGACAGGAAATTTAATATTAGCACTTATTTGCTGCTGATATCCAGTTTTTCACCTGAGAAATGTTATTAAATGAAGATTTATAGTTTCTGTTGAAGAGCTCAGTAAATCTGCCCTAAATCACCTCAGTAGCTCCAACAGACGGTCCCCTGATTTGCTCATGTCCCTTCACTGGCTCACTAGATTACTTGGTGCCAGTTTAAAATCCTCAGCTTCACATACAGAGCATTGAACAGTCTTTGTCTGAATGTTTTTTTTTCTTTTACCCACTTTCTAAATGTATCATTATCTCAGATTATTTTCTTTAAAGCACTTTTATAAACTACATAAATAAATATTGATTGTGTTGTAGTGAGTATTGGTGTTAATGTATGTTTGGGGGCCTTACACCCCGGAACCTTCAGAGGTTTTTAAGGGTTTTCCCCATCAGAATGTCATGTGGAAAACAGGTTCCTGTATGTGTTGTGGCTAACTGTGGATGTTTCTGAAAGTGGTCAGTAAACGTCCTGAAAGTGGCCCCTGAGTTTCCAAGCATTATTATCCTGAGGTTATAACACCTTGCTTCCACTTTTATGGAGTACATTTTACAGGAAGATGAATCCCCAGAGCTGTGAACCAGAAATCATCTTGTTTCTTGGCTTGCTCTGTGTTTAGACAGCCACGATGATGATGATGATGTTTTCCAAGACTGACAGAAGCTGTAATTTGTGTGTCAGAACAACAGCATGAAGTAAAATGCTGGATGGATCTCATGCGTGCTGCATTGTGTGGTTTTTTGAAGTCAGCTCTGGTCATCAGCCCATCAAAAACTGTGATGTTTGTTGAATCGTGTGATTTCCACACAGAGAAATCACTTCTGTGTGATGAGTTATGTCTCTGGAACTAAAGCGATTTGAAGTCGACCTCTTCAATGTGTCACGTCAGCACTGAGGCGACACTAATGTCAGAGCAAACCATCCTGAGGGTGGTTGCTGTTTAATGCGCATAACTGGATGGAAAGGGGCAGCTCTATATAAGGACAAGTCCAAGAGGCCCCTGATCGCAGATCTGCTCCAAGCTCAGGGCAGAACCCCCACAAAGAACATATTTTCTTATTACATTAGCGATAACAAACCACCAGGGAGTAAAAGGCAGGTCAGATAGCAGTCAGAGACAAACTGTTTGATTATCCCATCACATCTCACGCACATCAGTCAACGCTCACCTTGTTTAAAGTCCACTGAATTAAGCTCTGTGAAATGCTCCTTATTAATCCACCGTGCTTTGTTTGAGCAGACACTGCGTCCCTGTCCTTCTGTGCTTGCACTTTAGATTTCAAACATTTACATAGTGAGAACACTTTGTATTTAAGATGGCTCGTAAAGGGAAATGCTGCCCGTTTGATAGATATTTGCCCAGAGCTGCATGACTCTGATCTCTGTCTCCTTGGAGTAAAGAGTTCCTGTTTACATTTTTCCTGATAGCCTCATGAAAGGAGTGCCTACAAGGTTTTTAATCTCTGTTTTAAGGTTTTCGTTTTCCATCCAGAGCCTGTGTAGTTGTTTTAAAGGGGAATTCTGTGAGTGAGAGCGATGTGGAGAGTAACTCAACTGTTGTGTCCAAACAGACATCTGTCACTTGGTGTGTAAGTGACAGACTTTCCACTCTCACTCACAGTCTCACCTACTGATTTCTGATTATGCAAAGCCAAATTTGTGTGACAACTACGTCATAATAACCCAGATATCCTAAAGAGGGCTTCAGGAATGCCTCCACAATCTTCAGCACTCTAAGCTTCACCAGCCAAGTTGTAAATTTTTAAGTTGTAAACACGCTCGTCTGCTGACAAATTGGCGTTGTTTACAGGAGGATCTGGAGACATGTTCTTATAAGGCTCTATACCAGCGCTTCGCAGTATTCCACTACTTTTATGGTGAAACTCGAGTAATGTGATTAAACGGCCTCTTGTTCCACAGGCTGCTTTCAGCCATCCTTCTTTTTCTCATTTGTCTTTCTCTTTCTTCGTAAAAGAAGTAAGCTTTCCCACAGTTATTTTCAGGATATGTTATTTCTGCCCTTTGGCTGAATTTGATACCGTGATTTACTCGTATTAAAACCCGTTTTTTTTTTGTTTGTTTTTTTATCCCCATGATAGAACAGAGAAAAACCCGACTCATAGTGGTCAAAACATTTATATTTCTTTTAATTCAATCATCTTACGGAAGAGAGAGACCCCTGCACAGCCCAAACGCCAGTTGCAGGATCTCTAACATTACAAGCTCAACATGTGTCTTATATGGTGTTATTTTGTTACCTCAGACGTCACACACGTCACATGTGACACACACAGTTTCATTACAAACAAACTCCTTCTACTCAGTTCCTCTTTTCTGTGTCTGATTTATTAATATGCCTGTGCACTAAAACTTCCTGTGCAGCTTGGAATAACTTCCCCTTTCTGAGGTCTTTTGCCAGGGCAACCTGTCTGAACTTAGTTTCACTCTGTCTGTTGCTCATACTCTACAAAAAACATGTAGTTTCCTGTCAGCCTGACCTAGTCTCAAAGCTGGCCCTCTTTTATACATAAAACAATATAATCAGCAAATAAGCATTAAAATATATATTTAAATCTCAACACTCGGTACATCAATCGTACAGTTCAAGGTCACGTCGCTTTACATGACTCATCTGGTTACTAAAAATAGATGCAGATGAGGAGCACTCGCTCGTTTGTTGAAATGTAAATTCTATGTATTTTTGTAATTACATTTGTAACAAACATCAACATGGAAACAGTGAAACCAAAGAGCTTCACACAGATTAAGCAAACAAACACAAACCCCAAAGAAAGGAGGCCTGGAGGAGATGAATGGAGAGGTATGAAAAGAATAGGAGGTGGGTCTTTCAGTACGTAAGCCCTCTCCACCTTTTGAGCCCAAAGTTTAAAAGTGTTGTCTTTAGGACCCATAGATACATGCGATGGACAACTCAAGATAAAAGTGAGCAACTGTTGTTGCCATCCAAAAACACATTTATGGCTTTTAAAAACCAGACTGTTTCCACAAAGTAGTCATTCCCATAACATGTAATAAAAGGTGCCAGTTAAAGAGCATAGTTTACACTTGAAGGTTCATATAGCTTCCACAGCTGTAGATGGAAGTAAAAGTTAAACTGCACAGAGTTCTTACGAACACATCACCATGAGAATAGATGCTACAACTGCAAACCGTAACCACTCTTGTTTAGGGCAATCGTGGCTCAAGAGTTGGGAATTCGCCTTGTAATCGGAAGGTTGCCGGTTCGAGCCCCGGCTTGGACAGTCTCGGTCGTTGTGTCCTTGGGCAAGACACTTCACCCGTTGCCTACTGGTGGTGGTCAGAGGGCCCGGTGGCGCCAGTGTCCGGCAGCCTCGCCTCTGTCAGTGCGCCCCAGGGTGGCTGTGGCTACAATGTAGCTTGCCATCACCAGTGTGTGAATGTGTGTGTGAATGGGTGGATGACTGGATATGTAAAGCGCTTTGGGGTCCTTAGGGACTAGTAAGGCGCTATATAAATACAGGCCATTTACCATTTACCATTTTACATCCGGTATAAAAAAAAAAAAAAAAAATTCAAAATTCAAATTTTTATTTGTCACGTACACAGTCATACACAGTACGATATGTAGTGAAATGCTTGGACAACTGCTCGTGACCTAAAGAAAACAAAAAAGGAAAGGCTATGAATAAGATAGGAAATAAATATGCAAAATTAAAAAGGGTAAATTTAACTAGGAAGGAATAAAATATAAATTAAGGTTAAAAATGAAATAACTGTACAACACAAATTAGAATGAAGGGTAAATTTAACTGGGAAGAATAAGATAAAATATATAAATTAAAGTTGAAAATAAAATAACTGTACAACAAAATACACAATACACAATATAGAACTATATAAGAATGTATGAAGAAATCTAAATATAAATAAATATATACACAATAACAGCAGCTGTACAAGTATTAACTGGAAATGAAGAATATAGTGACCAGTGTTGTGCAAAAACAATGTCCAGAAAGTCCAGTGTGTGTAAGAACCATATGTGTGGGTCAGTACTGTGTGGTGGTGTGATTGAGAGACCGTATCGCCTGCGGGAAGAAGCTCCTCCTCAGTCTCTCTGTGTTGATCTAACTAGGATCAGGGAAGGGCAGGGGATACTGGATAAAAGAGACGCTTTGAAACGGAGCCAGAGATTAATAATTACCCACGATTAAATGAAGGATTGTGTATAAACATAGAGAGTTTGGATAAACATCACCACTTTAATGTCTGTGATGCGGAGGAACAGAAACAAGCACTGGAAGTTTAGCTGTATCACATCGATCAAACCATTGTAGGTCCTGAGCAAGTTTGGATCTCACAGGGTTTGCATGTCGGTGTCTCTGATAAAATGCTTGGAAGAAGGTGCAAAATTTCAGCTTACCTGTATATACTTTGAAGACCTGAAAGTTTGAAAATATTCATAGTATGACAGTGAAATTTTGCATGCATAGAAAAAAAATCAGCTTGACGGGGTCTGGTGGGAACTTTTTAAAATTCAGTATATTTATAATGAATGACCCACTTCTGAGTGGGGCAAAGCCTCACCTCTGGAAAAATTCTCATGTAAATCCATCCTTAACTTTTTTTTTTTTTGAGAAATGTCATCATGAAATAAATGCAAAGGCCTGTGTCCCCAATGGTGTTTTTTTTTTTAAGGTTTTTGGGTTCTGGGTCTTCCAGAGGAGCAACTTCTCTTGGCAGAGGCCTGTTTAGTCTCCAGTGATCAGATATTTTTATTCCCCTGTGGTCGTTTATCTCTCTGCTGTGAGGCGGATCCAGCAGCGCTGCTGTCCAGCTCTGAACTCTTTTGCTGATCGCTGAGATCAAGATAAAGACAGTTTGTCAGCTGTAATCAATCAGCTGCTGTTGTTTTGGCTGTGATTGATCCCTCAGCAGGTAACAACCTTTACTTTGCACTAAATGACAGCATGATTGATCTTTAGTAGTGCTGACTCATAGAGTGCATATACAGTAAGACGATAGCAAGGTGCCAAAAAATTAAAAAAAAAAAACGAATAGAAATCAGTGGGACAATTCTGAAATGTTAAGATGCTGGATGGTGCCGCCAATTGAAAGAGGAAATATCAGCCAGTCATGTTGCTACATTGATTCACAAGGGAATAGTAGGACTGTAACTTGTGCAGGGAAAAAGCTGAAAAACCTTATTTTTCTGTATGTACATGGCTTTAATTTAGTTTATTTCTGTACCACATTTAAAAGAACCTCAGCTGACCAAAATGCTGCACAGGCTGTACAAAATACATACATACATTATACACAAGAGTCATTAAGCAGACTATGAATATACCCAAAAATCCACAATAAAAACCACAAACCTGTAAAAGGTCTCTTAAGTAGGGTGGCGCCAAACCAGCGAGACTCTTTAAAAACATGAACATGTGAAGATGTGACCAATGGCATTTCATTCCTGTCTAAAGACGAGCTGCTGGATTTTGTACAGGCTGCAGTAATAACAGATCCATGCCGACATTCAAAGAATTACATCATATAATTGTCAGGTAAAAAAGGTGTGAAGTTTTGCTTATAGGAAGACTTTGGTGTTGCTACGCTGGTTTCTCTACACCACCAAATTGTTTTTGTACCAATTTGGACGAGAGGTTGGAGTGCCATGTGAATTATGTGAGATTAAATTTATATCTGTTATTCAAACATGATCCTTTATATATAGAATCTTCAGACACTGAAAAAAAGGTTGGCCCTTATTAAACTGTATTGTGACACCAGTTCTGTGGTTTAATTAATAATTACTGGTGGTTAGTTAACAACGAATGTTGGTCTGCGTTACATCGACTCCCCGACACATCACAGGATGTTGGCATCGGTTAAATGTCACACAGATTTAAACTATTTTTATTGATGAAATGCCACGAGTGTAATCATAAAGCCCACATTCATAAAGTCAGGATTGTGGGTTGTATTAATACACTGGTGTAGTGAGAGCAGAAGAACTGTGTACACAGAGTCTGCTACACATTCAAACCCAAACTCATTAAGCCAGATCCCTGAATTTATCAATGGGGGTCTTTTAATTTGGGGAGTCCACTGCTAAAGGTTTCCATCATGATAATGGAGCGAGTGGGTCCTCAAGTTAAATAATCCTGATTTTGAGGGTTTGTGTATCGCTTCCTGTTTTTATATCTTTTTTTTATTGTTGCTGTCCACATAAATTACAGTTTTGAATGTTGTGGATCGACACATTCTCACACGTCGTGTCATTTTTGGCGTTGGCACTTTGACAGAGCTACTGTGGAAGTACTGGCCGCCAAGAGGTGACGATCCTGACAAAGTCCGCATTAAGACGTTGGAGTGATGGCAGTCGCATTATGCCGTAATCTTTTTAACTTTGGATGTCAGAGCTGGGAGTGATGTCACACCCAACTTGAACATGTTCCAGTAAAGCTTTCTCCGTGCCAAGCTAGAGCCATTCAACAATTCATCAACAAAGTCAGCGTTGGTTTGGCTTCTCCAACTTTTTGAGTAGAATGTCAGATTTTAAGAAGTGATCCAGTTGTAAATTCGGACTGAGACCTCGGGATTTCTGATATCAGAACACTGGACAGCAGACTGGACTCTGTTGTGTTTTGCACTTGATGTTGCTTTTTTAATTGATGAGTTGATGATCAAGCTCAGGTTATAAAACTACCTGGTTAGAGTTGAGAAAAGATTGTAGTTCGGGGTAAAATCCACCCCTGTAAGAGCCATTTACTCCTTCCTTTGTCTAATTACACACATGTCAAATTCACAAAGTGAGTGAGAGGTGAGAACGTTGAAGCCTGAACGTTACAACAGCAAACGCCATAACCCACCACCAACAGACACTCGGCATTGGGATGAACTGAGATACACCAGCAGCTTTTACACAACAAACATTTTTATGTGTTGGGTTTTTTTTGGATTGAACAATGTTCTCTTTGAACGTCTAACACTGTTATTGCAGATATATATTTGACCTTCAAAATAAAAGCTTCCAATTGACAGGTACTTCAGTTATAATGAACAATCAGGTAGTGTAATTTTCCTGCCTATCTGCAGGGCCATATGCATTCAGGTATGCAAGGGGATGTTGTTTCCAAGGCAACCTTATAATATAACACACACACACCTTACTGTGCTGGAAATGTCCTCTGGCCAACACTGCTCATTAGCCTTCACCTCTCTCCCTGCTGGGAGCTGCATGAGTTACACACACACACACACACACACACACACACACACACACACACACACACACACACACACACACACACACACACACACACACACACACACACACACACTTTCTTGACAGGTTAACCTGGTTTACTTTTTTCAGCCAATTTTCATCTGAGTCTCCAGCTTTCTGTAGAGGTGACGGTCATTAATGACACTGATCCCTCCTTTTTCTTTTTTTTTTCTTTTTTTTAATTTTACTCTATTCTATCATATGACTTTTATTTTATTTCTCTAATTATTTTAAAACGTGTTCTCTTATACCTGTAGGGCGTGGGTCTCTCAGTTCACGGACGGTTTCGAGTGGCCACTGAGAAGACGCTGTTTGCGATGCCAGAGACTGCCATTGGTAAGCCTGCGATCTGCCTGATTGAGGGAGTGCTCAGTGGCAAGGGTTGGCCCACATCAGTGGGAGTGTATATCTAGAATATTAATTATGTAGGAGCAATGATTTCAAGCTGGACCCAGTTCACATACAAGGTCTGTCTGCATTTGAAGCTGGGGAGCCAAACACGAGCAGAAGAGTGATTTGCATTCAGTGCAGTTTGCTGATGACCTCATTCCTAAATAAGTGTTGAAAATGAACTGCTAAAATGGGCAGGGTGGAAAAAGTAAGTCCAGCGTTTAAGCCTTTAATCTTCAGCAATGGTACAAATCACAAAAAGACCTTTTCAGACAGTTTGGAAAACAGAAGCTCAGTAATCTAAAAATAGGAATATTTAGTCTTTAGAACTTTTTAAGGCGGTAGATAAGATGATGATGATGTCACCAATTGTTTTTGGGCTGCAGTTTATCTGCTGCCATTTTGTCTTTTTGGAGCCAAAAGTAATTCAACATGGACAAGAGGGTGAAGTGCTGAGCTAACAGCAGAATAAACAAGCGGGGCATATTCGCTGTCACCATCTTGAGCGGGGTGGGTCTGACTGAGAAACTGAGGCCACTGCATGCTCATTGGCCAGCGACTTGTGATTGACAGGTTGTTAGCCAATGAAAATACTCTGGGTAATCGTCCCTTCTGACCATAATTTGCAAAATTAACTTCAAACTTTGTTCACCAACACAGAAATGTTCAAGAGGTCCTGTTCAGGGATTAGAACAGATTATAAGAAGCCTAACAGACAGCAATCAGGTGTGCCACCTGTCAAGCAAAGGAAGCATGAATTATAATTATTTAAAAGGAATCACCCTTGTACATGTTGTTCTACCAGGCGGTAACATGTTGTTTTATGCTCCCTTTAAACGTGGGGGTCTATGAGGAGTGGGTCACTTTTGTAGAGAGCCTCAAGTGGGCATTAGAGGAACTGCAGCGTTTGGTGGCGCTTCTTTTTCTAAGCCAACTAAAAAACTTTAAAATTATTCATAGGAGACTGAAGCGGCAGTGTCATAGTGTATTTTAAATTGGTAGTAGTTCAGGAACCCTTAAATGGGTTGCTGTGGTTGCTTAGTTGGACTTGCTAAATGCAGTAGTGGTAAGTGTGTGGACTCGCTGGACCAGCACATCACTTTCTGTGTGTAAAAAAAGATTGATATAGAAGAGCCGAGCCCACTGAGAGGTGATCCAGCGGTGCAGCTGTCGTCAGTAACAGCTGCTTTTCCCATATATGATTCATCTTTTCCTGGAAGACGTACATGTCAGTGATAGAAAAGCAGGCTGTATGTTGTTCTACTCCTGTTGCTGCCTTCTGACACAGAAACTTGTTTTTTTTTTTTATCTGAGCCTCCAGGGAGATAGGGAAACAAACACACTGCATCACCCAGAAGGGAAGAGACAAATCCAGGACTTCAAACAGTCACAGAGCAGGAAAGGCCAATGCTCTGCAGGTGGATGTCAGGAGTTTACTAAACTTCTTGACTAAACTTTCTAAAAATATGTTTTAAGAAATGCTACATTAAATTTAGCCACTCTAGCAAAACTGAGAAAACTTGTGTCCTCCTTCTATACATCCATGAACTTTCTCTGTGGTCTTCTTCTTCTCTTCCTGCCTGGCAGCTCCATATTATCCACTATCCTTCCTCTGCACATGTCCAAACCATCTCAGCCCAACCTGAGCTGTCCCTCTGATGTGCTCATTTCTAATCCAGTTCATCCTAGTAACATGTCCTGCACCAGCCTCGCTGGCATAATTCTCCTTTTTGACTCCAGTAGGTGTCAAACAAAATTATCATATTTTATCCAGCATGAACTGAAACTAGTGAAACTTTCAGTTTTCTCATCGACTTGTATACAACCAGAGGCCTTTTCGCCTTCTGCTGGCAATTAGAAAGAGTGAAGGTTTAACATATTCCTACATCCATCTTTTTACAGTCCATCCATCCATCCATCCATCCATCCATCTTCATCCGCTTTATCCGAGGCCGGGTCGCGGGGGCAGCAGCCTAAGCAAAGAGGCCCAGACCTACAGTCTTTGGAAGCAAACATAAAAATCACATCCTTTGAATCCTTCGGCAAAAATCATCTGTCAGTGTGTTAGTTGCTGAAGAGTTGTAGAAGGTCAAATTCTTTAATTATTTCATGCATGTTTAAAGATAATAGATTACAGTGTCCTGATATGGAGCCAGAAAATGATCTGATCCAACTAAAAAGTGCTACATTAACCTGTTAGATCTTTTAAAGCATCATAACTGAACCATGTAGGACATCTTTGTCTGTTGCAGTGTGAGGCAGGTCCTCCAGTGAAAAAGGCCACTGAGACACTAAACTTGTAGGTTCCTCTCTCGCTAATTGTCTCTAGTGGACAGATGGTCATCTGCTGAGGTGCTGAGGAGATTAGTAACAAATCTGTGACAACAAATGCAGTCGACATTGTACCGTGAACTAGCATGTTGTCAATGAAATCCACTGGGATTACCACAGCTCTGTTGCTGTGAATGCGTATAAGCTGTTTCCAGAGTGATATGACTGTAAAGGTATTTGTTACAGTGGGTTTGTGTTGCTGTGATCGAACAGTTAATGTCGTCAGTGTCTTCATAAAGGTTCTCAGGGTGTTTTGTAACGTTCTGTGCAGGTTTTATTACGTTGGTCCTGGAGTCAGTGGATTAGGAGAGGGCTTTGCAGCGTGGGCACTGCTCATTTTTTCCGAGTCTGTTCAGGTTCTGATAAATTGATTGTGTGCACTCGCTCCCTCATACGTGCAAACTTCCAAGGACGCTCGAGCCATTCTTCATTTGACACCCACACATACAAACAGAAGCATGTCAGACTTATTATTCTGAAGTACTCTGGGCTCTGACTTTATAATAAATCTTCTGCTGATGTGTAGCGCTGTGGAGTCGGTCTGGTGTCTGGAGAGAGGTGGAGGGTGAAGATTATGTTGTCAGCGGACAGGAAATGAGCGTAGCAGCAAGAAAAAGTAGGAGATTCCCGCCGATGTGCTCTGATATTTGTCTGGGGTTTTGTCAGAGGCTAGGCTAAAGTAAGGAGTGGGAGGAAATGGGCCAGTATTTCAATCGTCCATGCTCAGGATTGGCCATAATGGGGCAAAGATGTTCTACACTGGATGTGATCTGTTTTAAAGTGTCAGTTCTTCATTTGGCGTGCTCTCTTGCACATGAATTGGCACACAGAATAATTTGATTTTAACCTCACCGTTAAGTTTCTTGAGTCTCCTGCTAGCTTTGAATCTCTCCCATCACTTTGGCGAGGACAAGCAGAAAATCTCGCCTAATCCCCTTCCCAGCTGCCATGGTCATAACATTGTCACGATTGTTTTTACTAAAAGCTCTCGACTTGCAGGTCACCGCATGGCCGTTATCAGCACGTCCCCTGGGTAATCAGGAACTTCACACCGCGTGATTTTCCATCAGGGACGAGCTTTTTCTGCCTTTTTCACTGGAATGCAGCTGCCTTATAGACCCCACAAGCTTATTTTAGACCTGATCCTGGGGAGGAATCCTCTCAAGAGCTTCTCGTCTGTGCTGGTTTACTTTAACCAGAGTCGCACTGTGGACTGAATCTTGCTTTTTCCACTGTGGTATTCCAGAGTTAGACGACAGGGTTTCAAACGCTGCAGGAGCTTTAAACTTAGTGCCAGTAAACTCTGAAAATGTTTGAGATGTAGTTCTCATATTAGGGGCACATTTACTGATGTAGAATTAAAGGCTTTGCTGTAACAACAGGATGTGTCCACTTATTAAAATTTTGGAGTCTGGATATGATTGTTAGATGGATAAAATGGTCTGTTGCAGTCTAATTGAATTAATCTCATTAACCTTTAAGTCATCACGACATCCTCCATCTGTGTGAAGGGGAAAAAAATGGTTAGACATGAGGAACAGAGCCGAACTATGAAAAAGTGAGTTCTTTTTGTTACCCCCAAAATTATGATAAACAAGTCATAGCAAAGATAAACAAGCAATAACGAGGCAATAACTGCGTGTTGTCTCAGTCCCAGCAGATCATTGGCAAAAAGGAGAGAAGATGTGTTTCTGTTGTTTTTAAAATGTACTTATCGTATTTTCACGTAACATGACATGTAATCAAAAGCGGGTGAACACGAGGCTCCATATGAACCTGTAAATGCACTGGTTCACAAACATTGAAGCATCACATGGGCGTGATTTAGCTGTAGCTGTCAGTGCCTGAGATTACTTAATTATTCCCCCAGGAAAACTTGTCTTTGTATTAATAGCATCTCTAGCAGTACTTACATCATATCTTTATATCTACACACACAAGCACGCTGTAACCCCTGTTACCCCCCGTGAGGCGGGATTAACAGATTTAACTCGGCCCTGCCAGCCTTCTGAACAACAGCCATAATCTGCCACATTTATAATATTACATTTTCAGCCATAAATCAGGTCAGCTTATCTAATCCCCCCCTCTCGCCACACTACAGAACCCGCAGTAAGCACTGGACTGTCGCGTCCTGTCAGAAATATTGAAATCAAATGGAAACATTATTGAAAGGACAGAACGAACGGATTAAATCTGCAGATTGTGATGATGATCATTAATTCTCCTAAGCTGCATATTTGGCCTTTTGTAGTGTGCCAGTGGCCTTTTGCTGGAATACCACCATGTGTAAATTGTCTTAGAGTGAGGGGGGATGATATTTTAGGACAAAACCATTGATTATTCTCAGGGAAAAGTCATTATAATAAAAACCCTTGCTTGGCTTGTGTAAGTCACTGATTAATAGGCATGCTGCTTTCATGAAAAACCTGTGCAAACTGTTATTAACTCTGCTTTTCATTTTATTTTGAAAGGGCTTTTCCCTGATGTGGGAGGTGGCTATTTTCTGCCGAGGCTCCAGGGGAAGTTGGGATTGTTTCTTGCCTTGACGGGCTTCCGACTTAAAGGACGGGATGTGCAGAGAGCCGGGGTTGCCACTCACTTTGTGGAGTCTAAGAAGGTACCGTGTGAGCTTTCAGTTCAGGTGTTGGAAGTGCGGGGGTGAGGTCAGAGCTGCACTGGAAAGCCAGATGCTGATTCACTGGAGGCCTCACTCTTGTTTACGGTGCCAGCATTCACCGGCCGGCGCAGAGGCCAGTTGTGTTTTTCTTGCTGTTGGCATGAGGTCAGAGCGGTGGGCGGCAGGTTGTTTATGACTCTAACCTTGGTTTGGGCAGAAACAAACACATCTCACCTCAGTGGAAGTTTACCAACAAGACAAAGGGTTAGATAAGATAGGAGAGAGGACTCGGAGGTAATGAGCTGATGCAAGAAGAGCCAAAATACACAAATTCTGAATCTGAGTAAATAAAACAAAAGGAATCTGCACAGAGTGTTAGCAATGAGCTGACATGAACAAGGAGAAAGAAACAAGATTATCGGTGGGGTCTGATAGTCAAATTTCATTAAGAGGGTAGCTTACCGATTGAAGTGTTAGATTGATTTTTCCATTTTACTTTCAGGTACTGTTTTAGCATCTGTTTTTATTTATAGTTTAGACTTTATTGCATTGATGACTTCCAGATTAAGTATAATCTGAGGTATTTGAGGTCGGCCTGATGAAGGCCTCAGTGTAAGTTCATCAGTGTAGTGAAGGAGGACATTCAGAAGGTTGATGGGACAGAGGAGGATGCTTGGGATAGGATGAGATGGAAGCAGATGACCTGCTGTGAAGCAAAGGGAGCAGCTGAAAGAAGAAACTGAGAGACTGCAGGAAGAGGCGGTGAAGATGAGGGCAGGGCAGGCAATTGCAAAGAAGGAAAAATGGAGAAAGTAAAGACAAAGCAATACACGCAAAAAAATGTCAAAGTCAAACAGGAAGCGATCAAGGACGACTGAGATGGAGAAACTATAAACAGAGTTAACATAACCTAAATTTTTCATTAGTCGGGAATAACAATCCTCACATTCTGTTTATTTATTAGACGATAAAACTATGTTTAGTGAATGTGCTGACACGTCAGACTTCTACACATCATAAACGACAGATCAGCTGCAGACTGACTTTTTCCGTTTGCATTAAACAGATCCCAGACCTGCAGAAGGAGCTCGTGGACTTGAAGTCTCCCTCTGCTGAAGATGTCTCCAGAGTGCTAGACTCCTACCAGAGCCAGGTTAGAAGCCAAGAAGCCAGTCATTTACACAAACATGTGGCTTAGACTCTAGCTGTATATTTTCATTACTGCATCTCACTCTTTGTTTCTGCTCTTTGTCCACAGAGCAGTCTGGATGCTGAGAAGCCTTTCATCTTGAAAAAGCACCTCTCTGATATAGACAGGTGGGCCATGACTTTCTTCCTAAATATACTTAAACTAGGTTCAGGAGGTGAGCTGGAGTCTGTTTTTGTTGGTGACAGATAAAGAAAATCTACAGAAACACTGTATTTAGTCAGAAATGTATTCCTGAAATCGGCTTTCAGGGCTCCATATGTACTCTTATATGCACTCTTTCAGTGCTGGTTTTAATCTCTTTGTGCTCTGTTTTTAAAGACTATCAGCCTTTTATTTATTTTCAGTCTCTTGTCCTTTTAAATCCTGTCAGGCTCTTCAGCGCCAGCAGTGTGGAGGGCATTGTGAAGAACCTGAAGACCGACGGCTCAGAGTTCGCTAAGAAACAAACTGAGGTGCGTTGCTCCTCTGCGGCTCAGTTCAAGTAGAGTGCGGTTCAGCTGCTTCTGTTCCAACAGTCAGCTGTCTTTAAAACACGAACTCTTACAGAGGCTGATGGTGAACACCACCCTCCGATAAACCCACAGACAGAGCTGGAATGAAGCCGGGGTGTTATTTGGCTCCGCTGTGCATTTTGGTAATTAGTAGTTACCTGAGAATGAGTACTTAATGAGGTTAATCACCGTGCCCTGCTGGCTGGAGCTAAAGACACTTTAGTGGGATTTCAGGGTGAATTATCATGGCTTCATTCACTAAAATTCCCTCAAACAGCCTAAAAAGCGATGTCCCACTTCACTCGAGATTAAACGAGTCACATGACCCTCCCTCCCTCACCTACCACACTTCTTAAATCTGTTCACCAGGAAAGTCATGAGCTTGATCTTCTCACCTTCAGCAAGACCAAAGCAAACAAACAAAAAAAAGTTTTTATTAATGAATCTTTATTTACATGTTGAAATAATTGTGATGTGATTTTTGTTTCTGGATGTAAGGATGTTCTCTGAATGCTGTCGTGTGAGAAGGAAGTAGAGTCTGGACATGGGCACGAGGAAAGAGCTTGGGTTTTTTTTGGCATTTCGATGATGAGCTGATGATCTTTTTAAAAGTTTCCTTCTCTCTTTCGGCTGTCACTGACTAAATCCTGGCATTATTGAGAGGTTTATATGTGTATAAGTAACAGCTGGGGCTGTTAGAATCCACAGAAGGAACGATTTGTCTTAGATTGTGACTGTTCTGATATTATGAAGCCAAATCTGAGTAAAACAAACAAACGGTTTCTCTTCCTCTAGACTCTGTCCAAAATGTCTCCCACGTCCCTGAAGATCACCCTCAAGCAGCTGCAGGCGGGCGCAGCTCTGAGCCTGCAGGACGTGCTGGTGATGGAGTATCGACTGAGCCAGGCCTGCATGGTAAAAACCATCATAGTGAAGTCTGAAACCCAAGGTGGTTTCACATTTCAGCTCTGATGATGTGTTTCAGGGAGTGATAAGGCATTGTTTGTGTTGTGTTGCAGAGGGGCTGTGATTTCTATGAAGGCGTTCGAGCCGGTAAGTCACTGCAGTACAGGGGACACAAAAGCAGAAGAGGATGGGTATGAAACTTAGTCTTGTAACTTATTTTTACATAGATTTACCAAACATAATAAACACTGTAGGATCAGTAAACTAAAGTAAAATGAAAATGATAAAGAGATTAAAACGTTACCTGATTTAAACCGTGCCGATCTCCTCTTTGAGGTCGTCTCCTGGTGCATCTCCTCCAGCTCAGCTGAAGGCGCTTAGCTCATGCACATATGCACAAAGGCAAATTATGAGCTTCAGGGGGAGATCTGAAAAATCAGGCTTGCTGGAAGAGGTCCTGAGGTACACACGAAGACAACCTTGAAGGGGAGATCAGCCTTTTTAAAATAAGCTTTGGTTTTTTGGTTCAGATTTAAAGTATATACTGGGACTAGCAAGGATTCTGAGCAGTGATTATTATAATCACGGATCACTCTGCAGAAGTATATGCTCGCCTCTAAAGGTTGTGGGTTAGTTATTGTTCCTCTTAGCATCACTAAACTCGATGTTCTGTGTTTTTAGTGCTAGTTGACAAAGACCAGAATCCCAAGTGGAACCCATCAACACTGGAGGAGGTGTCCAACCAGATGGTGGAGCAGTGTTTTTCCTCCTTGGGTGAGAAGGACCTGACTTTGTGAAGTTGGTCAGCAGCTGCCTCCCAACTTCAAACAACACACCGCTAAGCCTTCTCTAACCGGCCACTTCCTGTCCCCCCCATCCTTTTATGGAGGAGCGTGCCGCTGTGGATGGAAGCGTGTCAGCCCTTGTTCATAAACCGTGTTATTGCTGTAGAATAAGTAGTAGTTCTGGTGATTCTTTACAGAAAAATCATGACTATGTCTCCACAGCTGAGTCATGCTCACAGGCAGAAGAGGGAGCAGGCAGTTTGGTGCACTGTTGCTCTGCAGTGGAGTCTTTCTGCATAGTTTGTACAGTTGTAATGTTACAGTGCTGCATGTTAAAGGATCAGAACAGCAGTGCTACATTAGCACAAGGACACAGGAGGGGATAATGATCTCACCACTGAGTGCTTCACTACATTTCCTGTGGATGTTTGTTGATGTGACACGGAGCAGTATCATCTGTAGTCCTGCAGCGCGGTCACAGCTTCTGATACAGATCATATATCGTCTCAGCTTCCTGTTTCCTGTTCCCTTTTTTTTTTTTTCCTCCAATGTTTAATCTCATACAGGCCGCATCATTTAAAACCCCTCAACGCTGGATAACATCGATCATCTTGTTACAGTGCGGTGCTGGGAAACCTTTGATGTTGCTCTGACAAGGTGCAGCTTCCTAAACGTTTTCGCATTGATCAAATTTGTTGGAAAAAGCTCAGTCCACAGAGACCCTAAACAAAGACTGTATATTAAAGATGGGCATACCCACATGACATCATGCACTGGTTTGCACAGTCCTCTTTTTGAAACCTTAATACTGCGCTTTTCTATCAAGTTTACTGCCATTTATAAAGACTTAAAACTAGTGATTTAACCCATGTCTTGTTAAGGAAAATCTTTTGATTTTGTAAATCAATCGTGCAGTTGATTTTTGGGTTTTTTTTCCTCATGAACATCTATCTTTAAAAAAAGAAGAAGACATGTTTGTCACCATAGGAGTCGCCCCCTAGTGGGCATTAAAAAAGGTTAAAATGTCAAGGTGCTTCGGCTTAAGTTTTTAACTTCGGAAGCTAAGCCCATCTTCATATACAGTCTATGGCCCCACCTGGCAACCCACTGGACCCAATGGGCCATTCTAACACTGGTCACAGAAGTTGAATCCTCTGATAAGTCAGAGCTGATATGAGTACAGTCCTTCTGGAATCAAGTCTCGCCACTTGTAGGTGAGATATGAGCATTTATTTTGAAGCATTATTTCAATTTTTTTTAATGTTAATGGTTACCAAGACTCATCAGTCAAGTCTGATTAACATCTTAAAGCAAAAACCTTTTCCCCCCCACTATTAATTACACATTTACTAATATCTTCACTGCTCTGGAATATCCCTAAATTCTCTGGTACTGGAAAAATGGTTTTAATGTTGTGGCAGATCAGTGTAAGTGCTACCTGTAGTTGTTTTTAGGTATAACAGGGAATTAATAAAGTGTTCTAACACAAATCCAAACAATACTTCGAAGACAAACCTATAAATTACTGCTGATATTGAATGTATCTGCATAATTTAGCAAAGCAAATCTGGTTTTAGTCGTCTGAAATGCACGTTTTGTTTTTTCTAATAATTTTCCCGATGTTTGTTCAGAGGAAATCAAATCACTTCCCTCATCATTAGGTCTCTGCAGCTGCATTATTTATGAAACAACCAGAGTCGGATTCAGTGCTGGAACAGAGGGCAATAAAAGAGCTGGTCACATGAAATTCTATGTGTTTTTTACTGGGTGTGTTTAAAGGAACTGATTGTTGAGGATGGTATTTTTTATGACCTAAAATGTTCTTGTGTAACTTTACAAAGTGCCTTAGTTATCAGCATGAGAGCACTAAGCTGCTGCTCAGATATAAACTCTCCAAAGTAAACACGTTTATTTTACGTCAAGTGCTCTGTTCTGTTTGCAGCACTGCCAGGAAATCCTGCTTCGGTAGCACAGGCTGGCACCTGGGAATGATAATGCTTTCCGACTGAATTGTCCCCATCGAGCTGCATAGACTCAAACAATTTTTAAATCAGGCTTCAGATTATTGTTTAAATCCCAGACTGCAGCGTGGGACACCTCATGTCTGTTTTAATCTTCTCTACCTGCCTCACATTCGCACAGTCTGAGCCCATAAATCCTGCCTAAGAAATGAGTATCAAGGCTTTGACTCATTCATCAGTGCAGTCTGCAGCTCATCAAGCAGACAGGACGACCTCCAGTGCTGAGTGTTCGCTCTGGACGGGCAGATGAACTGTGATTTACATCTATTTACATCTTGCTCTTCAGACAAAAGCTGGCCGGAATTCATTTCTGAACATTTGTCCCTCGGCCTGCTGATGGGCGTTTTTGTTTGGCAGGAATTTTAAAGTCATCGTGAACCACAAATATCTCAAAATTGCGTCTCCTCTTATTAAACAGCCACAGAAACACTTCAATGACAGAAGGCATGAGTCTGATTTATTGGCATCAGTTTTACACACACTGTACAGTTTGCAAATCAAAGTCTTAGTGATGCACAAAGTCACTCATTTCAGGTTATTTCATGACAGCTTATTCATGATGCATGTGGTTTTAGTCATCGTTCCCCGGGCTGCTCGTGTTTCGCTAGACTTCTCTACCTATTTTTTATTCTGTGGGTCCCTCAGACTGCTGTAGAAAGCTGGTACATTAGAGAGATTGCACCAATGAGATCATACTGACCTCAGATTTACATGTCCAATGCTGAGCATTAACTAATCAGCTTGGCTGGTGTCAAGTCAGTGGCACATTTTTAAATCACGTTCAAATACTAATTTTAAACAAAACTTGAGAGATGGTGGACAAATTCAGGAATAATGAGAGAAAGACGGGAAAAAAAAGATTTTAAGTAAAGGAGGCGCAACATATTTTCATTTTCAGAAACTTGCAGAGCTGTTGGGTCTAGCATCTCATCTGTTTTGTAACAAATCAATGGAGTTCCTTAGTGTTGGGGACTGTGGAGTCCAGCAGGAGTCAAATACAAGAAAAAATTACATTTTAAAGCCACAAAATGCGATTATGTGCACCAATTTTGTATATTTTTGTGTGCACCATCAACACATCATAGCGCTTTTTCTACCTAGAAGCCAGGCTGCAAAGCACAGGGGACCCCTGACTTTTCATAGCATGTATTGTGTGCATACTTGGTTATATTTATTATGTAGTAGGAAATACTTTAAAAAAAAAAATCTTTATTTAAACAGGAAATTAAACATTATAGACAAATGCCCAAGAGGCAGAATTTATTTGTCTTTGAATGATTTTTGGGAAAAACCAGAACTCGCAGATAAGATCCACAGAGAAGAGCCTGTAATTGTTTTCTGTTGATTGGAGGAATCCCTCTCTGTGCACCAAGAGCTTCTGGTTTACAAATCCGGTACTGATTGATCATCACTTATGTAGCAGGTTTATCAGAGAAACCCATGTCTTGTATTTTTTTCTGCTAAATTCAGTATAAATATGATAACAATGAGGGCATCCAGGTGTTTCTGGCTATGTCGATGCTGATTTAAAGGTAATTGGCAGTATTAGCTACCGCTGGACCCGGTGTGTTCAGCTATAAGTTCCCTCTTCTTGGGTGTCTCCTTCTTTTACTTTAAGACTGCTTACCCTATTGAAAAATACATTTACTTCATTACATTTACATAAGTTCCTTATGTTTTTAAGAAAAAAACATATCATCTTGCTTATTCATCTCTCAAAATGGGAAAAAAGTCCCATCTATGGCCATTAAAGTGCTCCATACTGAACTAGTTGTTAATTAAAGATTAATATTTGTAATATTTGAACACTGAACAGCAGAAGGAGCTTCTTTAAACACAAAAAATTGCATCAAGAAAATGATAACGCTTCGCTCCAGCATTGATTTGAACTCAACGACAGGGCACTACAGCCCTTCAGACTCTGCATCTCAGAGAATCTGTCCTTAGTGTGAGTAACGCCTGTCTGTGGGAACACCTGCTGGTGTCAGATAGCGTAAAATGAGTGACCTTTAAAACCATGAATCACTTTTCCCCAAAAGGAAGCATCACCTGGAAAACACAGATGTTTGGATGAAGACGGATATTCACGCTGGGTCTGAGATTTTCTTTTCTCAATTCTGTGAAAGGTGCAACTCGACGCTTTTCTTTTGTATGACCTGCAGACCCCACATTTATAAATGTGTAAACACGGGAAATGCAGTCAAACCTGACATCAATATTTCTGGCAGTATCTTTAAGAAACAGAATTGGAGGCAGAAATGAAAACTATGACTCAGCCTCCAGCATGAGAACTTTAAAGAAAATGTGCATCTTGACTTGCATTAACAGCTCAAACTCTGGCTATCAGGCCCTCCTCGTGTTTGTGTGTGTGTGTGTTTTTCTAAGCCAGCCTTTCATTCACAGAAAGCAGTTTTTTAGGAAAACAGTCAGATTAGCCTTTTCTCGTGTTTATCAGAAGCAAAACATCCGATTAGCACGACCTCTAATCTCCAGTTTGCTCATAACATGTTTGGAGGGAGATTAATCTGCCCACGCAGGAACATTATGATTAATGTGTTTGATTTTTGGAGTGTTTGGGTTACATAGCGCACCAATATGGTGCCGCTCATCATCACTGAACTCACAGAAACAATTCAACCTGTGAACTGTGGCTCAGAACTTTGTTTTTAAAGAGGCTGCTGCTCTTCTGTAAAGCTGGCACAGTTTGAAGCACCGAATAGCATCAGATAGCCCTCCCAGTGCAGTGTGGGTGTATTTGCTGCTTTTATTGGTCAGTTTTATGTCAGCACAGACTGGAGACGTGGAGAGAAGGCAAGCGGTGACCATACCCTGCCACTTACTTTTATGGCTTTATTAGCAGTTGGCTCCTGCTATTGTGGTTCATCCTTGCAGTTATTTTATTACTTCAATACTCAAAGCTGTTGTCTCTGCAAACAGCTGTGTGGCAGTTTAAGCGACAGCTCGCAGTAATGACTTCAGTTGAGGGTAAATTCCACCTGTCTGATGCCACTTTGACGCACAACAAACTGACCTGTCAGCATCCACCAAGCTGCCAGTGACCCATTTACAGTTTAGGGGTTGGTTCACATCCACTCCTTTGTATGTAATGTGTTTATCCAAATGGAATGGCTCATAACAATGGGTATGAAACTTAATTTGAAAAGTAAAAACCTCTAATTTCTGAAAATGTATTTGTTTGAAATTATCTTGGGACCTGTCGGATATTAAAGGGACATTTCACCCATAAATGTACATATGGGTGAGACCCCTCTGGCCTGTGATGCTATTCATCTGTTTTAGTGTGAGCTGTCAGCAGCAACATTTATTTCCTGAAATCATGATTCAGTCCTCAAAAGAAAAAATTATTAAGAAAAACAACCTGTGACAATTGACTGTATATAAAAGATGGACGAGGCTTACAGCTGTGAAAAATAAAGGTTATGTGGAAGTGAATTACAGAACTGGTTGTTTAAAGGTCCAAAGAAAAAAAAGGTCAATTCATTTTATTTTTGCACCACCAAATCACAACAACAGTCGCTTCGAGCTGCTTTATATTGTAAGATAAAGACTAAAACATTACAAATAAAAGCCAACAATTAAACAACCCACACTTAGCGAGCACTTGGTGACAGTGGGAAGGACAAACTCCCTTTTTAAAAGGAACCGGCAGTTGATGTCTTTCTGGGTTCAGTCTCTAGTTTCAGGTCTTATTGAACACAGCTTGATATTCAGTTTGTACATTACAGTACCCATTAGAGTCTAACAGGAGACAGCTCATTGGCTAATGATGTATCAATCACAAAAGGTTGTTTTTTTTTATATTTTTGAGTAACAAAGTCATGATTTCTGGAAACAGACATTAGATGGGAGGGTTTAAAAAAGCATTTCTATATATTCCTCTATATGTAAGAAAAAGCAGACAGAATTGACCAAATTTGGCATCTCACACAAAAACAAACAATGATAGACACCACTATGGCCAGAGGAGTTCAGGAGTGAGCCTTTAAAGCTGGCTCATTGTCATTAAGGACTTGGGCGGTTTAAACCTTATTCCAGATGCACTGGCGCTCTTGTTAGAGATAAAAGGTTAAATGTCATGGCTTTGTGCTTTTTCTTCTTTAGGGCAGGTAGCAATATTTCTCAGGTATACACTGACACGATGTGGACAACCCCCCCAAAAAACAATCGAACAAAAAAAGAAACTAGGCCCTAAAACATTTCCCCCAAACTGCTGCTAGTTTTTTTATTCACTCCTCTTTCTGTTGATGAGCCAAATGTTTCTTGAAAGTGTGTCAATCCTCCTCGTGCCCTGGTTTCTTTGCGCTGGCCGCCTATACGATCCAAGTCCTGTCAAAGTTCCCAAACTGCACGACTTGTGTGCAGAGAATATCCTGGAGGGCAGGAAGCGCATCATTTGTACCCTGGATTTCCTGGACTCGTTTTGAGGACATGTTTGGAAGGAGGGCTGCAGCCAAGCCTGTCTAATTGCAGAGCTGGAGGATAATGCTCCTCGTGGATCTCCAGGGAGGCCATTAGGAGCCCACAGAGCCTTTTGTCAGACCGGAAGGAGTCACACAGCTGGGTGTGTTTCTGACCTGCTGATACCAGTTTTCAAGTGAGAGCCTTCACCAAATGAAGGGATCTATAAATAAGATCCTCTGTAAGAGGAGAGAATCTTGGCCCCAGGACAACATTAGTGGACGGGGTAGACTTTCACTGGCAAGGAGGAACATTGTGATTCCGGGCATATCTGATAGGATTTCTTATGAGGGCAGCCACGAAGAGCCAGCACCTACTGCGAGGCAGAGAGGGGACAAATAAGGACCGAGGAAGATGATATCTAGCTGAAGACGGTGTGCGTCAGTGAGGCTCCAGCTAAGAAACCAATAATCACAGAAACATAGATCAGAGCACTCTGGTCACTTTGGAGGAGGTTTTTTAGTCTCAGTCCATGTAAATCAAATCCAAAAGTAGCTCAATTACTAACGCCTCATTCATACTCCTCCTCACAAGTAGGTGGAGTGACTCTGAATGATGGTCAGAGCAACTCGTCCCAGCCTCACCTTTCCACTGCGACACACCTCCCCCCGTCATGGCACGTCACATTCAATGTAGGGGATGTCGCTGTAGCGGCGGTCTACCTCCACCCACTGCTGCACGGCCCGGGCCACGATCTCCTCTGATAGCTTCTGGGCGTACTCCAGCAGCACCGGGTTGACCTGAGGGGAGCTCTCTGGTGAACCCATCTCTGAATGAACTAAGTAGGCTTTCTCACCCCTTGTCCCTTTGCTCTTTCCCTCCACCTTCTCCGTGGAGTTTGCATTTTGGGCCACCAAGTCGCTCCTCTTGGATTTGACGCACCCCATACTCTGGAGGATGTAGCATTGATTCAGTTTAGGGTGGGGGGTGTAGGATGGCAGTGAGGAGCCAGAGTTTTTGGTTAGATTTCCAACACCAACATTTCTTTTTTACCTCTGGAGGGGAGCTGTGTTCCTGCTGCAGTCACTGTCATCCACTCCCACTCGTAGCCATGTCTCTGAGCACAACAGGTGCGATGGTCGGGGTGGTGTTACACAGCTGCGGGTGGGGTTTTAGTGGGTTGACCGGCTAGGAGGCCCATCCCTGTGTGGGTCTGACAGTCCGGCAGCTTTCTTGACCAGATCTCACACCTTCCTTGGCTGCAGATAGAGAAGAGACAGAGACAGGATTGTTTAAAGTGATTTATTTTCCACTAGAGTAAAAACAGTCTAAAAATACCAGATGGTGGGGAGCGAGGGGAGGATTGTGGACGAATTTCACAGTGGCTGTGACCCTGGGCTCCAGGGGCTGGTTCGAGGTCAGGGCCTTGAAGTTGGCTCACCTCTGCAGGGTCACTTTTAACCACGCTCCACTCTTCTGCACATCTACTGTGTTACTCATCCACCCTCCTCCTCCTCTTCCTCCTCTACTAACTCGTGTTTTATGACTCAATCCCCCTCGCCCTATTTTGTATAGCATGACACAGGCACGTCTGTCTCTGGCCTGAGTGCCCTGATGCTGTTTTGTTGTAAGCCCGTGTCTCCCATCTGTTCCACTAAGCGAGCCTTGCAGCCTGATTCGCAGTGACAGCTCCTCTATTTTTTTTTCTAGGACTGGAGGCCTCAGTGCACAGCAAACATGTGCTTCATTCAGAAAGCTGCATGTAGTCTGCACAACACGCAGCACATGAATGATTCATGCAGAGCCGGGGAGTCTCCCTGTGAGTACAACAACATTTGGAGGTTCGGGCAGACATCAACACAGGAAATCCGCATCCACAGCTGATGTTATGTTAATGAGCTTAAATGGCTACAAACAGTTGCCTTAGTATGAAAAACTGAGAGCACCCGTTAGATGTCTGACAGACACATGGGATTTGGATTAAACGTGATTTGAACAGCACAGTGTTGCAGCTTTATCTCTACAAACATGAACATGACTGTGTAGTGGCCCAAAGAAGCTGTACATACTTCTAGAAGAGAGTCTCAGATTTCTCTCCATTCCACTTTAAAACGAAATAATCCAGCGACAGAAGAAGGAGCAATAACCCCAAGGTCGTTCATATAAACAGTAATCCATACATCATGTTGTGTCTCTGCGCTTCGCCCCCTTCTGCTTTCCAAACAGCATCCGACGGATCTGAACTTGAACCTTATTGGCTGTAATGTAAAGAGATCAAAATATCTCCACAAGTTCGTGGCGCTGCTCGCCGGTTATTTGTGATGAAGCGCTCCGTGCCAGATTTCCAAATAATCTCCGAGCCTGGAGGGTGCGGGCTCTGCAGACTGTTTCCCCTGATGCCTTCGCGTCGGTCAGTCAACGCAGAGTGCAGCTCCGGGAGAGAAAATCACAAGTCTGGACTGAGCTGAGCACAGCGACGCTTGACGGAGGTTACCGAGCTGCAGCGGGGCTCCAGAGGAGAGAGAACCCAGACGATCCGAACCCACACGGGGCGAGCCTGCCATCTGCCGGCCAAACAAGTGACGAAACGATATGGAGGTTCATTTGTGCAGAATAAACGTGGGGCCCTAACAAAAATCACAAAAACATAAATGAGGGACAAACTGACTTCTATTTTAATTTAAACTGCTCAAAACCCCAAATGAACACTTTTTATTCAGAGTACAGCACCAAGTCAGTTAAACTTCTGGGATACTGATCCTTGGGGCGCCACCAGGGTGGGTCCAGGGAGGGGGCACTGGCCACCTTCCAAAATTTGCTGGCCCTCCCAGAGGCCCTCCCTGGTAAGGCTGTCCTATGTTGGTAGTAATTCTAATAAACGTGAGCACAAAAAGCGGCAGACACCCTACAATGAGTTGAAACTTTAACTTACTATTTATTCCTGCTTAAAACTGATTATTATGGATTTCAGTTAACAGGTGATCTAGACGGGCATCAAAAAGACAACCCCTAAACAGGAATGGTTTCACAAGTGGAGGAAACTGACGTTTTCCCCTCCTCGTCTTTTTTGACTGTTTCCCATTTGGCTAGGATCAGTGTCACTACTGGTAGCATGAGCTGATACCTAGACTCTGCAGAGGTTGCGCAGGTAGCCCAACTCCTTCAGGATGGCACATCAATACGTCCGTATAATCTTAAGAGCATGGATGACTCTAAGGAGAACTGGATAGAGCCGTAACAGGCCCCTAACCAATCAGCTGAACTGGTATCTGCTCCTTTAGGCATAGAAGATCAGGATGAGCAAAACAGAGATACAGAATGACGTCCAGCTGGCCACTGGTGTGAATGTCTCTGACAAAACAATCAGAAGCAGATTTCATGAAGCCGTGGAGAAGACTATGTTGTCGGTGACATCGTTCAGCATGGCCGATGTGTTCTGGTGATGGGTCAGTGATAGTCTTGGGAGGCATATTCATAGAGGAACGCATAGACATCTACAGGCTAAGCACCAGCATCCTGACTGCTGTTGGGTATCAGGATTAAATCCTTGGACCCATTGTCAGACCCTACACTGGTACACTGGGTCCTGGGTTCCTCCTTGTGCATGACAATGTCCGACCTCATGTGGTGAGAGTATGCAGGCAGTTCCTGGACAATGATAGCATTGACTGGTGCCCACACTAACCTGACCTAAATCCAATAGGACACCTCTGGGACATTATGTTTTGGGACCTTCAGACGGTCCCAGGTTGCACCTCAGATTGTTCAGGAGCTCAGTAATGTCCTGGTCCAGATCTGGGAGGAGATCACATCCACAGACACCATCCACCCTTTCTCATGCCCCTGTGTTGTCATATTTTTTTCACTTTGATTTTTGGGGTGTCTTTGAATTCAGCTGTCTGTGGGTTGATAATTTTCATCACCACCAAACAATGCGATGTAACCTATTACCCAGTCCATATCCATGCAGATATCCAGCATTATTTTTCCTGCATTGAAATCTCTTGTGTGTATAATGAGATGTGAACGTTTTCTTACTTAAAGCTCCATGGTGTAGGGGTGAATAGATTAACCTTACACATAAAATATCTCTGATTCAATTACAGGAGGAGACACAAACTCAGCCTCAGAAGATCACAAGCTAAAACATGTGCCAAATGTCTCATGTGGCTCCATCTGCTGGCGGGTGAATCTATACCTTTTCATGTATCAGATGACCACTATACTGTGGAAATAATTAATTAACGTATCCGTCCTCTTGTCTCTTTCTGAAATGCTTTTCTCGTAAGACTCAAAAATAACTGACAATAATATTTGCAAATAAATAAATAAATAAATAAATAAATCTAAGACTCACCTTCCATCAGTTGCACCAGGTTATTGGAAATCTCTATTTCTTTTTATTTGAGGGAGTTTTTAATCATACTCCACTTTGTGGGCACACACAATTCTCCACCTTGGGAGAAGTGTGGACACCAAATGATGTTGACATGTTAACCTGCAAGAGACCCATGATGGCAGTCTAAAACCTGATTTTAGTTTTAGTTTGTCTTATAGTGTTGACTTTGGTCACAATGCTCAACACTGTCTAGACACGAAGGAACATGAGAACAAAGGACCAAAAAGCTCTGTACTCCCACATAAAGACAGGCTGCCTTAGTAATTTATTGTACACATAAATAGATTAAAACTGCAATAAAACTATTGTTAGATTTACAAAAAAGATGTTGGCTTTATTCATAGCTCTGATTTCTTGACTGGCATGTGGATACACCCCCTATAGGCTGTTGAGAAAATAAACTAACCACTTTATTAGGTATCCCTTGCTAGTACTGTATTGGACCCTCTTGTTGAATCAATTCTTTGTGACATAGATTCGATAAGGTGCTGTAACTTTCCTCAGTTCACGTTGAGATGATAGCATCACACAGCTGCTGCACATCCATGATGTGAATGTCCTCTTCGACCACAAACAAAAATGTTCTGTTGGATTGAAATCTGGTGACTGTGGAGGCCATCTGAGTATAGTCAACTCATTGTCATGTTTACGAAACCAATTTGAGATAATCTGAGCTTTGACACACGGTGGTCAGAAAGGGATTGACATCAGCAATCCCCTATTTGGGTAGGCTGTGGTGTGTAAACGATGTACAGTTTGCATTAAGTGGTCCAAAATGTACCAAGAAAACACCCCAACACCATCAGCCTGAAACACTGATGCAAGACAGGCTAGATCCAAACTTTCATCGTATAAAAGCCAAAATCTGACCCTGCCATGTGAATCTAAAAGTAGAAATTGAGACATTTTTCCAGTCTTCTATTATCCTCTGCTGATGAGCCTGTGTGAGTTGTTGTCAAAGATTCCTGTGTTAGCTGACAGGAGTAGCACACAGTGCAGGTTTGTTCTGCATACCTTGGTTGCTATGAGAAGTATATGCATTACTGTTACTATTCTATCAGCTTTAGGTTGTCCAGCCATTCTCCTTTGACCTCTGACATCAGCAGGCATTTTGACCCAGAGAAGTGTTGCTCACTGGATATTTTTTTTCCCCCTGGGCCATTCTCTAATGGCTAAGTATATTTATCCGAAGCAGTGCCACACAGAACAACTACACAGAACAACTTTAGATGTTACAGAATTTAAAGTACATGCAGTGCATAAAAATTAAAGACATACATTTTCAAATAGCCTTGACACCAGCAATTTATGTTTCTGATGTTAGTGTTAGTAACTGGCCACACGATGGCGCTCTTCTCTCGGGTCGTTCAACCAACTTTGACTATTTTGAAAAGTCCTTGGCCAAGTATTTTCTACATTTTAGTTTATTCTCTTTGGCCCTGATGCCATTACCCAATGCTCTTTTGAGAAATAATATAGTTCCAGATTTTCATGGAAGAGGATTTATTCGATTTTGACAGAAAGCCTGACCTCAACAAAGCAGATGATTTAAGTGCCACTCGATAACTCATGTAGATCTCATGCATATATCTTTCTACGTAGCACTTTTAATTCTTATTCTTACTTTTATTTTTTCATGTCTATTTAAGCGCAATTTATGACAGTATGTTTGCACTGAAGCACCGCAGCAATTTCCTAATGTTGTAAACCTGCTCAACATTTGGCAATAAAACCCATTCTGATTCTGATTCTGATAACATTACAACTGTCATTTTTCTTCAGGTGGTAAATTCATTTAGAAATTAACATTTTAATCCAGAATCAGCCGAAAATCCAAAACGCTGCCCTTTCTCAAGGACGCAGAAAGAGATGCGAGCAAAGATATGACTGACTATTGGATATTCTTTAGAGAAGATACGCATTGTAAAGTTTAAGAAAATGAAGAATGCAGCTTCTATCTTTATTCAAGACTTGCATTAAATTATTTGTTTTTGGGTGATATAAAACATTGTCTGAGTGAGATTATCCCGTCCAGCACATGCCCACAGCCACCGTTCCTTTATGGGTTGATAGCGAAAGAAAATTTTTCTGTCAGTCGGTTAAAATTCATTGTTGCCTGTCCAGCCAATCATAGATTTTGACGACACAAAAGAGGCTAAAGTTGGAGTATAAAAAGGTGCGCGCTAATAAACTATGATGCCTATCAGTGTGGGACATTAATCCAACCCCAGTTCAGTCGCGCATCAGCTCCGACACAGTGCAAAGGATTTTTTTTAAACAAAGCGTATTTTTAAACCAGACTTCACACCTAAGAGACAATGCATCTGTCTCAGATCGTGCTGTATCTGAGCTTGCTGATTGCTTTGGGTCCAGTAGTTCTGAGTGACCAAGAGGCGCACCAGCAGCCTTCCGTCAGCACCCCAGTAGACACGGATCAATGCGCTACCTGCGAGGTCCGGCAGCATATTAAAACCATGCGATTAAACGCGATAAAGTCTCAGATTCTGAGCAAGCTGCGAATGAAGGAAGCTCCCAACATTAGCAGAGAGATCGTGAAGCAGCTCCTGCCCAAAGCGCCGCCGCTGCAGCAGCTTCTGGATCAGTACGACGTGCTGGGAGATGACAACAGGGAAGAAGTCCTGGAGGACGACGACGAGCACGCAACCACAGAGACAATTGTGATGGTGGCAACTGAACGTAAGTGTGAATTTTCTTTATTTTTTGTGTCACTGCGTAAGCGCACTCGAACGTCTCCAAAATAATTTTTTACGCACGTGGTAGAACGCACAGGAGAGTTTATTTTTAGAGAGCAGTCATTTTTTTCCCACCAAGGTTTTGTGTTAAATTGTTGATGCAAAAGATTCAAAACACTTTATGAGACATGGTGTTTGGGCAGAGAGTGCGCCGCATGAGTTTTACGCAATCATGCGCAAACGCGCCACTTTATTTCTCAGCGATCATGGAATTAATTTTCTTTTCCCATGTCTCCGCAGCTGATTCCGCCGTCCTGGTGGACGGGCAACCAAAGTGCTGCTTTTTCTCAATTACGCAGAAGTTTCAAGCCAGTCGTGTAGTTCGAGCGCAGCTTTGGGTGCATCTGCGTCCCTCAGAAGAAGTGACCACCGTGTTCCTGCAAATCTCCCGGCTTATGCCGGTCACAGACGGGAACAGACACATACGAATCCGCTCCTTGAAGATCGACGTGAATGCCGGGGCCAGCTCTTGGCAAAGTATAGACGTCAAGCAAGTGTTGACTGTGTGGCTGCGGCAGCCAGAGACCAACTGGGGCATCGAGATCAACGCTTTCGATTCGAGGGGAAATGACTTAGCTGTGACCTCCGCAGAGCCGGGAGAGGAGGGTCTGGTGAGCTCAACTTTTACTTGAAATTTAACAGGGAGCTTGTGGTTAGGTTTTCACTTTGAAACGATGAACAATAGATGGAGCTTGGTCTCATATGTCTAGAGCAATAGGCTATCTGTCGCTACTGTCACAATCGGTGCATATCTAGCCATTTCTAAAGCGCCTAGGTTCAGAAAACTGTTAATGCGTCTCTGTACAGAGGGTGAGACTTTAACTTCCAGTGTGCAGAGAGGCTTTGCAGGCTCAGCAGGCGTTTAAACATTCCTGCATTTCACTGCTGGAAGAAGGAATCAGGATATAAAAGACTTTTGAAAGCTGTTAATCAACACAGACTCCATGTAGGCGCACACCTGCATTTGGACAAGCGCCCGGTCCACAATAACCTCAAATCTTATTGCTTGATTACATAAAAGTTCACCTGCTCCACATTCCTTTAAGTATTCAGTGTGGCTGTGCAAATCAGAGTAATTGCTGGCACATACACACACAGAGCTACTATCAATGACAAACATACATCACAGAGCTCTAATAATGGCACCCGGCACTGGGGCAATTAGAATAACTAGACAGCTGTGGCTAACCAACCATCAGATGATTTAATTTCTGCATAACTCAAAGTTTCATAATATTATCGTGCCATGTTTGAAAACTGACAGCCGCAGGGCAGCGGATTAAAAGATGAAAAGCTGAATGCTGTCACCCCTCCTCCACCTGCAAACCTGTTATTATCAGATTGTTCACACACACTCTCTTGTTTCAGCAACCGTTCATGGAGGTGAAGATTTCAGAGGGCCCCAGGCGTGCCCGGAGAGACTCGGGCCTGGACTGCGATGAGAACTCTCCAGAGTCCCGGTGCTGTCGCTACCCACTCACTGTGGACTTCGAGGACTTTGGCTGGGACTGGATTATTGCACCAAAACGCTACAAGGCCAACTATTGCTCTGGGGAGTGTGAGTACATGCACTTACAGAAGTACCCACACACCCACCTGGTGAACAAAGCCAACCCCAGAGGGACTGCAGGTCCCTGCTGTACCCCAACAAAGATGTCGCCAATCAACATGCTCTACTTTAACCGCAAAGAGCAAATCATCTATGGCAAGATCCCCGACATGGTGGTGGACCGTTGTGGATGCTCCTGAGTTGGGATGGAGAGAGAAAGGGGGCGGGGGCGAAGGGGCCGAGGCGCCGTCCAGCATCCTACTTTAAGACTGTTTGATACCACCAATCCACCAGTTCCAGTGCTTTCCTGCAGAACACGGTGCAATAGAATCAGAGTAGAAGCCACAAACAGCCCGACCTTCCTGCAGGGCAACGCTTTCATAGTTCTCACTTTTCTTTCCTCCAGTGAAATCTTAGCCATAGAGGCTTGAAGCCAGGTGGATGCAAGAATGCAAACACACACACACACACACACACACACACACACACACACACACACACACACACACACACACACACACACACACACACACACACACACACACACACACAAATATAACACATGCTGGACCTTGAAGTGAATGTAGCCAGAAATGATCACAGTTTTCCAAAACAGTGTTATTATTCTTTGTTTTTTAAATGATCTGTGCTCTGTCCATTTATAACAACATGCCGTCCGTTTATACACCACTCCACTTGTAGCTGATATACAAGCTATCACACTTGATGCTCTGTGTTTGTGATAATCATTTTTTTAGTTTTGTTTTCAGAGTGAAACCAGGAATCCTCAAGGACTTTTTGAAAGGGCTCGGAAAAAAACACAGCTGGAGACTCTTTAGGGTGATATTTCACACTGGTAGAACATGTTTTAGTACCCCTAAGTGTCCCCAAGAGTCAATGAAAAGTTAAACTACACAAAAGACTAACTAATCTGGAGATTAATCTCTCTTTTATTGCTCAAAGTTTCCCCCATAATGATGTGGTGGTTAATCTCTCTTCAGAGCCTATGGATACAAACATGTTCCACCAGTCTGAAGTACCACTTTAGGTCTTGTCAGGTCCTCACTTATTCTGTCATACATACATGCAACAATATATCCAACTGAGAGATCATTCTCCCTCAGTCGCAATTGTCAGTATCCAACCAAACAGCCCAACCTGCCCGATACACTTGAATTATTCTGATTGTAAATTCACATGACTGGACAGAAGGACTTGAACTGAAGGCACGATGAATGCAGCCTCCAAATGAAAGTGTGTTTAAGACAGAAAACGATGTGAATGTCGAAATCATGTTTAGACTCTGTCTTACAAACACAGTTTGCACTATGGCACACCAATAGAAAGAATTGGTTGCTACAAAAAAAAGTTGTAAAAACTGATTTTGATATGTTTGCTAATTTGTATTGTATTCATATGGCATTTGTTTCCAGTAGGAGTTGCCTTTCTGAACCATTGTTGGTAAATATGTAAAACTGCAACCTAGCAAGATAAATGTTGTAATGCAGCAACTCTATATACTTGTTTTAACAAATAAAATTTCTAGCTTGTTTGAAGAGTTCTGTTTCTTTGATTAGCTGACATCTCGACGAAGCTCATTTTCAGTCATAAACCTCGATAGAATTTGTTATTAGAGCTGCTTCAGAGAAAGCTTTGCGGTCACGTTTCAGTATCACAACACAACAACCTGAATCTCAATATCGCAGTCCCCCTCCTGTCACACTCCAGCAGCTGAGAATCTTTATGTCTTCAGCACATGGTGCAAGCTGATACAGCCAGTGCGTGACTGTGTGTGTGTGTGTGTGCAAAAAACAAATTCCAGCACTCGTCCTCCCTCCATCTACCGGACTACACCTGCACAATCCCGTCACCGCCCGTTTTTCTTATGCACGGCTCAGCCCAATTTCCCTGACTCTGCTTTTTTTTCCCCATGAAGGGATGTTGAAAGTGTTGTAGTCTAATGAGAGGATGTGAACTCTGGTGCGCTCTGACAGCATGACCTATTCTACTGACAGCCTCATTGAGGCCTGACTTCCGCCCGGTAGAGGGCGAATTGAGCGCCACCCGTGAGAGCCACTTCCTTTCCTGCTGAGAGCTGGAAAACTGCCATGAAGATCAGCCACAGCGCAGAGCCGAGCCTGGGCAGAGTGGATCCACAGAGCGTCTTTGCTCTCTAAGGGGGAGATTACAGATTCTGAATTCCTGTGGCCAGTGGAAAGATCTGTACTTCCAATATTTATATATTATTGCTAATTTAACCGTTTGTGGGCAGAACCATTTAAAAAAAGTGTACCATTTACCGTAGTTTAACTATCCTCCTACACTACTGCTCTTTACATGTAAGACATGGACACAAGAATTTTATAACTTTCCAAAAGTTAAACTTCACAATATTACACAGATACCAAAATTTATTTTGCAATTCTTCTTAAATTATGATCTAATTTAAGTATCCAAAATTCTTACAGATACGTGCAACAGAACACATTATGCTGCAATTATTTTTAGATTAATGACTACATTTGGAGTTCTTTAAATGAAAGGAAATACAATTAATACAGTGAGTTTGTTTTAGGCAGTGAATACTTTAGCGGAACAGACAGATTACTGTTATGAGTGTGTTTTGCATTTCTGAGTATCCTAACATCCTCCTCAACCATTTTACAGGGATTTTTGAATCTATAGAGTCATACGGTCCAGGCTAAATAAAGGTTAAACACTATAAATAAACCTTGGTATTTTCAGAGACAAGCTCAGATATGTTATTACTGAAATATAGAAGTGCACAAATCAGATTCACTGTATCAGTATTTTCTAGGCAATTGTTTACCAAATGCTGGGACACAATAAAGTCTGAAAATGATGGTGAAATAAAGATTTATGAAGCAGGGTCAATTGAATGATCTACAGAAAGTAGAAAAAAGAATGGTCCATAAAAACTGTTGCAAAAACTACCAGACACGGTTGTAGCTAGTCTGGAGCCTGAATACAGCTTTTTGGATAAGTTAGCTAATGCTGACATGGAGTCATGCAAAAAAAGATCTAGAAACCAAGCATTGCTTCTTAAAGAAACCTGAGCTGCTTCTAAAGGTGTGAATACAGGTGTGTCTTGACATTAATGGGATATGCTTTGGTGTGGCTTGGGCACAGAAATATTTGAAAAGCAGAATATGAGTATCCTAATCTCCCGTTTTTTCATTATAAACTACACATTACTATTATAGGCACACTATAGATATTGTATGGGCATTATAGAGCTCCTCAAACTCCCCCTACTACATTATAAGCATAAGTTAGTATTTTAAGTGCAGGCTGTAATACCTCGCTTAAATGGCATTTTAGAAGTTAACATACAATCTTGTTTTCTTTGAAGACATTGTTCCCTGTTCCTGTTGCCCTGTTTACTTTTAACATTAGTTTTTCAAGATGTTTTGTCCATTATTAGTGTAACTGAATAAAAAACAAACATAAAATTAAAGAAATGATCTATTTTATATATTAGTTATCTGTTCAGTATTTAATTAAATCACAAGAAGTTCATAAATAAAGATTCCCTAGCTATCTCAAAATTAAGAAAAAATCCTGGGTGAAATATAAAATCTTAATGATAGCCATTTTAGAAGTTATTAAATTAAAAACTCAAAAAAAATATTATAAATAGGTATAAATAATGTTTCATTGTCTTTTATGATTTTACAGTTGTAAAACTGCTCAGGTTGTGGGTTTGGGCACATAAAACTTAGTAACATCCTGCAGCCACATGAGCTGCTCTGATTCAGTAATGACTGCCTATCTTTTTCATTCATAAGCTGCTTGTTTCGGGCAGACAGCAGCTGCTCTTCCACAGTGTTCACTGCAGTGTGTTGTTTGTGAACAGGAGCTGGGAAACATTTCCACTGAGCATCATTACATCTGTCAGGAGTCCGACCCTGGAGGACCGTATCCGCCAGCAACATTCCACCTCTGACAGGTGAGGAAGTGAGAGTGAGAACGGGAAGAAGGATGTTCAGGGGTGAAAGAGTAGTCCAAGGCAGCTGGAGACCCCGTTATTGGATAGGATTCCTGTTGCGTAAATTTAATAGAAATTGAATGGATTAAACATACTCTTTGTTAAGTGTGCATTCACAAATAGCCATTAATAACATATCATAAGGTTGCTTGATGAGTTTTTAGTAATTATATGAAAATGCGTACTTAAGGGAATCAAGTAATGATTATGGAGATTTACCAAAACTAGAGGTGATTGAATTTAAATTTTTTGTTTTAAATGTATTCTTTTTTTTCTTTCTTTTTTTTTTACTCTTTTCAGTTTAGCTTTTCATTGGTTAAAATGGTTTCAGTTGAGTTTTTATTAGTTTCTATGTTAGTGTTTGTTTTTCTGATATGAAGTTAACAACATTACAACAACACAATAAACCTAAACCCTAGGTACGTCATGTAGACAGTCTCAATAAACATATTCAGCAGAACATCTTCAGGCTGGTTTGTTGACAAACTAACAAAGACTAAAGATAAAGACATTTCTTGTGTATTCCATATGCTTTTTTACTTACTTTTATTTATTTCTATAGACGAGTAAAAAGTAATTTTTCCACAGATTTAAATTTTACTTAAATGCCATAAACATGGCCACAAATCCAGATCTTTTTCTCTCTCTCTTTAACTCTACAGGGAACTGGCTGCAGAGTAGTCTTTGCTTTATGTTTTGGAATATTTATATATTGCTATTATATTTATATAATAGTTTTGGTAGGCTACTAAAACCATAAAAATATACATTTAAAGGACTAAAATGAAACATCAGCAAAACACAAATCTTGTGTTAACATTTATAACTGGAACTGTAGACTAAGAATTTACAGCTCCAATCGTGCCTTTATGTTACTGTAATAAAGCCTAATTGCACTTGGAGTGAAATACTTCTGCCCGCATCTTCAGAATGACGTTACACGCTTATATTTAGCATGTTGAAAATCTAGTTGGGTTGTGTATGTAGGAAGATAGCTAGGTAGGATGGGTAGATAGGGTGGGTTGGTAGGTCTGGACCAAAGTGACAAAAATAATTATAATACAAAATAGCACAAGACCAATATCCATGCCTGTATTTAAAAAAAAAGAGAGAGATAAAAATGTGGCTCTAAGAGTGTGCAGCCATGCTATTTGGGTTTTGCTTTAATATTTATATTTTTGTGTACTTGAAATAATAATCTGTGTCTTGACTTGAAAGCACTTTGGCTCAATTCCTGTTGTTTTTCAAGTGTGCTTTAAAAAAAAAGGGACTTCTTGCTGATGTTGATGTTGTAGTGGGTATAGTACAATACTGTACTTGAACATGAGTAGCAATATGGTAATGAAATGAAAGAACTAAGTATGACTGAAAGTTATTACAAGTCACACTCTGGAGATCATTAATGTCTGTACCAAATTTTGGACCTCAAGGTTGCAGTAGGGAAAAGACAAGGGATTACTAAAGTCATCAAGACATCCCATCTAGGGAACATGAATGTCTTTAGAGACTTCTGAACCAATCCACAAAGGGGATATTGAGCTGGGTAACGTGGAAAAGTGAAGTGAAAGTCAAGAGATCAAAATAATCTGGATCTTATCCTCTATAGTAAGTCTGTAGCACATTTGATATACATTTGCTAAAGATTTTATAGTTGGTGAAACATTTTTTTCTGAATCAAATGGGCGAGACATTCGGCTGGCCAACAACTGGCAGCAAAAAATGACTTAAAAAGAGGCTCAAAAGGTTCAAAAGGAAAAACTCCAAAATCTGAAGAGCTTGCCAACGTTATTAGAATTTATCTGCAGATAAAACAGAAATCTGTGCCAAATTCAATCACAATCAATCCAGTTGGAGGACAGATATTTCATTTGGAGTTATAAATGTCCTCCTTATGGTCAGGGGATCAACAGAGTAATAATGATACATTCTCTAGACACCATTTATGATTTACTATTACTATTTTTACTGTGCATTTATACACATTATAACATTGGGAATTTACTGTATGCCTTTTCATTGCCTATCAATAAACATATTTTTGTAAGCAAGCTACAAAGGGACACATATCCATTTAAGGTAATAAGATAAGAACAGAAAATTTGTTTTAACTACAGTAATTAGAGTTTATATATTGTTTGTATCGACTAATTGTTGATAATCAGTTTAACATAGTTGATGGATGGTTTACAATATTCACAGTTTTCAGACTGCAACGTTTCTTTTCCTCCTACACCTCCTTCAACAAGCCCTCAAGATTCCCCAAACATCTGGACAAATTAAAACGATGCCCTGGGGCTTGCCAGGTGCATCCCAAAACATCTGGAGCCTTTAACAGATGTGCAAAGCATACCATCTGGAGAAGTGTTTCAGCAGTTAGATAGCTCAGTGGTAAAGGTCTTCCTGCACAAGCAGCAAGGTTCAAGGATGGCAAGAGGCCACAAAGTTGGATAAAACCATTAAATACCATTCTAAACAATGTTTATAGCAATAATGTATTTTCCTAGTGCAGAAAAAAGAAAACTGACACCTATTTCAAGCTGATATGTGGACCTGTAAGGCTCCGTCTGAAAACACTGGTACATGTGTGGGAGTATGATAAGTACGCATTTTAAAAGTTTAGTTATGTACCATTGTACCGTTATCAATGTATGAATAGGCTTTAACTCAGCTCCAAAAGATTAACAATGCACCTATAAGATGTTTGAAGACCAGCAATAAACTAACAGTGAACTTGTTAACTACCAGTCAATGGGCTTTAAAACATGGCTAGTGCTACATGCTAAAAAAGCGCGATGATCCAAAGACAAAAAGGAACACAGCAATCAAAAAGCTTTGAAAAATTATGCAAAATGAAGCTTGCGCCAGTATCCAGCAGGTTGTGACAATTATGCACACTTCTTTCAGGGCAGAGTGGGGTTGGGGATGCTCTTTAATTAGCAATGTATTTTTAAATGAAAAATGCCTGATTCCTAATAATATTACCCAAAAGAAAGCTAGTTTTATCGAGTGAAGCCTGTCTGGACTAATGAGTATGACATCCATGCAAAACTGTAGCCAACATCAGCAATGCACTAGTTTCATTAAGAACGCGCTGACTGTCTTTTATTTTAAATTAAAATGACCCTGAGATGTCTTTATTGTGGCTAATTTAGCAAGCTTCATTGATAATATTGACAAATTGCTAGCTAACTTGCATATTTGATCTGGCATAAAATCTACCTTTCTGACACAGCACTATTTATCAGGGCCTGGGAATGGCAGTAGCAGTACACTGACTTATGATTGCAAAGTTTTGGTTTGTGAAATCCTATTTCAAAGTCTCAAGATCAGTGCTTTTACCATTGGCATCTTTTCAAACTAGATGAGTAAGTAACAAGTAAGTGTTAGATCTACTTGATAAATCTTACATTTACTGGTTAACAATTTGTGAATAGAAATTGCTTGAGAGTTTTCTGCCGTATTGGATGTGATACAACCATTGGTGACGAGGGGAGAAATACATGTTCCCTCCCTGACTGGTTGGCAAGTGGGTGCAGGAGGCTGCTGGTTGCTGCTAGATGAAATTGGCTGCAAAGAGGATGTGGCACCAAAAACCTCTTAGTAATTGTTAGGGTTATTACCAGATTGCTGCAATTGCCACAGTTTGCATAAAAGTTCCAGAATGGCTTGCAAACATTTGCTAAATAACCCCTGGGCAAGTGAAACTTTAAAAAGTGCAAGGCAAACTACAAGCAGCTGGTTTGTGTCCTACTCTTGACAGTTTCACAACCAGTTTGTGAGCAGTTCCCAAATATCTGCAGGCAAACACTCACCATCTACAATGACCAGTTTCACCTAGTGACAGATGGTTGCTAAGTGGTTACCAACCAGTCTCTAAGGTTCTCTAACTGGGGCCTAATGGACGATATTTAGCCTATTTGGTGTTGTTAGGTTCGTCACATACAAGTTCAAGCTTTCTTGTCATCATGGTGCAGTCACAGTGCAACAACCATGATATAAATTACAATATTACAATATATACAATATTGCAAACTAACAGAGCAGGACAGTCCATTTTGGCCTAATTTAAGAAACCTCCAAATTACCCATTTGTCACAAAATTAAAAGAAGAGGTCAATTTATAAGTGAAACTGGCGTCTGTTAAGTAACTCTCCTTTATAGGAAAATTTTAAACCTTAGTCCATGAAAATACATTGATTAGTGGTTATGATAAACACCCCTCAAAATCCAAATGACTTCTGACTTAAACAATGTGCCCCTGGGAAGACACTTCATCTTACGAGGGCATGATGTTTAAAATCGAGGTTGTAATCACTTAAACAACCAGGAGAAGATGATCATATCAGGCAAGATTGACAGGTTGTTTATTAAAATGTCTCTCGGGCCCCCAGAAAGCAATGAAAAGCAATAAAATCAGCCAGTCTGGGACATGATAAGGGCCAGATGGCCAGCTGCTGAATGCTACCTGTCTTCACCTCTATAGTGATTTATCCTTCCCGTCTGCGCTCTGCTTGCTATTTCACTTAGCAATGAGGAATCACTACTCCAACCCCAAAACTGACAGTCACCTCTGGGAAGCTATCGCTTGATTAATGACTTTGTAAGGCTGCTGGAAGCTTGGAGCGAGGACAAATTTGGTGTTCACTCCAGATATGTTTACAAAATTCCTCAATGTCAGTGTTTGTTTGTGAGGAGGGGTTAGGTGACGAGCAAAAAATGTGACCCCAAGTTCCAAGGCAGCTGAGCATTGCCTCTCCTGGGACAGAGAGCTGACAGTGATGAAGGGTAGATGTTCCTCTAAGGAGACAACGGGAGGGAGGATTATGGAAACCTCCTGTCTCCCAATGATATGCCTGTGCTCTTAACAGAGACGGATGTAGAATAGTATCAGGTATGTGTCAAAGAGGGCTGGATTGGTTTTGACATCTCAGAAATAACATTTATGGTACATTTTTACAGATTAATGCACACAATTAATTTTACAAGAGGATTGGTTGAGTGACATTCATGCAGCAAGCAGGAATTTCCAGAATAGGCCTCGGTGGATAGATCCAAGAGACTGTCTGAGCATGGGCTTGACATTTATTGATATGGAAAAAAACATTAGGTTTCGAAAGTTTATGGCAAATTTATTTGAAACATAAGCAGTGTTTATTTATAGGTTTGTTTCTTTCAAAGCTAAAAACATCATATGACTAAAAGGGACCTACTTAAAGCAGTTATTCCTTCGAAAAAATAGATATTTCTTGAGCTAGACAGCAGTAGCATTTTCTTTAATTACCTAAAACATATTCCTCCAATTAGCACATCTTGGGATATAACCTCTTGCTACTGGAATTGATGACAAGTAATAAAAAATTACAAACACCAGACTTGATGGCCCCATCGAAGATGCCCTTGACCCATGAAATTGATTTTCGTGTGACTGTAAATTCTCCAATGGTTGGGAACCTGTGGCTTTTTAATGGCCATTGCATTAGTGTGTGTGCCTGAAGCCCATAAAAACAACTGAGTAGCCGTTCAGTGGTTAGCAGAAAAGTGCAGAGTCACAGCAAGGCACCAGCACCAATTACCAGCCAAGAAACAAAGTAGATGCAGCAAAGTAGTCCCATATGGACCGGTGGTATGTTAACAGCTTTGATAAATGTTTTCTGAGTGGTGCTGATAATAAGAAGATTTTGATTCTGGTGGTAGATTAAAGACTTCTTTGGGGGCCTGACTAAGAGTATTTAATGTCTTTAAAGTTCTGTGCACTCAGAGTAGACTAATGATATACAATTAAAATTATAATTACCATGTACTATCTCAGTAGGTTGTTTTCAGTACAGTTTATTTATTGGAAGATTTACACAAAAACTACCTTAGCTTATTTTCATGAAAGTTGGTGAAAAAGTGAAGCAGGGATAAAACAAAAACCCATTGAATTGCCTGCACCATTAATACTGTAACTCCAGCAATGAGTTGAATTTGGAGGGACATTTGTCCATGTAACTTCTTAATCACCTTCCTGAGTTTCAACAGACAAGAAAGCCTGGGATCTAGCAGAGTTAAAAGCACCTTAACACGTCAGCTCTGTCATCTTGGTTTTCCATCTTGTTGGTTTTTGGGCAGAAAAGACATTTTTTCCCCAGTCTTGTCATAGATCGATACCAGGCTTCACAAGCGTAATCATGCAGACTTTTGCTTTATGAGGGTATTTATCCATCAAAAGCAATTAAAACCAGCAGGAGGGATGGTCAAATCAAAATCAAACTTGGTACATTTCAAGGAATGTGTAAAATAACATCTGGCATGTGACCGAGGCTGAGCATGATGAAAAAATACACATTTTTACATCATTTTAATAGCTTTAATAGTCTCTTGAGTGAATGCAGCATGGATGAAGAAGCATTAGCTCAACTCCCTTTTCTGTAACTGAGAAATGCCCATTGAACTGTCATGCCCCAGTGGCATCTATGGATCTGAGGCTCTCTGCCTATTTCTCTGGAAATATTCATGTTTCAGTAGATCTTAGGACTTACCTTAAATGCAGATGTCAGAAAATGATCGGCAGTTGCACAAATTTCATATAAGATGCAAGAATTGCAATTTTGATGTCATTTCCATGTGGCTAGAAGCCATGACAATTTATCTGAAAAGCCTTTTGACTCAGTCCCCAAGGTTGATCACTCTGAAGACTGAAGAAGCAGTGGCTAAAGTGCCTTAAGGAGAACGGCATGTTAATGTTCTGTCAAAGGATGGATTTGTTCATCCCAGGTGGAGACAGATCCTGTCATTACGCGGAAAGAAGTTGTTCTTCTCTGTTCTTCTTGCAGGGTAGATATAAAATACCAATACATAGGTAATAACAATACATACACAGGTAGTCATAGAGTCGCATTTACCGGCACACAAGAAAATTCGTTAATAACCATTTAAAAGATTAAAAGAAGTGGGACTGCAGGTATATATATATACAAGTATATAGTATACATCATGCCCACCTAAAGCCATAATTTTACTGGCTACTAAGTTTCTTGTTTCTTCTTGGTGGGTCGTCAGCTATGGTGGTAGTTTTATTTAAAACTGTTAAATTAACTGATTACTACATTTGAATGTGACAACATTATCTTTATGTCCTTTATGTATGTGGCTCAATAAAAATGTTGTCTTTTTTATAAAGTTAGCTTCATATTTCTAAACAGAAACAGGTGGTGCTATTACCCAGAACTGAGAACAGCTTTCTGTGTGACCACTACTCATAAAAGTTCCAAAAATAGGGTGGGAAAGGGGGTTAAATATAGTTCATGTCATTTTATTTTGGATCTGATGACTCTGTTAAAGTCTATGGTTACCTCTGGGTTGCAAGAGTGGGGTACAGTTGCCCTCGTTGCTGAATAGGACCTAAAAAGCAGTAGCTGTGCACATTAGGGCAGTAACAGGAGAGGAGAAAACTATCTACATGGCGCCTTATGTGAAATTAATAAGTGGGACATACTGCGGGCAATTCAAAACTGCTCTTTTTGTTCTCGTTCTTCATGTCAGCACAATGACCAGAAAATGCCTCATTTTGATTCCAAAAAAAGTCAAAAAGAGTGCAACAGGTGGTTTAAAAGACAGCTGGCAAAATGAACCACTGCTGACCTTTTAAACATTGTGGTCACATGGTCAAAAGATGATGATCAGTTAATCCACCCCAATTACTCTGATATGCCCCCTAGATGCCGAAGACAGCGTGTACACAGCAGATTCTGCCGCTGCGCGAATTTCTGGACACAAGCAACTGTGGAGTGACTGTCCAGCAGTGGGAGTTTCAAACAAGCATCCATGTGGGAGTGAGGGACAACGAGTGGAGGGTGGAAGGGGTGAAAGGCGGGGCACGAGTTTTTACTGGCATTTATCCCTTCCCCAGAGGCACTTTGCAGTGTGCTGGCCCTGCAGCAATGCTGAAGCCATCTGTGGGTTCTCTCAGCGGAGGCCACGTAAAACAAGACGTGTGCTGTGGTTTGACCTTTCACAGTCCTAACTATAATATTATCATAAGTTGACTGATCAGATTGCACTTTTCCCTGTGGTTGGTTTCAGTGTCCATATGCCAAAACCTTTGAGTGAAAGTCTATATGTGGTACATGGTCAGACCTGCTGAAGTACGACCAATTATCATTATGTCAGGTTGAGAAAATGATTAACACATGAATAACTATAAACAATATACTTTTAGATTTTGACTCCCATCATTTCTCTCCTTTCTGGCACACTTTAATTTCCCCATGCTAAACGTTAAGCAAGGCATAATATGCTAATGTCTTTAGGAAGTGGCACCACTACACGTTAGCACAGTGTGAAGGATTTGCTAAACTTTGTGGTTGAAATTACAGTGCAAATCTCTGAAGCATTTAATGCAGCCAGGGATAATATACAACTATCTGTCAATACTAAAGGCTGAGCGGCCAGCACTAATTGAAGAAAAAGAATTATGGGTAGTAGCTGGCACAGTACACCTCTCTGCAGTGCCAATGCCCATTCCAATGGTGCCACAATGAGGCTTAGGGAGAGTAAGATACTGTGGCTTTTGGACAGAAATCAAGTTAGGAGATCAGATGTCACTCTACAGTTTGAAGGCTGCTGTTTAGATAATGCATAATCTGTGAGGAATTGGCCAAATAAACCAAAATGTCAGAGAAAGGGTTGTCTTCCTTTAAGCATATCAGCATTATTGCTACTACATTCCTTTTTCACTTGTTAGTCTCTTGACCGTGCAGCAAAGACTGGCTCACTTTTATTTAAGTGGACTTAATCTGTTCATTTCCACCTAACTACCTTATAGTTGGATTCTAGTAGAGTAGCTTTGCATGATTTAAAGTTCACAATAATGCACATTTATCCTATACTGGATCAGAGTGGAGTCTCTTTGACTGAAAACAGCATTATAGTCAAAGGTACCCTTTTATGCAAGCTTTCTTCTGAATTCCTACTCGTCATAAATAGAAGTTTTCAACAGCAGGTGATTGGAGCTTCTGTGTTAATAGTAGCACAGATCTATCTACTTATCTGCCCGTCTGCCTGCTTGAAATGTGTCTATTTATTGGTACTATTTGGTACAATCAATCTATTTATCTGGTACTATTCATCTATCCATTTATTTATCTAGTACTACCCATCTATTTGGTTCTATCGATATATATCTATTTATCTGGTATTATCCATCAATCCATCTGGTACTGCCTGTCTGTCTGGCACAAACAATCTGTACATCAGATACCATATGTATCGATCTATCTATTCATCTATCCATCCATCCATAGATATATCCGATACTTTCTATCTGGTACTATTCATCTAGCTATCATCTATCTATCGTGTACTATCCATGTATCCATCCATCCATCACCCACTTTATACTATTCACAAATATAATGCTATCTATCTTTTAACTATTCATCCATCTCTCAATTTTTCAGGCACTATGTATTTTTTTGTATCTATCAGTCACCAATTTGTTTAGTTCCATCCATCAAATTTATAATATATAAGTAACACATGATAGTTCCTCTTTGCAAAGACATTACATTAATATACTTTATAAGCTTCTTAAGTGGTTTGTTTTTAAATTCTCATCTCAGTGGAAACACCCCTAGACAAAAATCACGTCCGATCATAATAGTGCAAAAACCAAGCAGTTAGCATTAGTCTAGCTAGCTGCCTGTTACCAACTTGATGCACACCAAGCTGATTATTCATGGCAATGATCAACTTCTTTAATTTGATTCCTAATTGTGCAAGCAACAACTTTTCTCTGTCAGGATATTTTCATAACAGTGTTTGACTAGCTTTTGGATGTGCTGAACCATTTAAATAAGTGTGATTTCATTTGCTTCAAAGTTGATTTACTTTTTACAACTTTTAAGTGCAAAGCGGTTCAATGCAGCAATGCATGAAGTAACACCCTTTCCAAGCTCCTTGGACCATGAAGTAACCCCATACAAAGTTCTTTGGTCTAAGATATTTTAATGTGAATCCCGCCTTAGGACTATGGTATCTGCGGTGATTGGACAGTGTAGTTTTGAAAGAGAGCCTCCTCAGTTTTGGCTAAAGATAACATAATAGCTGTCTTGTACTGATTGTCATGATTTAACTTATATTTCAAATATTCTTAACCCTTCAATATTGTTACAATGCTGGGCTTTTACATTTTGTGTGTTTTTAATGTGGTGTTTTTGTTGTTCTGTTGTTGGTTTTGCTAACCCACCCAAAGACAGTGGATGACAATTTGCTTTTAACCAACTTGGAAACATATCAGCTGGTCTGATGAACACCAAACTCCAGAGATGAAATTTAGGTCAACATGGAATTGTGGTTGTTATGGGAATTGGCCAAACCCCTAACAGCCACTTCAGACTCACTTTGGGAGTCAATGCCATTCATTGACTCCCCTGGCCGATTGTAGCTCAAGAGTTGGCAGTTCGTCTTGCAATCGGAAGGTTGCCGGTTCAAGCTAATCTTGGACAGTTTCGGTCGTTGTGTACTTGGGCAAGACACTTCACCTACTGCCTACTGGTGATGGCCAGAGGGGCCGATGGCGCGATGTGGCAGCCTCGCCTCTGCCAGGGCAGCTGTGGCTACAACACAGTAGCTTGCCTCCACCAGTGTGAGAATGAATGAATAGTGGAATTGTAAAGCGCTTTGAGGGTCTCGAAAAGCGCTATATAAATGCAATCAATCATTATTATTATTTCCAAAGTGAGTCAATTCCATAGACTCCCATGTTAAAATGTCCAACATAACAGCATAAACATGTTTACAGCCTTATACAAAAAGAGTTTTGATATTGTGAGAACATTCCCTGTTTACCTGTCATCAAGAACTTCTGAGCCAGTCTAATCTCGATTCTTCCACCAAAGCATCACCCAATTTTTTTGAGGCTCTGTGGAAATCAGAGACCACATTATATGCTGAATTTCTTTTTATAGCAGTTCTGAGTCTAATCAAATCTTGTTATTAACAAAACCAACAATACAAGTTTCAAAAAACACATTTCATGATTGCCCAAAGCCCAGAAATTGGGAAAAATATATTTATTTTATGTATTCTGGTTATAACAAATTGACAACACTCATCTACATTATAATGAAAAAGCAATTTTAATGATATTGTCAGTTTGTTAGAGCTCTAAAGGTCTCAGCAAAGCCTTCACTTCCTGTTCTGTCGTAGGAACGTCAGTTAGGTGCTGAAGAAAAGGGCGTCCATGGATGCAGGTGTGGTTGGCGCCACCCAGCTGCTGTTCCATCCGCAGGAGGGTTTCCTTCACATCTTCTCTAGATAAATTTGTAGGCAGCTGCCGGGTAAGTCGGACTGCTTCACCCTGTGAGGGAAAAAATTCGAATTAAATTAAACAGCAAAAATATCACCGTGATGCTGTGTTCATTTTGTACTCAGAGCAGCTCTCACTTGTAGATAGTTTGTGACTTTCAATGGCCTACACTCCCGCACAGTTCTGGCTTTCTTGTGAAGAACTGCAGTCAGGATCTCCCTGAGGTCCTCCACACCGAGGAAAGGCACGCAGTCTGCCATTGCTGTCACTTCCAGATGTCTCTCGGCTGATGTGACGCCTGGCCAAAATAAGCAGAAAACAAGGATTAATATACTCCAGACGCTAGTACTATCTCCAGGAAAGAATAATAAATAAATATTGTGGTTTACAGCCGAACTGTTGACCAAGTCAAACAAGCAGAGGGCCAAATGGAGTGTTAAATGACTAATAGAAGCCCCAGCAGACTGGAAGGAAGCTGTCTTGTAGGGTGGAAGAATGATGGCTTCTCATTTCACGAGGAAATACTGCGAATCATGCACAATTTATTATTTTTAATACACAACTTTGGATGGTAAAAAAAAAGAACAAACCCAGAGAGCCAGGGACAATTTGAAATATCTGTGCAGAGAAATACTGCAGGGTTCAAATCATTCTCTATTCTATTAAATATTTATATGAAAATAATAGCTTAAAACAATAAAATTACCTACGGCAGTAACACATTTACTTTATATTCAGATTTAATTTAAAATATCAGAAAAATTATACACAAGTTTTGGAGGATATTTTCAAGAATATAACAAAAACAAAAGAAACTCAGCAGATTTCGTGCACTGAAAACATCTTACATGCACCGCTGCCTTCAGTCCAAGCACACCCACAGAGGCTGGCAGTGCCAAATGAAAATTCCTGGAATTTTTTAAAGGGCAACCATTCTCATCACCTGCACACTGGGGTACAAACCTACTGTGAGACCACGCTGTCGGGCAGAGAGCCAATGTCAACTGAGGTGAACCATTCCAGCAACAAAAACAACCAATACTCACAGGACATTGTATACCCTCTGCAGGCAAATATTGAAGAGGTAACATCAAAGCATGGATGAACGAGGTTCAACTGAGGAAGTCATTCTACTTTACTCTGACATCATGTTTAAACATTTGCTGGGATAAATCCTCGAAGTCTTATTTAATAGTCTCATTTCTTTCGCTCATTTACAGGTCCACATTTTTATTCTCAGTCTCTATTAGAGTAGCTCTGAATGATTTACAGTTCAAAACAATATTTTGAACTGTAAAGTTGGGCTTGGTGCTGATGCTAAATTCATCTACTGCCTTAAACAAGACCCCATAGATTTGAACTACAGCCTGGATATAAAATAAAATATAAACATTCTGTGTCTAAAAAGTAAAGTCAACACTGACATGCCTTAAACCTGCAGTCTTTCCAATAGCCAGCAGGGAGCAACTCTTGACGAGCAACATTTTAGGAGCTGGTCTTACTTAAGGAATTTAAGGTGAGTTTAGGTGACGTGGAGGCAGAAGCTAAAGTAATATTCAGCCAATTGTTTTTCTTGAATATTAATAACCCTGTTTTTTGCCCCAATATAAAGACTTACACTGATGTTTTCAGTGTCAATAAGATTACTCATAGATTTTGGTAGTTTTTGTATTTTGCAGTTTATGGCCTTTACATTTAGTATGCTTGTAGTACACATTTGGTATACTATTATGTATTTTTGTGTGCCTTACTAGTCTACGCAACCACCATTGACTGTACTGTTGTTTGTCTTGGCCAGGAAACTCTCCCCAATGACAATGACAAAGGGATGCTTTTATAAAAGAAAGCCTCAAATCAGAAGTAACTGACCCTCTGGTATAACTCTCAAATGTGCACCTTAAACCAGATAACTTTTAAGCTGGAGTGGAAATGGCGTCTTACTAATTTAGAAGATCATCATTTAGTTTGGAAAAATAGTTTGTTGCACTACAATAAAATCCTCCATAAAGCTAGAACATCTTACTATTCATCAGATTGAAGAAAATAAGAACCCTAGGTTTTTTCACCACTGTAGCCAGGCTGACAAAGAGTCAGAGCTCTTCATGAATTTATTCACAAATAACATTTTAGCCATTAGAGATTAAATTATTTGTAACCATCTCATAGATGTATGGTAAACCATTTCTCTCTGATTCATTTTTCTGAGTTAACTTCAGTGATTACTTTCTCCTAATCATCAACGTGTCTCCTAGACCCCATTTCTACAAGACTGCCCAAAGAAGTCCTACCATTAATTACTGTTTTAGTCTTAAATATGATCAGTCCATCTATTACTGGATTACTTACTACAGACCTTTAGTAATTCACTAATTAAAGCTATCATTTGACCCAGCTGTCTCAGCAACTCAAGCTAAACAGAGAGTCTTCTTCACACACTAAGGTTAATTATGGAGTTCCACAGGGTTCTAGGACCAATTCTGTTTACATTACACAGAATCTATCTGTGTAATGTAAACAGTATAATTAGAAGGCACAGCATACAATTTCATTACTATGCAGATGATACCCAACTTTATCCATCTATGACGCTAGATAACACACACCAATTAGTTAAGCTGCAGGAATGTTTTAAAGATATAAAGACCTGGATGACCTCAAATTTTCTGCTTCTACAATGAGATAAAATTGAGGTTATTGTTCTCGACCCAGAAAAGCTTAGAAACAAGATTTTAAGCCGATACTTGATTAAAACCAATGGATAGTATTTCCTTGGCTTCCAGTAACACCGTGAAGAACCCTGGAGTCACTTTTGATCAGGATATGTCCTTCAAAGTTCATAATAAACAAACATGTAGGACTGCTTTCTGTCGCAGAGTAAGGGTGAAAAACTAGTCAATGCATTGATTACTTTTAGGCTGGACTACTATAACTCATTATTATCAGGATGTCCTGAAAGCTTCCTAAAAAGCCTTTAGTTGATCCAAAATGCTTTAGCAAGAGTACTGACAGGGACTAGAAAGAGAAAGAATTATTCTCCTATACTGGCTTCTCTTCACTGGCTCGAATTTAAAATCCAGAATGAATTGAACTGAAGTAAACACAATTATGTTTTTGATGAAGTATTTTCAGTATTTATATCAGACACATTAAGAGAGGCACTCAAACATACCTGAATAGAAACTAAAATGTGACCCAGGAGTTTTTTTTTTTTTTTTGTCTCTCTTCCCCCCCCTTCTCACCGTCTCTTCTCCCCTTGGGTTTTCTTTCTTTCTCTCCCCCTCTCTCTCTCATTCATTCCCCCTGTCCTATTTATTAAAAAAAAAAAAAAAAAAAAAAAAAAAAAAAATGACAAAGGATGAACTGAAGCTCTGCCATCACGTAATGTCGCATACTGCTGTTTCTGATGTCATTTAAAAAAAAAAAAAAAAAAAAAAAAAAAAAAAAAAAAAAAAAAAAGAAACTAAAATGTGAGGTTTCTACAACAGAAAAGGTGGTGGTAGAAATAAAACTTCCACAGGGAAGGAAAAAACTTTTAAAAACATTATTGTTAGGTCTCAGTGACCACTGAAAATTAGTTTAGATACTATTTGAATATCAGGACCACTTCCAAGTGCTGAGACTTGATTCTAGAAGGATTTTACTTATACCAAGATTACTGCATTATTTGGCTGTTAACATTTACCACAATATCTCACAAATTCTTCACCCTTTTCATTGTTGAAATGCATAAAGTTAAGTAATCAATCAGTAATTTTGGCAAGTTTAAAATGAACATTTGGAGGTTACTACTGAAAACTCTTAAAAAACAAAAACACTAGAATTGAGAATTTATTGTTTAACATGATAAACAACCTTGTGAAAGACTGGGTGTTTTTCATTTTACCCGCAGCTAATCCGACACAGAGAAACTCTGTCAGACATAATTGCCTGTAATCCCGTTACGGGGACTGTAGGTTTGACATTTCTAACTGCTGAACTATGACATTAACAAAAGCATGAGTCACAAAACAAGAAACTTCTTGCACACAACTTGTTTACTTAGTGGACTTTTTGTTTGCAATATTTACATTTTCCTCATGTAGCCTGGAGATTAATATTATTGAATTTTATCATCATCCTCATGATTTGTTCTTGTAATTTGAATTCTGTGGAGCTTCTGCTTTTATTTTTAGCACCCTCTATGGGTTATGTAGGTAGATTGCCAGGAGTGGTATTTATTTCAGGCTGATTGGATTTGTCAGACCCTGATGAAAGCTTAAAGTTGATATGTGTTGGTTTATTTTTTTCTTCCAAGCTGTTCAAAGAATAAAATTAATCTCTCTTTTTAACAGAAGCCAGAGTACCTGAGTGGTTTTCTGTGGTAATATCCTCATAAAATAATGTCAAGCAACTTTTCCTGGATTTATTCTTTGTACCTGGAGTGAGTTTGACTTTAAAACCATTTGCCACAAGCCTAGGATCAGAAAAGAAGGCGGCTCCATTCAGCTCCGGGCTTTGTTTCTCCATGCTGCACAAAGCCTCTGTGTATTCAGCCCCTCCAAGGCTTCTAAAAAAGAGAAAAAGAGGATTTTAACATACATACAAAAAACAAAGGTAAAAATGCTTCTTTCGTACTTAGCTCTCATATATGTGCATACATTTATACAAAGAAAGTGGCTGTGCACTTTGCTAGTGAAACGTGAGTGATACGTTACCCATCTGTTAACTGTATAGGGTTCTGCAGACTCGCTGCTGGAAGTATATTATTCTCTAGAAGTCTCTTAAACAGCAAAGCTTCCTCCACTCGAAATGGGTTTAACAACATGAGCCTCTGACCACATAAAATGACCCAGGCGCTCTGAGAGGCCAGCCGGTTTACAAGACGGAGGCCCTGCGGCGCTGCGCTGCTCTGGGATGAGAGGCGCTGAAGCTGCAGCCGCAGGGCAGCCACGCTGCAGGGGAGGGGCTGTGAGGGCTTAGGAGCAGGGTTCTTCATCTTCTTCTGAGGCTGAGCGGCGAAGAGCTCATCCAGCAGCTGCTGGTTGGACAGCGGGGCCTTACGTTTCTGACCCTGCATATGGCTCCTCACACCAGGCTCTCTGGGGCCCTCAGCTGAGGCCAACTTAGTCCTTTGTTCATGATGTTCCAGGTGTTTTTTTGCCTTCTCTTCATACCTGCAGAGTTAAACCAAGCCTTGTAATGGTAGTTATGGCTGTTTCTGCTATTAAATCAAAACCTCTTTTCTAAAAAGTGTGCATAAATGAAACAAAGAGAATGAAATGAGATCAGCATAAACGTGTATTTTTAGTTGAACATAGTGGAAAAACATGTCAAACATTGAAAAGTTGGGATGGGGCAAACAGAAGACTGTAAAAGAGGTGGTGGAGTATCTCACAACTAATGAGGTACAGGACTAGCCTGACTGGGTTGTTTTTTGTTGTTCTGTTTGTTTTTTAAAAGCATCCCTGAGCAGACAGGTCTTTCAGAAGTATTTAAGGGAGTATCTACAGATTGTTCATGAGTTCAACTAATTAGAAATAACTTTTCTTGATGAAAACAACAACAACAACAACAACAAAAACCCTTTTTTGGTCATATACAGTTAATAATATCATAAAAGATGGAAATGCAGAGCAGGGATGTCAGACTCATTCTGCTCATGACCAAACCAAGCCAGTTTAATCTCAAGCTGGCCAGACCAGTAAAATCATTATCTGGAACAGCTGTACATGTAATGAAGTCTGGATTCTGAACCATTCATTTACAAAACAGAGAAGAATAAGTGCAATTTGAACAATATTCTGTCTCAGTTTTTGATATTAAACAATTTACTGTGGTTACAAAGAAACACTACTTTGCTGTTATAAAGCAGGTTGTAGATAATGTCTTTATCTGAAAAAAGGCTGCAAAACTAACATAACAGACTGTAAAAAGCTCAAAAACTGTGCTCTGTCAATCTGAATATTTTGTACTTTGTGTGCCAGATTCAACACTTCAGCAGCTGGAGCTTTCAGCCGGATATAGTGAAATCTCTGCAAGTAGCAAAACTAAAAAACCAGTACCGAATGTTCACAGTATTCAGCCTTTGGAAAGTACATCATTAAAATCAGACGTGTGGTGGAAATCACTGCACATGCTCAGTAAAAAACAGGGTCAGTGAACACAGTTCACCACTTCTTCCATAAAAGTCAGTTAAAATTTATCCATATAAAGATAAAAATAAGATAAAAATGACCTATGATCTCTCTCGGGAGGAGATTTTCTCTCAAGAAGAAAATTAATTCTTGAACTATTTGCCTACACAATCATTTAAAGAGTGGTGAACTGGTCAAACAGTCAGCTTCTTTAGGATCCCAGCCTCTCTCTCAGTCTTTGAGAAATACCACATACTGTAAGCGATGAAAGCCCAAAATAAATGCTAAGAAAAGGTTTTCGCCCACACATTCTTACAGAGCAGCTCCGATCTTCTGAAAAACTTAGCTTCTCCAGGATGCTCTTTTTATTACCAATGACATTAGGAATTCACCTAACCAGCTCTGAGATATTTCATTTAAAAAAAATTGTATTTCCTTTTTTAGCATAACACAAATCATTGTAATCCGCTTTTCTTTACAATGTACACAGCATCTCAAGGATTTTTTTTAATGGGGTTATAAATTACATCATGAGTACCACTTTGTTCCCAAAGATCATGTTGAGAAGTTGACACCAGGGTACATTGGGTGCTTTCCTTAACAAAATAGTAATTTTATCAACTCCTGTTTCCATATACTGCATCTGAGCATTTGGTCTGATGCTTTACCGCCTCATTATTTAAATAGCATGTTTCACAAATTCATGTTAGCGTGCCACTTAAGTGAAAGGTGCAGAGTTATCTTATTTCACGGTTAAGACAGCAGTACAGTGAAACACAAGTCTGAACAGATGTCATTTTCCATATGCTCTTCCATACCTTATTAAAAGATCCTATAATCTGCTGATGCACACTTTCCAACCTTGCAATTACTTTAAATTGGTATGCAGCAATCTTACATAATTGGGTTCAAATGTTTGCAACACAGTGTAATGTAGTAGCTCAGCAGTTAGAAATCAAATTCTGACATGTACGAGTGCATCTGGGACAGTTTCTAAGTCACTAATGACAAATTGACAAATGACTGAAAAGTACTGCACACGTTTAATGCAAACCTTGAGCCAGGAGGATGACAAACTATTCTACCAATATTACCGTCACTGGAACAATAGGTCAATAATAGCTTAAGGGTTTAAATCCCGGCCAGGGAATGCATCCAGTAAGGGTTCCCCAGGCTAGGACCTGCCATGCTACTCAAGGTTACTTTGGAACATGATAAGAGACTTGTAACTGAAGCCACGCTAGCTCAGGCATCACCCGGATTAATAAGGTCTGGGTCAGGAACCAGGATATACTGATGAAAAGTGTGCTTTTGGAACAAGGCTATGGCATAAGCTGGCATGGGATGACAATAGGGAACTGTTGGAAAGATACTTTGAATGCAACTCCAGTTAAGGAGGAAAATGAATGGGAGAGTGACCCCCAAACTGGGAGAGTGGCTCCAACAGATTCCAGGAATGAGATGTCCAAAAAAAGCATAGTCCCAGGAACAGTAAAGATACTGCCCTAGACACTCAAGTCCCCAAGCCCCTGGTAGAGGAACTGAGATTGAAGGACAAACAAAGAGCACCCGGAGGGCAAGTGGGGAATTTTTTTAAATGTATATGCACATTTTATTTCCAAAAGTATTTGCTTGTGTACCTTCACACGCATATACACCTGAATGGCATCTCATTCTTAATCCACAAAGTTTATAATAATGTGGGCCTTTCATTGCTAAGATAACAACTTCAACCCTTCGGGGAAGGTTTTTCATAAGGTTTAGGAGTGTTTACTGGAATTTTTGGAAATTCTTCCAGAAACACATTTGTGTGGTAAGACACTGATGTTGGTTGAGAAGGCCTGGCTCAGTCTCCGCTCTTATTCACCCCAAAGGTGTTCTATTGGGTTGAAGTCAAGACTCTGTGCAGGCCAGTCAAGTTCTTCCTCACCAAAGTCAGTCACCCATGTCTTTATGGACCTTGCTTTGTGCACTGGTGTGCAGTCATGTTGGAGCAGGAAGGGACAATCTCCAAACTATTCCCACAAAGTTGGGAGCACGAAATCGTCCAAAATGTCTTGGTATTATGAAGCATTAAGAGTTCTTTTCACTGGAACTATGGGGCTGAGCCCAACTCCTGAAAAACAACCTCACACCATAATCACCCCCTCTACCAAACTTTACACTTGACACAATGCCAGTCAGACAAGTACTGTCTCCTGGCAACCAGCAAACCAAGACTCATCCATCAGACTGCCAGACAGAGAAGCGTTCATCACTACAGAGAACGTGTCTCCAATGCTTTAGAGTCCAGTGGTACCGTGCTTTACAGCATTGCATCTGACACTTGTGTTTGGTGATGTAAGGCTTGGCTGCAGCTCCTTAGCCATGAAAACCTTTTCCATAAAGCCCTCTATGCACATGTCAAGGCAGACGAGCTAATCTGAAGGCCATATGAAGCTTGGAGGTCTGTAGCGTTTGACTTGGTAGAAAGTTGGTAACCTCAGTGCTTTATGCCCCTCAGCATCTGCTCTATGGTTTTATGTTTTCTACCACTTTGTGGCTGAGTTGCTGCTGTTCCCAATCACTTCCACTTTCTTATAATACCACTAACAGATTACTGTGTATTATTTAGTAGCGAGGCAATTTCACGACTGGACTTGTAGCACAGGTTACATCCTATCGTGGTACCAAGCTAAAATTCACTGAGCTCCTAAGAGCGACCCATTCTTTCACAAATGTTTTCAGAAGCAGTCTGCTTGATTTTATACACCTGTGGCCATGGAAGTGACTGGAACACATGAATTCAATGATTTGGATGAGTGAATACTTTTGGAAATGTAGTGTGCAAGTATTTTAACCCTTTTTGGATGAATATTTAATGAGACTATCTTCTTATATCTTGTATCTTGCTGACAGGTATTTATATTTTATAACTTATTAAATAATGCGCATAACTGGCCAAGGACTGCAAAGAGAGGTAAGAGCTAAGGCAATTTTTTCATCTTTTTGTGCATTATCCTTTCAAATTCAAGAATAAAACTAAACATTTGCTTTTTTTTCTGTTTATTTATTTTAACATATCCGTCCTCATCTAACCTTCATTAATGCCAATCCTTTGACTCTGAGGGGAGCCGGGGTCAAACACAAATGCTCATTACCTCCATGTGTGCTGCGCCAAGTCTGCCCTTGACTAGCCAACTATGTGTCAGTCCTCATGCCACTTATGCGGTGTAAGTGTAGGTGAGATTTTTAAGTGGACAAAGGGACATGTGCGAGTCTAGAAATGGTCTCTAATTAAAATGGAGTGAATAGGAGTTTATATCAGTGAGTATAAATTAAATCAGTAGTTAATGCCTGTGTTTAGTCGATATGCATGGAAAGAGAAAACAAACTTGAAGCTTTAATTTGCCAAATTTAAATAGAAATGAGATGTGACCCTCTGGACAGACCAAGAGGGGACATATCATCATTAGGAATACCTGTTGCACTACGGAAATCTATGTTACCTCACCCACTATTAGGCAAAGTTGTGTGGAAATTAGAAATACAGCTCGTATCAATAAAATTTCCACAGCAGGCCTCTCACATGCAAATGGCAGGTCAGACTTTCCTCTCTTCCATCTCTGCCTTGCAAATAACAAGAGATGGAAACTCAGAAAGGTGAAGGTCTGGAAACTCACTTCTTACGGTCTTCCTCCCTCAGATTTTTCCACCTCTCATGGATAGCGACGCTGATGTCCTGCAGGCTGGCTGTGGGTTTCTCTCTCAGGACCTCAGCTCTGGCTTCCTTCTCAAAAATAGTGACAGGAGACAGCGGTGCCCTCATGGTGCGGTTGCTGATCATGTCATAGGCTGTCAGGGCAGCTCGCTTCTCCGTGATGGCATTTAATGTCTTTTTGCTTGAGCTGCTCTCACTCATGGCCTCATCTGGGACAGAGTGATTCTGCTTTGTAGGTCGATGAATTATGACAGGCTGCAGGGGTTCTCCTGATACCGGGTCAGTAAGAGCGGTCCCCCGGCTCCAGTCCTCAGCTGAAATTTGGACTTTGCTTATAGTTGCAGCTGTCATTTTATTGTCCACAAGTCTCTCCGGGGATTTGCTTGCTGGCTTTGTCACCGTCTGAGACATTTCATCATCATAAAGAGAAAAGTTAGACTCAAGATCAGCTGGAATCTGGTTTACAATCCAGTCATCTGCTATAGAAGAAGAGGAGCTGCAGTTTGAGGCCTGGCGGTCCAGCGAGGTGTCAGCACTCGATTGTTTGGGTCCGTCTCTGGGGACGCTATCATTGCTGTGACTATTCTCTGCATTTCGTTCACTGTCAGCCTGCAAAGGACTAGATGGCGAAGGAAATGGCTCAGAGCTGAGGTGTTTGTCAGCTGGGAGATCAGCGTTAGGCCGAAATCCATAGAGAGAAACCAGCAATGCCTCTATTGCAGTCAATACAGTCTCCTAAAAAACAGATGACAAAAGGTCAATTTCCTTTCTCAGGAATCTCTACAGCCAAACAAATAAACTACAACTCACTTTGATTAAGTTTGAGCTTTGTGGTTACCTTGTTATGAAGAAGAACCTGAGTCTTGTCTGGTGTCAGATTAACGTCCACCGATGAAGGTGGAACAGAAATTTTAAGCATAAGGGTGGGATATCGATTTCTGGCTTGGTCGTCTGCATACTGAGCAGTATAGTGCTGACGCAACAGCTGATGGCCAATCACAAAAAAATAAAATTTGCAGAGAAACAAATAAACAAAAAGTTTTTAATCCATAAAAATGTATTTATTGATTGTTTTATTCAAAATGAGTTTACCTTCATTATTTCTTTGTGCTGGACTGGCCGGTTGTTGACAAATATAAATGTTTTGTCAGGGTTAGATGTGCTCGTAGAGGAGTAATCAGCTCCAGGCTTTGGGAAAAAGCCCTCCAAAAGAATCTGAGAAAAAGAAAAATTAGTTATCCAACACAAAGAAGGCTAATAAGAAAAGGCATGCCATGCATTAAAAACTAGAAATAAGTCAAACAGGAATAAAAATCCAAAAAGAAACAAAAGCACTATAACATCATTCATCTATTTTCCACCGCTTGTATAGGATGTACAGCAGTCTAAATAAAGATCTTGCTCTTCCCATTACCTCCCCAAGCTCTTTCAAGGTGATATGGAGATGTTCCCATGCCAGATGAGGGCGATCGTGGCTCAAGAGTTGGGTGTTCGTCTTGTAATCGGAAGGTTGCCGGTTCAAGCCCCGGCTCAGACAGTCTCGGTCGTTGTGTCCTTGGGCAAGACACTTCACCTACTGCCTACTGGTGATGGCCAGAGGGGCCGATGGCGCGATATGGCAGCCTCGCCTCTGTCAGTCTGCCCCCAGGCTACAACTGTAGCTGCCTTCACCAGTGAATGAATAGTGGTATTGAAGGGTCCCAAAAAGCGCTATATAAATGCAATCCATTAATATTATTATTAGATGAGATACATAATCTCTCCAGTGTATCACTGGTCTGCCCCAAGATCTTATACCAGTTTGGACATGTTACAAAACACCTCACTTAAAGGGGGTTTACAATGCTAACTGGTCAGATGCCATCTGGCTCTTTTCAGTGCGGAGGAGCAGTGACTCTACTCTGAGTTCCCTTCAGAAGAAGCTCACTTTTGCCATCTTATTCTTTCAGCCATCTATTGCTTGTGGCCAGGTGAAGGTAAGACCAACCAGGTTTAAGACATTGGCTTCACTTTTCATAAAGTCTCTCCTCACACTGTGGCAGAGGAGCACTAAAGCCACATTTCCATTTCGTCTCTCTCTAATTCTGCACAATTCTGTTGTCCATATATTAAGGTTATGATATTTTACGGGTTAAAATGATCAGACTCATAAAAGAGGACCAAAGTTCCCTCTTCTACATGCAGGCCTGTTTTTGGTGTTCAGCATTTTCCCATTAAAACTCAGCATCATACATGATGACCTTTCACCCAAAATCATGCCAGAGGAGGTCCTAATGAGCTAAAATCGACGACTCAGCATAAACCTCAACAACTGTACTTAAAACTCCATTATGAATGCAAGCTAGTAAGAAATTATGGAAAACTATTAATGTTCAGCAGATCGCGAGGAGTCAACAGCTATGCTTGTTTCCACATGGTCTCAGGCTCATTATTAGCAGCAGCGCACGCCAATGAAGTTAATAAATGAACTGCTGTTTCAGGTCAGGGCACACATGCGTTTCTCCATTTCTGCTCATTAGGGTCACTTTATGAGTGTACGAATGGCACCTCTGGCCCTAAAGGGCCTCGGCTATGTGTAGTCAAGCTGGCAAAAAGCGAGTGTCACATTTTGTTCTGCAGAGGAACAGCTCTTACAGCTCTCCCCTAGCGAGGCTGGAGAAATTGTCAACCCGGTCCCCTTGATCACTGAAGCTTTGTTCTTAGGGACAAGGTGGAGAAAAGTTCCCTTTCATTGCTACGGGGAGTAAGAGGAAAAGGTGAAAGGTTGTTCTCATAACCGGGAACCAAGCAGGAAAATAACAACAACAAAGGGGAAAATGAGAGAGAAACAGGGTGAAAAGGGCTGCTCCATATCTGTCAGAATAGATTAGTTTGGAGCCTGACAGCAGGTAGGAGCCACATGACACCTACCGTGACCAAGCAGAAAGTTACAGCTCGACGGTAATTCAATTACAATCTGCAGAGCAAAGCTTAGCTAACAAAAATCACTCAGCCCTCATCAGGAAAGAACTCAAGAGAAAAGGGCAAAGAAATTGTTGGCCAGCCACCAACTGACCACATTTGCTGGCTTGAGCCCAGGCGTTCATGATGAGGTTATTAGCTCACAATCGAGTATAACGTGCATGCTCCCATTTGCTCTGCAGAAATTATCCATCATATCCAGGCATTAAATGTAGTATTGGCAGCTAAGCCTAAGGTCCTAAGGTCGTAATCATTAATCATCACCAGTGCAGATCTGGTTATTTTTAACTTGTTTTCAAATATTTTCTTAGGTTTTTGAGCGCTAGTGTTGCATAACATTAGCAACACTGACTCTAAGAAGTCCTGTTATGCATGCTGCAATGTTACACAATATTTTAACTGATCTGGATCTCAGGATGTGTTTGTTGACATCAAGCTTTCAAGGTGAGCGAGGGGAAATTGTGCTTTTCGAACACAAACGTCTGCGTAATGAAGGGCAACGGGGCCACAGGAGAAACAGCATGAGGTTCTAGCAATGAGTAGATGTGTGCGCTTGAGGCGGGACAGGGGCAGTGTGCAGATCTGAACTCATGACAATCGTCCGTCAGGGTTCTGTGCACTTCATGCCGTCTCTTTTGTTGCAATATTAAAATGTGAATTTGGGACACAAAAGGGTTAACAACCGTTTGTGTTCATCTTGCAGAATCGCTCAGCTTTTCTCCAGTTTCTACAGCTTCCCCTTAACTAACCTCCGGTTGCTCCTGGTGATGGTGGCAAGGGATCAAGTTGGCAATAGCACCGGGCCCCAGCGTGGCGAGGAGGGCGCTTCTGTTATCGGCCACTTTGGCCTTCTGCCAAAGGACCACCTGGAACGAAATGACACCCGTCCACCTCAATGAGTCCTCGTCAAGGTTATTACAGTTTTTATTTATTAGCTTTGACAATTTAATTTTCGATGTGACACATTTTTAAAGTGTTTTGATATTTTTTAAGTGCTATAGTCTGTGTTTTGGTCTTTCCTATAAAACTGAATTTTTGTCAGGGCTGAGGCTCAAAAAGGTCAGAAAAAACGTAGGAAAAGAAGAAACAAAGGAACCTTTGGTAAAATACACATATATGCACATAACAATATAGCCAAACAATAAAGAGTAATGAAACAGGAATTCGTAGTTAATTTAGTCTTGCAGGGCCAAGTTGCAGGTTGTCCAATGGTAGTTGGAAAAGACAGAAAAAGAAGGAAAAGCAAAATAGGTCCACTGTACCAAAAAGCAAGTTTCATCGACAATCACACTGTATAAACCCCCTAATGCTGTGAAAACGTTTAACATAATGTAGTAATTAAAGCTTGGACAAAAATTAAAATAAATAAATAAATTTAAAAAGATTTCCCCACATAAATTTCTAAATGTGTAAATTTTTCAAATAAGTAATCAAGAAAAAAACTCAATGCTGTATTTTTAGCAGCACCACAGTTCAGAAAATATTTTAGGTGCAAAATATGTTAACATCAGTATGTGTCTACCAGTGAATTTATCTCCTGGGTGTTGATTTCTAAAAGCACACACTGTGTTGCAGGACGTGTCTCAGATATTAAATTAAAGTTGGCACCTATAAACGGATAACTCCTGTAAACAGTTCCTGAAGAAACTATGAAACATGACACAAGCCAAATGGCAGAGCTGGAGATAAAGGATAGGGGGCAACTAAGTGCTGATTGCACAAAATGGGTTCAGTACCCTCCCCTGACGAACTCCAAATTGATTTCTATGAAAGCTATATGGTGGTCGTGTGCTCCCTTCCCTGACCTGCACCGCCTACACACTTCTGTGTACAAACTGGCTGCAGCCTGAAACTGAAGCAGAGGTCAAGTCCGCAGCTGCGATCAGCAACTTAACTCAGGCATTATAATCACCCAAATCGCAGCCACAGTCAGCTGTATTTGTGTTGGGGTGCCTGATGGGTAAGAGACGAAAATGTCTATGTAATGAAACAAGTAAAAATAGCTTAAATTTGGAGTTGTGGTGAACAGGAGATCACACAACAAACTCTTCTGCATTGCGGATACTCCTGACCACTCTATTCACAGAAAGCAGCACTTTCTCCAGGACTCTGCTCCACTACTACAGGAACATGCAATATTTCTTTTTAATTTACTTTTTATTTATTTCCTTGTCTTGAGTGTAACCACTGGTTTGCACTTTATTGTGAACCCTCTGTATTTCCATCCATGAAAACATCTCTTGATTGTAGACTTTGACTTTGTGTCAAATGATACATCCACCTCCTCATCTAACCTTCTTGACTTCGTACGATGTTATGAAATTGTATTTCTTAACCATAGAAATTATTCTGTGCTCAACCACACTTGTCTTCTGTAATCTTTCAGCCTTTTCGGTGTTGCTGGGCTGGCTGGTGTATTAGTTCTTTTTAAGCCACTTCTATAGCTTTTGTTCTCTCTAATAGATGGATTTTGGTTTTTCAGCCTATCGATGACTTCATTCACTAGCATCTCATTGGATCTCATATTGGCAGTTTCAGTAAAAAGCTACCAAATGCAAGCACTTAGAATACTTTCAGATATTTGGTCTTTTTGGACTGTCATGAAATAATGAGGGAATAGGCCTCACCTGTTCCAATACTTTTCTTAAATCCCCATTTTCCCTTCATACAATGTAATGTGTACAGAGGCAAAGCTCCAAAAAAGAAAAACATCCTGGTCCAAAAACTGCATATAGTGCTTTTTGGATCATATTTTTCCGACATATTGTCATCATACATTAAAAATACTAACTCTTACATGATTCTACATATGAGAACCAAGAGTTTTGTTCCATGTTGTCATACTTTTACCTATTTAAGCCATCCATCCATCCATCCATTCGCTTCCGCTTATCCTTTTTCAGGGTCGCGGGGGGCGCTGGAGCCCATCCCAGCTGTCATAGGGCGAGAGGCAGGGTACACCCTGGACAGGTCGCCAGTCCGTCGCAGGGCCAACACACAGGGACAGACAACCATTCACACTCACATTCATTCGCACATTCACACCTAGTGGCAATTTGGATTATCCAATTAACCTATCCCCACAAGCTGCATGTCTTTGGACGGTGGGAGGAAGCCGGAGTACCCGGAGAGAACCCACGCAAACACGGGGAGAACATGCAAACTCCACACAGAAAGACCCCGGCCTGATGTTGGAATTGAACTCAGGACCTTCTTGCTGTGCGGCAACAGTGCTAACCACCGTGCCACCGTGCTGCCTATTTAAGCCATTTTTTAATATTTTTTAAATCATATTTTATTGTCCCCTTTAGTTCTCAATTAAGATGTTTTATTTTGCTAGACTTACTAAACTATGTATTCTGATTTTTTTTCTTGTGTTTTTATTTCTTTTTTGATGTTTTATTTACATTTTTACTTAAAAAAAATCTTCTTGTCTTTTGGGACATTTTATGTTTTGAAATAGTTGAAATAGTATTTTACTCTATTTCTCCATGTTATCTTACTTTATTTAAAAATGGTCACCTTTTTTTTTTTTTTTTACTGCAACACAGGCCTTTCCAAATTTGGGGAATAAATTACTAAATATCTAAAATGGTACACTTCTAAATTATATAAAAAAAGACCAAACACGTCTCTGGTCTAAAACCAAATATCCCACAAAATGACTTCTTTTTACTTTTCAGTTTTTCACGCTGGAAAACATGCAACCTGAATATAACTAATGAGAATTAATAACTGTTGTTAGGTCAGTGTTTATTTATGATCCATCTCTTCACAGTTAATTAAATGACATTAGACATTGTGAAAGATGATATATTACTTAAGTACACATGTTATTTATGTTCAGTTAAGCTTGTGTTAGTCAAACTCATCCAACAATCAAATTGCTACCATTTGCTAAAAGAGCCAAACAAACGGCAACACATGTTAGGGATTCACGCCTCTCAGAGCATCGATGTTTGCTCTTAAAGTAATTTGAACTATAGCATTCCCTGCAAGCCCAAACAATGATGTCTGCTACATCATGCTGTAATGTTCATGGATGCACTTGGTAACATTTTTCTTGCAGCAGCATCCAGAGGCACTGTGGCTTCAAGGCTGTAAATTGCCCCCAGACCAGGCATGAATTCAGTCCCTGGGTCTGGATTAATTTGTGAGTTTTCTTGAGAAAATCAAGATGACATTTCACATGTTTTTTTTAAATTAAATGTTATATGCATTTGTGAAGTGATGACGCAAAGTATTTTGCAATCAGGGCTGCTGCCTGATTAAAGTAAATATCAATCACAATTATTTTGGTAACTCTGGCAATTACAGTAATTTTTCTTAATGCAAAAAAACCCAAAAACAAAACAGCCGTAGATAAGAGTGAGACAATAACCCTGATAAGACACAGACAGTGCAGGGAAAGGCATACAAAAACGTCAGAGCCTTTGTACTAGGAATGAAATGAGAATCGATATTATGATTATTTAACACAATCATTCTCAGAAAACAACAGTGGATTTATTAAACTTTGAAAAATAAATAAAAGCATTAATATATTATTATTAGACTTCCATGAGCTTTAATTGTAATTCAACTAAATAAACTCAACACTACATGAATGCAGTAAATCTGCTGCAGGCTAGTGGGAATGTGGCAGGGAGTGAATCTGGAATTTTGTGATCAGGGGAAAAGTAAAGGAAACGGATGTGCTAAAAGCTAAAGCGAGAAAATGATTGGAAAACTGAATGTAGCACAATAATGTTTTGATCTATATTACCTTCTTTCAGTAAAAGGTGGAGGGTAAAAATATAGCTGAAATTAAAATTCAATTAACTGCACAGGTAAAACAGACCTTCCAAAAAATCCCTGAACTCAGATCCAGATTGACTCCAAAAGCCCCACTTCTGGTCGAAATTTTAAGCAAATTTCTTCATAAATGTTTAAGTAATCTTGCTACCAAACAAATCAATCAATCAAACAAATATTAGAGCTCTCTCACTTAATGACATTTACCACTAAAAGGGATCCTCAAATATGCAGATCATGCTCCCCTTAAATTGTTAGACATGTTGTCTAACAATTTAAGGGTTGTGTGTTTGTCATTCACAGAGGTTTTGTTTCAGCAATTAGTTGCATTAATTATACTATTTTGATCACCATCTGACAGACTGTTGCATCACAAGTATTTGTAAAATGTCTGCAGGTTTTATTGTACATCATCTAATCCTGTTTAAAGATTCTCAATCAAACATTTCAGAACAAAAGATTGAGTTCGAGTTTCTCAGATGTGACGTTTTTATTAGTTTCATTTATTCTATGTCACCATTTCTTTTGTATCTTTTGGTTTTGGACTATTTTACTTATTTATGTACCTTGAAGCCAACACGGATCAAAATCTCTTTTCTTTCTCTTTAAGAAAAAGTACAATAAATCGTACAAAATAAGTCATTCAAAAGAGATACGTTAAGATTTTCTGACATTACTAGAACCAAAAAGGATGAACATAAAAAATAATAAGGCAATTAATCAAAGCTTGAGCTGTTTCTGTTTAAACTCGGCTGTTTGAACCTTACTGGAAACAAATATATTCTTTTGCATGTTTTTATTTTAAGTTTATTTATTAATGAGTGAAATTTTTATCAACCTAAATGTAGAAAATGTTCACTAGTCTTGCAGTGTTTCGGTTCGTCTTTCTCGCCTTGATAAAATCTTTAGTGTTTCTGGAGCGCCTGTAGAAGCTAAATGAAGATTTTCCATCACACGTTAACAATTTCACAGCTCACCGACTCGCATTAGCACTGACAAGAAACCAGCAGGAGGCCAGAGACAATTTCTGTCTTCAAACAGGTCGGCCAAGCTCCTCGATATTTTCCTGTAATTGTCCGTTTACACATCTGAGGACACAACCACAAGGACAAAGGGCAAAAGATGCCCGAACATCTTACAGCTGTAAGGAAATCTGGATGGAAAAAAGAGTTTAATGGCTTTATTACTTGGCTCTCTCTTCCAGTATTTAATAAATTTTTTGTTTGATTTTTGTTAATCCCCCAAAATGGACCAATATACTACTCAATAAAAAAATACACTTGTGCATTAAAACTAAAACACATTACTTAATGCATTGCATTGTCTTTGCACCCCCCAGATACAGTAGGAGGAGTGATAGTAATGGCATTAATCAAAATAGTGAAGACAACTTAACTAACTGACAATCTAACAGTATCTAACAGTAATCCTAAAGAGGTTTTCAGAGTCTTGATACATGTCAGTGTTATCAAGATGGCTACAAAACAGTACATTTATTTTCAAATCCTTAATTTAATCAGTCTGTCTTACTGAGAAAGAGAACTCTTTATCAATAGAGACCTGTGTATAAAAAAGGTAAACAACAACACAGAGAACACACACATGCTGTGTTTTCATATCTTTGTGGGGACATCTAATTGACATAATGCTTTCCCTAGCCACTTACCCTAACCATCAAAAAATGAATGCCTAATCCTAACACTTAGCCTACACCTAACCGTAACCTAATTCTAACCCTGACACTAAAACCACATTTTGAGTCTCAAAAATGCCTTCAAACTTATGGGGACTTATGGGGATTTTGTCCCCATAAGGGCTGTTGGTCCCCACAAGCATAGTAGACTTCCAATTTTTGGTCACCACTAAGATATGTAAACATGGTCTCTCTGACACACACAACCACTCTCACACTCTATACATGGTCACAAATAAAGTGAAAGAGCTGCAGATACAGCAGCTAGTTGCATCTATAGTCCCATCACACATACATGCCATATTAATATATAAAAAACTGAAGGGGATTTTCAGCTAAAGGGAATGTCATCTGAAGGCTAAGGCGGACACCTAGTGGTTGCATCAAGCTAAAGCTTTAAATCAGGGTGTTTGTATACAAAGGTGTTGTGTTTTTTTTGTAACCACAGTGGAATATGACTGATACTCATCTCTATCTTTACTTGTATAAGCGTCTTAATCACTTCCTGGCCAAACTTGCGTGTGACATTAATCTCCAGTAAAGCAGTAAAGAGTAATATGGTGTGACTATTAGGGAAAAGTGCAATGTTACTATTTCTGTGGTCTTAGTTTTGAACTGCCTGCTATGGGAATGGATCCATGTTACTTCAGAATTCATAAGTTTGCTGTTTGAATCAAGCTTCAAATTGGATTCCTCCATCAGCAGATGGAGGAGTCAAATACCACCCTCTACCACCATCTGCACCACTTATTGGACAAGCTTACTACAATACAATACCTTAAGTTCTTTATTGCATTATATTTTGATTTTTATTCATTAAATACATCTTTCTTTTTTCTATTTAATTGTAATAATAATAAGGTGCAATAATAACAATGTGCAATAAGCATACACTTATTCTTCTATTTGTGTTGTGTTGTGTTTTCAATTTCATTGTACTATTGTATTATGTATGACTGTGAAATGACAATAAAGAGTTATCCTATCTTATCTTATCTTATTTAGACCTATTTTATTCTGTTATTTTTTATTTATTTTATTAAGCTTCTTTACTTAACAGTTTTAATTTGTCTTGGTATATAAATCTATGTTGCTGTTTTTCTTCTTTCATCAATCTTTCTTTTTCGTTGTATTTTTATTTGCATTTTTTGTGGCTTTTTTTTAAATTACTTTAATATCTGGTGTGTGCTCTGCCTTGCCTGTATGTACTAGCACTTTGTTTTTAAAGGTTGTATATAAGTAATGTTTATTTCTCTTCTTAAGTTGTGTGGACGAGTTACTGACCTTATTGTGAACGAGCATGAGTCTCAGCTCCGGTTTGATAATGGCGTAGGCCATCAGCAGATCCTGCACCTTCTTCAGCTCCTCTTTGCACTTCTTGGTAGAAGAGAAACACTGACGTCTCACTGGAAGGTTCTTAAAAAGTTTCATTACACTCACTGTCGTCCCTGCAAAAGAAACAGAACAGAGTAGGTGACCTAAAATTATATTTTCATGCAACAATTAGAGTTGATAATATGGCAGACAAAAAAATTGCAAAAATTAAAAGTATGTACATAAATAAAATACTAAATGTATTAACACACCAAAAATAGCCTAAAAATTATATCTAAAGTAAGCTTAAAAACTGATGTAAACTGACATTTGTTTTCACTTGTTCTTGTATTTTTTTTACCTTTATTAAACTCGTCCATTGATTTATATTCCTGTTTTATTATTCCATCATTAAAGGACACTTTATACAATTAAACAATAAATAGAGTAACTAAACAGAGTATTTGTGTAATAGTAAATCTACTATGTTTTGCACAGTTATGGATGCAGACTTGCATTTTCCAATTTAACACACAATAAACAAGTGTACTTGTGTGATAGCATCACTGATTTATTATTTCCTATTTTTATAGATTTCCCTATTTATTTTTCTTTTTGTTACACATAACGAAGAAGAAATCCTTAAAAGAAGATTAAAAAGAAAATAGAGAAATAAATACACTTGAATTACTTCTATTTTATTTTTCTAAAGCAAATATAATCAAGTTAATCAATAAATGCACTAATCAATTAATTTCAAAATAAACTGGAAGTTAAACAGAGAGGAGAATAAGGAGAAAGTTTTTTGTTTTTTTTTTAAATTTTGGTCCTCCATACAATCAATGTATTATTATTATTTATTTTTATCTTTCTTTATTATACTCCAATTTTTCCTGACCTTTGCTCTTCTCTATAGCGTTTACCTTACTGAACTATTTTTGGTTTGTCATATTTCATTTTAATTTTTCTTATTGAGCTAACCTATTTAAGAACTTTTGTGATGGGTGGTGTTTGATGTTTTTAAATTTTTATATTCATATTTCCATAAAAGTAAAACACTTCTATTTTTCCAATAATAATTCACGAACAGCACTGTTTATAATGTGTCTGCTGGCTGATTTTGTAAACATCAATATTAAGTTTCCTGTTCACCGGGATTAAAATAAATTCTGCCCTCATATCTGAAGCAACTTAATTTTCGTTTTTTAGATATTTTTTAAAAAGGAAGTTTTCCTTGTTGCTCTGCTGTCTGTGCCGTACCTTGACCTAAATGAGACGGCTTCTGGGAAACAATTTTCCCTGTCAAGTCCATTGTGTACTGGGTGCTGATTTCATCCTCCTCTGTCTTTGTGGTAACAGCCACCTGAAGGGAAATGACACAAAACTTCAGTTTAGCCACAGTGAGGTGTCAGCGGCTGTAATTTACACAGCACGAGTGTTTGAGTTTTAATAGAACACCTCAGCCACGGCGCAAATGGAACCCAGCGCCTCCCCTCTGAAGCCGTACGTTTCCAGATGCTCCAGGTCTTCATGTCTGCAGATCTTTGAGGTGAAATGTCTCACAGCCATCACAGGAGTATCTACAGTTTTGATTCCTTGCCCATTATCACGAACCTCTACGCGGTCCAGGCCAAAATTTTCCTAAAATGTCAATAAAAGTAGTGCAACATGAAGGGAAATCAAACTCAAAGCTGTTACGATCTGAAGAGTGACTGCAGCAGCAGTCAAAATGCTCTAATATTAATGATTTATTTTCACTCACATCATTATTCATAATCATTGCATCATTAATGTTAAATAAATATGATAATAAATTCAAGTAAAATACACTAACAGGGGTAATTAACTGGAGGAAATCAGACTGGTTACTGCATTTGCTTCTGCATGAATCAAGGTTTTTAAATAAATTAATTTTTTTCCCCTGTAACATTAGCTGTAATTAAGTACTTTACCAGTTTAACATCAATGCTTGAAGCTCCAGCATCCAGGGAATTCTCGATCAGCTCTTTGACAACATTCACCACAGACGTAATGACCTGGGAGCTGGACAGCAGACGCACAGTGTCCGGGGGCAGCTGCTTCATGACTACAGTTATCTGCTAAGGTGAAACATCTGGATTTAGTGGCACATCTAGTCACAAGAATAATAGGAGAATAGCTGGCCAAGGGATAGCCCTTATAAACATGCTCCTGATCTTTCTTTTGATCCCTTGCAATAGTGGGTGACACCACATATTTGATTCGGCAGAGTATTATCCTGGATGTCCCCAAAAAGAGGATTTGTGTCCTCTGACCAATTTTATTGAATGTAATATTTATATGATCTTGGTTATCCACATTTTCAGTGGTGTCAGACTGCTTTAAGCTCATCAGATACATGCAATCTGCGCTGAAGTGGGGTGGACAAGTTCATAAAATTGTACACAAACATATAAAGAAAAACGTGTCCAAGTATTTCCCTTTCTTTCAGTGTACAATACAAGAATATTCTTCAGTTTGTCGACACTCACTGTGTATTAGGGGCATGCATGATTCAAACTTTTTTAGTTTATTGAAGTCACTAATTAGATTTATTGTATTTATGTGATTTTTAAAAATCAGGAATCCTGTACAAAAATCTCAACCCAGAAACCTGCAGGTTACTCCCTAACTTCTTACACCTCCAGTCTTTATTTTAGCTGCCTGCTCAAACACAGCGGGCCATCCCATGTAAGTGTTTATGAGTTCAGTCTCTTAACTTCTCTACATGAAACCCAAAGAAACGCTGAACCAGCTTCAGTGGACCCTCCTGCAGTTAAAATCTATACATGGAAATAAGAGCAGATATTTCAAGGGGACATTTTATCTACATTAATTAACAACTCTGCCTTGATGACTGTAGACGGAATCCTTAACTTTTCAGGCGCTTCTGCCAGAAATACTCGTTTACTGCTGCTGATTAAAGAAATAGTATTTACGGTTTGTAAAATTGGCTGCTCCTTGATACATGAAAACGTCCTTTTATATCGATGAATTAGTGATCACAGCTAACAGTAATTTACCAGTAAAGGCAGTCAAAAAAGCAACGGCACTAAGATATATTCACTTCATTTAAGGCACAATTTATCCACATTTCTTTAAACACAAAATGAAACTGTACTTTAAGACTAGCTAACTGCTCTCCACACCTCCTTTAAGCTGCTCAGACTTGCTAGCTCAGATTTAAATTTCAATTTTAGTTCAAACTTACGTACAGATGTTACAAAGCCATAATTAGCTCAATAAAGCGGCTAAATAATACTAACATAAAACTGCTTCTCTGCTTCAATCGTTCATAACAACGGACACGGAGAACCACAGGCGGAAGTTACTGTTTTCCCGCCCTCCACCCTTCGCTGCATATTGATTGGCTATAAGTCAGGCGTAGGCGGAGTCTAAAGAGCAGTCTGCCCGGAGTTAGAGCTGGCAGTTTTGGGCATTGTTTTTCTTATTTCTCATTTTATTTACAAGAAATCTAAAAATCAGTCAATTTGTCTGTCGCACCATCTGCAAAACACAATTCATAGCAGGTCTCACTACCATCTTCTAAACGTTCCCTTTCAATCTTGATGTTATTCTCTGCACCTCTGCACCTGTGGCAGCTAACACAGAGAGACAGACAACCATTTGCACTCATACTTATGGGCAACTTATAATCACTTGTTAACCTTACCCCACTAAGTGGTTGTCTTTGGACTGTGTGAGGAAGTTGAGGTACCTATTTAGACATGGGGTTAACATACAAACTCCACAGAAAGACCTTCTTGGTGTTAGGCAACAGTGTTAACCATCATGCCACCCCATATTAAGTTAAATTAAATTAAATTAAATTAAATTAAATTAAATTAAATTAAATTAAATTAAATTAAATTAAATTAAATTAATGTTACCTGCTTGATGTGATGTGACATCCTGTGTGCAGGGATAAGAACAGGCATGCCATTTGGACATTTCTTTATTTTTCATTTTTTATGTATTTTTGATTGATTGATTGATTGATTGATTGATTGATTGATTGAATCTTTATTTTGAACATGTTGAAAAAGTACAACAAAATAGAATTAAAAGAGACAAATGAACAAAGCAAAACAAAAGGAAAACGAGCAACCACAACTCCAAATAACGTTCATGTTCAAAAAGGAGCAGGAAGAAGCATAAGCTTATTTAATCCCACCCCTTTTCCACTATCTAGTATCAATAGACTACAGAAATACCTCCTTGCAATTACATTATATGTTATGTGTAATTTTTTTAATATATATATATACATATATGTTTCTATCTATCCATACATAGGTATATACACATACGCACATATACACATTTTCAATAACCCCATTAACACCTCAAGGATACACAACCTACAAATATATATATTTATATACCCATACCAACATACCCGTGCACCCGCATACACATGAAAATATTAGACAAGAACACCCTATCAAATCTCTACCTTTTCCCTGTACCCTGTAAAAACCATATCCTTAAACCGCTTTTTAAACTTTTCATATTAAATTAACATTTAAATATTAAAAATAATTAAATTTTGTGTAACAGCACGCCACACTAGCCTTAAAATCACCCAGGAAGCACCAAGTTAACTTATGTTCACTGCACTTGTTATGAAAAATAAAAATTAAAAATAAAAATTAATATTTAAATATTAAATTAATATTTAAATAATTTATGAATTTAAATACATTTAAATAAATGTATTTAAACATTAAATAAATAACATGTATTCCCATAGTATTTATTCATTGGCGTATTGATTGGTGTGAGCCGTTAGGGGGCGGGGAAACGGCCTTACAAGTCAAACCGTGGAGTTAAAAATACCCCGGGTAAAAACTCCCTAAATCCGCGTCTACTTCCGGTGGTGTCCGTCTACGTCGTGCCGTCTGCACTGTCTGGGAGCTGAGCACAACAGGAGGAAAAAGCGTTTCTCTTGCAGCAGTTTGTTCGTGCAAATACCTTCACTGCTTGCTACTAGCTGTAAGTCTCGCACTCTGGGATTGTCGGAGGTTTCTTTTCCTTTTTGTATTTAATTGAATTCAACTTGGTTTAGGAAGAGTGGTTGTTCGGGGGTCCGGCTATATCCTGGGAAAAAACAATCAAGGGAGGCGTTCCTTGTTTATACAACTATTTGTGAGGGTTGGGTTGCTGCTAAATACCAGGTTTACACCAGTTTCATAACAAGTGCAGTGAACATAAGTTGACTTGGTGCCTCCTGGGTGATTTTAAGGCTAGTGTGGTGTGCTGTTACACAAAAGTTAAGCAGATAGTGACTTTTTTTTCCCTGGGTCTTTCTGTAATATCATTTGCATGTCTGCTGACAAGAGCAGCAGTTAATGACCACAGTGAACACTATTTGAGACTAATATTAAAATTTGAGTCATTAACCGCCGCACTCAGTGCTGTATATATGTCATTTGTCCGTTAAAATAACGATGCACTTACTGGACTATGCTAGCTGTTTTAATAACAACTTGAGCTCTGATCTGTCCTTTATCTATTTAGAAAGTGTGTCAGAGGCCAAAGTTTAACCAGTTACATAAGGCCCTCCACCCCCGTTATTGTTATACCAAGTACTACAGACATACTTTGATAGTGTAATTTGATTTTCAAAATAACAGCTGCACCATATAGAGATAAAATTCATACAGTTACAGTCAGCTTGTTTTTTCAGAGCTAAACCCGGTACATGCTGTTACTGTGATTTATCTAATTATCAGCCACTTTATTAGATACATTCGGTATTACCTTTTTAAAGATTGGACATTTTTTGTAATCAGAGATGCTCTTGTGGATAACTGTGATAATTATTTGAGTTAGTGTTGTTTTTAAGTTGCTGTTGTCAGCTCGAAGCAGATATTTCAACCATATCAACCAGATATTTTCTCTGGAGTCTTTTTTTTTTTTTTTCATTTTTGGAACGTCTTCTGTAAACACTAGAAATGGTTTTGTGGACATTTTTTAAATATGTCTAAATGCATTTCTGGCTAATTTACCGATATTCGTCTTAATGAGTGTTTTGACTGGTGTATCCATTAAAGGGGCTGAGTGTTGATCATAGTTGACCATCCTATTGAATTTGATTGTTTTTGTTTTTTCTTTTTGTCCATGTTAAAATGCAGTCAGATTAAAAGTTTCTGCCACTGAACTGCAACAAACCTTCACTGTTGTCTAAGAACTTAAAATTAGTAAATGTAAATGAGACTAAACACAATAGATTACAGTGAGTTTCACGGAGGAGTTAAGTGTGAGGAAACTCTCATTTTAAAAGTTGGATTTATTCATTTATTTATTTATTTTTTAGCAAAACACATCAGAGGTACCCATTTAGACATGGGGTGAACATACTCAATAAGAGGTGGATTAGTGATGCTGGATTATGGTGGTGTTATCTATAAATACAACTCCACCCCTAAATCCCTGCAATCAGTTTCTCTCCACCTCGATGCTCAGCTCTTTGAATTCAGTTTAAACATTCAACCTCCAGGTTTTTTAACACAAAACAGGTGGAATAGCTTTTTTTTATAATGTGTATAACAGAAGTGATTTTGTGAATGTCTTTCTGTCCACAGACCAGGATGAATGTGGGTGTGGCTCACAGCGAGGTGAACCCAAACACCCGAGTGATGAACAGTCGAGGGATTTGGCTGACCTACGCACTTGGTGTTGGTGTGCTTCACATCGTGCTCCTGAGCATACCCTTCTTCAGCGTGCCCGTGGTGTGGACTCTAACAAATGTCATTCACAACTTAGTAAGTTCAGTTTTCTCTCATGCTGTGTCAGTGCTGCTATCTGAGCTTCAGAAACAAACCAGGCTGTTCAGGGGTTTTTCTACATAGAGAAAGGCTGTTTAGATGGTGCCAAAAGGAGCAACAAAAAATATGATTGAGGGGGGGGGAAAGAATGCAATTCAATGCTTTGAATTGCATTGCATAAACTGAAATATGACATCTCTGACTTCCAGCTGCTGTATTTCACACAGGCGCTGGACAAGCCAGCTAAACTGCAGTGGTTTGGTCATGATTTTCAGTCTGTTCACGCTCCAAATGTCTTGCAGGAAATGCTCTGAGTTACAGCCCAGACTGACCTGGTGGGTTGAGCAGTAGTTTATTTCAGGTTTGCCAACACTCTCACATGTGACACGCTTTCGTTAACCTGTTTCAGCAGCAGCTCTGATTCCAAATCTTGCACTTGCTGTGTCCAAAGACATGAGGATCTCGTGGATTAACTTTTATTTCCATTAGCAACGTCCCCAAAGCAACAGGAAAATCAGCATGTGCTCAAAGTAGAATTCATCCACTGCTAAAGTTTCTCTTATATCTTATAAATATTAATGAAAACCATCTCTCGCAGTTTCCCTGAAAAGTCCACTTCACTGGATATTAAAGTCTCTAAAATTTATTTGCATTTGTTTATTTTTAACAAGTACTCAGGAAAAATACTGACAGTGATGCGTTTTCTTTGTTTTGTTTTTTTTCTTTTAAGATGGAACAGAGCCCTACATCTTTGATAATATCAGATTTCTATAATCTGGTTAGTAATGGCCACATGTCACAGAAAAATGGTCAAATAATGCAGCTGTGGTCATCTACTGAAGGCCTTCTCTGAGCAGGACGATGTACTGATATTTTACTATACAGTATGTCTATTTATCTTGCTATGTTTTTTAAGATTCTAGTGGTGTCAAAATATATCACGTTGTCTTTTTGATTATTTTTACATAAGTGGGATGGTGAGGTCAGATGCTGATTTTGTTTATTTGTCTCCAAGTTTACTAAGGATCTGTATTGGTCCTGAAAAAGCCACATTGGTCAAAAGACTGAAAAAGTATTCGCCTCCAAAATTTAATTTGAATACATTTTCTTTTATTAGAGGGTTAATAAACAACAAAGTTAACATTTTTAAATTTAACAGATCAAAGTGAGGTCTTCAAAATCCTTGTTTTGTTCTAACCAACAGTCCATAGTTAAAATAAATAAATAATTAAAAAATAATTTTCTGTGTTTGGCAAGAAAAGCATTAAATTCTATGTAAAAGTGTAAAGTGTGTGTGTTAGTCCCCATAGGGAAATAGTTCCTCTGCATTTAACCCATTCACCCAGTGAAGCAGTGGGCAGCCACCAGTGCAGCGCCCGGGGAGCAGTGTGTAGGGACGGTACCTTGCTCAGGGGTACCTCAGGGTAGCCGTTCAGTGGAGTCGAACCCCCGACCTTCCGATCATGGGCCACCACTCTACCTACTGAGCTATCCCCTATATTATTTCAAGAAAGTTTTGTGTTAATTCTGATTTCTAACGCTTATCAGTTTGATTCAGGAACCCTGTTTTGTCTTAAGGCGGTTTTCCTTGTGACAGCCTGATGACTGACCTATTATGATAATTTCCCCATGCCTCAAAGTCTGACAAGAGTGACCTTTCATTGCTGCATGGCTGGCCTCAAATGAAGAGAGTTGATGTGGGTGACGTCATTGAACAGTTTGAGCTCAAGGATTGTGTATCACAGCCAATAAGGAAGGCTATTAACAGTAGCGGCTGAGGTCAACTATAGCCTATTGTTTTCCACCACAATACACCATCAGTGTGGTGATTATTTCTTGGCCGTATGTCAGCGCTTAAGTTTCATTACATTTCCCTCTGTATTGCAGCTTTTTCCATCTAAAGCTCCAGTGTTTTGGACACAGACATGTAATTAGAACCTCCCAAGATGGCTAACTTACGAGGGGAATCCCAAAAGTAAGGTATTTATTTTTTGGGAAATACAAACAACCATTTATTTTCCATAATATTCGCATCATTTTAAAGCTTGAAGACTTATTTTTCTACATAATCACCATTTTGGTCGATGCATTGTTGTAGACGCTGTGGCAGTTTTACAATGCCCATGTCATTACCTGCTCACGGCCGCTGCAGAATTGCCTACTGGACAAATGTTCTTTCAACTTTGGGAACAGGTGGTAGTCACTGGGTCTGAAGTCCAGACTGTAGGGTGGGTGGGTGATGAAGTTCCAACAAAAGTTTGCCAGGAGATCGACATGGGCATTGTAAAACTGCATCGACCGAAATGGTGATTATGTAGGAAAAATAAATAAGTCTTCAAGCTTTAAAATGATGTAAATATTATGGAAAATAAATGGGTTGTATTTCTAAAACAATAGGAGACCTACTTTTGAGATTGCCCTCGTAGTTGACAATAAGAGGACATCACATTTCTTTTTGGCCAGTCTGTCAGTACACTATTGACTGCAGTTTCCACTCCACAGGGAATGTATGTCTTCATGCATGCAGTCAAAGGCACCCCTTTTGAGACCCCTGACCAAGGAAAAGCCAGACTTCTTACTCACTGGGAGCAGCTCGACTATGGCGTTCAGTTCACCTCATCTAGAAAGTTCTTCACCATCTCCCCAATTATTCTGTACGTATTATATACCAATGATTCTTTCTGAACCTGTTGTCTTTAGACATGTACCTCCAACCCTGATAGTTCTGTGGACATTACCATGTGTGAGAGAATGCCAAGTGGAAACTTCTAGGAAAATGATACTAGTGACATGGAACTACCAAAGATTTTGAATCCATGAATGCCCGTTTGAGCCTGGCTCCAACAGTGACACAGACTCCCATGTTAAAATGCTCTACAGCAGAAATAAGATGTTTACAGCGTGCCACAAAAAACCTCTTAGTTTCTATGGTTGTACAATAGTAAACCATTAGCCATTGGTGGTAGACTCCACATCCTAGTAACTCCACAGAAAACGGTATTAATTAACAGATAATTAACACACAATTCTCTGGAAGGCACAAACTCTGTGGAGAGGTACAGCTCAGTGACTTCAGTTGGCTGAGGTGAAGCCTGGCTGCACATCTCAGCTTCCACATGTGAGTCAAAGAGACTGTCCCTGAAAATAAAAACATCTAAGCATTTCTGGGCCTGAGCAGAGGATATGTGTGTCTTTTATTTTTATCCTATAAATGGTTTCAGGACTTTATTACCTGAACCATTTTACGTGATTAGGGGAGTTCCACAGGGTTCAGTATTGGGTCCAGTCTCATTCACATTGACCAACTATGATGTCCGTTTTTATGCTGGTGACATAGTTCTGTACTGTATAGTTGTTATGATAGTGTGAAAGACGGGCAACTATTCATAGAGCCCAGTGGCAGACTGGAAAAAATGTTTTACTTTTTGTGTCTGTGGAAAGTGACTTACTTTAGGAGGCGTTGTATTTATTTATCTATTTTTATTTGATTGAAACCAAAATGCTGCAATGTATTTCTAACACACTGTCTTTTTTTTCCTACCTTTACAGATACTTCCTGGCAAGTTTCTATACAAAATACAACACAACACACTTTGTCATCAACACTGCCTCGCTTCTGAGTGTCCTGATCCCCAAACTGCCACAGCTGCATGGAGTCAGAATTCTTGGCATCAACAAGTATTAATAATTGTAAATGCTGCGCCTCTCAGCAACTGAAGCTAATTCCTGTGTAGTCTGTACCGCCGATGTGTGTACCAAGTCATACAGTTTGTGTAACGGCCGCTGTTGTCGTATAGTAACACCAGAGGGGTGCACTACGAAACGAGGTACGTTGAGCCTAAAGAGTTTTCAGCGTCATGAAGGTAGCTCTGTTTTTTGTTTTGTTTTTTGTTGTTTTTTTTAAACCAGATGACTCAGCTCTGGGCGGAGGTTACATTCAAAGTTTTTGTGTAACATTATCTGTTAATGAGCAGTACAGATTTTCAGCTGAGGTTATATATGCAAAACCTGTTGAGCCGTGTGTTTGTAATGCCCCCAAAGAAGCTATGCAGTTTTAGTTGAACAAACTGTTACAGCAACAGGGATTTAAATGCATTAGGCTGGCAATGCAGAAAACGTGCTTTTATGTTTGTTCATAATTTCCTGCTGATGTAAAGCAGAGTAGAACACTGATTTGTCTAATATTCAGTCAGTAAACTTACTTCCACTTTGAAATGGCCAAAAACTCAAGTGATTTTCATCCTTTGTTATGGGACAGGGTCAGGCCTGAATGCACTTCCTGAGTTGTGTTAGGAATAAACTGCAGCAAAGAGAAAACACTGAGCAGTGTGTGATCGCAAAGCTCCACAGCTCTGCCCATGTTAATCAAAATTCTTAATATCTTTAATGTTTGCTGATCTCTCCTTCAAAATTGTTTCCTTGGACACCACTATGGCTAGTTTTAGATCGCGAAATCCTAGAACTTGTTCCATGCATTTCCACCCCATAAATAAATCCTACTGGCACAAACTTAGAAACAACGACGTAACCCGAATTGGAAGGCAGTACCTGCAGTTGACCAGTGGTTCACCAATGATTCAGAGATTCTGCCCATCGTTATTTTTATTCCCATATAAAATATCTGATCCACTGCAAGAAATACTGTGGAATAATGACTTCACAAACCTGCTGAAATGAAAGACGGGTTTTAAGGTAGAACTCTCATGGCGGTGGTAGAAAGGAAGGAAAAGATCACGCAAAGTTGTTTGGAAAAGTTGACAATGAGTGAAGGGGGCAACTAGAACAGGGTTCCTGCAGACTGATTTTGAAGGTTGTCTGAATCTGAAAAGGCATCCCTAGTTTTTATTAGTCTCAAATTTCCTCAGATTTAGAGAGGTAATTTAACGTCTTGAAATGTGGTTGGTCAGAGCAGTTGCATTGCTCGCTTTACTCAGAAATGAAGAAATGTAAATTCGCTGAATATTGGCTCTTCATCCAAGCATTTGTGAGTCACAATATGTTTTGTTCAGGAAGTGCCACAATGGGGAATGAAGGTGCGGGGGAAAACCCCTACAAGTTTTGGTTCAGTTGCAAGCAGTTCTGACTAGTTGCCTTACATTGTTTACCTGCATAGTCTAGCTTTTTGCTCAACTACAACTACACAAGACAAACAACATGCAGCTAAAGCAGTGAAATCTATATGTAACATTTCTTACCCTGTGGAGGCTTCATCTTTTTTGCACATGCATTGGGTTTTGTATAGCACTTTTTACCTCCTGAAGTCAGACATCCTAAAGCGTGTGTGGCAGAAAGCAAATTAGCCGAAGCTGTACAGAAGAGATGACCATTGCTTCCATGTCTGAAACATGAAGCCAGTGCATTAGTGCCTTATATCTGCAGTCTTTTAATGGTCGAGTAATCTGGCTGCATAAAGAAGCCAGATTTTGTGGAAATATTTGGAATAATTACCCTCCCCTCCCCCTAATTCATCCACTTACTACACTTTCTACTTTTAAATATTTAAAACATGCAGTTTTGGGGTTTTTTTTGTTGTTGTTTTTTAAATTAAGCTCCCCATCAGGGTCAGAGGCTATAGTTATGTGAATGACAAGCCAGTGCTACAGGAGTTGGTCAGATCCAGCCCATCCTCGTGGTGTCATAAAGCTAAGATGGCAACAGCACATACTTGCACAGACGCAAACTGAAATGAAAGTGGAAAAAGCTGCAATTCAGGCGAACTGGGAGTGATTCAGGACATGATACAGAAACGGTGTGAGGAGTCGAGACTTCCATGGAGCGATCAAAAATCAGCGTGCATGAGGAGGCAATGTCAAAGTGAATGGTTTCATTTTTTTTTTTTCATGGGCAGAGATTCAGAACTTTTGTATTGAGTCCCATCTTTGTAAGAAACTTTCTTTCTGGCCTGATGTTTGGCTGTAGTAATTATCGTAAAGTCTTCACTGCTCAGTGTGATCTGCTCCTTTTTTCTTCAACACAGAGTCGGGATAAACACATCTCACCTTCATGACACCTGTTATCTCTGAAAGGAGGCCTGGCTGTGTTCAGTTTGCTTTGTGGTGCATCCCTCTGGTTTAAAGATGATATGTCTGTACATGACAGGATGCCATACGCATTACTAACTTATGTGAATATTTAATGATGTATTTTCGGCCTGCGTCGACCTGGGCGGGCCCAGGCATCAGTGAGGCTTTAGGCTGAGTTTACTTTTCTTCCTTTCTTTGCTCTCATCTCACACACAGTGATGCAAATTGTGTTTCTAGTCACAAAGATGTTGCAAATGTATTTTTCAAATATGTCTTACTTCGTGAGGGTAGGAGCCCATGGCTCGCTGTTTACCGGTACAGTCTGGTTTTGTAACGGGTGTCAGACATTTTCGTGCTGAGGAAGAACAGAATCAAGCTCTTCAGGTGCATGATTTCCTTTGTGAATCATTTGTAACCAATCAGAACAGCAGGCGTTTCTCATTGTACTCTTTGTGAGTGCGTGTGAGTGAATGTGTGAGTGAATATTATGTCCTTTATGTAGAAATGAGACAGATTATTGTTGTCAGATTAAGTGTTTACTGAGGGAGCTCCAGTGTCTTTGTGATGAACTTACACTCATGTAGCCACTCTCTTCATACTTTGAGGGATTATTTGATTTGTTTTTGTTGGTTTTTTTGGCTATAATTGAGGCAGCGAGTCCTACTTTGTTTGGCCATAGCTTGTAGTACTTGATATTTCTGGTTCTTAATCTTATTAAAATGTTTGCCCTCCGTCTACTCCGTCTCACGTCTTAATTGCTTCGTCGAGTTTCTGAAGTTGACGACTACAATGAGGCTCTCGGGTACTTTGCCACAAAAGTATAAGCTGAGAAATGAGGAATTCTTTCAGGACTTATCAGAATTTCACAGATGTTACTCTTCAGTGCCTGAAGAGTAATAATCAGCTGTATTGGATACCTTTGTTTAGGAGTGCTATCGTCACAGAGCTATCAGGTTTCATCTACATAAAGGCATATTAAATAGGAGCTATTCTGTTTACTTCTACCTGCATGTCTTCATCCGTAGATTTTATTATTCAGTTCAAAATAATCCATATTTATCTCATCCTGGGTTTATCCTCAGTTTATCCCCTGTCCGAAGCAAGAAATTTTAGCCCCTTCTTTTTTAGGTCAACTTTTCCCTCACAACCAGAAGATTTCAACAGCCTGAGATGACCTATATTAGTGATACACCCTCTCTATAACTTCACATGAGTTCATGAGATCTTCATAATCTCTTACATAAATAAAGCAGCTCTACTAACTGGAAGGTCACTGGTTTGATACCCAGCTACTCCAGAGTATCCTTGGGCAAGACACCGGAGTTGCTCCATCCTTGTGTGAATGTTGGGTTAAAAACACTTGTAGGACTGAGTGAACAAAATTGGTAGTAAGAAAGTGCTCAGAGTAGAAAAGCAATAGAAGTACCTGTCTATTTCAGCTACAGTGAAGGTGTCAGGGTTATTCTGCAGCCACCGTGTCTTTTTCTGAATCTAAATCATCGGTGTAATTTGAGTCTAAATTCTAAATTAAAACTAATCAAATAAATATCAAAGAAATACTGCTTGTGATTTTCTCCAGAACTTTCCTCTAACTGAAGTTGGAATGAATGAATGTATTTGCAGTAAATAAAATTGACCACTAGATGGAGACGAGCACATCTGAGCACTCACTGGTTTTGCAACTTTAGATTAAATGTAATAATAGCAGTAACAGCAGTTCAGTGTTTTAACCCGGAGCTGGTTTATGGGTGACAATGTATAAATATGTTACATAACACATGAGGATTGTTTCTAGCATAGTAGAGAAACCGGTTCTGCAATCAGATAAGACCAAAGCAGAAAACGCCGAATCATCCTTTTCACTAATGTATACTTCAGTCCCCTACTGAAGTATTTTTTACTATTCTGAGCTAATGGGTAAAAAAAACAAAACAAAACTAACGGTAGTGCTGTGCAATACTTCGAATTTTTGTATCAATGCAATATGAAAAAAAGAAATTACAGGACGAGTATTGCCAATACCAATACTGATAATTTCCTCTTATAAAGGCAGTTTATGGAGGTAAAAGCAGTGTCGTGACTTATGAGACGAATCATCAATAATTTACAATTCACTGATTTTTACTTTACCCAACAATCCGTTAATATAGCAAAACGCACCTTTCAGCTTTTCGTGTATATTGAAACTGGCTTTTTTTGGAGATAAGGAATGAAATGCGCCTGACTGAAAAGCACTTTTTGCTATAAAACTGACATGATGATCAACACAAAGATTCAGACATCTTTCATAGCACATGATTGAGGTATATTTCTTTTAAAATAAATTTACAAGTAACGCAACAGAGTGGACTGCATACTGAACTTGACTAAAATATACATAAACTGCTATCAGCCCTATGAATGAATATCATGGCAGAACACTATTGAGATCTCTTTTATTTCCTTCTGTGATGTTTTGCATGCAGCATAGGTCTTCCCACTATGGCGAGTGAAATAAGTGCAGGAATAACATATCTTTTGTCCAGTGTGTTCACCTCGTTCCCGAAGCTTTCCTTAGTCACCGCATTTACATTGGTGATTTCAGTGTGTCATTGTGCACTGGATGGATGCGCCGACTCACCGGACCGGCTCGCTTTCAGTTGTTTCAAATGAGAAGCTCCTCACCTTCTGTGTGTCAAATTTAATGTTTTTGTATTTTTTTTTAAGTCATCCAGACTCTACCTCCAGGAAACTTAAGGTGTGCGTGGGGCACCTGTGACTTTTTCCACGCAGACACATCATCAGGTAGTGATTCAAGGAGTTTGCTTGGTTTGCTTTTGCTTTGTGTTCTATTGTAGAAGCACACATTTTCTGTTTCAGCCAATCATGTACATTTACCTTTGAGAATCCAAATTTGAAATTGAGATTCAAATTCAATTATTTTTGCAGTTAACATCAAACTCTGCAGAGTTATTGTAGATGTATTAAATTACTGGGTAGGAGATCAAGAAAAGAAGGGATCTCCACTGAGGCTGTTTATGTTAAAGAGCCAGAGTTCTGTGCTAAACCCCTGTCTCTGATGCTGAAATAAAATAATTCTTTATTATTTATTTGATTTGTACGGTCAGCAAAGAGGAGTGACCATCAGCTGAGAAAGCACTAAAGCTGTGATGTTTGCTTTGAGAGTGTTGATGGAGAAGTACCAGGAGAGGAACTGATGTACTGCATGAGGAAGTGGCAGAGGAGTGTGAGGTGTGCAGCACAAGTGACTTAGTTTCAAGGGATTATATCAGTGATCTGTTCTGAGCCTTTTCTTGTTTACAGTGGTGATGGGCAGTCTGACAGGTGAGTTCAGCCAGGAGCCTCCGTGGACTGTTAGGTTTGCAGAAACCACTGTGATCTGCACTAAGAATGGAAAGCAATTTGAAGAGAGCCTGGAAAGGTGGAGGTGTGGAGAGAAGAGGAATGAAAGTCTAATAGAAGCTAGACAGAATACATGTGTGAACGACAGGGAGACCAATGGAAATGTGACGGTGCAAGGAGCAGAGGTAGTAAAGATAGTCTGAGATGGTTTGGATGTGTGCGTGGGAGGTTTAAATCCATTAAACCTTTCAGTAAACTGCACCAGTTTAATATGCATGAAGTAAAAGAGCAGAAACTAGCATTGCTACCCTGGATGTCTGACCCGGTTTCTGATAATTCACTGGAGAAAACTTCAAAAAGTGTATGCAGGGTAAACATTCGAGGGTCATAGCACCATGTGGCATGGGCAGCTGTGATAGATCTCCTTCGATGAATTTGCATGCAAGGCTCATCTTCTAGCTTGATTCGTCCTGTGTCCTCCTGTCATCTGGACATCTCCTATAAGTAAGAATAAGGCTGCAAATTGCTGGAAAATTGAGGAGAATTAAAAAGAGCCAACTCCCACATACTTTGAGGGCCTGTAACTTGATAAATATTCATAAAAAGATGGTAAAGATTTGCATGGCTTTATTAAATATACTAAAGTTATCTTGCAAATAAATGTTAATAAATGATCAGTTTGAGTATCAGCGTCAAAATGTGTAGCTTAGATGACCAGAAGTTTGGTTGTTGCCGTTGTTTCCACATTTGACTGGAGTCAAAGTTTTGAAGTTTGTTTCTTTTTCTGTCCCTTTATGACTCACCTGAATTCCCTTGAGTGATGAGCTCCATCCAACAGCCCTGCATACTTCACTAATGAGCTTTCATTTCCTTTTACCGGTACATTATCAGATCGTTGCCCCCACAGGTTACATTAACCTCGACGACTGAGATGGACAGCCTGCATCACCTGGTCTCCATTTCAGAGCATATCCGGTCCCGCGGGGAGATGTTCCTAAGTATGCACTCTGTGATTTTCTCTGTTTACTGTTCATGAGGTAAAGTAGCTGCAGTCATTATAAGTGTGCAGCAGGGTGCAACGGGTACATCAGCTGGACTGCGTCAGGAACAGAGATAAGAAGTAGCACGTTAAGCATTACTGTAATCTGATTACTTTTTCAAGTAACGAGTAACGTAAGGTATTACTGTTGCAAAAAAGTAATTAGATTACTGTTACTTTCTCATAAGCATGCTGCGCTACTGCGTTACTAAACCATGATTTTGTTTGTGAGAGTGTCTCATGACGATGACGTACATGTGTGAGATATCTGTGGTAGCAACAGGCGTGTGTAGATCAACAATGGATTGATCTACACACTCTACAAACTCGACCATGCAGAGTTTAAGGCTTGGACGTACTGACATTACTTTGAGTTTGATTCCATAAAAAGTGACAAAAATCTTAGCGTTCACTGTAAAGTCTGCGTGAAAAGAAAACTTCTCACTACAGCAAAAAAATTAAACTTCAAATCTGAGCAAGCCCCAAGCACTCTGCCATGGAAACGTGAAATTCACAGAGAAACCCCCGGATCCCCCCCACTGACATGACCGCTGCGGCACCGGGCAAACCTCCACCAGCCCCTCTCCTGCTAAACAGGTGAAAATAGATTTAAGAGCAACAGGACTTAGTGCTGTTAAATCTTTGGTTTTATTTATTTTTTTTGCTGTGTTTTACTTGCACACAAAAAATATTTAATTTTATATGCTGGAATTGAATTGAATCGATATACCTTTATTAGTCCCACAAGGGGAAATTTCATGCAGAAAATAGGTTTAAATGTTAAACAAATTTCTTCCGATCAGAGGATGTTGCATAGAATTTAATTTTTGCTTGTTGCAATGTGCCTAAAGTTAAAAGATTAAAACTAATATAACAAGTTTTAAAAATAGACTTTTTCATTTGATTCAATTTTATATGTTGGATTATGCAGAAAAAATAGAACTGGGCTGAAAGTTCTATGGCTTTATAATGTATTCAGGTTGTGCATCATGTTTTTAAAAAGCAACTAAATAATAAGTAACTAATTACTTTTGAAAATAAGTAATCAGTAAAGTAATGGGATTACTTTCTTGGAGAAGTAATCAGTAATTAGTAACTGATTGCTATTTCCAAGTAACTTGACCAACACTGGTCAGGAACTGGGAAAGTGGTGTTTTCTATTTATGTGTTGCCGTTTGGGTCCAGTGGAGGGTTATACTCTGTATTATAGCGGGAAATCAAGCCTCTGCATTGTGGCATACTGCCAACATATATGGCATTGGACTTTATCAGTCTTTGCTCAGTCTCTTGTAATTGTAATTATCACCAGACTTAGCCAGAGTCATTGTTTTATCAGGAAAAGAGATCCACATTCTGCGATTATATCTACAGAGAACACACGGCATGTTTTTCTCATTGTTTTACGATTTGGCGTCTTTCCACGTGTGACCTTGTTCCCACTATTGTGTTGCCAGTTATCAGTGCTGATACAGAGACCTGTTAGGCTATCCGAGCATCCACAGTGCGAGAGAAGGACAGAGGGACTGAGGAGAGTGACTCTGAGAAGAGAGGTCTGTGGACGGCAGACGGTGAGGGAGTGGCAGGAAAGGAAGGAAGACTGGTCAGGAGGGGCAGGGCGGTGGAGAGGACGGGGAGGGTAAGGAGTGGTGGTGGAGGTGGGAGTGAAGCAGAGCAGTGACGAGGGAATCAGATTTCCTAGCGTTAAGGCTGCAGAAAGGGGAGGGGAGAGGCTGGGCCAGTTTTCCCTTCAGACCCTCTCAGACTTTAAAGGAGTTGAGAGCTGAGCTCAGCTGGACTCTGAAAGTCTGACTTCACAACCCTACTGAGGTTTCTTCTTTAGGTAAGTCTCACTCAGATACTAAATCACTTAAATCCGTTTTTGGATGAGTCATGCTTGTTTTCTTTAGCTCAGCTGGCTGCATGACTTTGCCAAAGTGATGCTTCGTAATGTTTCCTATTTCTGCGTCTGCTTCTAATTTACTGTACACGATCCTCCCTCCCCCAGCTACACTTTAGATTTAGATATAGTTTTACTGGACTGGAAAGAGCACTGGCAGTGCTTGTTCACTTAAATCTGTTACAGGGTTGTGTGCAGATGTGTGCAGAGTCCTGGGTAAATATCCCCAAAGCTTCTGGGAACATCCAGCATTATGCATTAAATACTTTTAAATTAAAACTACAAATTAGAGGCATTCACAGAGAATAAAGACCGAAGCGGCTGGCTGTCATGATTGGCCTGTTTGTTCTCAACATATCCCCCTGAGTCATGTCCTTGTGTGCTTGTGTGTCTGCATGTGGTCAGTATACTCCCTGATGAAGTGACTGTGTGTGACTCACAGCCCTCAAAATAAAACATAACGTGAGCTAAGCGCAGGTTAAAAGTTTGGATTTTGAAAAAGGGTGTGTTAACCTTTCCACAGAGGAGGTGGAAGGACTCGGATGGAGCATGAAAATGTCTGCAGTGAAAGCACGAAACATACATTAGTTAATTGAGCCAATAGCTTTCGAAAATAAGCTTTGCTTTAATGCTCTTGGATTGAGAAGCAACTGCAAATACATTCCTCGCATCACTTCAAGCATACTGTGGTGAGAGCTTAGATAAACTTGCCCCGAGTGGAGGGGAGGTTTGGGAGAGAGCAGCTATAGCAACTTTGAGATGGTTTGTTTTGATGCACATTTATCAGTGAACAGCAGAGATAGAAGGAGAATGTCAGCTTTCATTGACACGCAGCATCCAGTCTGCATTGCACATCAATAAACTGACACACTGTGTCAGTTTATCTGCTCAGAATGAGACGCTGAAAGCAGCAGATCATTGCTAAAGGTCAAAGTCCCCCGCTAAAATCAAATGTACATGTTTTTCCTGTACTGTGTAGTGCTTTCTCTCCACTTACATGTTTATTTGGTGTGAGTTTCACAGCTTTATATCTATTAGCTGCAAAAATGTCTGCTAAATGTTTCTCACCTCAGTGCGCTCAAAGCATCAAATAAAAAAATACATTCAAAAATTCCTTGTTGTGAATAGTTTCACTGGGGAACTATTTTCTTTCTTCTGTCCTGTCCTGTCACTGTATAACAAGCAAGAGCCTCTCCTCTCATCATCAATGGACAGGATCTCCCTCCTGGACAGTGATACCTCTCGTGACTGTGGTTTAGTGGAAAGAAAATACTTCCTCAGTGAAACTTCACACAAGATTAGCATTTTGTTTGTTGGACTAACTGATTCCTAGAAAGAGTAATTGCACTTTTTAAACACCACACGCACACACACACACACACACACTCTCCTACACCCACAAGATGGACAAACAGCACTATAAGCCAGAGGAACAACCTGTACATTTGATTTTACTATATATTATATTATTGTAAAAACTATGATTACATTATAGTTTTTATTATGTAATTTAAATATTAGCAGACATATAGGCACCTATGTTTGCAAAATAGAGATTAATTTAATTCCAAGAAACTGTTGAAATTGCAGTTCTCTTTCCTATACATCAATTATCTTATTATCTGGTGTGTTTAAACCTCTTTAGACCATCAGATAGGGAAGTTTCAAAACTGCCATCTCCTGTATCGTTACACATTGTTTATGCTGGAGATAGAGTTGCAGAGAGTCAGTGGAGACCTCCCAGAACAAACTCTTCAGTTTAAAGTAACAGTAAAGATTTTTCCTACCATCAGTGGCTCTGAAGATTCATTGTTTATACATTCACCTAACAGGCAAAAGATTTATGGTTTGATCTTGGGAGGAGAAATAAATCCCTTTGGGGTTAAATCAGGAAGGGCATAAAAGTCAGCCAAATCAAACACGCAGAGTTGCTCACTGCGGTGATCCTGCGTGAAAAAGAGACCAGCCAAGAGAAGCCCGGTTCTTCTCACCATCCAACGCACATCACTGCGTCTGGTTGTCTCAATGCCTGGTCATTATCCAGCACTGCAGCAGGGAAGTGCTGAGTAAGCTAAAGGAAAGAAGCAAAGTGAGTTTGCGTAATGATAAAAATCAGACCCAGAGAACACCTTCTGAACAAACAAAGATGGATATTATACTGTGATTATTTGCTGATTGAACTTTTGCAAAATCGGTTTAGTTTGGATTCAGGGGGAAATATTTGGAAGCGCTCACTGACATCTGGTTCTTTTTAGAAACACATTTCCACTGGCATGTGTCGAGCGTAGAGATGGATCCTGAAGGTTCACGTGAGTAAAATTCTATTCGCTCACTCTGCGACGCAGAAGCTCTGACCTTTAAGCTGACTGCTAAATTCACCCCGGCTCTGATAGTGCAGTGTGTGAGAGGTTTGTGATCTTTGTGCAGGTATCCAAGATGATCCATACATTCAGGTGATGATGGCCGGGTCGACTCTGAGGAAAGTCAAGTCCCGCTCCTGGAAGAAGAATCGTTATTTTCGCCTTTTGGAGGACGGCTTGACGATCTGGTACAAGTCCAGATGGGCGGGGAGAGGCCACTCCACCTGTAAGTGCAGAAGCACACCTGTGTGTAATAACAAGTTAGCTCCTTATTCATTTATTATTCATTTGGTAAATATATCATCAGACAAGCCGCTTTCTGTATTTTATGTTGTGGGGTTAATGAACCAAAAAGAAAAACAAACAAACAAATAAAAAACTCATAAGAGGCTTTAAAGCATATGTAATTTATTGCACATAAAGCTTATGCTCATGACCGTGCTCATCTGATGGGAGAAGCTTTGTACTGAGAGGGAGACGGTACTGGAGAGGGCTGTCAAGATTATATCTTCTGCAGCATTATGACACAAACCATATCTACCCCACTGGCCCTTTCAGGGTCACATAACCCCCCTTTTTTTCTTTGCATGCTCCTTCACTGCAATTTAATTTATTTCATCATTTCGTCTCGAGAAGAAAAGTTGTTGTTAGGATGGATGTTTTTAGGCTGTTTCTTGCGGACAGATCCAGGATAGCTGTTGCCTCTGTTGCTAGTCTTTATGCTAAGCTAAGCTAACCACATTTAGATTTTTATGTACACATTCAGGCCTATTCTCATTCCACACCCTGAGGCCTAGTCACTTAAACTAATGTCACCTGGTAAGTAGGGGTTTTTCTGGATAGAGGAAGTTTTTTTTAATGCTAATCATGCCAGTATGCAAAGTCCCAACACAAAGACTCATTCTGAGTTAGAAAGAGCTGCTAGAGCTTCTGTTTTTAAGCTTTTGGGTTCACCTGACAACTCTGTGGTTAACAACACAAGGGTGTAAATTATGTAACTCCCCAGGCAAAACCACAGACCCACGGCAATGCAAATGAAAGTTTGTGAGGAGGTAGAGCAGGTCCATCTACTAATCGAAGCTTGTGCAAATGGGTGAATGAGGTATATTATATATATTGTATAGCTTTGAGTGCCATATAAGAATCAGTCTGTTTGCCATTTAAAGCAGTCCTAATCTTCACAGACTTAGCAGGTTGAGTCTGAGTCTGGAAATATGGACATTGCATACATGAGCATGGTGTTACTGTTCTCATCTAACTGTCAGCAACAAAGCAAATAGGCACATTTCCCAAAGAGACGTGGAGTCCTTTATAAACTGATTACCGACAGAGCCAAGCAGGCTCTAAGCAGGCCTGAGTTTTACTACATAAGAATTGATTAACAGCCATGGTGGTATTTCTTATGGCTTCGTTTGGCCTATAGTGACAATGCTGTCTGGCCAGCACAATTCAGCCACCGGCCCATCGCATATTGGCCAAATGACGGGTGCGCAGTGGTACTAAGGGCCACATCTGCCCTACAGAAGCTTGCTATAATCTATATCAAGCCCACCTCATGACATTTGGACCACATCTGGGCCAAAACTCATAAGAATACAACTGTGCTCAAAACCTTTTTTGCATGTCCCAATTTTGCAATTAGAAAAAGAAAACTTCATAACTTATTCGTTCAGATTATTCTTGCTAAACTCAGCATTTCCTGAGTGGTCATCCACACCCCACAGTCTGACTGCTGTAAACTATGTCAAACCACCTGATGACCTTTAGGCTGCATTTTGTCCACATGACATTTTGCAGCATCATATCTAAACCAGGTTGGGTAATTACTTATAAAAAACAAACTAAGAATAAGCCCCACATCTAAATTAAAGAGCTGTTTCCCCCTGATGGATGATACAGTAGATACACCATCTGACCTCCCCAATCCAAGTTTAACCATTCCAGCATTCTTTTGTTTTAAGAAGTATATTTGACAACATATAAACATTAGTTTGTAGGTTTTCTTGCTATAGTGTTCTTGCTAAAACATGAGGGGTTTCCAGCAATGTTTCACAAGCTGGGTCGAAGTGCTTGGGCTCAACTAAAAGTGAGAATATTTGTTATAAAAAAAAAAAGAAGCAAAGTCCCAAGAATTGTCAGTGTGGTGAACATCCGTCTGCTTTAGAAACGAGTTATTGTTTGAAACAGAATGACAGGAACTCAGCTCATCGTAGCTCAAGATCCCAAAACACACCTCAAACATATGAAATGCATCAGTGTAAACCTCAAAACACTGAGCTTCCTCCATGTGATGATCATGTTACAGTTTCGGTGACTGACTTGGAAGCGGTGCGTGAAGGACATCAGTCTGAGGTCCTGCTAAGCATTGCAGAGGAGTTCCCTGCTGAACTCTGCTTCACCTTGGTGTTTCACGGCCGCCAGGGAAATCTGGACCTCGTGGCCGAGTCCCCAGATGAGGCCCAGGCCTGGATCCAGGGTGTGCGCATGCTGATTCACAAAGCTCAAACAATGGACGAGAAGGAGAGGCTGGACCAGTATCCTTTAACTGTGGTGTTTATTCTGGTGTTGGCTGATATCAGACACACTAGCAGGCGTCTAAACAAAGCTCCAAGTAGTCTGCTTTTAACCTTTTTTTCTTTCCCTCTGCAGTTAGCAGGACATTTTTGAAGTTTAAAAACATTTACTCAGCTATATGTTAGATCTGGGTTTTCCTCAGCATGTCCTCAGGTGGGTCTGGGACTGGTTTCATAAAGCTGACAAAAACAAAGACGGGAAGATGAACTTCAAAGAAGTGAAGAAGCTGCTGAAGATGATGAATGTAGAGATGAATGAGGACCATGCTCTTCATCTCTTCACGGTAAGAGAAAGGAATCAGCGATTAGCCCCGAGCTCTGACTTCAGCTCCCTTAAAAGTCTCGTGAAGGACTCAGAGCTTTTCAAATTCAAATTCAAATTTTATTTGTCACGTACACAGTCATACACAGTACGATATGTAGTGAAATGCTTGGACAACTGCTCGTGACCCAAAGAAAACAAAAAAGGAAAAGGCTATGAATAAGATAGGAAATAAATATGAAAAATTAAAAAGGGTAAATTTAACTAGGAAGGAATAAAATATAAATTAAGGTTAAAAATGAAATAACTGTACAACACAAATTAGAATGAAGGGTAAATTTAACTGGGAAAGAATAAGATAAAATATATAAATTAAAGTTGAAAATAAAATAACTGTACAACAAAATACACAATACACAATATAGAACTATATAAGAATGTATGAAGAAATCTAAATATAAATAAATATATACACAATAACAGCAGCATTCTCCAGCATTTTTAGACCTGAGATGTTGATGGTGAATTTATTATTAGCTGCTGCAGTGTTTGGGTCAAGGAAGGGATTAGAAATTAATATATCATAGGTAGGGGTGCAACGATATTCGTATCGATATTGAACCGTTCGATACAGTGCTTTCGGTTCGGTACGCATATGTATGAACAATACAAAATCTGTAATTTATTTTATCAACTTTCCTTCTGACGATGATGTCTGCGTTGAGCGCTCAGTGAATCTGCGTTGGACTACTCCGCCTAGGCTGCACTGTGAGCGCAGATCCACTGAGCGTTCAACACAGACAGCATCGTCAGAAGGAAGAGCGCAGGGCAAGCTAGCGAGACAGAAGTTAAGCTCTCCTTGCAACATGGCAAATTGAACCTCCCCCACCCTCATTCAGATCTGGCGTTTGGAATTATTTTGGTTTTCATGTGAGGTATGACCCTGAAGGTAAGCGCGTCATGGACTAAAGTAAAACAGTATGTTGGATGTGCCACGCAATGCTCAATTACATGGGTGGGAACTAGTGTGTTAGCGCAGTTAGCTCGTTAACGTGTTGGCTGTCTAGCCCCATGCAGGGGTAGCTCGTTAACGGAGATTTGCCTTGTTGTGGCGTTAACGTCATTTCAACGAGATTAACGCTGACAGCACTAGTGGGAACACAACGAATATGACTGCACATTTACGCCGACATCATCCTAGTGCAAAGACAAGTGGAAGCAGACAAAAACAACAAGCATGCATGCTACAAACTTTACCCGAGTCATTTAGATAGCCGTTAGCACATGATTCTCCTTATGGGGACCTGATATGTTTAATATTGTGGCTAGCTCAGACAAGGAGGAGACGGAGGTATCGTTTGGTCTTGCTTCCCGTGAGCTAGCCAGGGAGCACAGCCGTTTATTGACATCTGCAGAAGAACACTGCCGCTAGCTAACTGCTCAGCGCAGCAACCGCACAGCAACAACACACAGGGCGCCCTCTGACCCCGGAAGGACACACCGTCGCAGCGAGAGGGCGTCACCCGTCACTATGGCAACATAAACAAAACATAACTGTACAAACAGAACCCCGAACAGCCCTGACCCGCTACATAGCCCCCCACCTGAGGGGTCAGTCGTCCCCGACGACCCCATTGCCCCACACAAAGTCCTGCAAATGTCCAGGTGCATTCTTTTGGCGCACCGGCCGGTCACGACCGGCGGGGGAAAAGTCACTCGGGTCAGAACATGGGGTGCCACCATCATCCCACTTCTGACACCAATGTGGCGAGCTCAGACAACGAGAAGACGGAGGTGTCGTTTGGTCTTGCTTCCCGTGAGCTAGCCAGGGAGCACAGCCGTTTATCGACATCTGCAGAAGAACACTGCCGCTAGCTAAGTGCTCAGCGCGGCAACCGCACAGCAACAACAACAACACACAGGGCGCCCTCTGACCCCGGAAGGACACACCGTCGCAGCGAGAGGGCGTCACCCGTCACTATGGCAACATAAACAAAACATAACTGTACAAACAGAACCCCGAACAGCCCTGACCCGCTACAATATGCTGCTGAGAATATAGCCCAGAAGAAGCGTATAGTATAGCTTTTATTTTGGAAAGAGCCATTTCTCTGTAATAAACTCTCTTTTCCAAAGATGAGTGATTCCTCAATCAGATAGAGGTGTTACCGCGCCAGATCCGCGGCCCCGAACCGTAGTAAGGAAACCTGGCAGTTACTTGAAGGTTCCGTAACTGACTCGTAGCCGGCAACAGCTTACTATACAGGTCAACTTCGCTAGCAAAAAGATCGAAGGAGGCGTAGGAAACTGCTTCACCGAACTTTATTTCTTCTCTGAGGCACGAACACCGCGTACAGTGGGCTGAAACAGTTTACTCACAGCGAGCATCGCCGACACAACTCTGGCTGTCGAGGGAGTTATTATATTCCTTTTATTTATTTTCTTTTTGTCTCTTCTGTAGCTAACCGTTACTTTTTCCCCTTCTCCGCTCTCTCTCTTCACACACACACACACACCAGGCAGTCCCGCTACACACATCCCGAATACATTTCCCATCAGGCTTCATAAGGATGAAGCCTGATGGGGCTCGCAAAATCGCTAGCCCGACGTCCCGGGGCTAGCGATTTTTCCAGTCGGGCTACCAAAATCTATCTCTGCCCTGCCCGTCGGACAATCATAGGAAGGAAAAATATATGTCAATGCTTTTGCATACTTTCGGAAATGTAGCTGGGTAATTATGTCATTGGCATCGGTGAGCCACTGTCAATATGTGACATATTGAAATCGCGTTTGAATTTGCGCTTGTTTTTTGCTTTCACTTTGCAAATGTCCAGGTGCCTTCTTTTGGCGCACCAGCCGGTCACGACCGGCGGGGGAAAAGTCACTCGGGTCAGAACATGGGGTGCCACCATCATCCCACTTCTGACACCAGTGTGGCGAGCTCAGACAACGAGAAGACGGAGGTGTCGTTTGGTCTTGCTTCCCGTGAGCTAGCCAGGGAGCACAGCCGTTTATTGACATCTGCAGAAGAACACTGCCGCTAGCTAAGTGCTCAGCGCGGCAACCCCACAGCAACAACAACAACAACACACAGGGCGCCCTCTGACCCCGGAAGGACACACCGTCGCAGCGAGAGGGCGTCACCCGTCACTATGGCAACATAAACAAAACATAACTGTACAAACAGAACCCCGAACAGCCCTGACCCGCTACATAGCCCCCCACCTAAGGGGTCAGTCGTCCCCGACGACCCCATTGCCCCACACAAAGTCCTGCAAATGTCCAGGTGCATTCTTTTGGCGCACCGGCCGGTCACGACCGGCGGGGGAAAAGTCACTCGGGTCAGAACATGGGGTGCCACCATCATCCCACTTCTGACACCAGTGTGGCGAGCTCAGACAACGAGAAGACGGAGGTGTCGTTTGGTCTTGCTTCCCGTGAGCTAGCCAGGGAGCACAGCCGTTTATTGACATCTGCAGAAGAACACTGCCGCTAGCTAACTGCTCAGCGCAGCAACCGCACAGCAACAACAACACACAGGGCGCCCTCTGACCCCGGAAGGACACACCGTCGCAGCGAGAGGGCGTCACCCGTCACTATGGCAACATAAACAAAACATAACTGTACAAACAGAACCCCGAACAGCCCTGACCCGCTACAATATGCTGCTGAGAATATAGCCCAGAAGAAGCGTATAGTATAGCTTTTATTTTGGAAAGAGCCATTTCTCTGTAATAAACTCTCTTTTCCAAAGATGAGTGATTCCTCAATCAGATAGAGGTGTTACCGCGCCAGATCCGCGGCCCCGAACCGTAGTAAGGAAACCTGGCAGTTACTTGAAGGTTCCGTAACTGACTCGTAGCCGGCAACAGCTTACTATACAGGTCAACTTCGCTAGCAAAAAGATCGAAGGAGGCGTAGGAAACTGCTTCACCGAACTTTATTTCTTCTCTAAGGCACGAACACCGCGTACAGTGGGCTGAAACAGTTTACTCACAGCGAGCATCGCCGACACAACTCTGGCTGTCGAGGGAGTTATTATATTCCTTTTATTTATTTTCTTTTTGTCTCTTCTGTAGCTAACCGTTACTTTTTCCCCTTCTCCGCTCTCTCTCTTCACACACACACACACACCAGGCAGTCCCGCTACACACATCCCGAATACATTTCCCATCAGGCTTCATCCTTATGGGGCTCGCAAAATCGCTAGCCCGACGTCCCGGGGCTAGCGATTTTTCCAGTCGGGCTACCAAAATCTATCTCTGCCCTGCCCGTCGGACAATCATAGGAAGGAAAAATATATGTCAATGCTTTTGCATTCTTTCGGAAATGTAGCTGGGTAATTATGTCATTGGCATCGGTGAGCCACTGTCAATATGTGACATATTGAAATCGCGTTTGAATTTGCGCTTGTTTTTTGCTTTCACTTTGCAAATGTCCAGGTGCCTTCTTTTGGCGCACCAGCCGGTCACGACCGGCGGGGGAAAAGTCACTCGGGTCAGAACATGGGGTGCCACCATCATCCCACTTCTGACACCAATGTGGCGAGCTCAGACAACGAGAAGACGGAGGTGTCGTTTGGTCTTGCTTCCCGTGAGCTAGCCAGGGAGCACAGCCGTTTATTGACATCTGCAGAAGAACACTGCCGCTAGCTAAGTGCTCAGCGCGGCAACCCCACAGCAACAACAACAACAACACACAGGGCGCCCTCTGACCCCGGAAGGACACACCGTCGCAGCGAGAGGGCGTCACCCGTCACTATGGCAACATAAACAAAACATAACTGTACAAACAGAACCCTGAACAGCCCTGACCCGCTACAATATGCTGCTGAGAATATAGCCCAGAAGAAGCGTATAGTATAGCTTTTATTTTGGAAAGAGCCATTTCTCTGTAATAAACTCTCTTTTCCAAAGATGAGTGATTCCTCAATCAGATACAGGGCTTGCAAAATCGCTAGCCCTAGCGATTTTTCCAGTCGGGCTACCAAAATCTATCATAGGAAGGAAAAATATATGTCAATGCTTTTGCATTCTTTCGGAAATGTAGCTGGGTAATTATGTCATTGGCATCGGTGAGCCACTGTCAATATGTGACATATTGAAATCGCGTTTGAATTTGCGCTTGTTTTTTGCTTTCACTTTGCAATCAAGCGAACTGTGTATAGAGAGCGACAGCACTGATTGGTGAGTGATGATAATTTGCGCACCAATTCCTCTGACATCGTCTTATCAATCGTTAGCTTACTATGCAAACATGACAAGTGAAATCTCCCGCAGCAAGCTTAAACATGTGAGAGGTTGATCGCGCAGAGAATCGCTGACCGTTATATGTGTGTGTGTGTGTGTGTGTGTGTGTGTGTGTGTGTGTGTGTGTGTGTGTGTGTGTGTGTGTGTGTGTAAAAAAGCAGCAGGATATATATTTTTAGCTCTGCTGAGCCAAATAAGGGTGAAGAAGTGACAGCCAAAGAAAAGCTTACCACAAAACGGAAAAGTTATGACAAATCAGACTATAAGGCAAAAAGAAAGTGCAGCTTTATGGTTTCATGGACAAAAGAATTTCTGTGGCTGCAATATGACGAGCTATGTAACCGGGGCTGCACATAAGTGGTCCGCAGGTGCGCATTCGCTGTCAAAAAAAAAACACGCACAAGATATGAAGTTGCAACGCGTGTTTGCGTACATAAGATTTTCTGGAGGAGGACAGACATTTGTTTAAAACTCTTAAAGATGTCGAAGAAGCTCCTTTAAGCAATTACTTTGGTGTTCCTCCACCTCCAAACAAATGTCAGAAGGAATCCGAACCACAAAAGAAGCGCGTATTCTCGGAAAAGTGGTTGCAGGAGGTGAGCTGGCTTCAAACAAATGATGAACGCACAGAGATGTGGTGCGGAATGTGCCGTGAAAATCCCACGCTAGCGGACAAAAACAGTGCTTTTGGACGCAAACGCGCGTTGCAACTTCTTATCTAGTGCGCGTCTTTTATGTTGACAGCGAATGCGCACATGCGGACCACTTATGTGCACCCGTGTAAATAACATAATGTTCCACCGGGTGTGTTGTTGGTTTTCTCTCGATTTCTGAGTCGACAAGCGCCTTTGTTACTGGGACCAGTCATTTTAAGAAAGGCCCCCATTAGAACCCATGAGAAATGCAAGAAACGCATTATTGCTCAGTCTGCAATATCTTTCCCGGAACAAACACCAATTGCAAATAACATACTAAAAATAAACCTGAAAAATCTGTTTAGAACAGCGTACTATGTTGCAAAGAGTGAACTACCACTGGCACAATTTAGCAGTCTTTGCAAACTTCAAAAAGCAAATGCCCTCGATCTTGGTTCCACTTGTCTCTTACCTGTGACTTCAGTGGAAATTTCAAAGTCAGGATCTGACACAGACTGATTCATGTCCTACACAGTTCTTACAGAAATTTCTGTTCAATTAGAACCAAGTATTTGAGTTGATGATTGTAATTTTTATACAATGTTGTAATTTGTTTTTCAACAATTTTTTTGATTAATGTTTTGTTTCCTTTACAATTTTATACTTTAATGTATAATATTGTAAAGGAAACAAAACATCAATCAAAAAATTGCTCTTTTTTATTCGGGCTACTTACATTTATTTTGGGCGACCAAAAACTGAAGAGTCCCTGCCTGAAGGGCTACCAGGGATTTTGAAATTTTGAGAGCCCTGAGATATATTTATTTTTTTAATTACTTTTGTTTCAGCAACATTAAATTTAAAAACTGTACTTTTGAGTTAAAATATATATTTATAATTTTAATAAATGACAAATTAAAAAGGCATGAACATTTTTTTTGTATCGAAAAAATATCGAATCGTGACACCAAAGTATCGAACCGAACCGAACCGTGAATTTTGTGTATCGTTGCACCCCTAATCATAGGTACAGCTCAGCTCAGTTTGCTAAACTTACAAAATTACAAAACATTATACAAAAAATATGACTATTAGAAGAAAATAAACTCTAAATATACAACAAGTAAGAGACTTTTTCTTTTTTCTCCTCAGATGGCTGATAAGTCAGAGAGCGGCTCTTTGGAAATCGAGCAGTTTGTCTTTTTCTATAAGATGCTGACGCAGAGGGATGAAGTGTGGAAGGTGTTCCAGGACTACTCTGAAGATGGAGAGAAGCTGATGTTGGAGGAGCTGCAGAGCTTCCTGAGTGTGGAGCAGCACGAGGGAGAGCAGAGCGCTCAGCACGCCCAGGAGCTCATCGAACGCTACGAGCCGTCTGAGACAGGTAACAAGGTAACACACTGCACCCTCATCTAGAGACCTGCACCCGAGGAAGCGCAGGACTGTTGCACAAATGCTATGAAATACAGCCACACCTGTTTTCTATAGTAACAGGAACACACACAAGCTGTTTTAGTGTATTTATTGTAAATAAAACCAGAGAAAGCTAATGTGGTATTGACCCAGTTCAAGGAGATATAGGTTACTGCATTATTATTATTATTATTATTATTAAGGTGCTTTATATTGTAAGATAAAGACTCACAGTAATACAGAGAAAACTCCAACAATCAAACAACCTCCCATGAGCAAGCACTTTGTGACAGTGGGAAGGAAAAACTCCCATTTAACTCAAAGAAACCTCCAGCAGAACCAGGCTTGGGAAGGGGTGGCAGTCGGGGTCGATGGGATACTAAGATAAGAAAATAATTTTTAAAAAGAAGAAAATAATATGAAATCATAAGAAAATTGATATAAAAAGGAAGCTAATGTCGACACTCTGCTGTTTGCAGATGGGTTTAACGTCACGCTGAGTGCAAACCACAAAGATGCTTCAAACAAGATTTATTCTTGCTTGATTCTGAAGAAAAGTTTCCCTGTCTTTATCTCTGTGCAGCCAAGAAGCAAGGCGCCATGTCCTTAGATGGCTTCCAGATGTACCTGTGCTCCCAGGAGGGCTCCATATTCAAACCCGAGCATCAGGACCTTTACCAGGACATGAGTCAGCCGCTCAGCCACTACTTCATCTCCTCTTCACACAACACCTACTTACTGGAGGACCAGCTACGGGGACAGAGCAGTTTGGAGGCCTACATTCAGTGAGGGCAACCCAGACACACACAACTTCATACACTTGTCACAAAGTGGTAAATTAGCTAAATAGACTAAAACAGTTTTTCTGTATTAGGCTGTGAACCTTTTTTATTTTTGTTTATTGTAACCTTTTAATGTGGGAACGTGTTGAACCTGACTCATTGCAGCCCTGTTGGCTGTGTGGTGATGACAGGTTAAGAGTTAAAAGAACTGTGTGTGTGTGCAGGGCTCTGAAGAGAGGCTGTCGTTGTGTAGAAGTGGACTGCTGGGACGGCTATGATGGGGATCCTGTTGTGTATCATGGTCACACTTTGACTTCAAAAATCCTCTTTAAGGACGTCATTTCAACGCTTAAAGAATACGCCTTCAGGGTGAGCAGCTTATGAAGCACTGCTTCACCTAACTGTACCTGTTTTTTGTTTTTTTTTTTTATCTCTACTGTTTTTTTTAGCTTTGCAGCCCACTGATCAATAAGCAATTTCCCACTTACTGTTACTATGCTGTACACAAGCCCCTCTTTGCACAATTTCCAGTGAAACTAAGAGATCAGGTTACTGTGCTTTTCTTATTGTCCAGCACATTTGGGAGTCTTTCCTTCTAATGAAGCCATTAATGAACACTAATTAAATTCCACTAACCCCTAATGTATTTGACTGGGCTGTGCGAACCTCAGTCCAACACAAAAACAATTAGATAAATTCAAAACAGTCTCTGCTGGCAGTAATAGAAACAATGTGTTTATTTCTGCAGATATAATTTACAGGACTGTGTTTGTGTGCCCAGAAAAGTGTAAAGCTCACATTCAGTTAGTAACTTTCCCTGCCGCTGGAATCCAATGTTCTCCTACTGAGTGACCCACATGGAAAACAACCAGGAATTTCTAATGTGTCTCTGCTTGATCCTGCTCAAACTTTCCTACAGAGCTTCATAGGAAGATGTGATGAGGAATCTGTTTTGGAGGAATGTGGAAACTTATGCTCAACAGTGCAAAGACATTTGCCACTTGGCAAAACAGTCTCTTGTTCGTTGTAACTATATTGCATCTTATATGTTTGGTAGGCGTCCGAGTTCCCTGTCATCCTGTCGATTGAGAATCACTGCAGTGTGGAACAGCAGACGGTCATGGCCCAGTACCTGAGACAGATCCTGGGGGACATGCTGCAGACCACCCTGCTGGATGGACAGGTCCCTCAGCAGCTCCCATCTCCACAGGTCAGAATCTGTCAGTTAAACCATGAGAATGTTTATCATTTAATAGTCATATTAAACTCAAGGGTTCAGTCATTTACCAGACACGTAAGAGGATAGTTAAACTCTAACATAGTGACCTCTGAGAAAGGAAAGATAAAGATTTGAGGCCAGATTGACAGAATGAACAAGTCCAGGAATGCAGGATTTGTTTCAGAAGCAATAGATATCGAATTCAAAGCTCGAGGCTCCAAAATCCTGGACCTAGAACTGAACTGGTAATCTTGCATTTATAAAATGTCAAATACTTCTCTGCTTCCTAGATCACATGGTCACAAGTATTTACAATAATTCTGTTCCTGCTTCATGTTTTTATCTTTGCAGTCTATCAGAATAGTTTTGCATGATTCACAGTTAAAAAAATAATGCATATGTGTCTTACACTGGGCCTCAGTGCCCTCAGCTCTCAGTTCTTCTGTCTGAAAAAAGGTGGATCAACCCCCCCCATAAACCTCTAAAAAAAACCCATAAATTTCCATCCTGGAAATTACTCAGAAATCGTACTCAGTATAAAGAACTCAAACATTTTAAGGATCCTGTCATGGTCGTTGTAATATTTGTTTCTTTTGTTATGCTCATTTTGCTGTTTCCCTTCACCATCTACATTCCCTGATCTATGTCTTTTAGTTACTTCTTGTTCCATGTTGAAAGATACTTCTGTCTTGTTCTTGCCTTTGTCATTTCCGCTCCTTTCTCGATTGTCTGTTCTGCTATCATCATTTCCACCTCCCAGCCAGTGCTCTTTTAACATTCAGGCTGTGGTTGAATAATCTGTTTTTCTGAGGAGAGTAGGCTGTGAAGTAATGTGGAAAGTACTGGCATGGCAGCCTTTATAAAAGCTGTCAATAGTCCAAATACTCTCGGAGCAGCAGTGCTACTAGGGATGGAAATTCATAAGAATTTAGTGATTCCAATTCCATTATCATTACATTATATCGAAATCACTTTTTGATTCTCATTGGCTCTTCTTTGAGAGTCATCATCGCTATTCACTAAGCAGCATATTAAAGAGATTGTGATCATTTTGTGGAACAAAAATAAATGTCCATGTCTATGCTGCGGACTGCTCTAGCATTTTCCTCCTCTGGCACATGAACTAAAATCAGCTGATTGTAGTACAAGTACCCACATAGCAAAATTGGTATGGCCTGGATCTGCCCACACAATGTGCTTACATATGGCCCGCATACCGCAAAGAATGACGGCCCAGATCTGGGTTGCCAGAGGTGGCCCACACACGGACCAGCACAAGGCCAGTTGCAGACACACTGGTGTGCTGGCCCAGAACAGTTTCACCTCTGGCCCCAGATATCAGCCTAATGTGTACCTTAATCAAGCCACGTAATAACAACATGTGCCAGAACATAATAGTGCAAAAGTAACATGATGAAACTCTGTTCAGACAGTGAATGGACTGACTCTTTTATAGCACTTTTCTTCTCTCCCGGGTCACTCAAAGTGCTCTATACAACATGCCACATTCACCCAATCACACACTTTCTCTAAACTGAGTGCTTCCTAACTACATTCATACACAGACATGCAGACTGGAGGAGCCAGAGATCGAACAACCAAACTTCCAATCAGTAGGTGACCTGCTCTACCTCCTGAGCTTCAGCCACCCAGTGGTAAACATGAGTAAACTCTCACTAGGTTTTGGATAAAGTGTACACTCACAAACCTGTCAAATCTGCATTTGAAACGTTGGCTACCATAACAGTATAGTATTGCAACATGGCATTTGGATCTTCTAACTAAAATAGGAAAATAGGAACATAAATATTGCCATCATTTCAGATTGCACTTGAATTTTGAAGGGATTGGGTGAATGAGGCATGTTGTATACAGTGCTTTGAGTACTCCGGGAGAGTAGAAAAGTGCTATATGAGAATCACTCCATAGCTGAAATCACAGGTTTAAAACCGCAAGCATTGCTTCTTTTCTTTCAGCGGTGACTTTTATATTAAGCTAGCATTTTGCATTTTTTAAAGGAAATTTTTCAGTTTTGGTGATTTTTTTTTTTAATTTTTATTTTTTTATATAAACCTTAACTCGTTTAGCAGTTATGCTACACTTAGCCAAGAGGTATGAAATGTTTTTGGACAACGCCCTGATGATTTAACCGGAGGAAAAACCTGATGACTATTAAAAATTCAGTAACTTTTTAAAGATTAATGGTCAGCCTGTGTCTTATTATCCATCTCACACACAGACTGAAAGTACTTGTATAACTCTTCTCCATTAAAGCACTCAGGACAATCAATGCTAACTTAAAGTAATGGCTGTGAAAAATCCCACTGAGGTTTTAGCCACTTAAAAGGGGGCACATTGATGCATTTACAATAAAGTACAAGAATATGGAACACCTTTATTAGAAGTGTGTGTATGAAAAAAACTGAAATTTAGTCTTCAGTCACTTTGTCCTTTTTATTGTACCCACATTCTAACGGCAGATCCAAGTGGCATCTATGGATATGGCTGTGTAACTATGTTAAAATAAGATAATCATTTAAACACTTAAATTTAAAGAAAAAGACAGTGGATAAGTGGACATGCTCCCATATGTCTTCATTACAGGAACTGAAGGGCAAGATTTTGCTAAAAGCCAAGAAGATTGGTGGCCTAGAAGAATATGTCGATGAAACCTGTACAGATGAAGTGAGTGATGAGGAAGAGATGGCCAACTGTGATGCTGAGATGGCTTCGACAGAAGATTCACCTGACAAGGTAGATGGATGCAGTAACTACTTTCTCTCTCTGTTTCCATAGTTCATATCAAAGTGGGAATTAAAACAGATAGAGAGCAGAAAAAGGGAACCATATAGATAGTAAGACGAGGCAGGATTGGATGGTGCTTGATAGTAAAGGAAGGCAGGAAACTTGGCTGGGATTCAAGAGACACCGAGGCGAGATAAGAGTTGATGGGAGATAGTGTAAGAGAAACAGGAAACAGATATTTCAGGCCAATACAAGATGCACTTAAGTGAGACACAATTTCCAGGCTTCTCAGCCTGCACTTTGAAGTGAAGGAACTATATTATCTTCAAAGTAGTGCTTAAGATGTGCTAATTTTTACACTTAAAGTTTACTAATGGGTCAACCATGGTGGCAGTGAGAGAATAACTGGAATTGTTTGTGGCTTAAATAAATCCATTAATCCATAAGAGTCAATGAGAAAGAGACCAAAATGTAAGAAATCCTAATCATGTTATTCACATTTTTCAAAGCTGATATATTCTGCTCATAGTTTTAAGAGGGAGTTTTTCTTTCTGACTGTAACCAAGTGCTTGCTCATAGGGAATCGCCTGATTGTTGAGGTTTTCTCTCTGTTATTGTAGGGTCTTTACAACATAAAGCATCTTGAGGCAACTGTTGTTCTGATGTGGTGCTATATAAATCGAATAAAACTTCTAGCTCTTTGTTCCTATTTTAGACTCTACAGTCCATCAACTGTCACAAACATATTGTTTTTGTTCCTTTCCCTTGAAGCCACAAGGAGGTTAGAGCCTTTATTCTGATTGGCTGCCCCTCCTGAGATGATCATTTTAGAAATATCTTGCCTCTCTCTCTGACATCACAAAGGCCAAGAATAGAAAAACTATGTGAAACCAAGTCACAGAGTTTACTTACACACACTGAAACAGTGTCCATGTTTAACACGAGCATCCACATACACATGTTAGATAATAAGAAAAAGCAGTTTATTATTCTGTATCCTCCTGGTCATATAGATGAAAAGCTGGTAAAGAAACGAAACGTAGCTAAACCTATACTCTACATATACTACATATACAACTAAAATAATGTCAAAATAGGGCTGTAAATAAATAGTAGTTAGCCAGTAATTTGTCCAGTACCCTCGTGAAATTGAAAAGACTTTATGAAAAGTCTGGGTGTAAATGCAATAAACACTGGACCTACCACATAGAGTCACAAATGCCATGTCTTAAATAAAAATGTATATTTATTTTAAATAAAATTGAAAATTCTTCAGTTTTTAGGCGACCACTTTTTTCTGGCAAACACAAATGGATATTAAATAAATAATTTATATACTTACTGTACTGATTCAAATGCACTAGACTGACTGATAAGGGCGGTTAGGGCGTCACCTTTAATTACCTGGCATGTTTGAATGTTTAAAGTGATGTTTTGAGCTTTGTTGACTGATTATATATTTTTATGCTGCAGAAGTCTAAAGCAAAATCCAAAATGTCCAGGGAGCTGTCAGACCTGGTGGTTTACTGCAAGAGCGTGCACTTCGACGGCTTTGAGCACGCCCATTCACACGCCAAATGCTACGAGATCTCCTCATTCTCTGAATCCAAGGCCAAGAAGCTCGCTAAGGAAGCAGGTAGACGAAGGAGTAGTATATTCCTCAGATAATAAATGAGCTGTTAAACGATTGTGACGTGTCATACAAGTGTATTACAATATTTGAAACTGTATCTGACTTAAAGGTGGAGAAGTAGGTAGAGTTATCTATGCTGTAGAAATCTATTGCATTTGTTCTCTTCAAACATTTTCTCAGGGACGGACTTTGTGCAGTACAACACACGGCAGCTGAGCAGGACTTACCCCAGCGGCCTCAGGACAGACTCATCCAATTACAACCCCCAGGACATGTGGAGCGTGGGCTGTCAGATAGGTGAGGACAAGCTCGCCCTCTGCTGGTGTAAAATCTGAACTCACTGCTGGTGTAAAATCTGAACTCACCGCCAGTGCAAAACTGGTGTATCCATTAGGGTTAAGTACGACCTCCTTATTTTACACAGTGTAAGAACGCCTGAATGATATTGATCAGAAATGCTGTTACAAAAAAGCAGCAGCATTATCTGGGCTTCTCTTCCTGTAGGCGAGTATAATATTTGCTAGTCACCATATGTGTGATGTTTTTTGGTTTAGTGCATCCAGAAAATTGCATTACTGATAGTTTAGAAGTCCAAACAAGAGGAAGGTTTTTGCACTGGTGTCAGCACACGTACTAAAAGTAATTGGTAGGAAGTCATTTCTGTAATGCTTGACCATTCTGTCAAATATTCAGGTTATGTTATTTGTATCTGCAGGTGGATTTGGTAAATGAGTACTAGTTATATATATTTCAAATTTCTGCCAGATGAAAAACTTTGGCTTCCTCGTCACAGTTTCAGGGTTTTCTTTTATCATGCTGGAAATAATGTGTTTAAGGTCTTGATGTATTGTTGAGTTTGAGGCGAGGCGTCTGTCATGCATCCGTCCTATAGTACTGGTCAGAATTTAATCAAACTTGGATACACACACTGATCACTAATGGGTCTTCAACTAAACTATACTCAAGGTCAGCATCACATTTGTCGTTCTACCGGCAGTAATGTGTGAATTGTGATGAATGGTGAATCGGATGAGCTCGCACATTACCGATGTTCTGGTATTTAAGTTGTTGAGAACCGAAGAGAGAGTACCTTTCAGTTTAACTTTTTTGCGATTTCCTGCCTCTTTGGAGCTAAAGGAAGCCACCCAATCACATGACACATCATTGGAAAGGTCATCCTCTATTGAGCACATCAGGATTGAGTAGGCTAGCTCAAATAAGTCCAACGATATAGACCAAAAACAAATGTAAATTACATAGGACATAAATGAATAGGCTGGTTCTCAGGAGGATATACAGCATGAGTTGTTCTTGTGAATTTGTTCACAAATTCCACTGTATCTTCTGCTAAAGGAAGTAACAAAGGGAAGGACTGGAGTATCTTGCAGCATGTGACACTCGAGGCTATGGAGAGGCCCAACACACAGAGACCGACACGCTTTTATGGCAGTTCAATTAGACTCTTTTCTTTCCACTTCATTGTTTGCACACACACTGCTTTTACAGCTCATGCATTTATTATTGTGTAATATTATATTAGGAAGTAATTATCCTTGTGGACATCCTCAGTGCCACACCATGTTTATTTTTAGATGGGTTAGAGCTAAGAGCTGGGTATCTAACATCATCAAGGTCGCTAAAGAGGCTTGACAGGACAGATGGTTCCTGTAACAAGTGCTCACACTGATGGTATCTGCTTAGGATGAAAGCTCGTCTCCTGCAGCCCTTTTCACATTAACTCTGACAGCTCTACAGACTCTGGGAAATTATCCTAGATTGCCATTCAGTAAAAAAAAAAAAAGTTAATCAAATTATTGTCTGCCTCTTTCCCAAAGTGGCTTTGAATTTCCAGACAGCCGGTCTGGAAATGGATCTAAATGATGGGTTGTTCAGGCAGAATGGCTGCTGTGGCTACGTCATAAAGCCCGATTTCATGAGAGATGGGAACACTCAGTTCAGTCCAGATAAACCTGAGGAGCGGGAAGGGTACAAACCACTCCGCCTATCCATACAGGTACAGAGCTCTATGAAAATCTGTTTATTTTACCTCCAGTGTGGAAATCTGAGATGTGGTGTGAGAGGTAAAGTACGCTAAAATGGTTTGCATCTTTATCAGGTGATCAGCGGGCAACAACTGCCAAAGGTGAACCAGAAAGAAGGCTCTATTGTTGACCCGCTGGTGCGAGTGGAGATCTACGGAGTACCACAGGACCAGGCAAAGGATGAGACCAGCCACATTAACAACAATGGTGACTGAGTATTCAACACTTAGACCACTCAGTGGACAAATTTTGGGTATAAAGTCGATCCCAGTTGGTTATATTCACTCCTCTGCTGCCCTCCTCCTGCAGGGTTTAACCCCGTGTGGAATGAAACTCTAGATTTCACCATCCACACCCCTGAGCTGGCGCTGGTTTGCTTTGTGGTGGAAGACCATGACAAAGCATCAAGGAACGACTTCATTGGACAGTACACTCTGCCCTTCATGTGCATCCAACCAGGTGAGCAGAGCATGGAGAGCTCCAGTGTTACCTCTTAGTACAAGAAGACTGCATCACACAAACTAACTAGCCTTGCTCTCCTCATGATATTTCAAACCTTTTGGGGTGTCCCAGGCCATGGGTGATGTCATCATCAACAATAAGCCTGTAAAACTGTAAAAAATAGTCCAAAGTTTAAGCCCTCCTTCTTTGCATTTCATATTTTCCGAAACCACTCAATGCACTGGATTCTTGGTAAGCAGATTCTGGCCCCCACGCCGTGTAATGGACACTGTTGGGCTTTTTGTCTCCAATATTCAGAAGCTCTTTTTCTAGCATTAAAAAGTGCCTTGAGACTTGTTTTGAAATTCTTCTTTTTTCCAGGATATCGTCACATACATCTGCTGTCTAAGGATGGAACAGCTATCCCGCCCTCATCGCTCTTTGTTAACATCAGCATTTCTGAGCTCACATGAAGAACAACGAGAAACCAGATGTGGTCACAAGGACAACATGGAGCAGTACTTCGATCTGCCAACGCTACATAAGACTGTCAAAATGAACCACAGGGAACAGATCATCTCAGAAATCAGCATTATTGAATTTGAGTTTTCAACAGTGACAAAGTGGAGTGCATCTCTTTTAAACCAATCTATAATTTTTAACCACGGAATAAGATAAACTAGGCCATGCAGTACTATTTATTTAGGTTTTTAAGTCCAATATATGCAACTTTACATTCCAGAAATTGTAAAAAATATTTTAAATGATGGATGTGAAAGTAAGACAAAAGACTGCAGCATGTAGAGAATGTCAAAATATCTGTAACAGTACTGAAAGGTTAGATGTGGGGAAAAAAGACAAATCTCAGTATTAAAAATCCAGAAATATACTCACAACTTTGCATGAATGACTTATTTCTAATGAATGAATGAATGTTCTACAAGGCCATGTTGTGTATAATGTAAATATGTCTTTGTATGTGATTTTTTGAGTGGTTAAAAACCTGTGCGTGAAATTCAGTTGTTCAGAAACATTTGTGGCTTGTTAATTTTTTTCCCCAACCTTGTTTCTAGAAATTTGGGGAACGTCTTAAAATGTAAATTAAACAGAACACAAACACTTGCAAACAGTTGTTTATCCATCCCAGCTGGGACAGGGCGAGAGGTGGGGAACACCCCGGACAGGTTGGCAGTCTGTCACATGGAGACAGACAACCATTCACACATATGACCTATTCAGAGTCAGCTGTTATCCCAACATACATGTCCTTCGACTCCAGAGTACCCGGAAAGAACTGACATAGGAACCTGAAGTGGATTCAAATTCAGGAGCTAAGTATAAGAAACCCAGCATTTAACAGAAAATTGTAATAAGTCAACATGTCGAAACAGAATTTAAAAAAGATTATCTATGCATGCAAAATATTTCAGAGCTAATGGTACAAATGAAAAACGTGTTTAAAAACCCCCAAAAAGAGCTGTTAGAAAAAGAAAAAAGGCCAACATCAGCCTGTCCCGTTTAAGAGAAATGCATTTATTGCATTTTTTTTTTTTGCAATCACCCTGTACGTCTGTGCCAGCACATTTTTCATATTTTTCTATCATTTTCATTAAGCTGCTCTATGCTCTCTCATCCATCCTTCTCATCCAAAGCAAACCGCAAAAAGCACTCTCTCTCCTTCATCAGCAGCAGCTTTATTCCTCAGTTGCTTTTGGCTTATTAAGCTAAGAGTTCCTAGCAGTCCTGTTTTCAGCCTTGGCTTCATGAATTTGTTTTTAAGGAATCTTTGTTTTCTTCTTCTTTTGTTTATTTTTTTCCAGGACTTCCATTTCTCTTAGTGTTGAATTTTTGTAAACAATGTATTTTGCATTATTAAGAGTTTCTGGACTGGCAGCACAGTTGTGGCATCTCATATGGTGATTTTGTCATTAATACAATTATATTCTGATTATAGGAAATTATCACAAGATGGGATATAAAAAAAACCTGTTTATTGTTCAAATAAATGACCCGTCTTTACATTCTCTCTTAATATGTGTACTAAGTGTCTTATTAGGCTTGGCAAGACTTTAAAATCAACTAATCAAACATCAGTATTTACCAGCTATGTCACCAGTTACTCTCTCTCTTCAGGGTTTAATCCTAGCTCGACCTCTTCAGCAACCTCCTGTACCTCACTGGCTGGTGGAAGCAGCTCATTGGCTGCTTCTTCTGCTCTTTTATCCAGAGTCCCCTCTAGAGCCTCCTTCAGGGTGAGGCCTCCAGCTTCTGAGTCTCTTACCACACCTTCCTCTGCTGGCATGTTTGGATGATGCCTTTGCAGATGCTTGACCACCTGGAACTTCTGCTTGGCTCTGTAGGAGCAGTGGCGACAGCTGAAAGGTTGCTGCTTGGTGTGAGACAGGTAGTGATGTCTGAGACCCGCAGGCCACCTGAAAGCCTTTTGGCACAAACCGCACGTGTATGGCCTGTCGTCGCTGTGCTGGCGCTGGTGGGTCTTCAGTATGAAGCTAGTCTTGAAGGCTTTGCCGCACTTCTCGCAAACATAAGGGCGCACATCACAGTGCTGTGTGTCGCAGTGTGCGCGGAGGGCGTCTGCTCTGTTGGTGCGGTAGTCGCACTCATCACAGGCGTACGGCTTCTCTCCTGCAGATGACAAACATTATTTAAAAATGTAACCAAATCACTTTATAACTTAGACATATTGCAAGATTAAATTAGAAACTTTCACTTTATGCCTTTCTGCAGGAGACATTTGGTTTGTTTTCACCCCTGACCACTAGAAGGAGCTATTTAACTGATTGTGTGTATATGGGAATTTCTAAAGCTTTCCAGTGGGCTGGACTGATTTTGGCACCCGGGCCTTATGATTGACACTCCTAAATTAGACTGTCCAGTATGCAGTTTGGATACATCAGATAAGCATGTGGATTGTCAGTTTGTGTTTTGTGTTCAGTTTATAACCATCATATCTGCCTGAGCTGTATGGTAAATAAATGTAACGTCTCATTTTCCAACAGCAGCTCTTCAGCTGCATTTTTAGGGGTGAAAACAGCCACCTCTGATACCTGTGTGCTTGGTCATGTGGTATTTCAGCTGAGTCGCCCATTTGCACTTGTAGCCACACTCTGGACAAAGGTACTTCTTCTCTTCTTGGTGAACTCTCATGTGAAGCTATAAAAACATTAAAAATAAAATAAAAGGGACCTGTTATTGCTTTCATTGTGCTCCATTTCATGGAAAGACTCAAAATGAGCCTCAATAAGTAACTACACAACCAGAGACACTGTAAACGCTTCTGCCATCGTTCTTTGTTTTTAACTTTTAACATGTTGGTCTCAGCGGTTTTGTTGTCGTCTTACAGATACCCGTTTAGTTTTTACTGCGTTTTGTTCCCATTTACTGCTCTTGGTCCTGTTCTGTACTATAAAGCAAATTTAACTCATCTGGCTTCTGTGAGCCTAAGATCAGAAATCAGGCTCAATAGTTACATGAAATGTTTATCATTTCACTAACTCAAACTATACTAACCCGGATTTATAATTCTAGCTACAAATGATGCCATCTTCCAGGGAACTGACTAGTCAGTAAACCTGCTGATTTCCAATCTCAAACATAACCAGCTCCAGATCACATTATTTCTGCAGCATAAGATGCCAAGTTGATGCACGCTGGCATGAAATGAACATATTCATAATACGGAAAAGCCAAGTTTAACTGTGAAGACACCTGGAGCCTAAATCCTGCTTGAAAGTACACACCACTATTTATAAATTACATTTTTAATTCTTTTGTTTTTATTGAGCTTCAAAACCTGTTTTTTTTATTCCTTCTTGTGTTTTTAGTTTCCTCGCCATTTCTCTGTCTCAACTTTAAGCTACTTTTGTGCTCCACTGCCTCTGTTTAACGTGCCGTGTAATGTCTCTGTATTTGATATTTTAGTTAGTCCTGTTTTGTTTTTCTCTGATGTCTTACTGTGGTTTCTGTCCTCACCTAGCCTATCATTACTGGCTATTACTTCAATCCAATCCATCCCCAGCCTACATTCAGCTCCTTCCTCCCCTCAGTTTTTGCCCACTTGTGGGTTTGTTCACCCTCCTGTTTTCCAAGCTTGTGTCTTAGTCCAAGTTAACCCTTTAAGTTGTATTAACAAACTCTCCAGCCAGCTTTGCTTGTTTGACTTGTTTTTTTAGTAATAAAGTTGCTTTGAATATTTAGCATCCTGCATTATCTAAAAGCAACGTGTCGATAGAAGTTTTTTCAGTGGACGTGGATACAGATGAACAGAACCAACTGTCTGGGATCTATGGAAGCTTGTTTGGTACCTTCAGCCTCGATGGATCGGTGCAAGTGTAGCTGCACTCCTCACAGCTGTAAGGCTTCTCCCCAGTGTGGATGCGAATGTGCCACGTGATCTTCTGCTTGTTCCGGGTCGAGTACTGGCAGTCGGTGCATTTGTACAAGCGCTTGGTTCCGTGCGAGCGGAGGTGCTGCTCCAGGACCAGCTGATGGTGACAAGCAAACTGGCAGGTGCTGCACCTCAGTGCCTTGTCCTCCGCAGGTCCCTCCTCATGTTCGCTCAAGAGGTGCTGAGCCAGCAGCTGCCTCGTTTTGGTAGCAAAGGGACACACGTGACACTGATGCGCCAGGTGAGCTCTCTGATGAAGCTCGAGGCTTTCCTTAGTTTCAAATGACTCCTGGCAGGTGTTGCATTTCACCTGGGGGTGCTTGCTCTGCTGGTGGGCCCTTAGTGTGATGTCGCTGCTGCAGGTGTAGTCACACTGCTTGCATGAGAAAGGCACCTGGAGCTGGTGCACACGCTTGCAGTGGTTTCTCAAAGCGACCTCTGAGCTAAACTGAGCGTCACAGTGGGTGCAAACGTGCTGCAGCTCCCCCGTGTGGCATCTGCGGTTGTGGCGTCTCACGTCGTCGAGCGTGTAGCTGCTGAAGTCGCACAACGAGCAGAAGTGCGTGGGCAGTTTGTCGTGAATGCGTCTCTTGTGTTGGCGCAATTTGGTCACCGCCCCAAAGGTTTTGTCACACACGTCACAGCGGTGACGGCCGACACCTGTGTGGAGAGACTCGTGCTCTTCCAAGCGGTAGCGCCGCGTGGTGCTGAAGGGGCAGAAGCGGCAGCGGTGAGGTCGTGCACCTTTGTGTTTGAGTGCAATGTGCTGCGTCATGCAGCGCTGCTGTTTGCAGCTGAAAGTGCAGTGCTGGCAGTGCAAACGTTTGGGTTTGGCAGCACCGAACTTTTCCTTGCCATGACTACATAAACTGTGTCGGGTCAAAGAAACTTTAGATTTGGCTACAAATGAACAGAGAGCGCACTGTACTTCACCAGGCCTCATGCAGCCTTTTCTTTCATGGCTGTCTAAAGCTCTCTTCTGACTGCACTTAAATGCACAGCTTGGACAGCCAAAAATTTGACGTTTCTTAGAAACTTTTACAAGATCTTCGTCGAGTTTCTCCACCAGCTCTTCTCTTTCTTTGATTGAGTCATTCCCACCTTCATCACCTGTTTCTGAATTGGTCTCATTCTCCCTTTTCCTGAATCTTCTTCTGCAGGTCGAGAGGTGCCGTTTAATTGTTATGAGCCTGACGGATGAGAAGCTGCACAGCTTGCATCTGAATTTCCCACCCTTTTTACTATAAAGGGACTTTTGCTGTTTGTTACTGGAGATCAGTTTCTTCTGACTTTCGGTTTGCTGGTTTTCAGATGCACTGGATGTAGCAGCATCATCATTAACAAAGGTCTTAGAATGAGATGAACACTCAGGATCAGTGGAAATTTTATTTTGCTCTGTCTGATCTGAATTGGATCCCTCCTGATCTACAGTACAGCTCTCCTTTGGAGCAACACTTGTTTCTGAAATGCCTACAAATGTCCTCGTTTTCCGTGGCATGGCTGGGCACTTCTTTTTAAGGTGGCCATCGAGGCCCCGCCTCTGCTTGAACTGCGCACCGCAGGCCTGACACTTGTGGCCCTTCATCCTGCCCTGGCACAGAGCTTGGCAGTGGTGCTTCAAAGCACTCTCTCTGCAGGTGACATAAGAGCATTTCTCACAGCGGTAAACACCTTCAGCTGGCACCACGAGCATCTGCACCCGTCCCTCTAACACCATGGCTTCTGCTTGGTCCTTGTCATACTTTTTCATAGCATTCAGACGCACCTCAGATTGTAATGGCTGACTGTGCTCAGGTGGAAAAGTAGGACTGATTGTTTCACAGTTTCTGTCAGGTGTCTGACAATCTCCGGGCTCAACCAGTTCAGCTGTGTTATTTAGAGGCTCGTAGCTATCATGTATATCTTCATCATGTTCCTCTGATGAGAGGTCTGCTTTTACTTGTGACGCCTCGGGCCTGTTAGATTCTAAAGTAGGAACCCTTTCAGAGTTTTCAGAGGGGGTTTGAAAGTCAGAGGTGGAGAGTGCAGTTAGAACGAGGGTACAGTATTCCTCAGGACTGCCGATGGGCGAAGGACTTTCTGTAATGGTCTCCTGAGAAACAACGTCAAAAACTTCCTCAGGTTGTGAAGCAGGAGACGTTTCTCTGCTGCCATCGTGGTAAGGCAGGACTTGGTCTCTTTGACCTTCAGGAGTACCAGAAGGTGGAGGTCCTTCAGGCAGCTTGTGAGTAACTGAAGGCTTGTTGTAAAAATCCTGCATGAATTCAGCCGAGCTCCTCTCCTTCTCCTTTGCAGCGTAGTTGTCCAGCCACGCTTTGTCCCCGGGCACGTACCCATGTGTTTTCCTCTTGTGAAGGAAAAGGCTAATGCTGCTAAAGGAGGAGTAGAAGCAAAGGGCGCAACGAAACTCTTTCAGCTTGGTGTGTTTGCAGTTCTCGTGATTCTGAAGCGCCTGACGGTAGCAGGTGGTGTACATACAGTATTTGCACTTGAACACGGCGGACTGTCTGTCCTTTCCGGAGTGTTTGGCCAACATATGGTTTCGAAGCTCATATTTGCGCTTGCAGGCGTAAGCGCAGATCTCACACATGAGTGATTTGGCTTGGTGCCGTAATTTGTGGCTGTTTAGCTGGTCCATGCGGTGACAGCGATATGGACACTGATCACAGGGATACCTAGGAGAGGAAACAGGAAGTATTGAATCTAGAACCAACAATGCTTCTTCCACCTCCACTGTTCCCCACCTTAAAGACCCACAGCTGTGCATTCTGGTGTTGCGCTCTTAAGAAACTCAGCTTACACAACAGATCCAAAATTAAAATATAACAAAGATGTGTAAGAAACCTCTTGAGTGCGTACCTAAGGTCCCCTGCATGTTTCCTCATGTGGACGTTAAGGTAGTGTTTCCATTTGGTGACGTATCCACATTCGGCACACATGAAGTTCTTATCATCTGAGTGAGTGAGCATGTGTTTGGACAGGTAGGACTCATCTCGGCACTTGAACTCACACAGGCTGCACTTGTGGGGCCTCTCACCTTAAAGAGGAAAAACAAGTTTAAGAGTTATTGTGTCACAAGGGAGAAATGCCCAGACTTTAAGGCAGGATTCATGTGACCAAACCCATCCTCACCACTGTGCATGAGCATGTGCCGCTTCAAACCCCGTTTGTGCGAGGTCACGTAGCTGCACTGAGAGCAGCGGTGGATCTTCTCGTTGGCGTGCAGATGCCCGAGGTGCTGCTCAAACTCCACGGGGTTGAACGTGACAAAGGAGCAGAAGTCGCAGCTGAGCTTTTCAGGCCCTGCATGACCGAGCCGCTGGTGCTGGAGGAAGACTGTTTTATTGGAGCAAGAAAAATCGCACTCTGAGCAGTGATAGGCGAGGTGCGTCCGATAATGATCATCCATGTCTGTCTCGCTTTTAAAGAGGGCGCCGCAGGCGTGATGACGGCATTCCACTGCTTTGACTCCGTGAGCCTCGGCAGAGTGTCTAATGAGGTCTTTGTGATGAGAACTCTGGAAAGAACAACCCTCCTGAAAGCAGGCCAAGGGTTGGCTGTCAGACGGGATGTTATGTGACTTCATGTGAGCCTTCAATGCGCTGCTCAGGTGAAAGCTTCCCCCACAGGTCGGACAAATGTAGCTGTAACAGTTTTCGCCATCTCCGGCGTGCACGCTGATTAGATGGCGCCGGATTGAGCTCCTCTCCACGGCGGAATACTCGCACAAGTGGCACCGGTGGATCTTTTCGCCGGCCTCTCTGAGCCTGTGAACACGCAGCTTGCTCTTGCTGGTGAAGTAACGCTTGCAGGTGGGACACTGCAGGCTTGGGTCGGGGAAATGCAAACGAAGGTGCTCCTGGAGGTGAGAGCGCATCTTGAAGCAGCGACGACACTTGGGGCAGGTGTGGGTGCGATAGATGTGCTCTGATCCCTCTGCAAGGTACTCTGTTAAATAGAAACAAATTGAAAATGTTAGTTTAAATATACGTTTACAAGAATAATATGCAATAATACTAAGTGCAATAATCCTTTCTGTCATCGTTGTATTTTTACTCAGTTGTGTATATAGTATTTGTATTTGTATTCTATTTTTATCTTATTGTATATTTATTTTATTTTATTCTACTGTATATAGTATTTTATTCTATTCTGTACAGTTGTGTACTGTATTTATTCTTATTGTATTCTAATTTTTGCCTCATAACTTTTGCACTGTCCACTTCCTGCTGTGACAAAACAAATTTCCCACGTGTGGGACTAATAAAGGTTATCTTATCTTATCTTATAATGGGTTGTCTTTGTTACAGTTTATATTTTGCATTGTTTACTGTTTTTTCCTTCTCTGTCATTTTGATTAAAGAACAGATCTTTTATGTCATGTTAAACAGTAATGAGAGATGGGTTTTTTTGTAATAAACCACTTGTGATGGGCACCAATCACTCACAACATCTGTCTAATAATGTGTAGGTCTCTTTTGTGGCATCAAAAGAGCTCCTAGCTTTCAGGGCATTGATGTGGGACTCCAACGGGTGTCTGTACTGCGACTTTGGCAACAACTTTGAGATTATAAAATAAGGCCTCTCTGGATCCGAATTGTTCCAGCACATATCAGTAGGATCATTGAGAATAGGATTTAGGACTCTGGAGTTCAGGAAAGCCATGAGCTCTGCAGTTTTTTGTGGTAAGACAAGGGTCACTGTCCTGCTTGGGGGGTTGCCACCAACAAGATTTTGTCTACTATGAAACTAACTTCTGGTTTGCATTGAGGAGACCACGTCTACTTTTAATAGCAGGCTTTGGACATTCCTTTCTGATTAACCTTTAAATTAAGGCCATACAGGGTGGACCTGAACCTTTCCTCAACTTTGCAACTAAATGTTTCATCTTCACTCCTGTGTTTGTGTACTACTATTGCATGTCATTAATGTTTGCCTACTCTACCATAGTTTCGTTTGTTGTCCATCTACTGTACTGTTTCTTCTCATTCTCCTCTTTCCCTTTGCAGTCTGCTGGAGGACTTTTCCTGTTACAGATTTTTTTTCCCCCACTTTTGCCAAATATTGTCTCGTGAGGCATCATTGGCTTTGTCTAGGAAGAATTACAAATCTTTGAGGAAGTGCCATCACGTGACTTGGACTGTGGAGGGTGGAGCATTTCCTTCCTACTTGAATAAGCTTATAACGTCCTAGCTTGACCAGTCAACCAGTTATGTGGAGAGAGAGGAACATTAGCACAATTAGGGTATAAACAGTGGTAACAGCACTTTAGGAGGTCCTAGAGCAGGAAAGGATATTGAGTCAAATGAAAACTGCAACTGAACAGCATCATTTTTATTATAAAGGCACAGGCCAGTATCAGGCAGAACCTGTCGTACAAGGACAGCAGGATGAAGGTCAACCTGGGTATACACTAATCTCAGAATAGATGATGATGTGGTTTCCTGGAGGGAAGAAATTCATAATGGTGGAACCAACAGTGTCAGGGGAGGGGTGTGAAGAAGCAGGCGAGATAACAAAGAACCAGCGACTTGATCTTAGAGACTCAGAGCTTTTGATTGTCATTTTGCAGTTTCTTGCACTGCGAAATTGGGTAGCTGGACCACAAAGGTGCAAAAGTAAAGAAGAGAAAACAATATACAACCCCAAAAAAGGTGTTACTTGATGACTTCTACATCTGGCTAAAGCTCCATCTAGTGAAAATGTCTGCAAAGTGTAGGATCATTGACACGTGTATAAAGTGCCAATTGGTACTATACAAATCAAATGTATCAGAATTAGGAGAATCATGTCAAAGTGACTTCCATGTGAGTGCCCAGGAGCCACTGTGTTCAAGCAGACTGTCAGATTTAATGTTGTAGCTGATTACAGTGGTCACCATAATAATCCACTAAGCAGATAATAGGTGTTCTTACCTTTGGATGGCACTGATGTAGCATCTCCTGCTAAAGTCGTGTCTTTCATGCCACCTGGCCTCTCAGGTTGTTCCTCTGGCCCACAAGCTCGATTTTTTCTTTGTGACACGCTGACCTCAGACAAGCAGCTTTCCTTATAGCCCATCGGTGTTGGCTCCTGCTCATTCCCTAAGAGAAAATAATCATAATTTCCATCTTACAGCTAAGGTTTGAAGGTATGAGAGTTCCACCTCCCCGCAGGGCCCACTTACCTTGAGCATTATTTGGTAGATATTTGTGTTCCAAGAGGTGGCCATTCAGGGTTTTAGCATTTTGAGAGACAAACTGGCAGTGAAAGCAGCCAAAGGGCATGTGTCCTTTCCGATGGCTTTCCATCTCAGCTTGTGTAAGGAATGACTTTTTACAAGCCCGGTAGGTGCAGGGCACAAGAGTGAGGCCATGTGTAGACATTATGTGGGCTTGATACTCGTCACGGTCCGAGACACTGAAGTAGCAGCCTTTCTCAGAGCAGGAGAACGGGCCTGTCAGGTCTGGGTCACTGTGGCTGGTTTTAAAGTGATGTTTAAGAGCAGCTGGTTTGGAAAAGACCTCAGCACACCGAGAACACTTGAATCTGTCCAGCTGCACTTTACTGGATGAAGCGATTTGTCTTTGTGAACAGGGGTGAGAGGCAAACATGCCGCTGTCTGAAAAGCTCTGTCCACATTTTTCACAATGAAAATCCATCGTCTCCATTGTGTCTAAAAAAAAAATAAAAAGAGTAAAGCCTTAAAATTTCACAACAATTTAATATCATGTTAGGGTACACATGCACAAGTTAAACATCAGACTCTATAACATTCCTGTCCTTTTCAGTCCTTTCTGACTGTATGCATCAGCTCATTGAGTGACTTATGTATGTATGTGTATATATGTATATATTGTACTATTCTTAGTTAGTGTATTGTCTGTCTTGTCTTAATGTTGGTTTATAATGGAGCACTGTAACAAAAAATAATTTCCCCCAGGGATCAATAAAGTATTCTGATTATGATTATGATTAGTTTCACATCTGTGTTTAACGACCAATCACTCCATGTGTGTATAAATAACCCTGTTCGTTCTTGGTGTTGGGCTGTCTGTTCCTTGTCCTTCTCGCACTCTTGTGAATTCCTGTTTTGCTTTTAGTTTTGATATTATTCAGAACTTCTTTTTTTTTGTTTAAATCAAACATTATTAAGGGTTTGCTTTTTCTTTTGTTCCATTTGTCATCTCACTCCTGAACTATGATATGGGATATTAATTCCCAGCATGTGAAAACACAGTAGAACCTGCATCCTCCTCTGTCACACCAACCCTCTGCATGTCCTCCTTCACTACATCCATGAGTCTTGTCGGTGGTCTTCCTCTTTTCCTCCCGCCCAACAGCTCAGTATTAGACTTTGATATATATTTTGTGCATGTAGATAGAAAAAAAAAGTCTGGAATAAAGTGGTATCTTAATGGTGCTGATATGATCATAGTTGCTGGAAATGCACTGATAACACCCGAACTTTTCAAGCTGAAAACCCACAGACTTCCAAATGTCCCCACTGTAGCATACAGTGGGGCAAAAAAGTATTTAGTCAGCTACCGATTGTGCAAGTTCCCCCACTTAAAATGATGACAGAGGTCAGTAATTTGCACCAGAGGTACACTTCAACTGTGAGAGAGAATGTGAAAAAAAAAAAATCCATGAATCCACATGGTAGGATTTGTAAAGAATTTATTCGTAAATTAGGGTGGAAAATAAGTATTTGGTCAATAACAAAAATACAACTCAATACTTTGTAACATAACCTTTGTTGGCAATAACAGAGGTCAAACGTTTACTATAGGTCTTTACCAGGTTTGCACACACAGTAGCTGGTATTTTGGCCCATTCCTCCATGCAGATCTTCTCGAGAGCAGTGATGTTTTGGGCTGTCGCCGAGCAACACGGACTTTCAACTCCCGCCTCAGATTTTCTATGGGGTTGAGGTCTGGAGACTGGCTAGGCCACTCCAGGACTTTCAAATGCTTCTTACGGAGCCACTCCTTTGTTGCCCGGGCGGGGTGTTTTGGATCATTGTCATGTTGGAAGACCCAGCCTCGTTTCATCTCCAAAGTTCTCACTGATGGAAGGAGGTTTTGGCTCAAAATCTCACGATACATGGCCCCATTCATTCTGTCCTTAACACGGATCAGTCGTCCTGTCCCCTTGGCAGAAAAACAGCCCCATAGCATGATGTTTCCACCCCCATGCTTCACAGTAGGTATGGTGTTCTTGGGATGCAACTCAGTATTCTTCTTCCTCCAAACACGACGAGTTGAGTTTATACCAAAAAGTTCTACTTTGGTTTCATCTGACCACATGACATTCTCCCAATCCTCTGCTGTATCATCCATGTGCTCTCTGGCAAACTTCAGACGGGCCTGGACATGCACTGGCTTCAGCAGCGGAACACGTCTGGCACTGCGGGATTTGATTCCCTGCCGTTGTAGTGTGTTACTGATGGTGACCTTTGTTACTTTGGTCCCAGCTCTCTGCAGGTCATTCACCAGGTCCCCCCGTGTGGTTCTGGGATCTTTGCTCACCGTTCTCATGATCATTTTGACCCCACGGGATGAGATCTTGCGTGGAGCCCCAGATCGAGGGAGATCATCAGTGGTCTTGTATGTCTTCCATTTTCTGATGATTGCTCCCACAGTTGATTTTTTCACACCAAGCTGCTTGCCTATTGTAGATTCACTCTTCCCAGTCTGGTGCAGGTCTACAATACTTTTCCTGGTGTCCTTCGAAAGCTCTTTGGTCTTGGCCATGGCGGAGTTTGGAGTCTGACTGTTTGAGGCTGTGGACAGGTGTCTTTTATACAGATGAGTTCAAACAGGTGCCATTCATACAGGTAACGACTGGGGGACAGAAAAGCTTCTTACAGAAGATGTTACAGGTCTGTGAGAGCCAGAGATTTTCCTTGTTTGAGGTGACCAAATACTTATTTTCCACCCTGATTTACGAATAAATTCTTTACAAATCCTACCATGTGGATTCATGGATTTTTTTTTTTTTCACATTCTGTCTCTCACAGTTGAAGTGTACCTCTGGTGCAAATTACTGACCTCTGTCATCATTTTAAGTGGGGGAACTTGCACAATCGGTGGCTGACTAAATACTTTTTTGCCGCACTGTATAACTTACCCTTTAATCAGGGATAATATATAGAAAAAATTAATGACATACAGATATTGATATTAATATAACTTTGATAGTACATAGTGGTCTTTCATACTGATGAAGTTACTGCACTAGTGCTAACTGTAATAAGACACATCACAGGTACACGGTTACATGCACAAAATTGCAGGTGCTTACAGTAGAAAATGAACTTCAGAGTCAGACCTACTGCCCGGGTTTCCACGGTCCTTTGGATCCAAAAAACAAAACATCAACAGCTGTGTTTAACCGCAAGGCTGCACCGTCTGCCTCATTGAATCCACTTTTACTGACTGCCTGTTATAGAAATCCTTAGCTGTCAGTGAGTTACAGCAGCTGAAGTTTTTCTCGCTCTGATTAATAATATAAAGTGATTGAAACACGCCAATAATAACATCGCGTTTAATGCTAGCTGAGCTAACCCTCATTAGCTTCTTGAGACGCTCATCGCAAAGTCTTTGCGTCCCTGTTAGCTTTTCATCGCTGTTGCGGTTCAAGCCGTTTAAACTAAAATTCACAGAGTGCATTAACCACCGTTGCGTAGTTATTCTCTTAACAGGTTAGCAAAATTAGGTGAGCATAAAAATAGATTACTAAGGAGGGGGGACCATTATTTGTGAGCGCCAGTGGAAAGTCGGAACGGTATCCATCAAACACAGGAAGTGTAGTAAAGGTCGCCGTGCAGAAGCATCGTTGCACGCTTGGGGATTTTATGTGGCTGAATGAAGGTTTAAACACGAGAATGAATGAAGTCACCAGTGGCAGCTGTGAGAGATTAAGTCAGAGGGAAAAAAACAACGCAACTGTCGTAATTTAGCCAGTCGGGTAGCCTTAACTGTCGCTAAATGTATTTCCAGCCTACAAGCAGCTGTCAGGATACGAAGAAAGACCGATAACCTTTATTTACTGCACTACGCAGGTCTTCAGATGAGCTCCTTTTGCGGGGGTATCTAGAGTCTCACTGCAGCCGTCACCATGCCCCTGACGGATTTTCTGGACGGCTTGAAGGACAACCCGTACTTCGGAGCCGGCTTCGGACTGGTCGGGGTCGGGACAGCTCTGGCGCTTGCCAGGAAAGGGGCTCAGGTGGGGATGATCTTCTTCCGCAGGCACTACATGATCACTCTGGAGGTGCCCAGCAGGGACAAGAGCTACAACTGGCTGCTGAGCTGGATCACCAAGCACGCCAAACACACGCAGCACCTGAGCGTGGAGACCTCCTACCTGGCGCACGAGAGCGGACGGGTTCACACGCAGTTTGACTTTCACCCGAGCCCTGGCAACCACATCATCTGGTATAGCACATACCACTACACCTATAAGACCTGTATTCTAAACTGATTGGCCACTTTCTCTGTGACACTGACTTCCGTTGTGGTCTGCAGGTATGGGAGGAAGTGGATCAGGGTGGAGAGAACCAGGGAGAAGCAGATGGTGGATCTGCACACCGGAACCCCCTGGGAGTCTGTCACTTTCACAGCTTTAGGCAGAGACAGACAGATCTTCTTTAATATCTTACAAGAAGGTAAGTTTAACAACACATGAAGTCAGGTGTGCACATAGTTAGATTTTCACCTGTATTGCAGATGTATTTTCAGAATTATCACATTGAATTTTGAGGCTCATCTACATCCAGATGAACAGTATCAACATTTTGGGATTTGAGGCTCATCCCTCCAAATGTTTGCACCGAGTAGCTTCTCGAAGTCTGGATGTTTCCTCCCTTAATTGCTTAATTTCAGTGCACAGTGTGTGGTGTACATGGGCTAAGTTGTGAAGTTTTGTCTAAAATACTTACAGACTTAACTGTACTTGACAAAATACTTGAGTGGGCTTTTAGTTGAGCTTTCATTCCTGTTTTGCAGCAAGAGAACTGGCGCTGAAGCAGGAGGAAGGCAGGACAGTGATGTACACGGCCATGGGTGCAGAGTGGCGGCCCTTCGGCTTTCCTCGGCGGCGCAGACCCCTCAGCTCTGTGGTGCTGGACGTGGGTGTTGCAGAAAGGATTGTAGATGACGTGAAGGACTTCATTGGAAATCCCAAATGGTACACAGATAGAGGTAAAATGTTACATGACATGAATTTTAATCATGATTATAATGTCTTGATCACCACAATTAAAGGAACACTGAGTTATCATGAAACTGTTACTCACAGGGTACTTTGCCCATTCTTGGTTGAAGTTGCTGATTTTCTGATCGCTTTATTGATGAACATCACTTCTGTTAAAAGCCCCTTGGATTTTTGCTGAAGGTCTGGTCCGACTCCTTACCAGAGTCTGTTCGAGAGTAGGGAAGGTCTCTAGAAAAACCTAATAAGAAAAATGTTACCGAACGTTTTAATTTGTCTACTTTGTAGAAGAATTTCTAGGGTTTTTTGTGATTAATCCTCTACTGATGGTGGTTGTTCACCTGTGCAGGTATTCCCTACAGAAGAGGCTACCTGCTGTACGGCCCCCCCGGATGTGGAAAGAGCAGTTTTATGTGAGTATATGCTTTATTTGGGTTTATTCTTCTTGCTGCGTACTCGTCGTGTAACCTCACCAATGCCTGTGTAACTTGCTGTTTTTTCAGCACGGCGCTGGCTGGTGAGCTGGGCTACAGCATCTGTCTGATGAGTCTGAGTGACCGAACACTTTCAGACGACCGCCTGAATCACCTCCTGAGTGTGGCTCCGCAGCAGAGCATCATTCTCCTGGAGGATGTCGATGCAGCCTTTGTCAGCAGAGACCTGCTTCCCACTGAGAGTGAGCAGCAGAACCGATCAAACATATTTCTTTTTACATGTTTAAAACATCACAGATGTTCATCAGCTCCACTCTGTGGTTTTAAAACAGGCTGATATTCAGTACTGAAGCAACCCGTAAAGCTGTATTTGACCAGATTTGTTACATTCTGGTTTGAAGGTGAATTTTGAAGTCACTGAGCTGTGTTTTCTTCTGTTGCCTCTCAGACCCTCTGGCCTATCAGGGAATGGGACGACTGACCTTCAGCGGACTGCTGAACTCTCTTGACGGAGTGGCTTCATCGGAGGCCCGAATAGTTTTTATGACTACCAACTTCATAGACAGGTACTGTTCGAAGCCAAGAGTGTTTAGTGACATTGTACCAACATGTAAACTGATATAGCTGCTTCTAATGTAAATGTAAAAAATGTAATGTAAAAAAAACAATTGAAGCAGTGAAGAGACTGAAACAGAATTAGAAGAAAATAAAAGACCCCAACAGCAGGTGGCGCTGCATACCAAGTGCTGGTGAAGTTGAGATATTGCTGTGATACAGCAGCCTACCTCAATAAAATAAGTGCAGTACAGGGATTGACATAACCAGTGTCCTGGGAAAAAAGGAGTAGTGCAGTGTGACACAGTATCAGAGTACATAGGTCTGATATGCATGTGCACAGTAGACCGTGTATCCATAGTGACAATTTACATACATTAATAAACTATAACTGATCACATGATCAAATGTTAGATTGACTTTATCTTCAGATCTTAAATTAATCCGTGCACGCCTACCTGTTCATCCCTGCCTGTATGATCAGCTTCATCACCTCATCTTCCTCACGTCTCTCTGCTTCCTTAATGAACATTACAATCTTTTTGTCATGGCTACAAAAACTTGTTCTTTCACTTGTGAAACATAAGAAGTGTTTTCAGTGCCATTAACTTCCAGCGTTGTGTATGATATCTGCACACAGGTTAGACGCAGCGCTCATCCGACCTGGCCGTGTTGATCTGAAGCAGTACATCGGGCATTGCACCCACTGGCAGCTCACCCAGATGTTCCGACGATTTTATCCCGACGAACCGGCCTCTGAGGCAGAACACTTTGCCAAGCACGCTTTAGCCACACACTCTGAAATCAGTGCTGCTCAGGTGCAAGGACACTTTCTGCTGCACAAAATGGACCCTGCAGGATCGATAGACAATGTTGCTCAAATAAAAGGATGACAGGATTGGAAGGGATTTGGATGCTGAAGCCCAAATAAAGAGAAATGGAAAAATATTTTCAGTTTAAGTTTATTAATGAGACAGACGCATAAGAGAGTTGATTTTTGTGATTTATGCGACTGCTTAGATGTTGGAAATACAAACACACAAACCTCACCTACATTTACTCCAAGCTCTGTCTTATTGGAAAGATTCATTCTCAAAAATTTGCAAAAAACTTTGCTCTGACCTTGAAAGGTTGTCTTCCAAATGTAGTTATAGTCATAGCTGCACTGGCCATTGGCCCACCGGACATTTGCCCAGTGGGCCGATGGTGATTTTTTGTTTTTATGGGCTGATGATTTATTTTTTTTCAGTAACGGTATAAACAATGAAAGGTGGTGGATTGGCCAGATGCTGGCAGATGTGTAAAAATAACTCAGTTGTTTGGTGGTGGTGTTCTGGGAATCCATCCTACCTGGAAAAACACCACATAGGCCAGCAGATGGATGAGGGAAAGGAGAGGCAGGAGGAGGAGAGGTGAACTGAACTTCAGGTAAGAAGTTATGACCTGCAGTCTATCTGGGTCAGATATAAACCAAGTTTAGGTGCAGTTTATTTTCGTTGTGTTGACTTTTTACAGTCAGTTACAATAACTCGTACTGCGTGCTAGGTAGCATGACGAAGTGTCTATACAGCTGGGTGGGTGCTTTGATGATACTGATAGTGAACTTTATTTTATTCATAAGGTTAATTAGTAAAAAACGGAATCGTCCCATATAAAACGGAATCCTCCCGTATTCAGAGAAAATATTACGCGTTTTGTAATTAGCTGAGAAGGAACACAGTTTGTCCCGTACTTCAGCTACAATGGGAAAAGACACAAAGCTGGAGTTATTCTGTGTCTTTACGCTGTCAGCTGCCTCTTCTCTCATTCTCACCTCTCCCTTTACTGTTGCTACTTCAATCATGAAACTGATCAGTGATCAGCTGATCGGCTTTTCTAGCGCAAGTCCGGTCTCTCTTGTTTATCGCCCACTTTGCGCCAGAACGGGAAACCAGCGGATGTCGCGCTAAACAACAGCAGCACGTTTAAGCTTGATCAGCTATTGTTAGAATTTATTTAATATTACTTTCTAGTCTCAGCTGATGTTTGCTGGAGCCACAGCTGTAAAAGCTGCTGGTCATGATGTTGGTTTGGTTATCTGGTGAGAGGGAAACATGAAGATGAAACCAGGAGATGTCCTTACTGAATCATCAGAGCTGAACAGGTGATGGAGAAACAGGTTTACCTTTAAGGTGACACGAATGAGTTGAAGGGAAGTTATAAACTGTTTCTGAGAGACAAATAACACCAGGAGCCTTTTCTACATAGCTGACAGCTGGTAACTGTGCAGGGGCGGGTCTAGCAAAGTGTTGCCAGGGGGCCATGTAGGGCATTAACAGGGAAAGGGGGGCACAAGGAAATACTTTTCTTTCTTTTTCTCATTTAAAATGTCTCGCTTTTAACAAATAATTATCTGAATCTTACAACCAAAGTTTTTATCTGATGTAAAATGTATAGAAATCATACATATACCAACAAGACTGTACGTCACTGTGACAACAGCGTTTGTTTTCGTTCAAAGGCTTTATGGCTTTTCCTATAATACCTGGTGGGCCGGTCTCTAGTCAAAATGCCCGGGCCGATTCTTTTGTTCCAGTCCAGCTCTGGTTATAGTTGTAGTTAAAGTTATAGTTTTCACATATAAATCAGCAGCAAGCCTTAAAATGAGGTGAAAAATAAGACACTGCCTATTTACACGATGTGATTTATTTGACAAAAACTGAACTAAAATGCAGAAGAAGCTTCTGAACACCTAAGTGCACCCCATGATAGAACCACATTTAGCAGTGATAACATAATTGTTTTCTATTTATCAGTCTAGCATCCACTTTGTTTTACATTGTTGTTTTAGGCCATTGAGCATTCATTCATTCACAGCTCTTTTGAGGTCACACCACCACATGTCCATCACCACATGTGACAGAATGCTTTGGTACAATGAGGACCTTATGGTTGACTTGAAGACTGCAAGCTGCCCAAATCATCACCCCTTCACTACCTTGCTTCACTGTTGCTATAATGTGTTTAGTTATCTCCAAACATACTTCTATGCATGCTGATCAAACATCTGGTCGTATGGTCTCATCGGTCCGCAAGTTTTGCGGTTTGTTCAGATGCAGCTTTTTGAACATAACCTGTGCTGCCCTGCTCTTTTTAGAGTAGAGGATTTCTCCTGGCAACTCTTCCAAACTTGCTCAGTCTTTTTTTAATTGTGCTATCATGAACTATCATACTGACTGAGGCCTTCAGAGTTTGAGATGGAGCTCAGGGTTTTTTTTTTTACAGTTTCTCTGAGGGCTGCACGATGCGATCTTGGGTGAATTAATTGGGATGCCCACTTCTGGGAAGATTGTGGCATTATGGTAACATGCACCTGAATGCTTCAGACCAGAAAACTGCCAAAACGTCTGCTTTTACACAGGCGATTACTCTTACTAATGATCAGTTAATAAAGTGTATTTCATAAGAAGCACCTGGTTGCTACTTGTCCTCTGAAGTCCTTTTGAAGCAACTTTAGAAAAGGAAGCATATACTTTCTCTTTCACATGACTGACTGTACTAGACTGGTCTTTTTTTGTTGTGTATGATTAAAAGGTGTGGAAGTGGATCTCTATCACCTCTGCTTGCCTTTCTGTATTCACTGTACAGCACAGTAGGAGGGTACTGAGATGAGACACACACAAAAATATAACTCTTGCAGTATCCAAAGCATGTTTGCTGGAGACTGAAAGTCGTGTTGATCAGATCTCACATCTGTTTCGCTCATCACACAAATGTGTTTTAAATTAAAAGCATTCTTTTGATTCAGTAACTAGAAACAGTCATTGATTTACTTTGACACTATAGTCAGGCTTGCTTAAAAGCAGCCATCTCACTGTTACTGAGCAGAAAAATGTGAGTTTAGGTATTTTTCCATTTGTGGTCCTTTGTGGCTTCTTGTCTTTGTTGATCCTTAAGAGCTGGGCTGGAAGGGTTAAACATTTAGCAAGATGTGGCGCCTCCCTTTATGGCTAGTCTTCTGCATGCAATAGGAGCTCTCTGTATTTTCTATTCTCCCCTCATAATGGCTGCATGGCTGTCCAGTAGACTGGTGAAGAGAAAATGCAGCTCACTGCTGCCGTGCCCTATCTCCCTGGCCCCAGTCTGCTCCAGAGGGGTTGCAAGGGTCTCCCCTGCCTCAGGGGCCCTCTCCACCATCCAGAAAAAGCCTCGGACAGTGGAAGATCTCCCACATGTCAGCTTCTTGGAGTTTCTTTGCAGAGTGGTGTTTCAGGGTTTCTACAAACGTATGCATGAGCTTCAGGTAGGCTGCAGTGCATGATCTTTATTATGTTCACTCACAGTGATATGTGATTGTTTCAGTTCGATGTCAAAGATGTTTTGTGTTTTCCACCTGATGCATTTCAGAAACCCTGGTGACAAATTTGATAATCTGAGAGGACATGGGTTTACAAGTGACTGCATTTTCCTCCAGTGACAATAAATAATAGAAAATGTTGGGCTGGTTGTATGACTTTTTTGTCCATAGTTACCTTCAGACAGTATCAGCTTGTCTCACAGCTAACTGACACAGAGTCTTGGGCTGCTTTCTTTCTCTGATGAATCACATGCAGCCACTCCAGCACACACTGACCTCTGGCATCTGATTACTGACTGATTAAATATAATGTCTGCTTTTTAAATTACACATTGCAAAAATCCCCAAATGTCTTCATCTTTATTCTATAAGAATGCAGCTCTACCTTTATCACTTTTCCACCGTCAGATCTATGAGAAGCAGCTGTATGGGCCCATTTACAGAGACGGACTCAGATCAATATCCTTGAGCACCCCAGAGCTTTTGGCCGAGCTGCTGAGGAAGGATGAGAAGTTCCCTTGTAGAGGAGACATGAGTGTGTGGAGGGAATATCGTGACATGAGAGGATTCGGCTATGGACCTTTTACAGAGTAAGACTACCAAACAGTGTAGTAATGCTGCCCCACCTAAAAAATAATCTCATTGTGATTGCTTAGATTCTAATACGTAACAGATTTCCAGGGAAAGAGTTTTATTATGAGTGGAAGGGATTGTTTTTGACCTATTTGGGTTAAATAGATTCCTCTCAGGCTGGTATATTCCATAAAGATAAGAAATCAGAAAAATGTTAATGCTCCACAAGTTTTATGAACCGGTGACAATATAAGGGGATCAATGTTTAATTTTAGCTCTGTCAAGCTCAGTGCAGTAGCAGCAGTAAACCTATTTATGTTGCAAAAATAAAATAAAATTTATATTGCAGATGGTGGTCATTCCTTCACCATCTGCAAAGGCTCAGTTTGAGAACCACCATATTAGGCAATCAAATGAAACTAAAAGGCTGAGCAGATTTTAAACTGTGTTGTTTATCTGAAGACAGTGGGCTCCACACCCAATATCTGTCATATTATTATGAAAAGCTGGAAATTACAAGAAAGTTTGAGGATTTTGAGGAAAACACCAGAAGTAATACTCTGGTGTTTTTCTAGGTCAACAGTCAGAGCCACAGTTTAATAAACTCATCACAGGCTTGTTGAAGAAATCTGATGCAGGGAACACTAATAGCAATGTGATATCAGTAAATACTGCATCAGAACGATGCACCAATGGCAAAAAATGTTAAATGATTAAATTTGGCATCAGTGATACTGTTACGGTTCTGGGTCGTTTCGACCCAGCATTTTGAGTTTCTTATATTTTATAAACTAAAACTAACTTATTTAAGTTTTAGTTTATTTTTGCATTTTGGATTGTTTTCTGAGACTCGTGTGCTTTGCTGATTATTATTAGAATTCTATGTTTCTGTTTATTCGTGTTTAAGGATTTGTTCTTCGGTTGTGTCTCATGTTTAGCATAGTTTGAGTTCCATGTGTTATATTCTGTCTGCCTCTGTGTCGAGTCTGCGTTTCTTGTTTCCTGTTTTGTTGTGAAAGTCTGTGTCTTATGTGAGTGTATTCAGTTTGCCTTCCTTGTCTCCTCTTGTCAATTACTTCCAGCTGTGTTCCCCACCTGTGTGGAATCTTCCTGTATTCCCTGAGTGTATTTAAGTCGTGTCTTCTGTTGTTGTAGTCGCTGGTCTGTCTGCGTATCTACTGTGTGGTTTCCCTGCTGTCGCCATCATGTACCTTTTGTTTACATTCCTTTGTGTTCATGTTTGCTGTTCAATAGTTTAGTTTGTCTCAGTATAGATTATTTTTGTTCCGTTTTGCCATTTCCATCTTTGTTCTACAATAAACCACATTCGCATCTCAGCAAGTGCCTGTAATTGGATCCTCTTTCATTTCCTCTACACGGCTCACTCCACTCGCCGTGACAGATACCAGTCAGTAAATATCAGTAAATAATCAAAGTAGTCAATGAAGGTCAGGTCTGTCTGTTGTGCTGCACTTTAAACACAAAAGGTTACTTTGTTCACAAGACAAACTGGTTTAAAATAGTGCTCAAAATGAAGGATGCACTCTCTCAATGTTTCTATGCATTTTATATACATATGTGTGTGTGTGTGTGTGTGTGTGCGTGCGCGTGTAAGCATAGTAGCAAACAAACTGCAGACCACAGCCAGCTTAGATATTTGTGTGAGCTCTTTAGTTTACTGGCTACAAACTGGTTGAATGGAAAAATGTAGCAGAAAATCAGCCATAATGGATGCACAAGTGTATCATAGTTCAGACTCTTTGTTGTGTTTGCGTTTGGATTTATTTATTTCAGTGCAAACATGTTTCTGTTCCAACAGGGATGGAGAGAGGTGGTACAAGCTGAGGGTGGTGCTTAACAAGCGGATGCTGAATCCGAAGGACTCGGCCCAGTATTCTGGGATTATCAATGATGTGGTTAAAGACTTCACCAAGAAGATGCGCAGTCTGTGCCAGTGCAGCCCAACAGGAGACTTTGTGACCAACATTGCCAATGAGCTTTATCTGTTTTCACTAGAAGGTAGTCTGATGGTTAAAACTGCAAATGCTGAATGCTAAATAACATATTTGTTTAATGAACTAAATGAAAAAAATATTATTTTCAAACTAAAGTTTAAAGGAAGCTAAAAGTTAAGAAAAAAATTTGTTGCTAGATTCAGTGCCTTTTCTTTTTCTTATCCATTCAGGAATTGCCTCCATATTGTTTGAGACAAGGCTTGGTTGTCTGGAAGAGGAAATTCCTGGTGGTACACAAGATTTCATCAATTCCATAGCCCAGATGCTCTCCTACAACATAATAGTGTTTATTCTTCCCAAGTGGAGCCGGAATCTGCTGCCCTACTGGGGACGTTACATTGCTGGCTGGGAGGGCATCTTCAGCTTTGGTGAGCAGTTTGAACCTCACAGTCCTGATGTTTTAGTTAAGTTTTAGAGTGTTAGGAAACAATAAACATTATTATAAAAAGAAAAAAATAAATCTGTGGGGGGTTTTTTGCACCAACTTCCCGTAAGGAGCCACGGCCTTATTCTCTATCAGCTGGTATTTATACAGTGCTTTTCTTATCTTATTGAGGATTCAGAATCCTTTTACAGTTACTTTACTACATGTGCACCATTCAGCATCTTTTATCTTTTATCCAGAGATGTAGTGCTATGTAGTGTAATATGGTGAAGTAGCAGAGTGAACCATTTTGTGTTATAAACCCCTATTTAGTATTTGGCATCAAATTTGCTCCTCCCAGTTTTTAGTAACAGGTTATGTATGTTCAGTTTATGCTTTGGGTGCCCTTTTATTTTTGCCTTCGTCTGTTCCTGTGTCTTCCCTTGTCTTATCTGTGCTTAGTCCTCAGTGTCATGTGTCAAAAAGACATGTGTGTAGTAAGTTTAGTCCCAGTATTTGTTTTTTGTTTCTGTGTAAAGTCCACGTATGCGGATCTGTCAAGTGTTCATTTCCTGTTTTATTTTGATAGTTTCTTGTCTCATGTGCATTATGTTCAATTCAGCTCGGATTCAGTTCAGCTTTTCTCACCAGGTGTCTCCACTTTGCCCCCTTCCCTCTTGTTTGTCTATATTCCTTGTCATGTTCTCCCTTATACACGTGCTGTGTAACCCTCTGCTTTAATTTTCTTGGTTTAGTTAAAGTTAAATTGATTTCATGTCCTGTCCTCTGCATCCTGCACTTTGGGTCCAAAACTGGGCTTCAATACAGAGACACATGGCAATTGGCAGCAACAAAACGGGCCATGTTTTCTACTGTGCAGCATGTCCTCTTCTTTTAGCAACAGTCAACAACAACAGGAGACCAGCTGCTGGACTTTTGCCAGAGGAACTTTTCGTGATGGTCTGAAAGTTTTCAGTTGGTGAAAGGTCTAAACCGCAGGCAGACCGGTTCAGCATTTGGACTCATCTAGTAAAAAGCCATGCTGTTGGAATAGATGCAGTATGCAGTTTAACATTATCCTGATGAAATATGCAATGCGATACCTTTCAGCATTTATGGAGCATTTCCAGACTTTCACAGGTACTGATGCACCATATACCATCTGAGATACAGACTTTTGAACTGAGTGCTGATAACAAGCCGAATGGTTCATTTCCTCGGTCTGCAGAATAAAAAGGAGGGAGCTGTTAGGTGTGTGGAACAGCAGTTATCCACAGGGGGCTTTTTTCACCCGCACAAGCGCTGCCTGGCACTGCTCCGTCCGCCGGACCAGATTCCAGATTTCCTGATATCTAATTTCTATTTGCACTGAGGGACATTTATGAATGTCCCTGTGCACACACTTCACCTCCACCCACTCAGCCTCCAGCAGGGTTTGGTGGACCAGGGTCTGCGTACAGCCCGAGTTCACTAAAGCCTGGCATATACCCCCTGGGCACCTTACCGGTAAACGGTATGTCTCTCCTGAATCAGGGTAGGGCATCGGAGGGCTGGCAATACGTAGCACCTGTCCCACCTCCATTAACGGGCAGTCCCAACGGAGATACCCCGGTTGCCCACATCTCCAGCATTCCTGCCCCAATGCCTATGCAGCCCTAGGTGAGCTGGGCATGGTGTCCGTAACGGCCGGGACCTGTGGAGAAAACCCAGATGAAAAAGGGTTAGTCGGTGGCCTTCGTGGGGCCAGGACCAGTCGGTCCGTTATTACCAGCCATGGCTGTCCTCGTGGGTGTTCCCATCATGCCAGCAGGTGGTCCTAGGCCAGCATTTGTAGCTTCAAGGCTCGCTGGCCAGTGGCAGCGGACCCATATAACTGTATCTCTGACTGACCCTGCACTAAGTTCAGTTAGGTTTTATTCAAAATTATGGAACCATTGACATTTTAGCCTTTATATAACTGTGTAACGCTATGGAATTAATTTTTTTATGGGCCCATGTGTGTCTTTAATAAAGTGAAACAAACAAACAGATCGGTTTTCCACTTTGCCTCTATTTTAAATGAGCTTTGTCCCAGAGTAGATGGCAGCATTTCTAGATTATGGTCTTTTGTTGCAGATTGGTGAATAATCTATCTTTACCTCTGAGAAACACTGCCTCTATAAGATGCTCTTTTTTTATATCAAGTTATGGATATAAAAGATATAAAAGTACCAGTTATGGTACTGATGGTACTGAACTGTTGCCAGTTTGGTGCAACTGTCCCTACGTTTTAAAGATATGTTGTTTCCATCAAATTGAACCCAAGCTAATATGTTTCATGAAATAATAAATTGTCTCAGTTGATACAGTATATTTCATCCTATGTCCTGTTGCTAGTAAAATATGGGTTTATGAGTAAATGACTGCATTCTGTTTTGACTGATATTATACAGTGTTCCAACTATTTTTTTTTTTTTTTTGCACCATTTTTATGCACCTGTTCTAGCCAAAAAATTGATTGACAAGAAGTTGGAGATGATTCAGCAGCGGGTTGACAACAAGCAGGATGTGGAGGGTGAATACCTGACATACCTACTCTCAAACACGCAGATGAGCACTAAAGATGTGTATGGCAGCGTCACTGAGCTCCTCTTAGCTGGAGTGGACACGGTAAATGGAATACCAATACTAGTAATAAAAAATCACATGTAAAAAGGCACTCTGCACGGCTCTAATCATCAAAGCTCACCACTCGGTGTATTCACTTTTCTTTTGCATGTACATGTATGCAAGGCTCAGCATATATGTCTTCAAAAGTTTACTTTCACATTTTTTAAACTCCCAAGACCTCCAACACTCTCACGTGGGCTTTGCACGAGCTTTCCAAGAACCCTGATATCCAGGAAAGACTCTATAAAGAAGTGTCCACTATGGTACCATTAGACCGGATCCCCACCGCTGCTGACATCACTGGCATGCCATATTTAAAGGCAGTTATCAAAGAGACGCTGAGGTGAGACTGCTGCAATTTAGCTTTAACTGAAGCGATTAATGCAGGAAACAAACATGTTTTTAGTAGATAGTTTTCACATATTTGTAACAGCCAAACTGAAAATCTTTGAAAGTGAAAATAAGCTTCAAGTTTCCTGAAGTTTGTCTATTTAGCAGCCAAAATGGGTTTTATTTGAACTCATGGCTCTTAACAGGTTAAATGTAGACTAATTCATCAGTCAACATCCTTATTCACCTGCTTAAGAAGAAGCCAGACTATGAACCAGCCTAAAGTAACATGCAAACAAAAAATAACTTGTCTTGCAGGATGTATCCTGTTGTTTCTATGAATGCGAGGATCATTGCAGAAAAGAATGTTTCTGTTGGTGGATATGAGTTCCCAAAAAAAGTAGGTCTGCTTTTAACCATTGTTAGATTGTTTGTGAGTGCTTTTTGTATTAACTTAATAAGACATATTTATGATGCCTGGATATAAAAAGGCTATTGTGTTATAAGGGAGGATCAGTATTCCATATTGTGTTGACTTCCAGTTGTTGATTGCTTTACAGACGCCGTTCACCTTTTGTCACTATGCCATCAGCCATGATGAGGACACATTCCCCGACTCGTTCACATTTAAGCCAGAGCGATGGCTCCGAGACGGCCGTGAGAGGCCAAACCCCTTCGGCTCCATCCCGTTTGGCTTTGGAGTAAGAGGCTGTGTCGGTCGCAGGATTGCTGAGCTCGAGATGTATCTGCTCCTGTTTCAAGTAAGTGACAAGAAGGAGAAAAAACTGCTGAACATCCCAGGGAAACTCCTGGATTTTTTTAAATGTGACCCAGGTGTGTCCAACAATAAGTGCGGGGGTTTGGGGGGGGAGGGGTCTCATGGAAAGTGGGAAAAAATCTGACGGAAATCTGGAACGGCTTCATTAATGCTGAAGGGTATATACGTGTCTTATGCATCTCTGTTGTTTGTGATTGTGTGGGATAATACATTTGTCTATATTCAAATCAATTGTCATCCACGTTTCAGACAACTCACTAACTCTATTTTTTTTTCACAGCTTATCAGGCAGTTTGAAATCAAACCCGACCCCACACTGGGAGAGCTGAAATCCATCAGCCGCACAGTTCTGATACCAGACAAACAACTAAATTTGCACTTTGTGGACAGAAGATAAGAAAAGACAGCAGACTGAGTGATGGTGGTTTGTATTAAGTCAGTGAGACGGGAGCAGAGGATTTTAAACCTTTGTAATCACAAATTGAAATGCCTAAACTCATCCAATTTTAAATGTTGTATCATCAAAGTAATGCTATAAGAGTTCAACTTAACACTGTTCCTCTATGTATGTACTGCAGCAGTCAGCTTATAGTTCTGTATATCCATCCTCTCATAATCTCTTAGTGTACTTAGTGATATAATAATAATTCTTTATTTAAAACAGACAGTGCAGTTTAACATAGTCCAAGTATAAAACATAAAACTGATGTGCTGCACATAACATTACAGCTATAGCTAATTTTCAACAATTGTCCCTTGTTGGGCTTACATTCACAATACACAGAGTTAAAACATACATTTTCATGAAACCAAAATACACCATGAATACAGCTACAATTAACAGACAATGTAAAAACAAACAAACAAACCCCACAAAAAAAAGATTAATTGAAATCACTACAGCTCTGATTTCCCTTTAACTAACTTTTAACCTTCAATGTAAAGGAACTAACATCTGTAATCAATTTGATATCAGATGGCAAGCCTTTATGGAAAACGCTGATTGTCCAAATTTAGATCTGCGATATGATATTTTGCGGTTGCCATTCACTATACTCCTAGTAATGCGATTACTATCTTGTCTTTGGATGTATCTATTAGACACTCTGGGACCAGCCTATTTATACACTTGAAGGGTAATTTAAGACAACACAAGTGATTGAAGCTCCTAAACTAAGTCAATTATATTTCTTTAAAATGTGACAATGATTCCACCAAACAGATTTTTTATCCATTATTTTCAAAGATTGATTATATAAGGATGCTGAACTGTAGATGGTGCTGCTTGAGTCCAAACTGTCATAAAATATGAAAAATGAGAGAATATCATGGAATGTGTGGAGATCAGAGAAATACTTTACTGCTATTGTTCATGGTCATCATCATTATCATTGCATTAATAACATAATCTACAGCATTGATCCATCCATCCATCCATCTTCATCCGCTTATCCGAGGTCGGGTCGCGGGGGTAGCAGCCTAAGCAAAGAGGTCCAGACCTCCCTCTCCCCAGCCACCTCCTCCAGCTTGTCCGGGGGAATACCAAGGCGTTCCCAGGCCAGCCGAGAGATATAATCTCTCCAGCGTGTCCTGGGTCTGCCCCGGGGCCTCCTCCCGGTGGGACATGCCTGGAACACCTCGCCCAGGAGGCGCCCAGGGGGCATCCTTGCCAGATGCCCGAACCACCTCAGCTGGCTCCTTTCGATGTGGAGCAGCAGCTGCTCTACTCTAAGCCCCTCCCGGATGGCCGAACTTCTCACCCTATCTCTAAGGGAGAGGCCAGCCACCCTTCGGAGGAAGCTCATTTCCGCCGCTTGTATCCGCGATCTCGTTCTTTCGGTCACTACCCACAGCTCGTGACCATAGGTGAGGGTAGGGACGTAGATCGACCGGTAAATTGAGAGCTTCGCTTTTACACTCAGCTCCCTCTTCACCACGACTGACCGGTGCAGCGTCCGCATTACTGCAGCCGCAGCCCCAATCCGTCTGTCGATCTCCAGCTCCCTTCTCCCATCACTCGCGAACAAGACCCCGAGATACTTGAACTCCTCCACTTGGGGCAGGAACTCATCCCCGACCCGGAGTGGGCACTCCACCCTTTTCCGGCTGAGAACCATGGCCTCAGATTTGGAGGTGCTGATCCTCATTCCCGCTGCGTTACACTCGGCTGCGAACCGCTCCAGTGCGAGCTGGAGGCCCTCACCCGATGAAGCCAACAGAACCACATCATCCGCAAAAATCAGAGATGAGATTCTGAGGCCACCAAAGCGAAAGCCCTCCGCCACTTGGCTGCGCCTAGAAATCCTGTCCATAAAAATTATGAACAGAACCGGAGACAAAGGGCAGCCTTGGCGGAGCCCATCACCCACCGGGAACGAGTCCGACTTATTGCCGGCAATGCGAACCAAGCTCTTGCAACGGTTGTATAGGGATTGAATGGCCCGTAGCAATGGGCCAGACACCCCATACTCGCGCAACACCTCCCACAGGACGCCCCGAGGGACACGGTCGAATGCCTTCTCCAGGTCCACAAAACACATGTAGACTGGTTGGGCAAACTCCCATGCACCCTCAAGTATCCTCGAGAGGACAAAGAGCTGGTCCAGTGTTCCGCGACCAGGACGAAAACCGCATTGTTCCTCCTGTATCCGAGGTTCGACTAGCGGACGAACCCTCCTCTCCAGCACCCTGGCATAGACTTTCCCGGGGAGGCTGAGGAGTGTGATCCCCCTGTAGTTGGAACACACCCTCCGGTCCCCCTTCTTGAAGATGGGGACCACCACCCCGGTCTGCCAGTCCACAGGTACTGCCCCTGATCTCCACGCAACATTGCAGAGACGTGTCAACCAAGACAGCCCTACAACGTCCAGAGCCTTCAGGAACTCGGGGCGGACCTCATCGACACCAGGGGCTCTGCCACCAAGGAGTTGTTTAACTGCCTCAGTGACCTCGCCCCCGGAAATCGGCGGGTCACACCCCTCATCCCCAGACTCTGCTTCCTCCCCGGAAGACGTGTCAGTGGGATTAAGGAGGTCCTCGAAGTATTCCTTCCACCGCCCGACAATTTTCTCAGTCGACGTCAACAGCGCTCCGCCAGCACTATACACAGTGCAGGTAGAGCACCGCTTTCCCCTCCTGAGACGCCTGACGGTTTGCCAGAATCTCTTCGAGGCAGTCCGAAAGTCTTTTTCCATGGCCTCTCCGAACTCCTCCCACACCCGAGTTTTTGCTTCAGCCACTGCCCGAGCCGCATTCCGCTTGGCCTGTCGATACCTGTCGGCTGCCTCCGGAGTCCCACAGGCTAACCAAGCCCGATAGGCCTCCTTCTTCAGCCTGGTGGCTCCCTTCACCTCTGGTGTCCACCATTTGGTTCGGGGATTACCACCACGGCAGGCACCAACCACCTTGCGGCCGCAGCTCAATGCAGCAGCTTCGGCAATGGAGACGCTGAACATGGTCCATTCGGACTCAATGTCCCCAGTCTCCCTCGGAATGCTGTTGAAGCTCTGCCGGAGGTGTGCGTTGAAGATCTCGCGGACTGGGGCCTCTGCTAGACGTTCCCAGCACACCCTCACTACGCGTTTAGGTGCACCAGGTCTGTCCAGCGTCCTCCCCCGCCACCTGATCCAACTCACCACCAGGTGGTGATCAGTTGACAGCTCAGCCCCTCTCTTTACCCGAGTGTCCAGAACATATGGTCGCAGGTCTGGTGATACGATTACAAAATCGATCATCGACCTACGGCCTAGAGCATCCTGGTGCCACGTGCACTTATGGACACTCTTATGTTCGAACAGGGTGTTCGTTATGGCCAAACTGTGATTAGCACAGAAGTCCAATAACAAAGCACCGCTCGGGTTCAGATCAGGGAGGCCGTTCCTCCCAATCACGCCCCTCCAGGTCTCGCTGTCGTTACCCACGTGAGCATTGAAGTCTCCCAGCAGGACAACAGAGTCTCCAGGTGGAGCACCTTCCAGCACCCCCCCCAGGGACTCTAAGAAGGCTGGGTACTCCGAACTGCCACTCGGCGCATAAGCGCAGATGACAGTCAGGACCCGTTCCCCGACCCTAAGGCGCAGGGAACAAACCCTCTCGTCCACCGGGAAAAACCCCAACGTACCGGCAGCAAGCCGAGGGGATATAAGAATACCCACCCCAGCCCGCCGCCTCTCACCAGGGGCAACTCCAGACTGAGACAGAGTCCAGCCCCTCTCCAGGAGACTGGTTCCAGAGCCCAGACAATGCGTAGAGGTGAGCCCAACTATATCTAGCCGGTACCTCTCAACCTCACGCACCAACTCAGGCTCCTTCCCCACCAGAGAGGTGACATTCCATGTCCCTATTGCCAGTCTTGGCAGCCGGGGGTCGGTCCGCCAGGGCCTCCGCTCCTGGCCGCCACCCGGCTCACAATGCACCCGACCCCTATGGCGCCTCCTGCGGGTGGTGGGCCTGCGGGAGGATGGGCCCATGTCTCCTCTTCGGGCTGTGCCCGGCCGGGCCCCATGGACTAAGGCCCGGCCACCAGACGCTCGCCCTCGGGCACCCTCCCCGGGCCTGGCTCCAGGGCGGGGCCCCGGTAACCCTATCCCGGGCAGGGTAAACTGTTCCCTCGATATTCTTTTCATGGGGGTCTTTACAGCATTGATATTGTATTCAAATGTTTAAACATATTGGCACCCAATTAGCCTTTATTACAGGTGCAGTTATAACCACTTTAAACTGTTGAGTTAAATCGATAATCTTAAATGCTTTGGAATGCTTTTCATAATCTTAAATGTTTATATGTAGATTACATTGCATTATAAAAGAAAGGCCTAACTCTGAGTACACTCTGTGCCAAAGTAGACAGGAAGCGCAGGCTTTTGCAGAGCGTGCTTGTGAAAGTGAAACTAAAGCAGAGTCTAAGTGTAAGTTACTTTGAGGAGCTGTTGGGAGGATGCTATTTGACTAACCAGGTTATTCATTGTTGTCTTTTATTCATTTATATATTTTGATTAAGCTTTTAGTAGAGGTTCTTGATTAAAAAATTTATTCAACATGTTACAGATATAGTTTCAGTTAGGTTATTACACATAAGGATGAGCCTCTGGTCTGGTGGAAAGGTTACAAGGTTTAGCTGGTGAGGTGAGAGGTGAAACTGAGTGCATTTCAGGTTGACACATACACACCCACACACACACACACAGTAGATAGACTCATTTTTAGGTGAGAGGTTAATCATATTTTGCTTGTGACTGCAAAATTGTGCCTACAAAAGAACAGTTTGTTGCAGAACTGCTGCTGATGTTCCAGACGATAAGCGAGCGTCCGGCAGCGACAGGAAGACACCTGGCATGGAGACGAGGCGATGTTGCTTTTTCAAACTGTGTTAAAAGTCATTGTGGTTTTGAAACTTATGCATGTGATGACGCATGAGGGGGCGTCATAAATTTCCCTGAAGGTATAAAAACAACTGATTGTGTATTGTTCGAGTGAGATCGATGCTGTCTGCGTACAGTGTTCATCTCCCACACGTGTGTTCATTAAACTCATCGTTTGACTCCACCCGGCCGGATCAGTGTTGTTATTTGGATTTCCTCCTGTATCCCTCCTCAATATTTGAACCCTTAACAAATGCATAAATAACTGAGGTGCTGAAGTGGGTTGGATTAACCTTAACCATCTTTGAAATCTTCTTTACATGCTTATCAAATTTGAGATGTAAATCTAAAATTATTCCTAAAAACTTAAAATCTTTAACCTCCTTTATTTTTTCATTCCTTTACGTGATTTGAAAATCATCAGATGAGCTTTTTCTAATAGAAAAACACATCTAAACTGTTTTTTTTTAAATCAATTCAATAAAAGATGATTATTGTATATACATATAATGCAATGTATGACAGGTTTTATCCATCTGTGCAGTTTATTTAGTTTATTCAGTTATTGTCCTTGTCAGAGTTGAGCTGGGGAATGGGGGACAGGAGGCTATCCCAGCTACCACAGGGTGAGAGGCAGGGTACATCTTGGAGACATCGCCAGTCTGTTGCAGGGCTAACACAGAGAATCCAACAACCATTCATGCTCACATTCACACCTATGAGCAATTTAGAATCACCAGTCAACTTAACCCCACCAACTGAATGCCATTGGACTGCTGAAGGAAGCTGGAGTACCCAGAGAGAACCCACGCAAACACAGAGAGAACCCACGCAAACACAGGGAGAACATGCAACTCCACACAGAAAGGACTCCAGCCTGATGGTAGAGTCGAACTCAGGACCTTTTTTTGCTGTGAGGCAACAGTGCTAACTTCATGAAAACCTTTAACTGAGTTAACACTTTTTGAAGGAAACTAAAATGGCTACAACATTTTCTTTGTTAGAAGTTTGGAGAAAAAGGAGCAGCATGTGCTGGAAAGTGGGACAAGACAAAAAGAAAGTGAGCATGAGAGAGAGACAGAGAAAGAAAAAACGCTTTTTAATCTCTATATCACCTTGTACCTAAGCCACATGTCTGAAAGTACTCTGAAAGTATGTTATGAAACCCATGGTACACTCAAAAGACTGAATGAGGTGAATTGTTCAGTTTCTGTTAATTGTTTATCTTCATTTTACTCAAATTATATATCTTTGTTAAGGTAAAATGTTTTTCTGATAAAGTCTATGTAATTGTGTCTGTTATTATCTGCACAGTGTACTAATGTGTTAATTTATATGTTATGTGATCAAGCAAGTGAATTAGGATTGCTATATAAGGAAAGTGTTAAGCCTGATCTTAAAAGTAGAGATAGTGTCTGTCTTCTGAATCCAAACTGGAAGCTGGTTCTATAGAAGAGGGGCCTGAAAACTGAAGGCTCTGCCTCCCATTCTACTTTCAAATACTCTAGGAACAACAAGTAAGCCTGCAATGCAAGAGTGAAGTGCTCTAATGGGGTGATATGGTACTATAAGGTAATTAAGATAAGATGGGGACTGATTGTTCAAGAACTTGTGTGTGAGAAGCAGGATTTTAGATTGGATTCTGAATTTAACAGGGAACCAGTGAAGAGAAGCCGGTATGGGAGAAATATGTTCTCTCTTCCTAATCCCTGTCAGGACTCTAGCTGCAGCATGTTGGATCAGCTGAAGGCTTTTCATAGATAGGCTTTATTATTGAGTCAAAAAATACTGGTTGAGTTGTAGTGTTAAATGGAAGCAATTAATTGGCTTTTTCTAACGGGGAAATCTGAAGGTATAACATTTTCGGCATTGTTACTGAAGATACAAGAGAAGGTAGGTACAGATTATAAAAAGAAAAAAAGTGTGTTTCTTCTTCTCATGCATCGATCGGAGTCTCGGTTTTTATTGAAGTGTTGTCAGCTTTGGCTTTATCTGCCACCCTGTCCATAGCATTCGCCTCTGTCATACCAATCGTCTGCATGTTCTCCATATCTACGCCTCCTGCCACTGACTCCAAACCATACGTTGTGGCAGGTCTCCCTACCATGTTGCAAACTTTCCCTTTCACTCCTTTCCACCCACTCCACCCTGCCTGCACTCTCTTCTTCACCTCTCCTGTGCATCGCCCGTTGCTTTGGATGGTTGACCCCAGGTACTTAAACTTGTTCACCTTCAGTATTTCTGCTCCTTGCATCCTCATGGTTACATCTTGGGGGTAATCCAGCTCATTTACATTCAGCGTGGATGCTGTCAAGGTCCTGGACCTCTTATATTTCTGTATGTCCGTCCTCTCATAGTCTATTAGTGTCCTCAGTAATATGTTTTAGTACTTCTGGTAATCTGGTTTTCATGTTGTTGCTTCCTTAGTTTCAGGGTCTAAAACCGCTGTCGGTTCTTATCGAAGTTCACCGAGATTCACCATCTTTCCTGAACATAAATCGATTTCTGTGGCAGGTAAAAGATTCAGGAAAGAGACTGGGTGCAGGAAATAACTGCTTGAAGTTTGTGCGGCTTTCCCATCGTTATTTTCAAGTACATTACGTGACATATACACTTACAAGACAATAAACCGACTTTGAAATGATGTAACAGTCTCACACAGCGTTACACAGGATAGTGTCCAGGAATAGAAGAAAGTTATGGAGGATAGCTGTGCAGCTTTGTAAGTATTTTTGTATCCAATAGAAAGACAGGTTAAAGAAAGGTTAAAAGCGGGCAGCTCTGTTGACTCTGGTCACTACTTTACAAATGATCCAGCAGGGGGAAGCATCATTGCATGAAAAGCCCTTTAACCACACTTGACTACATACCCCAGAGATTCATTCACTCTGCAAACTCCTCACACCAGGGTTGAAGAACTAAAACTGAAGCGCTTGAAGGATTTTATGGATTTGAGAAATGCAAATCTTTTGTCTCAGTTACAAAGTTACAAATTAAAATACAGCACACTGGAAGATTGTATTGCTTGTTTTGCACTTAGTGTTCAACCAGCAATCAAAAAATCCATGTAATGAGCTAAAAAACTAAAACTTAAATTCTAATAGTAAAATTAATATTTCACAGGATTTCTTTTTAACTTTCATTGACTGTCTCCTGATATTTTTTACTCTATTGTGCTACTTAATAGCAGGATAGTATACTCAAAGCAACTAATTTTATACTTAAAGTACATATTGTGCAGAATCATCTACATTTCATAACTGAATGCACAGAGTATCAATTTAATGTTGCAACAGGACATGACTTTGATTACTTCTTTACTGCCAGGTAATTTTAAATAATGCAATTAAATTAAAGCTATAAAGTAAATGGTATGAAGTACAATATCTAATCAGCTACACTACATAATATTTTTAACATAACCTGGAGAAATCTGTGCATAAGGAGGGCTGAAAATCACTATTGGATGCCTCATGGAGCACTGCACTGCATCAAAACAGCCATAAACACTTGCACAAACCACTGTCCGTGAAAACAGTTCACTACGCTGTTCACAAATGCAGGTTAAAGCTCTATCATTCAAAGATGATAGAAAGGTACCACCAATGCTAAAAGGTATGCAGAGCTTTTAGAGGAACATACATTTGGATCCAGACGCATATTTCAATAAGACAATGCTTAATCAAATACTGCAGCTCTTCTAGCAGCATGGCTTCATAGTAGAAGAGTCTGGGTGCTGAACTGACCTGTCTGCAGTTCAGAGCTTTGAACAGCTGTGAACATTTGAAGGATCATGACATGAAACATGCGACAAAGCTGAACCAGGACTGTTGAGCAGCTATGGTCCTCTACCTGACAAGAATGAGACAACATTCATCTCCCAAAAAGTCCTTCAGCTGCTCTCCTCAGTTCCCATATTTTTGCAGACTGTAGTTCAAAAAAGAGGGGATGCTACACGATGGGAAACATGGCGCTGTCCCAACTTTTATGAGATGTGCTGCTTTCTCGGTTTCAACATTTAGTATGTTCTATTGTCAATAAAATATGGGTTTAAGAGATTTATAGAACATTACATTCTGTTTTTAATGTACATTTTACACAGTGACTCACAACGTTTTTCAGGAACTGGGGTTGTACTAAATAAAGCACATGTACATTAAAACCAGGTAATTATATTTCAGGGGGTGTGGTACTATCTTATTACAGTGAACTAAAACAGAACTTAAAAGTATGTGTGAAACTTTTCTTTAAATTTAAACTTCCTTAAAAGTAGAAATGAAAATAAACAGGAAACATCCTTAGTTTTTGTCAGTCTGGTCAAATTTTCCAACATAACCAGCCTCAGGAGGCGTTACTGAGACTTTATAACAGCTGACACACTGTCTTATCAATATTGTTATTCTGCAGTTGTAGTATAATAGATAGTAAGTTAGATACTTTGATCCCACAGGGGAAAGTTTTGTGTTACAGTAGCATGATAAAGAGTAAAAATAGAACAGTCTACAATACACAACAATAAACAACAAGGTTAAAATAAAAGTGCCACACACAGGACCTCATACTATGAGATAGTGCAGGAATTTATGTATTTACAACAGTGATTAAAAAAAAACAAGGAAAGTATAATTGAAGTTAAGTGAAACAGTTAAAGTAAGACTGACATTGTGTAAGAAGGATGTGCAACTTGTATTATTAAATAATATGCATGCTTTAAATCTATAGTGTAAAACAAGCTGCATGCCAGTATAATACTAAAACATGTCCTGGCAGGTGTGTTCACCTGTCACAGGATGCAGCGTCATCCCTTTTTAAATACACATTAAAGAATATGTCAAACACTGGAACTCATTAAAAGAAACAAAAAAAAGCAGTGGAATAAGTTTGGGCCTGTACCACCTGATGCCGCCAATCTCTGGACACACCCCTGCACATGTTTACCTGGAGGTCAGATAATTACCCCGGGGAAGGCGGAGGGAGAGCATTGGTGTGGATTGTACCTGTTAGGACAGAAATGGACGTGTTTCAGTCTTTACAGTAATGTAACACAGCTATTGTGTACTGTCCGAATAAATGAAGTGAAGAGAGAGAGCGAGAGAGGGAGGGAGGAACACCTTCAGTGTTTAAGGCTGCAGGCTACCTGTTCGTCCTCCACAGTCTGCAGTGGGAAGCGCTCAGTCTGCGCGTGCGGGCGAAAACAAGTGCGACAAACTCCTGGAAACTTCTCCGCGCCCCCAAACAGCGCACAGTGATGCCGCACAGACTGCGCCGATTCACGATGCGTTTAAGCGGAATGAAGCAGTAATTAGTGCGCCTACAGCTGCAGCAGTGGCGTGAGAGAACAAGGGCACCGAGTGCTGGGAGTCTTTGAATGGGTTTGGACGTGTGCGCTCTGGCTTTGCTCGGATGGGATGCTCGGTGAGCTTCATCTGCTGTGAAGAGGACTTTCTGCAAATGCCTGTTTACCACCATGGGGAGGAGAAGAAGAAAGGAAGCCCGAAGAAGGTAAGGAGAAGTTGCCAGAAGGGGTGAAACGCGCGGGTGGCCAATGTGCGCAGACACGAGTGGGCGTCCAATTTTAGCAAAAGAACAGACAGGGCTTGCCTGCGTGTTTGTTCAGGTTGTTTTCGCTGCAGGCTCGGTTTGTTTATTTGCTTACGCGTGTGTGTATGTGTGTGTAGTACATAAGCCAGATGACTTTCTTTATGTAGGACATCAGATAAGACTTATCGACCTTTGGTTCCGCTTGCTAAAGTCGATTGCAGGCAACATCAGATTCTCTCCAGCAATAAGTCACCCAGTGAGAGCAGGATATATCCAGTGCTCGTTAAATGAACAAGAAACAGCCTGTTCACGAGCATCAATCCAGGTTTAGTGTGCGTCTAATTCCTGCGTTGACATTAGGCATTCAAACACTGCTCCTGGGAGGAAATGAGGTAAACCATTCACTACAATGGATGCCAAGGGCAACTCTGAAAAGTCCAAGTTCAGTCATGCTTTTAGTCCAGGACAAAAACACGCATCAAAGGAGCTACCTGTGGTGATGTCATGGAAATAATTTACATTTTCTTTCTCTTACCCTCCGCTGCTGTGTCTGCGGTGGTGGAGCCTTCAGAGTAGCTCAGTAAAGGGTCAAGTTTAAATCACAAGTTAGCGTGGCTGTGACCTGTGCCACATCAACACTTTTAGATATGTTTGAGCCAGTCTTTCAGCCGCTCTGAGAAGATAAACTACCCACCTCTCAGCACCTCCCTGACAGGAAAATCAACTTTGAGCTGTAGGCTCTCTTTGAAGATCAGTCCCGATGCCAAACTGCAGCTGCGAACAGCCTCCGGTTGGTTTGGTGTAATTTAGAGGTAATCAGGAAGTTTTCCAAAGTCTGACCCCCCAAAAGTTAATATGGTTTTAGGCTCTCTGCTTAGAATGAGCTATAGTGCTGTGCAAAAGTCATAAGCCACCCATCATTTCTTCTAGGCTTTCTGAAGGGTTTTCAAAGTTTTTCTTTGGACACTGGCTGTGACTCTTTTTTCAGTCCAGTCTTTGTACCTGATCATTCTCAGAGGAATTTTTTTAAGGTCATTCATAAACGACTGTATGTGTGAAGTTAATCTTGAGTCTAACTTATCATACTTTTAGCGTGATGAAAATAATCTGATACAGCTTTTGCACTTATGATACATTTTAGTTACTTTCAAGATCACATGCCCGTGTCAGCCTCTTTATTTGCATTTTCTTCCCTTTTCTAATCTTTTTCTGCTGTGATCAGATATTTCTAACCTGTAGCCCTACAGATAAGCTCAAAAGGTGCTTCTTGCTCCAAGGGTGGGAGTTATTTAACAGTCTTTTCCCTCTTTCTTTGTATTTGTTCATAAATTTTGCGTTTCTGCAATCAGAATCTGGCAAATCAAGACCTCTGTGCTCTCTTGTGATCACATTGTGATGCACATTCTTATACCCCTGTGCAGCCTGCAGATGTGTGGATAAATGCATGCTTGTGCCGGTATGATACACACTGCTTCTTTCTCGACCTCCCGAAGCGCTGCTGGCAACTGTTTACATCAGCCTGTGTTTCTAAAACCTTTGTTGTGGCTCATGTGTCGGGTCTCAACATGAATTGTATGATGTCCTGGATCCATAGAGTGGAGACAAAATTTTAAGTTTATTGAGAAAATCAATTAAAAGGAACAAATAACGTTGCGTGGAGGTATTCTGCTTCTGCAGGGCCTGCTGGCTGAGTGAGATGTTCAAAGGGTCATTTAAGGCTTTGCTAGGTGCCATTGATGGTAAGAAGCAGTTCCAGTTTCGCTGGAAAAACAACCAACTTAGATTTCTTTCCACTCTGGTCCTTAGAGCCTCCCACTGTCTGAGAAGCCTCTGTTTAAATGATGGTGCGAGTTTTTCTACTTTAAATGTATATATTTTGATTATGTCCAGTGCACCAGCTTTGGCCCAGTTCCGTTTCGGCTTTTACAATATGTCTAATATGTTCGCAGTCGTTATCATTACTTTCTTTCTTCTTGGTTTTTATTGCTAAGGTATCTTATGTGCTTTTCTAAAATGTCATGAAAGTTTACAAACCTGAACTTAATTTCCATGAATGCTGTTTCATTTTGTTTTGGCTTCTAACAAAGTGAATAATTCCGCTCATCTCATACTTGCTGTTGTGTGGCGTTTCCTGAGTATCTGAGAAGGTTTTGGGGCCAGACTGGATTTGACGTGTGTATTTCTACACACTTTTGCTCAAATTAAGCATTTAGATGTAGGTTCCCCAACATTGAGTGCTGTTTAAAGCCAACTAGCTTTAAGTAGAAGTGGCTGATTAGGTCCTCCAGCTCCATGTTTGCTCTGCTGCGTGTTTACTAACCACACTTCGAAGTGAAAGCAGATGTTTCGTGTGCAGGTGCAAATATCTGTGTGACTTTTTCAGGACTCTCTCAGTAACGGACAATGAAATGTTCTTTGTCGTAATTTTTACTTTTTTTTCTTTTTTAACAGTGCTTCATCAAGTCTGTTATTTCCATTTATTTTCATTCTTTCAAAACAAGGAAGAAGAGAGAAGTGGGATCACAAATTTCCCCACGTGTGGGACTAATAAAGGTTATCTTATTTTGGAAATCTTGGAAAAACACCTGAATTAAACTGAAAAGAAAGAGGCACAGGCTAACTGCAAATTCCTGCGAGGGTGTCCCAAAGTTGCCACTGTGTTGTAACCTATGCCTTGTAGTTAAGTGCATGTGGCATTCTTCTGTCAAACACTTATTTGTGCTTTTTGATTTCTTTTTTAAATTCAGACTATTCAACAATCTTTCCATCTAACATGCTGCAACTGCCGCCCTGGTGGGGAATCACCAGATGACACCATGTGCATCAGTACTGTGGAAGGAAAATCCTTTAATCTCTTAAATAATAGGCATCTATTGCCCACCATAGCACAGACACATACTTTATATTAACCAGTGTAATCCTGTGCTGCTTGGAGGTAACACTACAGACACATTTTTAGAGCATCTCGGGTGACTTTTCCTGGATGTGCTGAGCTGCCAGTGGTGCACACAAGCAGCTGGCACTGAGGCGTTTAGGGCTGTGGGCGCACTAAGAGCTGTGGGAAATGAATGCCCTGACTCTGCCAGCAGAGCTGTGGCTCCAGTAATGAAGTAGTGCCAAAGCGTTTAAAATAGTCACTCAAATGAGGTAGCCAAGTGTCAATCATGCTGAGTGTAAACAATCAGCAGTCGCTTGAAGGAGCGGTGAAGAAGAAGCTCTAAAATTGTCCATGTGTGAAATCCTGCTGTTCCCTAGTTAGTTTAGCTTGAGTGTTAAAGAGAAACTTGGTCAACAAGCATTTTAAGCTGTAAACTGGACTAAAAGTTGTCGACCTTTGTGTTGAAAACCTTTGCTTCCCAGAGGGTTTTTTGCATACCATTTGTTTTCCTTTTCATGTCTATGTGTGCGTTGGTGGTGTACTCAGGTGCACACAGATTACTTTACGTGTGATGCTTGTGGTTTGTTTTCCTTATGAAGAAGATAGTTTTGGCTACACCTGTCAGCAGTGCTCAGGGAAGCTCAAGGCACCGAACTTTGAAGAGCGATAACGATCGAACAAAATATAAAATCAAGACTTTGATCTAGATGAGGGGGACCTGAGATTGTTTTGCTGCGAGGTGCTGTGATACAGTGGGAACACATGCACCGACAGATGATTGGCAGAGGGATCCATCAAAAACAACATAAACTGTGATTTCTTTAGCTCATTCAATCAAAGGACCGATGAGCTTATTCAGTGGAAGTCTAAGATCTGCAAGAATTGCTACTCCTTCTAGACTATTGGTGAGATTTGACTGAAAGGGAGTAGTCATGGTAGGTATTCAACTTATTGGGAAAAAAGCTCTACTTTTAACCCCAGAACAACATCCAAATAACTGCAGCCCTCACTTGCCTCGGTTAAGGTCATTGTTCATGACTCCAACCTAAGAAGGAGACTGGGCAAAAATGGCCTGCATGGCAAAGTTCCAAGACGAAAACCACTGCTGAGCTGAAGCAACATAAACATTTTGCTTTGCTAGAAAACATCTTGATGATCCACAAGAGTTTTGGGAAACTGACGAGACAAAAGTTGAACTTTTTGGAAAGCGTGTGTCCAATTATATCTGGTGTAAAGGTAACACAGCATTTCAGAAAAGGAACGTCAAACCAACAGTAAAACATGGTGGTGGTAGTGTGATGGTCTGTTTTGCTGCCTCAGGAAGTGGAAGACTTGCTGTGGTAAATAGACCATGAATTCTGTTCTCTACCAAAAACATCCTGAAGGACAATGTCCGGCCATCTGTTTGTGACCTCAAACGTGCACCTGGGTTCTGCAAAAGGGCAATGATCCAAAACACACCAGCAAGTCCACTTCTGAATGGCTTAAGAAAAACAAAATGAAGACTCTGGAGTGGCCTACACCTTCATTTATAAATTGTATTTTGTGTTTATTCGTGTTATTTTTGTCTAATATTTAAATTTCTTTGATGATCTCAAACATTTAAGTGTGATAAACATACAAAAAATAGGAACTCAGAAAGGGGGGCAAACACTTTTTCACACAACTGTAAATCCAGCATGATAGCTAAGCTTTTGTCTCCAAAATATACAACATGTTGGTGGTCAAAATACTATAGGCAAAGCGAAAAACATGGTGTTCAGAAACCAAAGGGTGCCTGCATATAGTCTATGGAGCAAACTGTAAAAAGTTATTGTCCGGTAAGGCTAGATATCAAGAGCTGTCTAACAGCTGAATGACCAATCATGGCAGAGCTTTCCTCCTGCTGATCCAAGCTAGCACCAACCCTTTCAGTTTGACTGACTCCCAGAAGCAAGTGCTAAAGTAACCGCATCATATAAAACTTTGGCAAGCTGCCTCCAGCTCAGAATAGCCAATTGAATTCCTGGTGACAAGTGGTGAGCAGCTGATGTGTTTAAAAAAAAAAAAAAAAAAAAGTAGCTCTACAGCAAAACATTATCTTGCTTTATTTGTTTTTTAACTCTTGAAGAGCTTCTGATATTGAGAAAAGCTGAGAGAACTGAACATATATTACTGTAGTTGAGTGTCCTAAATGTCTTTCTCTTATTTCCTTTCTTTAGTTTCTTCCTCTCCTTTGGCTCCATGTGTTCATAAAACAGACTGCACAATGGTCAGTTAACTTGCACAAGTGTCTACACCTCAGCTTAAACTGGAGGAAATCCACATCTATTTGTAGGCTATTTTGTCCTTGTAATTGCCCTGCCTTTTAAAATATGCTTTTTGTGAAGCCAGCCAGGGCACACCCTAAGAGATACTTAGCAGACCAAGCCATGTGGGTATATTAAGAGTGGATTCATCACGTGGAGAGAAACATGACTCCATTGCAAGGTCTATTGCTATGTATGCTGCTTTGTCAAGTGGGTTATTGTTTGGTGGCACGTGCCATGCACACCAGATAAGCTGGCAGTAAATTGAGCATTGCAGTGGTAGATGGCCAAAGAGGCAATTTAAATACTTTGCACTGGAATCAAAATAAAGTTGCTCTGTAAATGAATTCCATGCACAATTGGTGTTTAAAAAAACAACAACAACATACATTGGGTACATACAGCCTGCACATTTGCATGTAAACAAAGTATGCTTTGTTAGCATGAAAGTTGATACATGTTGCCAAAGGCTGAGCACTGCTAAGATTGGGGTGTTTAAATATAAATTAATGTATTTCTGATGACTAGTGCTGAATGGGAACAGCTGGGTTCATGCTCTTTTCTTTTCTTTTCTTTTTGGCTTAGCGCTGCCTTTAGAGTCTGCTTACCTGTTTTATAAATGCCCAGAATCCACTGTCTGGCTTCTGTTAGGTCCACCAACATCCTGGAGAAATATCTTGCTGGTGCTGCTGTGTACTTTGGCTGCCCAGGCAGGCAGTGAACAGTTTGTTTTAGCTCCTGCCCTCAGAGCAGCTTTGCCTTGCAGTTCTATACAGAAAGGAACTCTGGTTTGGTTGTGTAGGCCCAGATAACCGGAACAGTTAGTTCAAAGCAGAATAAGAATTGATCTTGACCATTTCTTAAATTACTGATCAGTTCTGCATTCAGAAGGAAAACATATTGCTCATATAAATTAAACCTCGAGCTTTGTTTCTTTTAACTGGTTGTCCCAACGCTGGCAGAACTGTGACAGCTAGCAGTGAGTCTCTCTCATCTCTGTGATGGAAATTTGGCTCAGTGTTCTTTGCAGAATTGTTTTAATTCAGTCAATCGGGAGAGTTTTTGAACATGAACGGCTTGTTTAAGGTCATCCCACAGCATCTCGGTTGGATTGAGGCCACTCCAAAATCTTTTGAGCCATTCAGAGGTGGACTTGCTGGTGTGTTTGAGATCATTGTCCTGTGGCATAACCTCGGGGGGTGAGTAACTTTTTCAGACAGGATCCAAGTAGGTTTGGATATAATTTAGGATTGGCAAAGGTGTTTTCTTAAGCTCAGACCATTAGTACTCGTGAGGTTGGGGCATGAACCAATTTTTATTAGGTGGTCCCTATGTACAATGCTGCTGACTAAGAATTTAGTGGGTACTTTTGACCATAAAGCCCATCTCTGGCAAGTTCCTGCCAGTTCACAGCCTAAACTGTAGGATGTGGTAGGAGTTGAGGAGGCCAGCCGTGGAGTCGTGCACATCTGGAGATCTGCACAGTAGCCATGCAGGGCTGAAACCACCAATCTGTTGAATGACAGAGGAAAGTGGGAGGTCATTGGTGAAAGAAGGGAGGCAGCCACAAGAAACTGTTTCAGATTTTTACCTCACAGATGTATTTTACTTCTTCTAAACAGATCTTGTGGACAAAAGTCTCCCTCTGTGTTATGTTGACTAGCTAATAAATGATGAAGGGATGAAACCAGCGTTTTCTGAATAACCCAGCAGGCGGTCACTCACTGGCTGTAGTAAAAAGTGTAACGTATAAAACGTCTATTGAAAAAAAACATCCTGCTTGTTAATTGATTTATGATCTCATTATCCCATTGCTAGAGAGTAATGGTCTTACTCTCTAGTTTAAAGTCTAATTTACAACAGCATGATTGTGAGCATGATGTTCATTTGTAAACTGCATGAAAAAGTGGGGTATTTTTTGGTGGCAGAGTTCTTACTGTGCTGACCTGCACAATGTCTCCAGTTTCTCAGTCAAAACAGGGAAAAAAATGAACAAGATTGATGGTTAAAATATACAACTTGATTTATTTTATTTTATTTTTTTGGAGAGTCCACAAACCAGTGGCTGACATAAGGAATGTGTAAGGAATATCACAAAGCCCACTTGCTACAGTAGTTATTGGTTTTTTTTTTTTCCCCCTCTGGTTTGTATTTTTGTCTCATATTTTCCTTTAAAGTTTCCCATTATTGGGTTTGATCAGAGTTATGTTAACTTATGAATTAACTGCTGTTTTAAAGAAGGCTTTAACTGGATGTTGGTTGCTGATGCTGTGCCGATGCTCTTCACGGTCAGTGCTGCTGTTGTTTTCATGTTAACTGGTTAAGTCAAGGAAGGCTGAAAATCTCAGCCCTTTTCTGGCTTTTTTATTCCTCTTAGAGTTAGATTAAAGGTGTGACAATTAAACTGAATTACAATGAAATTTCAGTGTTGGATTTGACATTTAGCATGTTTTCATTCAGATTTTCCTTCTGCATTTAAATCAGTACATTTTTCTGTGAATCCAGACTTGTCTATAGGACTTTCATAAGTACTTTTTAAAATGCGAAACAAGGTTGTGTTAGTAGCCAGTCTGACACCAGTAATATGCTGGACTGCTCCTTCCTTAAGAAATGAATCCTCATTTCATTTCGATGCCTGTCAGGTGCTGCTCTCAAACTCCCCTATTTCTGAATTCCCACCAAAGTGTCAGATGGCAGGCGGGGGCTTTCCTGGCATTTGAAGGTTTTCGATAAAGGTATGCGGTGAACTGAGAGTTACCTGCTGCCCCATATTGCATTCCAGTGAATGCATTTGCTTTGGGAAACAGTGTGTCCTCTGTGCCGTGTCTCTGGGGAGGCCTATCATTTCACTCCTACCTGCCGGCACTGACCTGCACATGGGCTACAGAACAAGACCCTCTCTGTGTGTTCCTCTGTGGAGAGGTGCCCACTGTGTACTTGACCGGGAAAAGGGCGTGATGCCTCAGCAAAAGTTAACCCCCATCATTTTCCCTTTTTAATGCCTGCACACACAGGAATTTAACCTCTTGCAGACATTTTATTCTGATGCTGCAAGCTTTCAATGGAGCATGTGACAATCTGGACTGAATGATTTATTGTCTTCGACTTCAAGTTGTTATGCAAAGGATTTAGATCAGAAGATGACAAAGGCAGTAAGTTTATCCTGATATGTGAAATTCCCGTCTCTGGGACTAAATAAGGCTATCTCATCTCATATTGCGAATCTTGATATAGTGAATCTGTTCCCCTCAAATGAGGCACTTTTAATGACTCTCTGTCTCTTTGCATCTTTATCAACAACCCAATAAACTTTGCAACGAATACCATGAGTCAGGAGTTCTTCGAGTTGATGATCTGTCCCTGGCAACAAATTCATAATGCAAAACTGTCAATATCAGGAAAGAGTGAGCATGCTACTGGCCGGACTCCTAACCTGATGTGTTACCCAGTTATGTTAATAACTGGTAACAAATTCATAAATTTATATTCTATCAGTGTTTTGTGTTACAGTAGATCCTCCATCAGTATGTTAATCTGTCAAAGTGGCGGACAGCCTTGAGTTTTTTTTATTGACAGCAGAAAACATTTGGCTAATGCAATCTCTAACATCATTTTCAGGCCTGGATTTGTGAACTCTTCCAATGAAAACTGGTGTTTGTTCGTTTGGTTGTATCGGGACACCTGGTTTTTATCGTTATAGTGCTCGACAGGAAGGACAAATTTGAGGTAGTTGGAGATATGGAAGGAATTTTTTTTAAGAACTATAACTGACAGTATAAACATTAAAGAAAATTTATTCAAAATGCAAAATGCCAATAATATTTTGAATAACGTAATAAAATAAATGAACTTTTTAGCTTGCAGGATCTTCTAAAGTGCTCTGCTTCTTTAAATTAGTACAGTTAATTCAATGAGAATGAGTTGCTGTACACCAAAACAAAACCAGGTGCAGTAGATTTATATAACTTATATTTATATAAGATCTCGAAAAGCTCATCCACGCCTTTGTAACGTCGAGGCTAGACTATTGTAATTCACTTTATTGTGGTCTCCACTCTTCCCTTTTACAGAGATTACAGACAGTTCAGAATGCTGCAGCTCGCATTCTAACTAAAACCAGCAAGTTTGCCCACATTACTCCTGTCCTTGCCGATCTGCACTGGTTGCCTGTCAAATATTGTATTCAATTTAAAATTTTGTTGTTTACTTTTAAAATTACTAACAACACTGCACCCAGCTACCTTAAGGACCTTTTAAACCCTTATGCTCCTGCTAGGGCTTTAAGGTCATCGTCACAGTTACTGCTGGCTCAGCCCAGATCTCGACTTAAGACTAGAGGTGATCGATCGTTTGCTCTTGTTGCACCTGTGCTGTGGAACAATCTCCCGATTGGCATCCGGGCATCTGATTCTATTCATTCTTTTAAATCACAGCTTAAAACATATCTTTTTAAACTTGCCTTCTCCACCTTTTAATTGCTGGTTTGTTTGTTTGTTTGTTTGGTTGCTGTGACCTATTGACCTCTTGTATTAATTCCCTCCTATCTTTCTATTGGTGTCTTTTATTATGGTGGTACAGCTTTTATCTTGCTATTACCCATGTGCTGTAGTCATTCTTATTGGTAGCTTCTATCTATGAACATAACTCGTTATTTTTATTTATCCGTTATCAATGTTTGAACCTTTTATTGTTTTATGTAAAGCACTTTGGTATGCCCAAGGCTTTTAAATGTGCTCTATAAATAAAGATTGTTGTTGTTGTATAACAAAACAGGTTCGCTAGACGGGTATGTTCTCGTTACTACAATAACAAGATATCAACCCTTCTCTCTTTTTCACTCATCTCTATGATTATTCTTATAACTGGCTGCTGATTTGTATCTGGCTCTGGTATGATAGCTGTAGCTTTAGCCATTTTGCCTTTGTTAGGTTCTTTAAGATAAACGTCTGATTAGGTCCGTTGTTATGAACGTTTAGAGTTGATGAATGTTAGGATGTGGCTGTGAGTGTGCACGTGACTATTTGCCTGTGTGCATGAATGAGACACACTGGCTTACAGTCAGACATACATGATGGTCATCCATCCCAAAAATTTATGCCCACCTTCATGTTTTCAAAGCTGTCCAGTGGGCCAGATTGGAGTCTTTTCTAGGCTGATTCTGGTCCCCGGGCCTTATGTTTGACACTCATAATTTACAAAATTGAGTTGTATATCCATCTTACATAAACTTTTTGTTCAGATATGAAGCAGAAGGAAAGATTTGCTTTAATAATAGCGAATCATAACTATTTGCCGTTAAATATCAAATGTAGTATTAATGCACGCACATCAAAAAGTTTTTATGTCAACAGCAGGCGTGTAATTATCCGACTTTTGGCCTTTTCTTTCTTTTGGGAGTCAAACAGCTTTCTACTTTCAAAGCCTTGCAGGCAGAGGATGTGTGAATCCGATGAGCGGATATTTCTTTTCCAAATAGCCTTTCAGGACATTACTGATGCAGCGATGCGTGACGTTTGCCACAAAGCCTCTGGAACGAGAAGATAAAGGGATACAAAATGAGCTTCTTAAAGTGTCTTTAATTCACTTGGCAAAGCACAGTGGATAGAATGACAGTCGAAATAATAGATTAAAGCAGAGAGCAGCTAAATTTTCCCTCCAGAGTCCCAGTTGTTTGCTTCTTTTCTTAGAACGTAAAGCTGAGATCTTACTTGCACCTCGGCCTCGGACCTTGTTGCAGCAGTGCTACATAATACACACTGTTTGGTCTTATACCATCCAGCTTCGATGGCTTTGTGTAGCTGTGAATGTGGCCTTTTTATGCTCCAGTTTTGTTGATATTTTTTTATGTGTGTGTGTGTTTGAGGGGGGTGAATTTTCTTGTCTTCGCTCCTAAAACTTGGCAAGGCGATGTGGCATTCGCTCTTGGCAACGTCGAAATCCCACAAAGTGTCGCTCTGGGGGCTTTTGTAGCCATTCACAACGCTTCCGAGTGATGGACAGGCAGCTCGGCTCTCCCAGGTCGCATCCTTTTTGCCTCAAAATGTGTCTTTTGTTGATATTTGTGCCTCCTCTCTTTTCCCGGGGTCTTTTCGCCAAGGTCTGATGCCACAGGGCTCCAAGGGTAATTACTGTGACAGTGGAGCAAAAGTTAGGCTGGGCTGCCCAGGTCGCCCAATCATGTTTTCATCATCAGGAGAATGTTTTTCTTTGGGGGCGTAATAACCCCCCCTTGACATGCTGCATTTACTCTGAATACACACAGGAAGAAAGACCCCAGATTTTTTTCATCTCTCCATTTTGCACTAATGTTTGTAACAAGCTGAGGCAGATCTTTGTTGCCAGTTTGCCTTTACTGTTTTCATTTCTCTTCCCCCCTCCCCCTTTTTTTTTTAAGGGATAGATTTCCTCACTTACACATCCCTCTTAGGAGGAATATCATAGGTATTTGCTCTGGAATGTGGTTTCTAGACTGTAAAAAAACAAAACAAATAAGAAGGCACAATTGGTATGATGAAACGTCACCATAAAGTGTCCAATAAATATAAAAAGTGTTTGTATAGAAAGTATGTAACTCTGTAATTGGACACCAGTCCTGTAACTTCCTCACACTGACGCATCAAGCTGTGTCTTTATCCATATTCCTGTAACTAAAAAAGCGTTGTTTTTTTTGTTTTGTTTGTTTGTTTTTGTCTGTTTTTTTACATGTATGGTGGCTTTCAGGGCCCTTAATGTAACAACAGGGGACAACGGTAGTTTGTTCTGTCGTGAAAGCTTGTGCAGTTATTATTAGTAAAATGCGAGCAGAAACTCAGAGGCCCGCCATTTAAAAGGAGAGAAAAAAAAAAAAACAAGAGAAAAAAGTTGCATGTTTCACGTTCCTGTCCTGATCCCTGTTAATGAGAGCAGGCGTGTCCCACCCCGTGCACAGGGCAAAGGAATCTTTAATTAAATCACACTCTTGGACGCGATGCTGCACATTTGTTACACGCGCCTGAAACCCTACACGACCACGACGACATGCCGCGCATTTATGTCACATGGGCCGGCCGGGAGTTTATTTAGGGTGGCTCCAAGGCCCGTGTTCACACTAAAGCTGAAAATATAGTGATTCTATTTAGATTCACACGTGTGGGATGATTAAAATGATATCTAGATGATTGGAATGTGTCTGCAGACTTTTTTTATGCTTTTAGTTCGCTATCCTTGTCATGATTCCAGCTGCATTTGTCTACTGCAGGCAGGGCTGTAAATGGCACTGGGACTAGAGATTTTGGGCATTGGTGTCTTATAAGGCTGCTCGATTATGCAAAAAAACATAATCAAAGTTATTCTGATCAATAGCTGATTATTTGACATGATGATAAACCAGCCTGTTTGCATTTGCAGGTGGTTGGATACGGCAGTTTTGTTTCCAGCCATTAAGCACAACTTGTCTGTGCCATGTTGTAGCGGTAACACAGATTGCTCGCTTCCCAGTCTTCACATGTGGCTGCAGAAGATCCCCTGTCACAAGTCAGAATATTTTATTTCCAAAAGAGCTGTTTTTAGTGCCTAACCTACAGTTACAGTCGCTCCTGCTTTTCTCTTAGTTTAGCTCTTTTTTCTTACGTATTCTTTTTTTTTTCTGACTTGTATTTTCCTCCGTTTTCTATCTCTTACTCAATCATGTGGATTGAGAGAGTTTTTGTTCTTCTGGTGGCCGTGGAACTGTTACTTTTATCATGGAACGGGACCGCGGCACATCTCCTACACGCACGGACTGTTTACTCCAGAGATCAGCTGATCGCCCTGATGCCGGCCGGCTCGCTGGCCAGGCCCGCAGAAGTGCCCGCAGAAGTACCAGCTGAAATTTGGAGGAAAACACATCGGGGATGCAGAGGTCAAGGACAGAAGAGAAGAAAAAAGGTGACGGTGAGACAGCGGAGGCTCGAAGCGAGGAGGAGGTTTAAACCGTGTCTGCCGTCTATCGTGATGGGAAATGTGCGATCGTTGGCAAGTAAAATCGACGAGCTCTCAGCACTGGTACGGAGTCAGAGGGAATACCGAGAGTGTAGCCTGATGTGTTTCACCGAATCATGGCTGCACCAGGTCATTCCCGATGAGAATGCTTCCGTGGAAGGCTTCCACACTGTTCGGGCGGACAGGGACAGCATCGCTAGCGGTAAGCGTAAAGGAGGTGGGCTTGCTGTTTTAGTTAACAACCGGTGGTGTAACCCTGCCAACATAACAATCAAAGAAAGGATTTGTTGCCCGGACACTGAACTGTGTGCTGTTGGACTCAGGCCGTATTATTTACCCAGGGAATTCTCTCACGTCATCTTGGTGGCTGTTTATGTTCCCCCCTCTGCTAACCCCACAGCTGCATGTGACACTATCCACTCTGCCATAGCTCGGCTACAGACTCAGCACCCGAGTGCCTTTATTGTGATCTCGGGTGACTTCAACCATGTATCACTGGACAATACACTACCAACATTCAAACAATATGTGGACTGTCCCACCAGGGGAGAGAAAACTTTAGACTTACTGTATGCTAACGTCAAGGATGCATACAGCTCCTCCTCCCTCCCCCCACTTGGTAGGTCAGATCATAACCTGATTCACCTCACCCCCCGCTATGTGCCAATTGTGAGGAGGGAACCTGTGACCACCAGGACTGTTAGGAGGTGGTCAGAGGAGGCAATAGCGGAACTACAGGGCTGTTTCGAGGTGACCGACTGGGAAACACTCTGTGAGCCTCACGCCGAGGACATCAATGGGCTTACTGAGTGTATCACAGACTACATAACTTTCTGCACCGACTCCATTGTTCCAGCTCAGACTGTTCATTGTTACCCAAATAACAAGCCGTGGGTGACTAAGGACATCAAAGCCCTCCTCAACAACAAGAAGAGGGCTTTTAGAGGGGGCAACAAAGAGGAGGTGAGGAAGGTCCAGGTGTTACTAAAGGACAAGATCAGAGAGGCTAAGGACAATTACAGGAGGAAGCTGGAGTGGAAACTCCAGCAGAACAGCATGAGAGAGGTGTGGAGGGGCATGAAGACCATCACTGGATTCAGGCCAACCAACAGCAGGGGAGCTGAGGGAGGTGAGAACAGAGCCGACGAGTTGAATCTGTTTTTCAATAGATTCGACACCACAGTGTCTGCTCCCACCCCCACAACCTCACCTGTAGTCAGCCTGGAATCCAGAGCCACACCACTGTGCCAGCCTCTCTCTTCACATGTTGCCTCCTGTGAGATTCCTGACACCCCTCCCCCACCCATCACCTTCACTCAATACCAGGTTGAGATGCAAATGAGGAGACTTCACTCAGGCAAGTCTGCTGGACCAGACGGAGTGAGTCCCCTTGTCCTCAAGGCCTGTGCCCCCCAGCTGTGTGGAGTCTTTCATAAACTGTTTATGCTGAGTCTGAGTCTGCAGAGGGTCCCGGTGATGTGGAAGACATCACGCCTCGTCCCTGTACCAAAGACGCCTCGTCCCAGTGGCCCCCAGGATTACAGGCCCGTGGCACTGACCTCCCACATCATGAAGACCCTGGAAAGGCTCATCCTGGACCAGCTGCGACCCATAGTAAGACCACATCTGGATCCCCTTCAGTTCGCTTATCAGCCTCGTCTCGGAACAGAGGACGCCATCATCTACCTGCTCAATCGTGTCTACACCCATCTGGACCAGCCGGCGAGCACTGTGAGGGTCATGTTTTTTGACTTTTCCAGTGCTTTCAACACCATCAGGCCGACCCTCCTGGGTGATTAGTTAGCAGCGATGCAGGTGGATGCTTCTCTGGTGTCCTGGATTGTTGATTACCTGACAGGAAGACCACAATATGTACGTCTCCCACAGTGTGTGTCTGACAAGGTGATTAGCAACACAGGGGCACCACAGGGGACTGTCCTCTCCCCCTTCCTCTTCACCCTCTACACCACAGACTTCAGCCACTGCACAGAGACCTGCCATCTTCAGAAGTTTTCTGATGACTCTGCGGTGGTTGGATGCATCAGCAGGGATGATGAGACAGAGTACCGGGCTGTGGTCGACTCCTTTGTCACGTGGTGTGAGCAGAATCATCTGCAGCTCAACATGGCAAAAACCAAGGAACTGATCGTGGACTTCAGGAAGACCAGGAAACACTTGACCCCTGTTTCAATCCAGGGGGTCAGTGTTGACATTGTGGAGGACTATAAATACCTTGGAGTACACATTGACAATAAACTGGACTGGGCTAAAAACACCACAGCACTTTACAGGAAGGGCCAGAGTCGTCTCTATTTTTTGAGGCGACTGAGGTCCTTCAACATCTGCCAGAAAATGCTGAGGATTTTCTATGAGTCTGTTGTGGCCAGTGCGATCCTCTATGCTGTTGCATGCTGGGGGAGCAGGCTGAGGGTCGCAGATGCCAACAGACTTAATAAACTGATCCGTAAGGCCAGCAATGTTGTGGGGATGGAGCTGGACTCCCTCAAGGTGGTGTCGGAGAGGCGGATGCTGTCCAAGATAAAGACAATGTTGGATAACACCTCCCACCCACTCCATGACATGTTGGTCAGTCACAGGAGCTCGTTCAGTGAGAGACTGAGATTACCGAAAAGCACCACTGAACGACACAGGAAATCATTCCTGCCTGTGGCCATCTCCCTGTACAACGCATCCACTTAACACACTGTTTGCTGCTACAACTACACATGTTTCTTTTCCAAATATTTATTTATAAGTGACTTATGTATGTATATATATGTATATATTGTACTATTCTTAGTTAGCGTATTGTCTGTCTTGTCTTAATGTTGGTTTAAAATGGAGCACTGTAACAAAAAATTATTTCCCCCAGGGATCAATAAAGTATTCTGATTCTGATTCTAACCTAACCAACAAGTAAAAGCTAAAGTACGAAATAATTGGTAATTAAACATGCACTGTAAAGACAAAAGTACTGGGCACCTACAGATTACACCTACAGGAGCTGCTTGGCCATGGAAACCCATGCCATGAAGCTCCCGGCACACAGTTTCTGTGCTGATGTTAATGCCAGATGAGGTCTGCAGTTACTGAGTCAGCAGAGCATTGGCGACTTTTATGCTCTATGCACCGCAGGACTTGAACACGCTCTGTAACTTATACATGGGTGAGTTCCTCTGATTCCCAAACAACTCAAAGATTAAGTGACTGTGCATCCCGATACTTTTGTCCGTAAACTTACTCCGTGTATGAAAGTCAAGCGATGCAACTGCAGAGTATAAAACCTTTAACTGTAACATCTTATGCTTACCCCTGTGATGCTGGCGATATCTGACAGCATGTTGAATAACCCCGTCATATCATCCTAAACAGCGCTGTTGTAAAACTTGCTACTCTTGCTAACCTTTAAAAACATATGAAAGAAAACGTTTATCTAAGAAGAAAACTTACATTTCAAAAAGGAAAGCGATGAGATAATGGACAAATCTCAGAATCCTTGGTCTGTTTGACTGAGCCCAGACTGCTGAAGCCTCATTTATGCACTGGATGAAGTTTCTAATGCATTTAGGACATAGCATAGAAGAAGGACACTCTTTTATCCTCCATCTCTCACTCTGAAACTCTTTAGAACTGTTCAGTGCCACTCAAGCAACACCCTTGAAAGGCATTATGGATATTAGACTCAGATTTCCTTTATTTTTAATTAAGTATGAAAACAGTATGTATTTAATTGGACGTTTTAGTAACTGAAATATTTATTATTATTATTATTGGCTAAGTTTCGTTTCTTTGTGCATTGCCTCCTGATTCATCTTGTTTTTATTTGTATGGGACAAAGACAACTGTGCTTCATCCCACGCATCAAAGCAAAGGAGGAAAAGAATACATATGGCTGTAAAAGCCTAAAAGCATTTGGCTTTAATGCAGGTCTGGTTTCGTTGATTCTTCATGGACTTTCCCAGACTGAAAGAATGACATATTGGATTACCTAAATTGAGGGGTTTTACCCTTTAATCCCACTTCATTTTACATCACGATAGTCACAGGAGTTCTCAGAACATAATCTGCTGCTTGTTTGCCTCCTGCGTGCCTATCTGCCTTGGCAGCTTTGTGGCATGACTCTGAAAATAGCCTGAATACCTCCACCTTATTGTGTTGTAGTGTTAGGTCTGTGTATCAACTCTGACTGGAGGCTAATATTACTCTGGGTATGCAAGTAATATCGTACTTGTTGACATGGGATAATGAGAATGACTCATAGTTACATAAGAACAGAGTTGTACTAATCTTATACTCGCACTATACTGCCCTGAACTGTTATTCTGCCATTAAATGTGCTTTATTTTGACTGATGTATGTCTGCAGTTGCAGTTGTACCGTAAATGCTAATTAATTGTTGCAGCAAAGTGACATTGCATCACATTTTTTGGGTTCAAAAGACAAACTAAATCTGTTAACTTTCTGCACGCCATCTTTCAGGGAAATCTTTGCCTCCTCTTTTCTCAGATAACAATAATGAATTTAACAGTCTAATGTTAGATAAAGTGCCTTTAATGGTTTTAGATGAAGCTGAACAAGTTGCCTTAATGGCTGCATTATCAGCGAGCAGCTCCCTCCACCGCGACACTGTTACTTATCGCCTCACTGCATAGCATTCCTCTCTCTGCACTTTCACTTTTGTGGCACATTCCTGAGATCCCTTTTGTGCTATTGTCTTATATTACTGCTAAGCTCCACCGTAGCCAAGCCTTTAACACATGTGCATTCTTAAATTTAGACTCTGGGATTAGCTCTCAGCATGTCAGGGTCTTTTATGGAGTAAAAGAGGTGAGCTGCCAAAACTGAGGCCCAGGGTACGCAGTCACACCTTTGAAAAAGAAAAGAAAAGACAGTTGAAAATTGATTTCTAAATCAGGTAATTGTGTTTAATTCTTAAAGGCAGTTTCCTGTGACACATGCTTAAACTTTCTACTATTCATTCATCCATGAAATAATACAACAGAGTGCAATAAGTCAAGATCAGGCATTTCAGAGAAAGCCTACATTAGTTGATGGTTCACATGATGTCTTCCTCTGCAAGCTGCTTTGGAACCCAAACTCCCCTGAAACCTGCATTCTTTCTACAAAACAAACACAAAAATGCAAACTTGATGTTCAGCTTGTAAATTATAGTAAAAGGATTAAGCAAGCATATTTTTTATCCACCTCTCGTTTGTCATGTGTGGTTTTAAAACATCAAGGTGGCCAAACGGCCCAAGCTTCACAGTAGGACTTAATCAGTGTTTGATATCTCAATGGCTGTGTCCAACATTTATGCACATTCATTGCTTCACTGTAGAGTCTGTTGTCACTGAATCCTGCTCTGTTCAGTGAGACTGTTTGAGACGCACAACAGAGCCATACCACTTAAAATTAAACCATCAAGTACTGGAAATTGAGTACTAATCATTGAGGTGATGTGCCTCTGATCATCAGCTGAAGCCTTTGTGTGTAGTTTGCATGCTCTCCTCGGGTACTGTGGTGTTCTTCCACAGTCCATGGACGTGCATGTTTGGTTAACTGGTGATTTTAAATGAGATGTAGGTGTAAATATGAGTGTGTGTTGTAATCTGTGGCAGCGACCTGTCAATCACAGGGAGAGACCCCGCCTCTCTCCATATGAAAGCTGGGATAGGCTCCAGAAAACAGATGGATGATCCTGACTGAAGTCAGTAGTTCCTTTGACAAGAAGTGAAATTTCTGCAGAAACAGAGATGCCATTTTTATTTCTTAACTGTGAATTTTAATTTTTGGAAAAGCAGGTTCTAGCTGGTTTTTTTTTTTTTTTTTTTTTTTTTTTAAAGTAGATTTTCTAGCTTATTAAATCACTGTTGCATGCCAGGCTACATTAACATGAAAATGTACGTTCTGTGAGTTATAAAGAAACATTTTTGGCTATTCCTGCCTCCCAGGAGTGATGAAATTAATGTGAAGATGAATAACAAGAGTGACCCGAGGGCTGTGAGCCTAAATCTCAACAGTCCCTGGTGTTGTTTGGCTGAATTCACAATGTGTTTGACCTGAACAGATCTGGATAAAGAAACTCCCGACAGCAGCAGCATGCTCTGCCAGTTAATGAGCAGCCTGAAAAGCAGAACAGGCCTTTCTTCCTGAACTTCCCTGTTGACTCTTTGAATAAATGCGTTTCTTTTGACACAAAATGACTTTTCTGTGCAGTGGGGAAACTTTTGGGCTCTTTATATCCATTTGAGTCAGAGCCAGCGTTATATGCTGTCTGATGCACATCTAACTGAAATGCCACCGTAGATCACCCTGCAGAATTCAAGTCCATTCACGCCTGCGAGTCTGCATAAATCAAACACATAGAGATGGCAGAAACCTGTTTGCGCTACATTATCTTAGACACTGGCCAAACATTTGGACTTCCACAACCCTTTTATCTGCCAGAGGAAACCATGTGACGCTGTTTGCTTGGCATCTGGGTGGGACACCACGACACTTTGTCCGCAGTCGAAGTGAAAGAAGAAAGGATGAACGCATTCCTTCTTTCAGACAGCGCCTTGTAGTCAAAACAACAGCAGAGTGATGCATTTTATCTGAAGATTTTCAGACCCTTCAAAGTGGAGCTCAGGTCTCCTCGATGTGGGTTTAATGATGCTGTGCTTTTTAACCAGCAGATGGGGACATTACCATTGACTGTTTTTGTACCTTAAACTGAGACTTACTCACGTAATTACACAAAAATGCCCATAGCTTCAAATTGAGGAATAATTACCATAAATTAAAGTGTTACTTATGGTGTGTTGATTGTATTTTATTTTATTTTTTTTTGGCATTCAATTTGTGACATTCCTCTACATCTATTAACCTAAAAACAAGGCTAATTTATGTGGCTGTGGTTTGATGCGCAGGAACATGTGACGACAGTTAGGCTAAGCGAGCCCCACCCACTGTAAACCAGTGAGAGGAGCAGAGACAAAAATGTCCTGTGAAACAACAATAAATTCTTCTGACTTTGGCAGAAAATAGTTTGTTCATGCAGGAATGCATTTCTAAAGCCAGCACGCTGATTGAGGAAAAATTTTTTCAGGAGCTTAAATTACTTTTTTTTTTTTTTTCTTTTTTTCTTTCCAAGCAAAGGGAGTGAGTCTGATGGTGCTGACGATGCATTTGCTTTGTGACTGTGACAAATGTGTCATGTAGCTCTTAAAAATAAGAATTATCAAGTTATAAAATGAAGTAAATGAGACACCCCCCCCCCCCCCCCCCCCCCCCCCCCCCCCCTCCTTTCCTTCAGAAGAATTAAATGATTCCAGTATAAACACAGTTAAAAGCTCCCGTGCCGGGTTGATGGCTATGCTACGTCCCATCGCTCTCCTGCAAAGGTCTGTTTCTGAGAAGTTAATTCAATTAAAGCAGACAAAAAGACCACTGGCACCAATAAAGTTTGGGTGAAATGTGAAGCCATGCGATGGACACACACACAGTCTTGTGGCCAGTCAAGCGTGATTACATTTGCATAATGCCTGGCTGCTGGGCAGGCTCGCCATCGCCATGGGTTACAGTGGGTGCTGCGAAGAAATGCAGCTCCATGTTCAGAGGGTGTATCACATCTAAGGCTGACAGGCAGGGTGTCCTTGCCACAACCACCACACACAGACAAATACACACAAACTTTTTTTTTACTTCTATAAGGTCTGCTGGTAATCTTAGCCTCATTTTTATACAGTGCAGTAACTGAAATCTATTTTTCAGTGTCATCAGTGTATAAATCTTAAGGCTAAAGGGTGGAGGCTGCAAACACTCTTGCATTTATGACTTTCTGGAAGTGTGACAGCACGTGCAAGGGAAACAAATGGCGTCAATGAAAATAAGATCTGAATTTAAACTGGAACTCTAAGGAATAATATATTGTTATTATAGTGTCATTTCTTTATAGATGGAGTATAAAATTGCAGTGTGTAAAATTTCACCGCTAGCTGTCAGTCAACAGTTCTGTTTTCTTAAGTCCCCAGTATACCTGCTGCGTTTGGTGTCTTCGCGTACCTGGTAACATCTTTGACATCCACTTCTGTGAAGGCAGAGGTAGTTGCTGTAGTATTACTGTGACCGATTGCAGAGTAATCTATTTTTCTATTAAATAAAGTAAAAAAAAAAAAAAAATGACTGCACGTTTGAGAGAATTTGTTTTTAAATGTTTGTCTATTTTGACTGAAAAACTGGTGATGGTGTAAATGGTGTCCAGAAGTGGAGTCACACAGGACTAGAAACGAGTCAGTGACCACCTGACCTCTCACTAGGGAAAAGTGTGTAATCCATGACTGGCTGGTGAATGGATGTTGGCTGTCGGTAGGAGAAGTTGGTTGCATACAGGTGTATATCGTGCTGCATTGAGAACGTCTATGTGAATGCTTTCCTTGCTAGAAGGTTGTTGTGATTATCAACCTTCGAAGATGTCAGGATCTCTGCAATCGCTTGCAAGCTGCTTGAGCAGCGTAATTAAAGCTGTGAAACGCAAACCCAAAACAAAGTTGCCCATTTTGAAATGTTTTGGTAGAAATGGTAAGACAGAGCTTTTACTTTGAAGCTGAACGTTATCTGTTTTTGGTTGGTGCTGCACTTTCTCCAGATTCCCCACAGCTCGGAGTATAAGTGGTGAGTGTTTGCAGAAAACGCACCATCTTTCATGCCCTTTATGTTGAACTATGGCAGCCTAATAGCAATTAAAGCAATTACAAAAAGGTTTTTAGTTCAGCACCCTCTTTGACAGATTTCCTTCAGCAACAACTAGCCAACCAGTCGGGGAATACACATTGTCCCCTAGTGACCGGTGGTTACTGTGTTCTGTTTAACACACTTTTAGTTTTGATTGTGTAGAATAATTTAAGCACTCACAGTGAAGGTTAACATCTTATTGGTTGAAAATGTTGAAAAATGCAGAAACAGAAACTTTACAAAGGTTTGGAATTTGACCCAAAAGTCTCAGGTTGGTGCCTGGTGTCATTTCTTTTTTTTGTTTTATTTTTGTTTTGTTTTATCATCTTCATATTTTGTTGTTCTGCGGTCATATTTGGAAGTGAAATAGGGCACAGTAATAGAAATGGTCTTCTAGTGTTTATTTGAAGCAGCATTGCTATGTTTACAGTCTGAGCCTCTAACCATGTGGCTTCCTAACATTTGCATAGAGAGCAACATGTTCATGATTTCCGCCACTAAGTCAGAAACTTCTGTCTTTCCTTAAACAATTAATCCATTTGGTGACTGTGGAGAAAATAGGCCAGCAGGGGGCAGTCAGTGTTGTATTTTGTTATCTATATTAAAGCAAGAGCTGGCTTTTATGTGGGGTTCGTGTGGTTTAATCAGACATGACAAATGTGAGGTCATGCAACATGCACGTCCAATTTAAAGCCAGGCCTTCTGCCTTATCCGCAGCACACATGGCAGGGAGGACTACAAACATTTCAGACACTCCTCTTGGCAGCAGCATTCACCACACAGGCCTCACTCATGGCTTAGCACTTTCAGGGACAATAACAGCCGGCCAGAAAAGTAACCCCCCTGCGTCACAAACCAAGCCCACAACACAGGCTTTGATCCAGCGGTGGGGGGGTTTAGAAAGGCTTTAGGAAGAATGAATCCTATATGGTTTAAGCTCAGAGCTTCACTGTGTTTACAACACACACAGGATCCCTCCATCTACTACAACATGCACAGACAGAAACACATTCTCATGCTTTAAGCTGTCAGTCATTGTGTTTATAGTTGTTTACTGCCGCTACACTGTTATGAAAATTGTGTTTAAGCTAGATGTGTGGGTATATAGATGTGGGAAGTTGATGGTCTACGAAAACAAAGTGCAACTTTGTTTTTTCTTTCAATACCATCACAAAAACAGACTTTGAGACTTTTCGGAAATGTTTTTCAAACACATTCATTTTTACTTTGTTCTGTTTATAGGAAAAACCTTTTGAATGTGAAGGATGGACCATGAAATCACTCACTGGTATTTGTTTGGAGGAGGGGGTGAAGTGTAATGGTTATAAATGAATGCTAGCCTTTTGATTATCAAGCATGCATAGTTCCTCAAACTATATGGATGCAAGGCCAAGCCCAGCCTAGCCAGCTTAATTTATAAAACACTTCAAACCCAGCAACCACTGACCAAAGTGCTGAAAGCAATCCACACAAACAGTCAAGAAGTCCAGCTCAGTGTCTTGAATCAGTGGTGGTGACACCTGTCAGTCATACTGGCCATGCCTTTAACTCTGCTAACTCTGGTCTTCAGATGGATAAGTTAACAAGTACATAAATATATATATATATATAAAATACAAATGAAGGGGGAAACCAGAAGACAGTATAATAATGGACGTAGCTTCTGGGTTGAAAAAAATAAACCCAATGCCGAAGTTCCTAAAAAGTTATGTTCTATCTGAAGGCCACCAGATGGCGATAGCTGTGTTTTGGGGGAAAACTGCTTTCTGACCTGTCCTATGTAAACACTCTCCTGCTGATTTCATGGGCTCAGTCACTTGTTTTGGGTCATGTTGAATTTAATTTAAAAAAAAAAAAAAGTTTTAAAAAGGAGGACAATTGTTGTCAATCCCAAGTCTTTTGAGCATGCGATTTAACAGACCAACCCTTCCTCGGTAAGATGTACACCTCGTTAGCTTTTTTGCAACCAAGGTGGTGGAAACATTCTTGTTGAGGCTTAAGAATTGGATCTCAGAAATCAGTGGGCGACATCACCAGAGCTGGATCCATCCTTTATAGCAATGGTGTCCAAACCCAGGGCTCGAGGGCCGGTGTCCTGCAGGTTTTAGATGCGTCCTTCTTCTTCTTTCATGTTTAACGACAGCTTGCATCCAAAGACGTTGCACTACTACCATCTCCTGACTTTTCTTCTTACTTCACTTCCTGTTCGTATACTTACAATAACCTCTTCCTTACTATTTAATCCACTACTCTTTTTAACTTCTATCGTGTTTTGTACACTATATAAATGTCTTCCTTTTGTTTCATTATCCCACGCCATTTGCCAGAAGTTCTTACTTTCTGTCCAAACTATACTTTTCCCTTCAGTTTTCAACAATGGTATCTGTACATCTATATCTACTTTTTTAACAGCTGCTTTAGCCAACCTATCTGCCCTTTCATTACCCACAATACCTACATGAGCCGGAGTCCACATTATTACTATATGTTTATTTTGTTCAGACAATCTATGATGAGCAAGAAGACCGTCATGCAAAATTTGCTGATGGGTACTCGTGTTTTAGATGTGTCTTTGATCAACCCTTGATGTTCCCACTTCCAAAACCATTTAAAAGCAATTAAAACATTGTTAAGTACCTTCCACTAAGTGTGGAAGGAATTTGCAGCAGACCCAGCAAGTTCTTTTTTCTTTTTGGCTGTCTACATCTTTAATGAATGAATCTGGCATTCTTTTTTTCTGGGTCCCCCAGCAAAGTAAATTTCCCTTCCTTCTTCAAAAGCTTGTAAAAGTCATGTGGAGAAGAGAAAAGGAAACTGGAGGGAGATGTTAATGTTCCATGCCACTCGGGCTGCTCACAGTCTGCATACTCTGCTTTCTAAGAGTCCCCTCCTAACTCACGGACAAGTAGCAATGAATCTGTCAGGCCTGAGGTGGTTTCCATTAAGGGTCTGTTTTAAAAAAACAAAAGAGAAGGCTGTTTAGTTTGGAGTTAGTTCTTTAAGAAAAGACTCTGTCGCAAAGGGCCGACCTCTTCACCTCGGCCAGCACATTAGTGCTTTAATTTATCTGTTTAGAAGAGTTTCCTACCTCCTGTAACACGAAAAAAAGGAAAAAGGGCAGCATAATGTTATAGACAGTACCCACAGAGAATTGCACTTCTCAGCTTTGCACTTTCCTCTGTTAGCCCTTTTAAAAAATTCTTATATTCATCAAACTTGCCAGATTCACAAAAATCTCTCCATCTATAAGAAGAAGGAGATCTCAAAAAGATTTAGCCCCACAGAGCTCACCTCTGATTTTAAGCCCATTAAATCTAAATAAGAACTGTGTTCTCCAAACTCTGTTAGATGGCAGAGCAATGCTTACGCCTGTTATCGCTCCTTCTCTGTGGATTTTGCATGTTCTCAGAGAAAAGTATGTTAGGTTAATTGTTGATGTGTTTTAGAATTTGTGTGAAGGGGTGAAGCTGGCTTTTAGTTAAAAGCGAGAGTGCCGGACTTTGCACAAAAGTATCAAACAGTAGGAGAGCTGTTTCTAAGGTAAATGTATCACCGACGTCTTGAATGAGATTTTCTGTTTAGTGAAGTTTATTGATGTCTTAAATTTTCTGACCTACACGTTTTAAGCTTCATATAAAGTGCCTTAAATCTTCAGACTTTCTAATGCCAGCAGTGGGTGACAACTCTGGTTGAAAAATTAAGCCTTGTTGAGTTTAAGTCTTGATTTATGGTCTTAGTAGTTTAGTATACTGGTTTGAAGCCTCAGTAGAATGTTGTTAAAGTCAAAAACATGCCGTAAATTTGGATTTTTTTTGAATGGGAGTATTACTGTTGAAGATAATGCAATTAACTTTTTGTTTGTCATCCAATGCTTAAGTGCCTTGAACCTGCATGTTTTTTCTAATGGCCAACAGGGGACAACTGTTGGCTGCAAAAGAAGTCTGAACTGTATGAAAATATATGAGAAAATGACCCCACTGCTTTTTTAATTAATGAAATCAGTAATAGTTTTCCTGATTTGCTGATGCTATCTCTGATTTCAAGTTTTAGTTGCTACAGCTTGATGTTAATTTTGTAATTTATGGTCCCATTTTGAGTAAAATACAAGATAACTTCATGGTATACAGTAAGACTCAGAAATATTGTGGTTTATATCTCCACTGTCGAACCATAAGGTCCTTGGTTTCTCACTTTCTTGTGATGGTGACAAAAATGCTCATGTTTATAGTCAGTGAGGTCATAGTGACTACATCTTTGACATACAGGTTTTTGTCTGTGGGAATGTAGAGATTCTTTGCTAGCTTGTCTTTAAGTTAGTTATACTTACTGCTCCCCCCCCCCCCCCCAAAAAAAAAAAAAAAAATAATGATGAGTCTTAAGTAACAAATCAGAAATTGAACTTTTTATATGATTTTTAAGCTTTTTTTTTCTGAAGTAAAATTTTTAGTTTTTATAATTTGCTGGATTTGAAATGTGCTAGCATCTGTCAAAGTTGTAGATTCTAACAGATTATTAGAGAGCAACTCTGGCTGTTTTTATCTTAACCTCTGACCTTGGCAAAATTACAAGAAATGCAAAAAAATATCAGAACAAACAATAGCTCCTGGTATTCTCACTTTCCATGTTATGATCTCTTGACACTGGCTTTCCACGGTGCGTGTTTCCTCTCCCTGCACTAACAATACAGCTCAGGAAGTATGTCAGGATAAGGGCCAGACTGTCAGGCTCTTTTTTTTTTTTTGGTATGTGCATCCAACTTTGTGGGGGACTAACAGAGCTGTGTTAATCCCAGAAAAGCTAGCTCGGTGTTCAATAAGCTACGGATCTGTTAAAGGGAATTACTGCCCAGGTGTCTTCAAAGTGAACTGCGATGTCCCTCTGGCTGGTAAGTGCTGTTGCAACATGTCATTTTAAACTGTGGGTGATCAGGGTGTTGCTCCTGGTGTTGAGGTCAGCCCTAGCATGCACAGCATCAAAGCTGTTGTTTTTTTCAGGTTACTGTTTCAACCACTTTCCAATGTTCCAAACTCTGATTGTTGCGACATTTTTTGGCCTCTTTGATTTCTGTTGTCAGTTTTCCCCTTTGTGTAAGTGAGCTGACAAAAAACAATTTTCACATGTGGTATTACATCTTGGTTAAGTTTGTAAACATTTTTATTGAGTGAAAAAGTAGGATGACTCATGCTGATCCAAACTGTCCATGCAGGACTTTAAAACTGAAAGGTTTAATCATTATCCTGCTTTTGGCTGGAGTCGTGGCTTTTGTTTCTCATGGAATGTTAGAGGTTGTAAAATTGTTGTTAACAGGGTCCTTCGTTCCACTTGTAAAGCAGATAACTGTAAAAAGTTCAGTTTAGTCTGATTTGCTGTCAAGGTTAATTACATACAGCTGATTTCTGTGCTGTAGATGATGTCATTTTTACAGCGGAAAGTGACTGCTAGTGTTGTTTCAGCTGCTCTTCCTATTGTTTTATGCACTGCTTTCTGCTTTAGAAATAAAAAGAGACAGACAAGACACTGTCTGACTGTCACAGTGCTTATATTGTTTCCATTTGTCTCAGGCTCAGTATTGCTTGGACTTGTAAGAGGTGAAAAGTGTTGTATTTATGAGCTTTGTTTGAAACATAGTTCAGCTGTGTTAAAATATATAAAAGTCCCCTCGAAAATACCTCAATATTAAAATGTAAGAAGTAATAGACAAGGATCCAAGTATATTTTTGTTAAAATAAATGAATTGCATTGGATGGCAGACAACCTGGACTCTCATCGCTAATCTTTTGAACATGAAATAAATGGAAAAAAGAGAAAACAAAATGTCTATATTTAGAAGTTGGAGAGGTTGGAGCTGTAGCGATTCGTGTTACTGATCATGCTAGAGGCCAAAGTTTGAAGCCAAAGATTTTTACACATCATTTTAAAATATATTATTAGAAATATTATTACTGGTTAGGCATTAAAATTACTGGGTTAGGTTTGGAAAAAGATCATGACAAGATTTGCCACGCTTTTTAAAGCTTTTCTTTGTTTGTTGCCATGGTGAAGTCTCCCTGCTTTCACTATAGAAATATGTCCTTGTGACTCAAAATTCCTTTTGAAATACATTACTTCCACATTCGTGTTCACCGACTGGAAAATGTGATAATTTCTGCCGATGAACACAAAAAGTAGATACATTTTTCTGTTTCACGTTTAGTTGTGAGACTGGGCTGCAGTTGAAAGGTGGTTTCTGCCCTTTTGATTTGTGTCCACTTAAAAAAAGTCGACATTGTTATGAAGTACTTTGTTCCTGTACTTTAACCTGATAAAATGTTTTTTATGACAAACACTTTGCCTTGTGCCGTCTGTCTGTTTTTTGACCTCGCTCAGAGACGGTCTGTGCTTTATTATTATTTATTGTTTACTCTATTTAATTTGTAAAATATGTGTACACACACACACACACACACACACACACACACACACACACACACACACACACACGTAGAAAAATATTTAGTATACACATCCAGAAATGCATGTGATGTGACAATAAAAGTGATTTGATTTGATTTGCTTCGTCCATTTCTTTCGTCCTGTCCTCTGATGTGGAGGTGTCCGCAGAAGTAATTACTTTATGGCTTCACAGACCGTAATAACTTTCACACTGAGGACTGTTTTACATAGGGCTGTGAGGTGGACTAACATCTGTCGTGAACTGGTCAGCTGATTGGACAGAGTTCTTTAAATGACCATCGGTTAATCCATAATGGCTAAATGTAAATCCTAAAATATTGCATATGTAGTCAGGGTTGTGTATACTTAGAAGTACCTACAGTTTCAAAGTGAGGTATGACAGAGCTGTCTCTCTAAAAATGGATGTTCACCGCTTTCATCACCTTGGCCTACAGCTTGTCCATTTCAGCCACGTCTGGGCTTTTATGAGACAGCTGATGATTGCTCAGTGGCAGACTGATAGTTCCTCCAAAGGTGAAGTGGTGACTTTGTGTACTTTATGTGTGGTGGCTGCTCGTGTAGATGATAAGTAAAGGTTAAATATCTCACCCTTTCCTTTTTGGAATTTGTAATTTACTCCCCTACAAAGGATTGAAGTTGCTAGAGAGTCCTTCCTGTACACTTATGATTTATTAGCTTCATAGTTGCCGTATGCATCTAAAATAATGTAGGAAAAATGGGATAAATTCTGATGAATTTCATTGTAAACCCTAAACCTACCAGTAAATTTGGACCTCCGTAAACCAAATCCCTAAAAAACAACCAAAAACAACCCATAACTGACATTTTTTTCCAAACAAATTACCTTTAAAGTGTTATGGAATAAAATATTCCATAAAACAATAACATTTTTCCAAATTTCACCTCGTACACAGATTCAGATTTGTAGTATCTGAATCTGCAGGTAAAAACTAAAATCTTTCTTCCACCTAAAGAAGCTTTGGGTTAGCAGCTGGGATTATAGCTTTTCTCAAACCAGCATCTTTCATGTGCTTTCCATTCTGTCACCAATCCACACATGAATTTTCCATGATTGCTAATTTGCCAAAACTGCTCCCATCTGCCGACTTAAGATAGAGGAGTGTTTCTGTGCTATGTCAAAAGATGAAATGAGCTTAGCTTTCACTTAATTCCCTCATGGCTTTCTGCCATGTGCTTAAAGCCGCCAAGCTCTCGATCCCAAAAACGCCTTAGATCAATAATGGGAGGGGCAGGAGGTAATTGCAGCATCAATCACAACCACTTTGTTGGGGGCAGAAATATGAAGTGGAATATTTAAACAAATGGGTCTCCAGTGCAAATGGTATTATTGGCTATTAGTTAACTTCATTGTAGATTTGTTCTGCCTTCTAGTGATGCAGTGATTGCTAACAAATCCTGGGCGTATTTACAGGAATAACGGTCTCTTACTGCAGTCATGTGCATACTGGATATAACCAGCAAGGCCTTCATGATTTAGTGAAGGCTTGGGCACAGACTGGCACTCACTACTGACAGCTGAAATGTATGTAAAATATTGAATAAAGATGAAAGAGTCTGCAGCGCAGCGTCTGCACTTAATAAGTCTCATGAGAAGGCTGCGACTAACTGGCGATGCCTATTGAATATAAAACGCTACATTTTCAATGTTGAGTTCATATGCTAGACGTTATTTTGTTGCCCTGCAGCATTGTTAGATGTGATGTTCTGGGAAAATGGGATGACGTAATTCCTGAGTGGTGGAAAAAAGTATAACCCAGATGGCATTAAAACAGTTTTTCTTTATCAGTGCTTTTAGAAATCCACTGCATTTTACTGATACACAATATCAAATTAAAGTGACAAATGGATGCCACCAGCTGTGAGTAAAACATCCCAGTGAACCCTCCCACATTAAGACCATGACCAGCCACTTCCCCTCTTATTCTCCCAGAAACAATGACCCTTCACTCCCTCACCTCTTGTCTGGTTTCCTAGAATGGACAACAGAGCTGACGTTACCAGATTGAGACGTGAAACCAGCCCATTGTTTGTCCCGCAGAGAGGCAGGAAGTGTGCATAGTGTTGTCCCTGCGCCTTCTCTGGAACTTCTCTCCCTTTGCCAGTATTGTGTAAGCTTAAAGCTCTTGATAGGTTGGTGTAATGGTGAGACCTTTCCTTCACGTGAGAACTTACAGTAGCTTCACTCTCAAAGTGTCTGCAAGAATAACATATCTGCTAAATGCTCTGGAAAATGTGCAGTATTGCTCTTATTGGAAACCTCTGGTTATGTTATTTTTCTTTGATACATAAATGGTCCCTTTTATGTTTCAGTAACTGAAATGTTAAAATTTGTAGAAATCTGCAAGTGTCTTCAGAACAAGCACACTGCTTGTGCAGCAAAGTAAACTGGAATCTTATTTGTGCTTTGTTTGCATTTTTATTTATATGCTTAGAATTTGTATTCTCTCTTCTACACCCTGAGTCTTAGGCTGCATAAACATGAATGTAATTGCTCGTCACACATCATATCGACATTTTTGCAGTGAGGTCTTGTAGTTTCCCCAGGCAGTTTTGTTTTCTCTATAATACACAAAGCATCTGTCCATATATCAGGACATTTATGTTTAAAATGAATGCTTGTCAGAAATGCTTAAGGAAGTAAGCTAAATGTGTCCAAGTCAGCTTTAGCTATGGGAAGTTGGGAAAGTGGAGATGGGTGAGTAAACTAGGGAAACAAATCATTAAATTTGATCTCCTGGAGCATAAAATCCTGGAAGTTTTAACTCTCGAGGTGTTAAAAATTTTTGCAGGGAGTTGTAGGGTTATATCACTCAAACCTTTAAACTCTTAATCTGTTGAAAAAAATAAATAAATGGGGGGGGAAAAGGTAGCTAACTTGCTAATGGATAGTTGAGCTAGGATACTTATCACATAAGTCTTCAAGGGTCCGCGTGAGTCTGAGTGATATACATTTCATCATTAGGTGATGAATTCGAGGGTCCGTGCGGATGTCCACACGCCTGCTGCTCCTGCTAAGAACTTGCTTTAGACCAACAATGCATTCACCCCAGCCAATAGACTTTAAGCCAACTTAAATGGAGTGCATCTGGTACACCTACTGGGCCATCGGGTCAGCAGCAAAGCACAATCAAGGCTTGAACTGATTAGTTAGACTTGGTTAGGTTGGTATTGAACAGTTTCTTTTTTCAGCAGGTTTGATGGAAATCATTTATGTGGGTAAGCTAAATAATTACCTGCTATCAAACTGATAAGAGTCCAACTTAATTATTAAGCTTTACTTAAATACATCTGACAGCTTAACAACAACATTTACTGGTAATTTGCTAAATATTTGCCATGTTTCACTCTCGTTTTTTGCATTCATTTACATGTAAAGTTATCTTGATACAATGCGAAATTATTTTGATTGTAAGAAGTGACTCTTAATTTGTACATGTACAAATGTTTGTTGCTTCCTGGGGTTGTTCATTGTAGTGTAAAAAGTTTGCTATTGTGTAAGTGTATTTTTTAGGATAAACTCCTTGAACACGTACAGCCTCATTTACTTAGGGTTATTTTTTGTTAACAATTGGGATTTCTGGACTAAAGTCATACCAGATGGGCACACCAGATATCAAAGTGTAACCATCTTCACATTTTCCAACATCTTTTTGACATTTTAAAAAAAAATCTGTGGCAGGCTATGGAAAAGGCTGACTGTAAGAAACCACAGAGCGGGAACAAAAAGCTAAGAATATACCCAAATTGGCCTTAACAGCCTATCTTATGGCCTTTTCACCAAAGAGTCAGTCTTTCTTTTCTGAGTTCTCTGAGGGGAAGCAATGAAAGTGAGCTGCGGTTGGGAGGTTTTCCAAATAAAGAGCCAACTATTCCATTTTCTGAATTCTTTAAATGGTAAATTGTCTCATGATCAGTGATTAAATTGGGTGAAATTGCAAATTTAATGCAGAGAATTTGGATAATCACAAGCCTCCTTTTGTAATTGCACACACTTTCTTGCTCTTCCTCAAATGTAAAGCAAGTTAGGAGCCATTGATTTCAATTGCCTTCCACTTTATCCAATAAGGAAAGCTAGGCACCCAACTAATCACTCAAGATGCAAACTGGTTCAGAGGCTCCATGCACCATTTATGATTGGTCAGAATCTGCCAGTCTTCATTAAAAAAAAAACAAAACCCTGAAAGCTCCAAATGCACCAGCATCCTCCGCTGAGTCCAAATACTGCATTCATTTTATTCTTTTTAGGTTCTTTCACTGCAAACCTCAAACATGAAGCACTTGAATTATCAGCTGGAGCATACCAGCTTTGTAGTATACATCATTATTTAAACTGTGACGACGGACTGCTTGTCCACTCAACACATTTCTTATTTATTGTTCTTTCTCTCTTCAAGCCATCCCCCCACTGTTCTACATTAAATTTAAGACCCCCCCCTCCTTTTTCCATCACTATAAGTGCCTCATTCTTAACCAGACTGCTCTGCCTGACCCATCCCACCACCGCCCACTTCTGAGTTCCCCTCTCCTAATCTTTTTCCTCCTCATGCTTTGAATGGCAGATCCTGCAGCATCCACAGAAAGATGGAGGGATGCTGTAGGGATGCTAGACAAGAGAGCGAAGAAGGCATTTACGAGTAATGTGCACTTTATGGGATCTCCAGTTTTTTAAAACACTAGAAAAAGGTACCTTTTCTTGGATTGGATGAAAAGCCATTCTGGGATTCTCTCCAGGTCACACTGCTAGTCTTTGCACCTCTGGACACGGCTCTTGAAGGGCAGGCTAGAGAGGGAGGGGAGACAAAGCAAGGAGATACAGGATACGGTAGAGGACGCGAGGAGGTTTTTGTTTTTTTTGTTTTTTCACGAGAGAATGGGCGGACTAGGCTGGTGTCTCGCCACCGTCTTCAGTTGGGCAAAATTTTTCTTCTATTGCATCTTTCCTTTCTGGAAGCCAGGGAAAAGCAAAAACAAGGTACAGCTGGTATTTTAGATGTATTTACCTTCAATAAAATATCATTTTGATGTCTTATTTTGTTAATTTAAGAGGCAGGAACCTTTATATTGAAGTTGACCTTTTTTTTTGGTGTCTCTAGCTGCTGCTTATAGCTTAGTGCTGAGGTGGGCTGGGTTAAGACCACACTTTAGTGGTGTAGCAGTGTCACTTTGTGAGTCTGTCAGTTTGGTTCAAAATGAAATGTCTACCTGCTGAAATTCACCTCATGGTTTCAAGAAAGTGCAGGTTAATGATGCTGGTGCCCCTCTTGAATTTCCTCTTGCACCACAGCGAGGTTTACATTTGTGGTTTTGACTGAAATGCTTGGATAGTATTGGAAGGATTATAATATGAACTGAGACAGATATTCCAAAATATTCAAGTCAAGGTATACAGACTTTAGAAAGCTGCCAGTTTGTCACCTTTACAGTATGTTCAAGGTGGCAGGTTGTGGACCAGGTCATTGCATTATAAAGACAGAGCTGGCATTTCCAACTTTTCAGTGTGCAAGGTCCAATGTAGGAGGGGGCATGTGTAACCCCAGCCACAATCTTTTCATAACCTACGGTAAGTAGTTTTTCTTATTCATTTATTTTATTTTTTATTTTTGTGCCAAACCAAGCAGTTTTTTTGTGCCTTAACTGCACCAGTTAGCGTTTTTTGTCTTTAACCTAATGTCTAAACATGGCCAGCAGATCAAAGCAAAATAATATTAAAAAAGCAAACACACTGAAAACTAATGTGATGAACATGGCAAAAATCATGCATTCTAAACAATAGTGCATTGTCTTTGTTATTATTATGAGCATGCTTTGCAGGAAGGGAAACTTGCCACAGATTTAGATGCAGCTTTAGCTCATCTATAGAGAACACTGGGTGTGATCGCTGATGAAACTTAATGACTCACAGCCTTTGACCGAAGATGTATGAGAAGTTATTTATTATTCTCGTGATTAAGATCTGCAGTTGCCAAATGACAAAGGAAATTTAATATTTGTGTGATCCTCAGCAGCCTGGCATGGTATGATGAGCTGGAGAGATAAGCGCGTTGGCACAGACACGTCAAAACAGCAGGATATTAGCAGATTGACTTGACATGGCACTTTCTCTGATTGTAGGTCCTGTGTTGATGAATAGAACCATTAATCCTGTAAAAGCAGCCACTGCTTAGTGTGTTAGTTCACACATCCTCATATGAACACAGCCACTTGCTACACTCAGCCCTTTGTTGCATTTGAAACATTCATTTGAATATTGTACTCGCACTGCTTATTTTATTAGTTTTTGATTTATGTGACTTTCTTATTTGACGTCAAAATTATCTGTCAGCCAGTATCTTTAAATTGCGGATGTGCTTATTGGACGATCTGATATCCTCGTGTTGGTGGTGTTCCCTCGTCATCATAAATAATGTTGTTCCAGGTTCAACATTGCAAGTGACCAATCACCTTCTCCTGACGTCATCCGCGACCTCGAAAAAAACAAACGCCTTCAAAAAATCTACTTCAATTGCGAGAAAAGAAACCGCCTCTGTAAGGACAATATGTATAATGCTTACCGTTTATTAAAGAAAAGTATCCTGAAATCCAAAGAATTCAAGTTCCTGGATCGGCGGACAGAAGCGGTTTCTCTTCTCACAAGTGAAGTAGATTTTTTTTAAGGCGGTATTTTTCAAAGGCAGAAAAGGGGGACGTCACAACAATGTGATTGGTCACTTGCAATGTTGAACCTGGAACAACATTTATTATGATGATGTGGGAACAACACCGACACGAGGATATCAGATCATCCAACCTTATTACGAACAGAATAGATCCTGTAATATATCTTATCTCATTCTGGTCAGAAGTATAAAACGAATTTCTTATCATGACAAGATTTTTTTTGTGTGTGTGAATTTGAACAGTTTGTTTGCTGTGCTTGCTACTTATTTCCCCTGGAGGATATTAAAGGCTCTAATAGGAAGATCAGATCCTCATGGCTTTGCTTTGGTTGGTTTCTTTTCATTAATTTGTAATTGCTATTAAAAATCCAAGTCATATACTCTGAAGAGATTGCAAGTATTAGGAATGCAGAGAGAGAGTTGTAGAAATAAGTTTACTGTGCATTTGGGTGAATCTGTGTAGGTGGAGAGGATATTTGGATAACCAATGCTAATGCATTTTATTATTTATGTGATAACTGCTTAAAAAGAGCATTAAATCTGGCCTTAACATGCCCCGACCTCACCACTCACAGGTGAGGTGAATAACGCTGACACCTTTTAGTGGGTGGGACATGTCAGAAAGAAAGTGAACAATTGGTCCTCAAAGCTGATGTGTTAGAAAGTGGAAAAACGAGCAAGTGTTATTTGTTATTAGTATTGCTATGTAATAAGGGACATAACAGATGGAGTCACCTGGGTCATCTATGGCTTTAAAGGGCCTTTTCACTAATGAACCTTAGAGTTTTTTAAAGAATAGGCCTGACCACCCTGAAATGCCTCACATCGTGTACTGCAGCCGTGTTATTGTTGCTTTCATGGGTCGGTGTGTTCTGGTGTTGGGCGGACGGTCCTTCCTCTCAGCAGAAAGAACAGAGGAAAAACGTGCACACACATGTGAGCGTTCTCAAAGGGAGGGCGGCGGGCCTGCATTGTTTGCAACAGATGGGAGTCACAGGGGTGTGTGTGTGTGTGTGTGTGTGTGTGTGCGCGTGTGTGTGTGTGGCCTGCTGGAGTGTGTTCTTCCTCTGTCTGTCAACAAGTGAACTCCCCTTCATGTAGCACGTCAGGACATCGGCCAAGATCACAGAACACACCCCTCTGCTGTTTGCACATTCACTCTCCCTTTATCTGCCTGCTTATCTACTATCTTCATCTATGTGATCACTGACTACAGACCCCTGTTTTTTTTTTTTTTTGTTTTTTTTTTTCAGGGGTTTTTTGTTTCTTCCGCCCTCTTTTTCATCCATGTCTGATAGCCTTTGCTTATTTTTTCTTCTTTTATCAGTTCAGTCTTTTTTTCCTTCTGTCTCTTGTTTTGAGCCCGTTGTAACAGGCTGGGCAGCTTTGATCTCACTCAGCTGTTTATCCGTCTTTACGTGGTTCAAGGACAGTGATCCGACAGCAGTTAATCTTCTTAATTGTCTCGCTGTCCGCTCTTGGCTCTGGTTTTACAAAAGAAACCGAAATGGTCAAGGTTAAAGATGTACTAAAACAAATTGAGTGATCTGATTAGTCGTAGAAATTTGCCCTTCTTTCCTTTCCTGCATTACAATCCCTCAGTCTCTGTAGTCCCGCTTTATAATTTATCGCCAGGCTACACCAAACAGCCACAACATTAAAACCACTAACAGGTGAAATGAGTAATATAATTCATCCTGTTACAAAAAGTTGCCATTCTTCTGGATGTTACTTTGATATTCAATTCAATTCAATTTTATTTATATAGCGCCAAATCACAACAAAAGTTGCCTCAAGGCGCTTCATAGATACAGAGAAAAACCCAACAATCATATGACCCCCTATGAGCAAGCACTTTGGCGACAGTGGGAAAGAAAAACTCCCTTTTAACAGGAAGAAACCTCCGGCAGAACCAGGCTCAGGGAGGGGCCGGGCCATCTGCTGCGACCGGTTGGGGTGAGAGAAGGAAGACAGGATAAAAGACATGCTGTGGAAGAGAGACAGAGGTTAATAACAGGTATGATTCAATGCAGAGAGGTCTATCTAGGATATCTGTGCAGCACTTCCAGCAGGACAGGGCATCCAGCCACACCGCAAACCTGCTCGTGAACCCGAGCTGACCTGACTTCAAACTCCCCAGATCAAACTGAACATCTGTGGGCTGCACCACAACAAGCCCGATCCACGTAGGGTCCAACCACTGGAAACAAAGCAGTGTCAGATACCCCCAATGACGTCCACACCCCAACAGGTTAGAGCTGTTTTGGTGGCAAAAGGGGAACCTGGACAATAGTTGGGCGTTGGTTTTAATTGTTTTGGCCGATCGCCGTTTGAACAAATACTTGATAAGAAATCAGGGATGCAGTTTGTTCAAAAACCACCAGTGGGTGCTGCTGCTGCACTTAGTTTCTGTTTGATTTTTGGTGGCCTTATAGTGAAATAATGTGACTGGGGTAAAAAAGACTTTGAGTATCTTGTAGAAATTCATTAACTTGATACAGTTTCCTCTGTTACTGTATATAGAAGGCGTTATGACTATAAAAAAATAAATTATGCATCATGCACTGTTACATGAGAGTGTGTTGACAGATAATGTGGAGGATGACTTTATGCAAGAACATAGTGTGCAGTGCTGTGACTGCTTTTATTTCAGCACAGCTAAGCTCTGCTGGACAACTCTTCAGTGCTCTGTCATTCTCTGACAGTTATGATTGGGAAGGTCATTGGATTGATTTCACACATGAGGGGCAAGAAGAAAGAAGTAAACAAACAAAGCTTCCTGTCCTGTCATTTCTCAGATGGTAATCAAGCTGCTGACCATGTGGTCAAAAAGCCAATGTCTTGCCACCTACAGCTCTGCCACAGTATAATTTAAGAGGCTAAGGTAGTAATTTCTATATCTTTTTTTAGAATGTAGAAAAACAGTGGGGTGTTAAATGACGTCCAAAAACAAATTGATTTCCAGCAACATGTCAGCTGTGCTGTCCCATCAACATGTGTGCCAGACAGTGTAAAGTCTCACAGGACTGTTGATGTTCAAGTGCTGAATGTTAAGTTGCAGTTAGTTTGTGTTTGGTCCTTTTTTTTTTTTTTTTTTTTTTTTGGTGCAAGTGTGACAGGATAAGCATTGCTGCTGGAGCTGCGTTTCATTAAAGCAAAGGCTTCTCAATGAGAGATTTGAGATGTCTACTTCTATTAGCTATGAAAAGATACTAAAATATTTTAAATAAATAAATAGAATAAAAAAGCAGGCAAAAACAAGGAGTCTTAATATTTAAATTCTCCACATTTGATGTTTCCCTGGCTTCTTTCTCGTTTTTGACTGGGACCAGCAGTGCAGGGGTTGGCACAATCTCCTTAGACCTAAGGTCCTGGGTTAGAATCTACTAGATGGCTGAAGTTTGTATCCCTGTAATCTGCACAGTCTGATTTACACCTACAGTCCAGAGACATGCATATTGGCTAAATTGATGTTTCTAAATTGGCCGTAGGTGTAAATGTGAGCATGAATAGTTATGTCTCTCTGTGTTAACCCTGTCCTGTCCATGGTGTACACTGGTTCTTGCCCCCGTGACAGCTGGGATAAACTTCAGCCCCCCCACCCTGAACTGCAAAGGTGGAAGTAGATGTATGTACTGGATGGCAATGAGCGACGAGGGATTATCATAATCCGTGACTTCGCTGGACTGTGTGATGGGGCTTTAGCTGCCTCTAAGTGGCCAAAACTCAATAACACAAAATCTTAATTAAAATGTGTCTAAAACTTACAAACTTTTGAAAACTCTGTGTCATTGGTAATAATTCACTGACCACTAAACCATCCAACTCTAATTAAATGCTATCATTTAATGAATGAAAGCACCATTAACTGAAGCAATTATAAACTCAACTAGGACTCGTGCTGATGACAGGTGGTCCTCTTGAAGAGCAGTTTTTAATCTGAAAGTGTGAATTGAAGCCATGCGTACTATATAACTTCTTGTTGTGTCAGGCTTTGCATCCTTGTGTGTGTCCGTGTGTTTTTCGTTTCGTCTGTAACCTCGTATCCTTTAGCGAATGTCTGTGTAGGTGGTGGCCTGCAAGAAGTACTGGGCCACTAGTCCTCTGTGCCAAAGGGTGAGTATGCATGACTGTTTCTGTGTGTGGGTGGGTTTGTGTATTTACACACCATGTGAGAAAATTGTGAAGATGTGCGCGAGAGGGTGGAGAAGGAAAAGGTGGTTATTGGTGGATGTTTGTGTATATGAATGTGGTGAACTTGATAGTTTAAATGACATGTATTTATGTTTTGAGGAAATTGTGGGCTGGGATTTTTCTGAGTGTTTTTGTTTATCTCTGATGGGAAATGATGGGTTTGAGTGCACACGTGGGTAGGCTCAAGTAGTATGGAGGATTGTGTGTGCGTTTGTGTGTGCGCGCATGTGCATGAAAAACCTGCAGAAAGGGATAAAGAGTCATGGGGCTAACATGGTCATTGATGAGCAGTGAGAACTTAATGAGGCAGCTTTTACTTCCTGGCCCCTGTGTTCTTTCTCCCTTTTGTAAAGTGTGAAGAGGGAGTGGGGTCTGTTTAAAGCCACTTCCTGTCACTAACCAAGCATGTTGTTTTTGTTTTTGTATTTCTGCACACAAGAGATAAAATGTCAGTCAAATTCAATGTACTGATCGAGCACCAAAACTGCAGTTCCTGGAATGACCACCAGAGGCTGTCCCCATAGACTACCATGTTAAAATGACCAACTTTAAAGTAGAAACAAACATGACCCTGAGACTGGTTGGCGCCTCACTCGCAATCGCATATCACTATTTAATCATTTAATGAAATTGGTCATTCCTTCATTCATTATTGCAGTGATGTCTTGTGCCATTTCACACTCCTAGTGTTAGTCAGGTTGCAGCTGATGGTGCGTGGCATAACAAGCAGATACTGTTTTAGAGCAGCGTGATCATGGTTAGGATTGCAAAGAGGCATGTTGTGCTGCTCTGAAAACTTCTTTGCAATTGCTTTGGTTGTGAGCAGGTTGCCATGGGAGCTCTGTAGATTGCATGGAAGACACAGCTTGTCTGCAAGCACTTGCCAACTTGTCGCTGAGGGGTGGCAAAACTGAGAACTGCAATGCAAACTGGAAAGGCAGCCTGCTTGCCTTCAAAGTAAAAGTTTTGTGCCTTATGGCTACAACCAACATATTTCAAAAGGAGCAACTTTTACTTTGAAGGCAAACTGTCTACCACTTGTAAGTAAGGTTTGCACTTGTTTAGACAAGATGGTATTTTCTATGCAAACCATGAAAGTGGCAACTCAACTTTTTTTTTTTCTTATTTACATTTTTAAATTTAAATATTTAGGAAAGCAGGTACCAAAGGAGTTGGTGCAAATTTCCCTTGAGAAAAGACTAGAAAAAATAAATTGCATGTGCCTATTTTTGATTTCCAGAGTGATTGAAAGTTGCATTTTTTGATGTCAGGAGAAATGTCAGTGAAGATTTACCTCAAAGGTAGGTAGGTAAAAGCAGGCGGCGTGGAGTTTATGAAATATTAAAATGGGCTTAATACAGAAATGCACAAGGAAAGCATGCAGGAGAGAGGCGTAGAAGGTGGGAGGGAGGTGAAGTGCCATGGATGCTGTGGGGGGACGAGCAGGGAGGGGTGGGATCAAGGGATGAATGAAATTAAAAGTGGTGAGGCTTAGAGGGCTAAGGAGGGAGGGAGACATGGGATGAGAGAGAGGGAGAGGAGGCGCAAAAGAGATGGATAATAAGTGGACTATACCCCCTCCCCCTTTGCTCCCGTGGAGAGGTAGGGGCAGCCTGACCCCCCTCAGTTAAAAAAACCAAAAAAAAAAAAACCTTTGTGAACCTTTCCCCGGCAGAGAGAACGGGAGGCAGACCAAGCGCAGAGCAGAGGAGAGGCAGTAAGGATCCAATTTAGAGCAGACACATAGAGGGAAAACAGCAAGCCGGACACTGAGGAAGAGGCAGAAAGAAGAAGCTGTATTTATGTCCTGGATGGTCATGGCTTTGCAGTGCTGGGCTACTCTTCTTCTTCTTGGATTAAACTTAAGGAAGCCCACTGGTCTGTAGCAGCCCCAGCAGCAGCATCACTCCTGTCCGTCACCATGCCGTCTGTCTCTCTCAGCTTGCCCACAGCTCTGGCTGGACCTGCACGCACTTGGGTCTGCCTGTCTTGCATGTTCTGGGTGAGAAAAGTTTCCAGTCAGATATTTTTAGGAGTTCACAGGATGTCTGACAGCAGAAATTTTAGCACAATTTCTCTGCAGCTCTAATATGTCAGAGTGAAATCATGTGTATAAGTCAGTAGGGCTGACTCACGTGGGACATAGTGTGACGATGCAGTGGGCATGATATTTTCTGTAAAAAAAGGTTTATGCTTCAGATTATTTGGGAGCCCTGCTCAGGGGATTTATTGGGTGGTCTGCTTTCGGGGGTTGGGTGGAGGGTTGGGACCCCGGCTGTGGGGGGCCTTGGCACGGTGACACATTTGAATGTGGGAGATATTATGAAGGAGAACGGGAGGGCGTGCAAACGCGAGACAAACCTCTGCACTGTCTGTTTCGTTTCAGTAACATGTTCTTGTGTTTTCTTTGCTCCGTGTGCACGCTGAAAACTTTTCTGCTCCGACTTTGAGTTGAATTAAATGCTCTCCTTACTCACCCATTCCCACTCCCTCACTCCCCCTGTGTCCCGCTCTGTTTCGCACTAGGTGGTTGGGACACACAGCTATTTTTTGCTTTCTCTTGTATAATTCAATCTGCCGCGCATTCCCGCTCACAGTGAGGGGTTGTTTGTGCACTTGTGTGCCCTCTGGTCAGTGTTTGTGCGTGTGTGAGTGTCCATCCTAAATGTGCTGTGACTACGGTCTCGACATGTCTTAAAACACTGTGAGTGCTTTTCCTAATTTGTGCTGATATGAAAGAACATTCCTGTCTCAAATATACGACATTGCTTGCTGCTCTCCACGTTTTTTTTTTCAGCTGAATAGAGGATGAAAGAGGAGACTGGTTTGAATAGACCATTGAGATCCATCCTTCCCCATTCTGCAGTGGTCCTTTGGGACATGACTGCACACCACTGGCAGAGCTGCAGCTCTTGGCGTGAGGACTGGATAATCTTACAGAGCTCTTCATCAGTTAATTACCATTCTTTCTTTTGAGGAGCGGGGGGCGAGGTGAAGGGGGGGGGGGGGGTTGTAAAAGAATCTCAATGCCCCCCAGCTAAGCTCTGGGTCACTGATTGACTGCATCAGAGCGGTGTATGACAAAGCGAGCTCACTTAAGGGGGCGGGATTCAGTGTTAATAGCAGATCTTTGTTTGGTGCTAAAATGGCCCTAATTTGGGCACACCTTATTCCAGCAGCCTGGTGTTGTGGGTTATACGAGCTTTGCACCCTTCTGACCTGTTTGCTGGACAGACTAATCCTTTATCAAGTTTTTTTTTTTTTTTTTATGCTGAAAGAGAAGGTGTCTGTGCATGATCATTTCTGAAATTTCCTAAAACGGACAGTGCCACTTTAAGGCCAGATCGATCTGAAGAAATGCTGAGGAGAGAAAAGAGCTGAATATTAAGCTCCAATCACTTTGCTCTTCCTGAAGTGACTGAAAATGTGTAGCTTTCGCCCCTTTCTGTGATGACTTCTGACCTTTTGAAGGATTTCTTAAAGCTATAAACATTTTCATTTAGAAACTTTGTTGAATGAGATATCTTAAAAATGTGTAGCTCTGGAAAACACCCAATGGCAACTTCCAGGGCTGAAATATAAACCCGTTATCCAGTCTGTGTAGCTTCCCAGTCATCTAGGTCATGGTCATTTTAAGCATTTGCAATGAAGGTAGCTGGACTTCTTTTTGGTTCATGAAGACCTGAAGAATTGTGAAGTTTCATCTCATTTAAGAAGCATCTTCAGTTCCAGCTACAGAGTTATTAAAACCCCTTGAAGGGTTAAATGCCTGGGACTCTCCATCAGTATTTAGAACTGAAGAAGCCTCTCAGATGACACGTGAAACGTCTTCCTGAAGTCGAGCTCCCTTCATTGCAAGTGCTTAATAATAAGCAGCAGTTCCTCTAGTGTCAACTTGATGTTCGCTTGAAAGAGCGAGTCAGCCCTGATATTAAAATTCCAAACTTTAAACCACAAAGAAATATGTTTAAAAGGCTGTTTTCATCTCTAAACCTAATTGTGGCTTTTATGCCAGCTGTAAAGGTTGTAAAGTTTTATATAATTGATCTATTTAAATTAAATTAAGGCTTAAATCTCATCATTTAGGGGCATTGGCACTTTAAGGGATTGTGGGTGCCAACAAAGCCACTATAGATGCTGTTTACTAATTTAAAGGGCTGGCATCTGTGCAGCACTATCAAAATACGCATAACAGCTGATCTCTGGGCTACTTTCGTATTTATGCTGTTGTTGGTTCTTTAGTTTTAACCCCTGTCACAGGGAACATAGAAGTCATCATAGATAAAGAACTTGATTATAGTGAGGGAAAGCGAGTGTTAAAAACAGTAAAATCTGTCCACTGCAACCATTTTCCCCACTGAGCTTATCTTCATGCTCCTATCTCTGCTTTTGCTGACTTTTCTGTTTAATTAACTCTTCAACAAATCAGCATTCTGCCAGTCAACGTTGGGCTTTGCACTAACTCTTGGTGAACCAAAAGCAAGCACGTCTGGACTGGGCTGGTTGCATACCCAAAATCTTTGACTCTGCCAAAGACGTGAGGAGACACAAATGTCTTAACATAAATTAAGCTTGAGTTCTAACAAAACCAAGATGGGGAGGGTGACAGTGCTAAACTTGAGTTGACAAACAGACAGGAGGCGTCATGGTGGCTTTTTTCAGCCTATGATTTACTCAAATTTGTCTTTAAGGAATGTGTTTTACATTGCAAAGACGAGGCGACCCATTGCCACAAATCTCTTTTCCAAGATTAAACATAAAAACAGAAAAGGGACTGTCCATTTGATGATGAAGTCTGCATACTGTAGACGTCCTCCTTGAACAGATGGGAAAGTGAGTACAGCTGCAAAAGCTGTTATGAAGAGACTGGTCTGTAGAATAGAATGATACAAAGTGGGAGACTGGGCACCTGACAGCGAGTAAGTTCAGCTTCAGGAAACAGACTGGCTTCTGGAACTAGACGAGATCTGTTCCTTAGCCTCCAATGGGGAGGGCTTCCTCTTGTCAGAGCAGGATAAAGGAAGATTTTTCCAGCATGGAAGCTGAAAGAAATGCTTAGAGAAATATAGGAAACGGCAGGAGCGACTTGAAGGACGCAGGAAATGAATAGAAGATGCTGCGGGCGAAACGGGAGGGCAAAGTATTTACGGATGATGAGAAAGGCCTTGAAAGAAGACCTTCAGTAGAGTGCTGACCCTCCGCCAGACACTTTGAATAATTAATGAATGCCAAAAAGGGTTTTAGGGATTTTTTTTCAATTTTTTTTTTTTAATCAGGTTTCTCTGTAGGGGCCTGGAAAAGCAATGAAATGCCCTTTACCAGCCCACAGCCTATAAAGTTTAAAAGCCATGCAAATCCTGTTGACATTCAGGAGCAGTAGGTTATTAACACACCCACTTACTTTGGCCTTTAGACCAAACAGGCAAGTTGATAGGATATGTGCCGGATAGAGCAGGGCGATATGGCCAAAAATATTTATCACGATATATATTTGAAAATTTGCGATAACGATATAACCGACGATATAATTGATGCGAGACAAAATACAACTCCACAACATTACTAGCGCAAAAAGACAACCTTCCATTTATTTTCACTTAAACAAGAAGCTGGTTTTTATGTACATTAAAGCTTTATAAAAATGTAACAGTGCAAATGCAAATTCCTTGCTGAAAGTTTAACCAAAAGGCATTTCCAGTAGAAATGGGCTGACATATCCTGAGCATAACCATGTATAATATCCACTGAAGTTAAAAAGAGGTGCTTTGCAACATTAAACTGCAGTGTGCAGTACGTATTTTTCGGACCATAAGGTGCACGGGATTATAAGGCACATTAAGCGAAACAAAGCAGTCAGATAAATCAAACTTTATTAAACTCATTCTTCTTGCTTCCTCCACTTCTGTACCATTGATTCATTAATGTTGAATTCTCTGGCAGCTGCTCTATTCCCATGTTGTTGCAGTATATTAATGACTAACCTCGTATTGTGGATGGATTATCTCAGTTGTTCTCCTGACTGAAGATTGGTCCGTTTACAGCATCCTGCCATGCGATTGCATTTGTCTCTAACCATGAAGAACCTTCACGTTAACTTTTATAAGTGGAAAAGTGTTAGTGTTCGTCCTCCAGCTTCACTGTTTATGTTATGCTAACATAGCTGTGTCGCTAGCGATCACGTAGCACATCATTATATACCAGCTAGCCCAACTTCAGTAACCCTACAAACGTCACTGCTGTTTAGTTTCCTGTCTTCATTTATGTTGGAAGTGATAGCAGAGCTGTACGTTTGATTTTTTTCAGAAATCTCTCCGTCAGAACATGCTATATCATGCTTAGGTAACTAGCGAAACTAGCGAGCTAACTTCCGCTAGCTTCCTGCTAACTTCTAACTCCGTTAAATGTAATAACTTTTGTTTTCATGGATGCCTGGAAGTTAAACTTTATAGTTACACCTGGTAAAGCAGCAATGCTGATCGTTTTATTAAAGATGAAAGAATTTAGACAGTTTTTAACTCTAAGTGATGCTGCAGTGTTGTTTGACCTGAAGCATACGGAGTTTAGGACCCAGATTACTCCCAGACTTAAGAGCATCTTAGTCCGACAAATATGACAATAACAACGGCCGCTTGCATGTTCTGCAAAAAAATGTGCTTTGTTGTGTATCTGACGGACAAACACCAAACCAGTTCCACATCACTGAAGTTGCACCATTTTTACAAACCAATTCTGGTTCATCTGTTTCACTCAACAATCGGCCATGTGCGTATGAAAACAAAGGCACTGCGCATGCGCGTTTTACTCCCATTCTATCGCGATATTTCATTTTCCTATCGTTGCCTAACATTATACCGGTATTACCGTGAACGGTATAATATGGCCCAGCCCTAGTGCCGGAGTGTCGGTAGCAGTGACCAGGTGCCTCTGATCTAACTATAACCACAGTCTCACATATTGGCCTCACACTTCTGTCGGAGCAAATATTGACGTCGGCTGAACCTTCACAGTTTCGAGGGATCAAAGAACTCCTCCGGATGATCGATATCCATTAACGTACAGACGCTGTAGTGTCAGAGTTGGGTCTCAAAAGGATCGTTCTGGGAATTTGTGTCATCTGAAGAATGTTAGGTTGGTGGTCTTTAGTTGTCTTGACTTGAAAATCAAAACATGCTGCAAGCCTGTTGTTACTACTCCAGCCTCCATGCCTTTATGCAAGTTGCATGGTCTCATGGTAGTGCCCATTTGTGTAGTCCTTGACTATGCAGACAGAGGGATTTTGGGAGTTCTACAAATGCATGCAGTCTTCCAAAAAGCCATCACAGTTATGTATTAATCGAAAGCTGAGTTGTTGAAAAGTTGGCTCTAACGGGAAAGGAAGCCACTTACCGAAAAAAAGATTAAATGGCAATAAAACATAGATAAGAAGCCCAAAAACTTCACAGCTGCAACACATAGAAGTGGGTTAGCATATCTCTGTGTAGTACCTACTGTCATCCTGGATGTTGTCTACTTTTGGCCGTTTTCCGACACGCTCTCTGAGCTCATCTCCTTTTCCACTCTCCCTTTTCTGTCTCTCTCTGTTCGTAGTTAGCTTCTGCCTCAATCCCATTGCCTAAGATTACCTCTGATTGGGGAAAAGTGCTCCGCATGTGTGGCCCCCTTTGAAATACATCACCACTCCTAACCGTAACATCTGCGTTTATGTTACCCCAAATATTTTTTCTCTCCCTTGAGTGAGTTTGCCTCACAGTTACATTCTGGGTTTGATGCTGACCCACTTGTTGACATGTTGGGGAGTTTTGTCATCTTTATCTTTGTGTGGCTTCTTCTCACGGTCGTGACTTAGATGAAAAATCATGAACAACAAAAAGGGACGTTTAACTCTTGCTCATTGATTTACAAGAGATGTTGAGCTTTGTGTAATACCCCCACCCGCCCCTTTTGGTCCTGAGGGACCCCCTCAGCTTTGTCTATGCTTCACTGGGCGCATTGGTCCTAAACCTCCCATGGTATTCTGGTTTTCTGTGACAGGAAGTTTGGAATTCAGAAACGTAATTAGATTGCCTCATTTTACTCTACCTAATCCAGGGATACTGGCTGCTAGACTGCTGTAAAGTTAGTTTATCTACATTTTCATTGGTGACATTAGACACCATGCTCATTAAACATTTGTGTCCACTTTAGTAGAAATATTACTTTCTCTGAAGAGCTTAACCCACCTGGCCTCTTAGAAAGTTTAATACTTGTCCTTTAAACCTCTGCTTATCCCAAAGTCATGTCTATCACATGGCTTGTTTGAGTCTGGCGAATCCATGACTTTTTGCTTTTGTTACTTTATGATTAAAATGACCTTTAACCAAATATACTGGAGTCTTTGGCTTGTTTCATGGATTTTATCTTAGTTTTTGACTGTTAAGAAACACTTTGTTATATTTTTTTAGGTACCATCTTGTTTAAATAAAGTATATTCTTCACTCTTCCTCAACAACAGCTTTCTACCTTTTGTCTCCCTCTCTGGATTCTGCTTTTGTGCTAGACAATAATTTAATACAGGTGACCTCACTCAAGGAAATGCCTTAGACTTTGAGAACAAGGAGGGTCAAAGGTGAACATTTGAGAAGTAGAACAACAATGTGGACTGGCTGTAGAGTATGCTCTTGAGTGTGTGTAGGTGTTTGAACCTGGTAATAATTAAGGCAGCTAACAGGAAGCGCACTGTGGTACCTGGGGCCACGTTTATTGCAAAACTAATCTGCAATTTTGTAATGCAGTCACCAGTGATGTACAGATTTTAACATATTAAAGCTGTACCTGCGCCAGAAAAGAAGTATAGAAACAAACATTTGTAGAGGTTTAAGCTAGAAATTTAGGTCAGTTGATCATCAGCAGTTCAGTGGATTCATGTAACGCTATTTTAGGTTTTTCTGTTTACATTAATCAGATTAAGGTACAACTATAGCCAAGTATTCCTTGTTGCTGCTGACTGGTAAATCTGTTGTGGATTTTCACCTCTGTTCTCTGATTATTAGAGGCTCATGCTTTCATTGTTGGGCTTTAGTTTGACTTCACAAACATTTTCTTTGGAGGAGATGAAAAAGAAGAAGCAGGGGAAAAAAGTGATCACTTGATTATGATTGGATTATGAAGAAAAAACAAACTCTGGTATTCTGATGTATTTCCATCTCACTACTTACCTGAACTTTAAACATTACAGTACATCTCATTTAAGAATTGTTACACCCTTGCTAATTAAAGAGACGTACATTCGAACCCTTTCTGCTCACAGTAGGAAGGTGATTGAGAGAAAAATGTCAAAGAAGATTCAAACGTTTACTGTGTTGTTTATCGACCCCGTGTTTAGTGCTGAAAGTCACCTTATATGGATATGCTTCATATCTCATGTGTGCAGTAGACTAATTGCAAGCCAAAACATTCCTTACATGTACACGTAGACTCGAATTTTCAAGCGTCTTCAGTGCCAGAGCACAACTTAGCAGCCAAGTTAAACTTCTGTAATTTTTAAAAAAATACAGCAACAAAGCACAAACACGGTTTAAAGCCAGGAAACATGTCACCTTTTTTAATCTGATTCCAGAAATCGAGCACATTTGTTTGAGAGCCTGACATCATGATAAAGCACTCTGTGGAGATTAAGAGAAAGGACGAGGAGCTTTCTCCTTAACGCTGGGCTTTACTTCTCCTGTTTACTAGCCGTCCACTTGCTTGATTTGTCCCAATGAGAGTCACAGAGCTTCTTAATGCCATGATAACCTACTACTTTGGACTTGATCTAAGACCTCCTGTGGTTACCTGTGCATTCAAGAGTGAGGCCAAACAACGCTCATTGGAAGCGGCGCTGACAGCATCATGCTGCGCTGCCCGTGCATTTATCCAAAAGGGATCGGGGGAGCTTCGAGATTCTTTAATTATTTGAATTCATGCTCAGGTGGTTGGCTTGGTTTAGTTTTGCTGGTGCTATGAATAATTTTCTGCACTTTTTAGATTTTCTTTATATTTTTTGTATTTTTAGATAAGATTTAGGTTGGGAAAAGCAGAAGAAGCTCTCATCAGGAAATAATAAGATCTAATCATAAGAACAAAGTCCCCCAAAACATGTCATCCCCATTCTTCCTTCATCTGGGGTTATGGTTTTAGTTTCACTCGTCCCATCCAAGAGCGTCTGCCTCTGCCAACCCAGCACGATATGGAGCTCATGCTGTTTCCCTCAGCAGTTTCCTCCTATGATGAACTTTGGCTGTCTTTGATTAAACCCATTTTTATCCTTCTGAATCTAAACCTTTGGCAGGCACTGTCTGCTTTTTTATTTGGAGCTTGTAGCTCTCTATGTTCCGCATGTATAATTTATTTTCATACGCTGCTATATGACAACGCTGCGAGGGAAAGTTCAGAAGGTTCAACTGTTTTCTTTAGACAAAGTTTATCTCAGGCGATTTTGAGATTTTCTGTAAAAACAAATGAAGCTGAAATCTTATCAATTGCTTAATACGGATTTGCTGTAACATTTCGAAACAGATACCTGAGTCCAAGCCAGGAAACGATACTGTAATTGTGTTACAGCAGTAATAAAGAATTTCTTTTGAGGTTGCAGACAAAAGAAAAGAGCAGCTCTTTAAAGTTGAATAAGTAAAAACAAGAATAAGCAAAGTGGGATCAACAGATTGACAATTAATGCGTTTCCTGTTACATGATTAAATTGATGAGTATCCAACATTTTCTGTTTGATAAATAAAGTTTTTGTTTTTAAATTATCTCATTAGTATGAAAAAAGTATCACAGCCACCGATTATAGTTTGTTTTGCATCTATAATATCATTTTAGATGTCATCTGCAGCTCTTTCTAGGACCTAACTGATTTCAATGTAAAAATGCAAATGTGCAATGTGATTGGATTGAACCTGGTAAAGCCCTTGTGTGGTTTATAATGAACCTCATCAAGGTTGAAACATCACGGTTATAACATAAGAGAGCTGACAGACCTATTGTGTTGCCGATATGGGGTTAATCACACACACTAATGTTAATTTGATATGATGTTCCAAAACCATTTTAACATGCTAACATTTGCTAACTGGCAATAAACAAACTTATAGAACAGCTGTGATCTGAAATTAGACCTGACTGTAGCAGAGTGTCTAAGGGATCAGTGAAGATGGTTAAACTCCAGTGTGATGCCAATACTCTGGCCACTGTAGGAACTAGTGGGTTGTGTTATGGCGGTCTGCACCTGGTGCATGTGTTTTACCACACTATCTTGCCCTACAACACGTTTTTCTTTTCTTTTTTTTAAGGTTGGAATAGGTGGAGAAAAAGTACCTAATCTAAGTTACGTACTCCTGAGTGACACTGAATAACTGCTAGGCTGGTTGCTGATTGGTCAAACTTGAATCAAATACCTTTACAAAAAAAATTATTATAATTTTTTAAAATTCAGCAACCTAGTGGAAGCAAGAGGAAGAATAGTACGCTGCTCCTCTTAAAGAAAGCTATCAGCAATGTAAAATTAGATATAAAAACTAAAAACAGATAACACGGCAGCACCTCCCTGCATACTTTCTGTCTACTTGCACCATCAGTACTGACGTCATGGTTGAAGCTGTTGCAGAAATATTTCATTACCGCGTGTGTCTATTTGTTTCTACATTGCAATAGAGACAGATGCTAAAAGGGTTAGTTAGGGTGCATGCGTCCTAACTAGCTCCTAACCCCCCCCCCCAAAAAAAAGAAAAAAGTTCATACAACCTTGCACTTGATATGGGTTGAATCTAATGAGCACGTAGACTATGTTTTTACCACATTTACACACACACACGCTGGAAAAGTGTTGACCTAACTGCAGTTTAAAATCCAGGATCGTGCTTTGATCTCAAAGGATAAACTTGAAACTTTGGCAAACATTTGTCCACGGACTCACAGCTGTGACTTTCTTCACTAAAGTTGCCTTAGACTCATGTGGTAACTTCCAGCAACACTTTCACCTCATCTTCGGTCCAACCACAGAAATCTCTATCTACCTGTGCAGTGTTTTCCGAAAACAAACCAGCCTTCTCGATCCTGTTTGCATAAAGAACACACACATGCATGTTGTCTGTGAAAAGGGAGGTTAATATGTATTTAGTGGGTTGCAGATAGAGATTATTTCTGAAAATGGAGGTTAAATGGATGTAGACTAAGCCTCGAGGGCCGGTGTCCTGCAGGTTTTAGATGTATCCTTGATTCATCACAGCTGATTTAAATGGCTACATTGAACTAAAATGAACTAATCATTTGATCCAGGTGTTTAGACCCAGGGTGATATCTAAAACCTGCACGACACCGGCCCTCGAGGCCTGCCGTTGGCCGAGCCTGTCATAGGGGATTGTCAATGAAGAACCTTGAGATACTGGTTGGTGTGGTGTTCTGCGTTAAAATTCAGGACCTAACATAAAAAGTCACAGATTGTGTCTTTGTTGTGTTTCGGTAGGAGGGCTGACCACCTCTATTGTTCCCCTACCTTTCTCCATTGCTTCCTATGCTACTCACAAAGTTGAATGAGTACCAGATTGTGACAACTTAGAAAAGATGACTGCTGTGCGTTATTCTAATGCTCTGTGAAAAAGAAGGGATTTTTTCCCCCCCCTCTCTTTACTTCTGGATGACTGAGTAATTTCCTCCTTGAGATCCACCTCACTGAAATGAAATGCCTGTAGAGTCAGAGGAAGTAAAGTGGAGGAAAGAGAGACTGGACTGGAATGCCTGGGGTGCATTTTTCCCCCCTAAATGAAAAGCAGGTGACTGTTCATTGTAAGACTATTTGGTTAGTGGGAACCAGAGAGCGGAAGGAAAGCTTTGGGGGAGCTCTCTTCTTTCTGGTATTTAGCTGTGAATTGTTGCTCACTGCACTTGTTCTGTAGTGGGCTGCTGACAATTAGGGGATTCAGAGAAACTCCCTTCTTCAACTGCTGAATGTATTGTAACATGCCAGTCAGAGCAAGGCAGTTAATTGGAGCCAGGCTTGTTTTATGTGCTCTCACTTTCTCCTCGAGAGTTGACCAAGAAGTCATTACAAAGCTATCTGGATGAGCTTTGTGGAAATATTTTGTAAAGTTACTGTTCTGTCATTTAGCCTATGAAAATATCAACAATGCGCTGGTGGTAACAGAAAATTAAGCCTCTGGTTGGCATGCAGCTTGAGGCTGGAAGTGTTTTTCTGTCTGACTGAAGCTGAATAATAGTCATAACAAATTAGTTTTGTTGAGGTTCAGTTAAAGACAGAATAACACTGCTACAAACAAGGCCCGTGCACATAATTGCTACCGGTAATTGGCATCGCATGTGAAAGGAGTCAAAGGCTAAACAGAAATGTGAGAATCAGCTGAAAATGGTGTTGTAGGAGTTTGTGAAAGGAAGAAGAACACTCACTGTTGTTGTGTAAGCTCATGTTTCTCATTCTCCTAACTTCATCCTTACTGTTTTGTGCATGCTAATAGGTTAGATGCATCTGCGTTAATTCAGTTGATTGCCTGTTTTTTTTGAAAATATCCCTTAAAAATTGCCCAGAAGTTAAAATGTTCTTTTTTGTCTTTTTTTGTCTAAACAGCAGCCTAAAAGTATTCAGCTTTGTTTGCTAGATATAAACAATAATCAGCAAATTTTGACATTCATAAGACTAGAAATTGTGAACTTATTGCTGTTGTTATTTTTTATACAAAAACTTACAAGGCAAATCCGATAGACCTTTTGGTGGCAGTACCACAAAGAGTTGCAGGATGGGCGACGCAGTCGTAATACTTGATGCCTGACGTATTTTGTATGCAAAACAATATCTGGATAATCTAGAGCTGTTTTAGATACAAGTCATGCTGAAAGATGAGGTATAAATTGAGCTGTTTTGACACCGTTGCCAAAGGCGTGTGTATGTTTGCACAGGGGTGGCCAAACTTTTGCATGCAACTGTCAACTCTGCCTTTAAGAATCAAAGTCTTCAGTGTTATATTGTGTTGGATCATTTAAAGACATGTTAAGCTCTTCTTTATTTTCTATCAAATCTACTGTTACCATGGAGAATGTTCATATTAGATAATAATGAGGTCAGAGTAGATGCAACTAATCCCTGGGAGACTAAGCACAGGCCTTGTTAGGCAAAATGCTCTGTTTCAGGCAATTTTTTTTTCTACTTTTGCATCACAGCTTGAGTTGAGCCCCTCCCACCTACTCTTCAAGCTGTTTGCAAGTGGCAGCCAATCCAGAGAAAGTGGACTTAAAACTAGATAAACTAATATGGCTCGTTTCAAACTGAGGGCCTCCACCAAAGCCCGGTGTGGGATAAATGAGGATTATTTTCAACTGTGACTCTAGCAGAGCTACTCGAGTCCATGATTACATAAGTCCTGGAGATGTTAGAGCTGTAGCATTGACATATTTGAACAGGTTTATACAGGCCGTTAAGCATCAGATTACTGGCAACATTAGCAGTCTTGCCTCATTAGTTCAAAGACAGCAATTATCTGTATCTTTCATCACTGGTTAAGAGGGAGCATTATAAAGTTTAGCACCACTTTACAGGTAGCATTTGCATCTTTCAGTAACTTGTCCTTTGATTTCTCAACTGAAGTTTAAGTGCTGTTTAAATTATTCGGGGGGGTTTGGCAAAGCTGGAATTTTTTAATGACCCCCATTTTAAACCCACTGTTATAGTCATGCCTCATTCTGATAGGCTGTACAGTTTAGGTACCATTGAAAATGATCTAATATACTTTGTGAAGTTTGTAAAGTTTCCAAGGAGAGAGACTCTGTTTTTTTTTTTTTTATTATACCCCCCCCCCCAACTATTTGAGTTGTTTATAGTCACATGATATCATGAGTTTAGATGGAAAGAGAATAGAGGTTACGATTGTTTTGGATTTTTAGCTGGTGATGGGGAAAGACTTGAATCGATGAAGGTAGTGCGTGGAGGAAAGAGGTCAGGTCGTGGGGAAGAGGAGATAGGTTAGAGGTCAGTTGTCCTTTGCCAGCTGAAATGAAGAATAGCAGCCTTTTGTGAAAGGGGACCGTCCTCTGGAGGATGGGAGGGGGGGTCGTCACAAAAGTAGAAAAAGCTTTTGAGAAATCTTTCAGAAATTCTGTTTGCAGTCATCTGAAATTAGTTTTGCTTGCACACTCATTGAGTCAGTGAGCGTTACATGTGTATACACAAAAACACAGATGGAGACATGCAGTGATCACTCCAATGCATCTTGTTAAAATGTCTATCCATGCATATGGTGTCCCATATGAGAGATTGTAGTGTGCTAGCTGGCTCATTAACCCAGCTGACTGCAGAGGTCTCGGTTAGTCTTCTGGCCTCAGCGGGAAGAACAATAGTGTTCGATTGGTGGGGGTCAATAATGAAGCACTATACTGTGTGTATATGCTATTCACTGCCTCCATTCACGCTGTAGGAAATCGACACAGAAGGGGAGGACGGACGGCTGGTGCTTGTCCGTCTCTTCTGTTGTGGCGGCTTCTTTCTCACCTCTTCTCACTACAGCTGAAAAATCACAAAACACTTACTTTTTTCCTGCATGAAACCTGGTGAAAAGTTCTATTTTCTTATCAATATGAAGACAAAATGTCTTTGTTTTGGGTTTTTTTTTTTTTTTTTTTGTTTGGTTGGTTGGGTTCTTTTTGGTCATGGGGAGTGGTGTCATTGTTAGTTTCTAGGACCAGTTTAAGTGGAGAATAAGCAATTACTGTGGACTGTTCCAGCAACACTTGTTAGGTCAGGAATTTCAGGGTAAGATAGTAGGGCAATAGTAGTAGCTACATCTTTTGTTTCTTGACATTTTAAATTCGGATGCTGTGCCAGCAAATGGTGGTTTTGGAGAAATGTTACACCCCAGCCGTCTAGCCAGCTGTAACTGATGTAACAGATGTAACTTTTTTCCTCTAACACACATAAATTGAATTGTGGTGCACCATATTAATTGCCAGTATCATCGTGTGAATGGGGTCATCTCAGATTCTCTAACTTTTAATTTTTTATCCTCATTTTTTAATGTAATTTTTGTCATGTGATGGCACTTTTCTCTGCTGATTGAGCATTAGCCTACTTATCTTTAGGTGACATCTAGCTAGTTTACTCCTATCTTCTTACTCTTAGCCTTGTTATTTTGTTTTCCATGGATGCCTGGATGCTACACTTGACTGAGCACGTTATCAGGATTATAAAAATATTTTACTCTTTAACTGTCAGTGGTATGTCTGTTTCTTTGTCTTGTTTTTAGGGACAGTGAACATTTGAACCTGGAACTGACTGATATGAAATTAAACTTAAGAAATACATTTTGTTTTTAACTCCCATTGACTGTGATAATGCCTCGTGTGGCCTTCTAGTACAACACTAGCTAATTGTTTTCAGTAAAAGAAAACAATTAGCTAGTCCTGATGATTTTACTGGTGTGCTGAAATAACCATTTTAGCCATATCACACTGAAAGCAAAATTCATAATTACTAAAAAATGGGGCTTTTGTCAGAAAACTACTGTTAGATGCACATGGATTTGAAAAATTTGTATCAGATATTGTAAAGACAGTTTAAAAATAAACTTTAGTTTGCTCACACATTCCCACTTCATGTCTTTGATCCTTTAATATTTTGTGTTGTGTGTATGGTATACGGGGTTTTTTTTATTGTCTGTTTATTATTAAAAGGAACCAAATTTTGTTTGCAATTCTATTTTTATTTTATTTTATTTTTATATTTTGTTTTTAAACTTACTTTACTCTTACAGCTTTTACAGCTGATAGACTGAATTGAGCAGTACGGCCAAGTGTCAGAGGCGTTTGTACCCATACAAACATGGTTCTGTGTGTATATGAGGTAATGCATCAAGTGCCAGTGTAATCAGAGGGGAAATCAGTGTGTGTACATACGTAGGTCTCTGCATGAGTCACATGTGGGAAGCAGTCGAGGGAATAGTTTTGAATTCTAAACTTGAGGAGAAAAACAGCCTCTTGGTTACCTTATTCAGCTGGAATGTCTGTCGCCAAGCAGAGTCTGGAAGGGTTTATCTCCATACTATAACATTACCTAATACATGCTGAAGCTGTATGAACAGTATGATTCTAAAACTTTATATCCATTGCAAGAAAAACAGTGCTATCTGAAATCTAAAACTCAGCCTTGGACAAATGTGTTTCAGATGTTTTTAAAAAAGAAAATCTCAAATTTGAGTTTAATTTTTCTGCCATTAATCAAATTATGGCGGTTTTTCGCTACGTGACGAGATCATGTTTCTGTAATTGTGCATTTTGAGTTCTTGGACAACACTGTTTCCCCTGCCATTGCCTTTGGGAGGTACCCCCATGCCCCCAGTTTGACCCATAATCCTCCCATGAGGAGAACAAAAAACAAAATGATGAATAAAATTGCCCATCATTTAATGTCTACTTGTAGTAGTCGATTAAATAAACACAGTTTTGTGTTTTAGATTGTAGTTACCAGTGTTCTAATATATGTATACACAAGACATTTGATATGAGGACACAATGCATGGAGGATCTGCTGTGGAGGAATGGCTGAGTGCAGCCTGCAGCTGTGCAGAGGTTTTTGGTTGTAGCTGCCTCTGATGGACACCTTGAGCCAGCGTAGCAGATATATTGTGACTAAATGCTGGCCAAACAAGTGGTGGCAATGATGATAATACTGTCCACACACTGGTTTTTGTGTTCTGAAGCCACTAGCTTGAAAATGTAATAATTCATTAGTGTTCATCACACAAATAACTAATCCTATCACTGGCAAAATATATCAACCAGAACTACAAACTAATCAGAAACCACTACGTCCACTACATGTAAACGTAAGCAAACAGTTGTTAAAATGCATCATTTGAAAATGATGAACTCGACCACAAGTGTGTTTTATCCCTCCAGCACAATGTTGTCAAGACTCTTTACAGGCAATGTGTCAGTTTAGCGATCAAGAAAATCCAAATCTGTAAAGTGAAAAAAAGAAAAAAGAATTTTTGTGAAGGAACAGAAAAAAGTAAAACTTAAAGATTTAATGTCATGACTTAACAAGAAATGCCTCTGGACTGATGTGGGTGTTACTGACAGTGCAATCAATGCCCCCCAAAACAAAGAGGAACGATGACAAAACCAAAGATTGTTTTTTAGACTGCAGATATTAAAGCCCAATGTGCATCAGGCTAGAATCTTGCAAAAGTGGTGGATGTAAAACTTCTGCTGCTGATGGCTGGACAGCTGGTACTGGTGAAAGCATGAGCAGCTCTCATGCTGAGCCCCGTCAACCACAACAGTCCAGGGAGCCCAATACAGATAAAAATAACAGATCTTTTAACCTTAAATTTTAACAACACAGTATTGATTAACATCTAAACCTATTGTTCCATTAAAGAGGAAAAAATCTGGTTTAAACTTCTTGATGTCAGCCCTTTTGTTACCGTTCCAGGCTGTGCCTAAAACTAAACTGGGAAAAGTGGAAAGGTAGCAGCTGCTAAGTGAAGACCTTCCTCTTCTTTTTACAACTTTTAGGAATGAAAAGTGTAAAATGAGGGTGGAATTTGTGAGTGATGGTCAGTTATTTCTGCACATATGTGTATGAATGTGTGATGTAGGAGGTCTGTTCATCTGTGTGTACGTATTTGCACATCTTTATGCACGAGAGCGCCTGTTTTGCCCATGCGTGCTAATGAGTGTTAGGCAGGAGATTATGTGTGCGTCTCTAAGGGAACGGGAGTCTGTTCCCAGGAGCTGCAGTGCCTGAGTTGACGAGGGGGGGGGTATTTGTACACCCTGACCCCAGCTTTCGGGGGTCCCGGGTGGTTGTCTGAAACCATTTCCTTCCTTTGTGGTCCATTTGAGAGCCTGAAGTGTGACGCAAATGTGAGGGACAGAGTCCATTTGCATGGGCCGCTACAGGTTGAAACAAAAAATGATCAGCTTGGGCTTCATATCCCATGAACGCACTCAGAGGGACGTCTTTAATTCTGCAGATCTGTGCTCCCCACCCCCATAGGTCTCCTCATCATCCTCAGTCGAATCCCCCATATACTCCACCCCGAAACAATAAACAAAGTCTGAGAGCCCCGGGTGCATCGCTAATGATCGGAAACAATTAAGGGCTGACAAAAGGGAGCGTCCTGCTATATTGCTGCGCGCCGTATTTACATTTTGGGGTTAAACGACTGAAGCGCAGATTTCTGGTGAGGGCAAGCGGACTCAAACAGACGGACGTGTTGAGGAGTTCTTTCTTTTGTGTGGCTGTGTGAAGGAGGATGTCTTGAACTACTTGGCACTCGAGTGATACTGCAAATTTAAACCTCTCAAAGTCAAAAGAATTTCAGCTCGAGTATCCTCTATGCACATTACACTCCTCCAGCCTCATTTTAACCGCTCTACCCACAGAAGTCAGAGAATAAAAATGTACAAACAAGACAAGTGGCATAACAGTGGACGACTGTACCCTCCAACCCCCACCACCACCCCCCACCCTGGCTGTCTGACTGGTTAAGTCCTGGTGTGTGAATGGATAGAGGGCTGGGAGAGTGTGAGAAGGCTCAGGAGTGGTCAAAGAGGCCGCTGAATAGACTCCTGGATTGAGACATCCTGCCTGTTTAACACAGTGCAGCATAGTGTAGAGGTGTGTGTGTGTGTGTGTGTGTGTGTGTGTGTGTGTGTGTGTGTGTGTGTGTGTGTGTGTCAGAGAGAGAGAGAGGAAGAGAGTGAGAGTTTGTTATAGACAAGGAATTACAAAACATTGTCTCATTACTAAAGAGAGAAGAAAAATACCTCTACTTATAAAATACCTCTACTTATGACAGGAAACAGATTTAGATTAGATTTGTTTTTATAGTTTAATGACTATTCGTAACCATCATGACCATCCCTAGTTCATGATTATAGCTCCACAGGAACTCCCAAATTTATTAAAATGAATTTCCTTGTGCATGGAGAAGGCATCTACTTTTAAAGGAGTCCAAACTTCTCTATTCCACTGCAGACGGTACTTGGGTCATCATAGCCAACGTGACAGAAAGGTAGTGTAAACAGAAATGATGGATGATAAAACAATGATGGCTTTTTTGGTGGGAGGCTGTATGCCACAGCAAAGATATGAACTCTGGTTTTAGAAAAGGAAGCCAGCGAGTTTGATGTTCTGTGTTTCACCCGTTAGTCGTGTTTCTCCCTGACTAGTCAGTGGTCTGCAGGATTTTCATGTCACCCTTTAGCTTTGGCTCCGCTGTAGAACTTTTGCTGATGAGAAAACCAACAAACAAAAATAAAAAAACTACTGAGTGATGTTCTTTTGTGTCATGTAATGTTGAAGCTGTGGAGATGTGCATCAAAATCTGAGTAAAAACAGGACACAAAGACCTGTAGCCCTGAGTGGAAATGATGGGCTTCTCATTGAGGATAACCATGTGATGGGATTTCACTTGTGGGGAGAATTAGGATGATCACATCCCCCTAGCAACTGACACCTGGGTTTGTAGCATGTTACATTTAATTTTCCATTTATTTTTACGTTACCTGCTTTACTTTATGTTAACGTTTTGATATTCTGGCTTGTTTTAAAAACAGATTCCTGTCATTTTTTCACATTTTTTTTTACTTCACTAGAGACATCTGAGAGCTTTCTTTTACTGTTAGCTTAATTTACTGTATTGTTATGCAATATATAAATTTTTTTTTTTTAATGAAATTTAAAATGTACCAGTGGAAGCAGAGTACATGAGAGTTCACTAAAGAGCGCACTACTGCCTCACATCCTTTCCCAAGTATCGTTGTGGTAATTGCATCCAAAACAGGTGATGTCATTGTAGCCCCCACAGGACTTAATGACTGTTTTTGATTGTGTGGTTTGAGAATAGACATTTGACAAAAAGCAATTTAAAGGCAGGTGTTCCTCCAGCCACCTGCCTGCTGATAGTATAGACTCTTTATGTTGACAGTTGATTCCCCAACAGCCTGGAAGTAAAAACAGTGTTTCTGTATAAACGTAATCTGCGCCCTGCCTCATTCCAGCAGTACCAGTGTCCATTAAATTTGGTGTAATTTGGCAAAGCTTAGACATGCTTGAATTACTGTGACCGAGCATACGATTAAACCCACATATCACGCTTTTCCAGCCTCTCAAAGTCTAAATCCATATCCAAAGTCTTAAACCAGCAGGTGGCAGCCAGGGCCTTGGCAAGATACATACGAGTGCCAACCAGGGACCTTCACTCCTCCTCAGAAAAGCCCCCTTGCCAACATGGTGCATCCTGCACAGCCATGGTCATTATTTCAGTCTAACTAGATTAAGCTAATCACATTATGTTGTGGCAAGGCGTAGTCGGGAGATGGAATGAAGGGTCGGCTGTCCTGCTGTTGCCATCCGGCTCTGAAAAACAAACAGTGAAGTTCTGCATAGAGCTGTTGGAGTATGTTTAAGTTGCTAAACCTCTGGATAAGCTCGTGAATCAGAGAAACTATCAATTCTGAGAAAGTGTAATGCATCATAAAGCTGTAAAGCCTTATTCACAGTGCCAGCCTTTTGAATGTTATTTTTTAAGACCTCTGGAGAGAGATGTCTGCTACCAGAACATACTGACACTACGATCTTGCTAAAACTTCTTTTAATATGGTGGATCTTTGCTTCAACACTATGTGGAAGTTGACAGGATTGATAATCATGTATTTCTGTAGAGTTCCCAAGACTTGAGATGAGTGTTTTCATCACTGACATCTTGGCGTTTTGAACCCAGATGTGCGTGCAAGTGTGGATGTTTCTGTGAAGCTGTTTGATTTGTAAATCCCAAATTCTTGAGCATATCCTGGATGATGTTCTTGTCTGATGCCTAGAATGACCAATATTTGCAAAAAGGACTCTATTAATATGACAAGAAGTTATTGATTGGTGTCATAAACTCTTCAGGAAAGTGTTTAAGGGTCAAGGCTGAAGGCTGTTTTCTGACTTCTGTCGGACAATAGATGTTTCTGCCACCCCCGATGCCTGTTATAAATGCAGGCTTCATGCAGTTCTGCACTGGCTTCAGGTTTCACACCCAAAAAATGGCATCTGTCTTTGTGCCAATCAGCCATATTTAATGGATGATACTATTGAGCCTGTATGACAGGAAATGCTGATAAATCGTAAAAAACCTACATCAACAAGTTTCGACATTTCCCCCGAGTCCATGGAAGTGCAAGAATAACAGCTTTTGCCCTTTAAAGGAAATGTTGTAGACCTGTCATACCTAAACACTGACCCCGGTTTTAAATCTTTGTCAAGTCTTGTTGAGTCATTTTAGTGTTTGCAGTGTTGAACTCAATGTTATATTAGAGAGTAACCTGAAATATTACCTGCTTGTGTTTTAACTGCTTCCCAGATGACAGGAAATCCAGGCTCAGACAGTGCAAATCACTAATATAAATCAAGTTCCAAGAAAGCTTAATCATACAATTCCGATGATGCCTTTGATGTTGCCTATTAGTTGTACAAAACAGACCAGAACAAATCTAGAAAAGACTGTTAAAAACCAAACCATGTAAATCCAAACCTCTCTGGAATTACATATCTAACAGTGCAAAGAAATTACAGCTATTGTTGTTACAGGGAGTGTAGCACTTTGATGACCAGTTAGCTTTACTGTAGAGCAGTTAAATGGGAACAGACTACACACTTAGTCCAACAGATACTTAGTTTGATTTATAATTGAAGCGTTATTCCTGTGCTGTCATTTCTCACTCCGCTGCCTTCCAACAAGATTTCTGTTTGGACTGAGAAGAATAAAAACGGAGGGGGGCATTAGTGGTTTTAAGGTTGTGATGGTTGGTGGTCTGGCAGCTCTTTCAGAGAGGGAACTACTTGAGTTTCCTTCTAACATGCTCAATATGTCTCTGTGGTCTTCTAGTTTGAGAATTCCTGTACAAGAAGTCCCCCAATATGCCAACCACATGGTCACTTAGTCCTGTCCGGCATGTGCACGCACACACACACACAGACACACACTCTTAATGGAAGCCTCATGGCTGAACGCCATGCTAACGGGCACTTCCTGTGTTGAAAACACATCCATTTTCTCTTTCATCCCAGTACTGAAGGTATGTAGAGTTGAGGCACTTAGATGCATGAAAAAATCCTACACGTGCATGGAGACGTTTACAGAGAAAAATTCAGTAGGATTGCAGAGGTATTACATGGTGCTATACTGTCAGTGTTGTGTAAGTTTGTTTTGCAGTTCTTGCCCAATGCATTTCAGCCTTTTCTAATTAAATATAAAAGTGTCTTTAACAGTATAATCTGTTAAGCTGTTATTCCCTTAAGACACAAACTGAGACCAGCTGAGCAAATAAACAACAAAAATTATGTCACGTTTCCCATGATTGAACATTTTGGGAGAGGGGGGGGCTTATGGAAATATGACGCACGTTTCTCACAAAGACCCTGCAGGAGTCGGTCTCACTTTTGTGTTTGGTGTGTGTCACGACCTTAAATTGCGTTTACAAAGCCGGCAGGAAAAGGGCTGGACGCTGGATGGTACATGGTGAAGGAAAAACAGCAGGCTGCAGACAGACACTCGGGGATGTTTAACAGGCCTGGGAGATAAAGTTTCTCCAGAGTTGTGTAACACACCTGCAAAGGAGGGCAAAGAGATGACAGGTCAAATGTGGGGAGGAGAAAGGAGTAGGAGGTGGTTGAAAGAAAGAAAAACAGGAGATAAGACAGTGTTTTCGTTTTTTGTTTGCTTCTGACAGCTTAAACCCCCACAGCTTTACTTCCTGGGAGGACTTTAGAGGACTTTGAAGCAAAGTTTTTAAGCACAAATAACTTAGTTGTAATGATTTGCCTCTGGAGGAGGGGTTGCTCCTGAGATGAATGTAAGGGTTGATATATGATTTACAGTTTGACTTTATAGATTCAGTATTGTCTAGCTTATAAAATGATTTCATTTGTGTTTTGAATGATCTTCTGGCCATAAAAATACCGCTCAATGACTCACGCCACCTGGACTCAGTGAAGCTTGTAACATTTTTTTTAAACTAACATTCCTCCTCTTTTGTCTTTTGTTGTTGTTTTCCTGACTGCAGCCAGAGGAGTTGGAGGCTCTTCATTCCCACACGTTCCGGGTGAAGACTTTCAAGAAGGCAAAGCACTGCAGCGTCTGCAAACAAACCATCATCCAAGACGGATTCATCTGCCGAGGTCAGTCACCTGTCCTGAAGCACCCACATCAGGACTCACCCCAGCAGCTCTCCTCGTAATGATGACAGAATTCAAGCAGAGTTATGCTCTGTTAACGTTTTTTGTTGATGAGCCTACCTTTAGTATCTTTCTTTTTTTTAATTTAACCTTTATTTATACAGGTAATCCCATTGAGACTCAGTCTCATTTAAAAGAGACCTATTTTAGACACAACAATAATGTTAAAGCAATAAAAACAAAACAATAAAATTGTAAAAATTGTCTAATATTTGCACTCATTACCACTTAGCTAGAAAGCATTTCAAAGAGTTTCAGTTTGTTGCCTATGTGAGCCGAGCCAAGCATTGTTTTGTAGTTAAAAGGATCTTATCTTAATCCTCCTTTTTTGTGGTTAAGATAATATTTTCAGGGTCCAAGGTTCATATACAGTCTGACCTACCATTTCTGGGATAGTTGACGAACAAAAATATGTTCAGCTCACTTTGATTGGTCAGACTTACATACTTCGATTTTCAGACAAGAAAGCAGATCTTGTTATCTATACTAGTGTGCATTTTGTCCAGAAGTCCTCATACTAAACAGTTGAGTTGATTCCCTGCTTCTACAGTCTGAACCATGTTACCATTTCTGAAACTACATATACGACGAACACCTGAAGGAGCATTTCCACTTTTAGGTCCCAAGAAGTGTCATATTCGGAGCAGGCAGGCACGACTACAGAGGCATAAACACACCTGACTTTGGGGGGAAACTCCTTGGAAAGTTTTTGCTTTCACTTGTTTGTTACGGTTTTGAGCAAAAGCTACTGAGTTATGGTTAAAATACACCCATTTACAATGTGTAATACACACCTTACAAAGCCCCCACCAGCACATGTTATACATGTACTTCTTCACAACAGTTGGAATAGGTCACTTAGCTTCAGGCACTAATAAGAATTTGCGCAAATTTTCAATCCAGACAGTTTTAATTAGAATTCAGCAGCAAACTGTGTTCACTGATGATGGGTTCCAGAGGTGTTGCTGAGTCCTTGTGGTGATTTCCACTTTAGAAATACGTCTGTTTTTAATAAAATACCACCTGAGTCCACTCAGCGCTGGCTTTCAGACTCGTCCCTAAATTCTTTACCGTTTCAGGTTTTTAATTTTCAAATAGAAAATGAGCATACATTTTTGCTACTTGCATGCATTTTTTCATTAAACTATAGCATTAAAATGATTTACAAATGATTGCATTATGTTTTTTGGAAACAGGCTGCAAAACACTTTCGTTAGACTCCTAATCTAAACTCTGTTTGATCACTTAAATCTCCCCGAGCTAGAGTTAACAGGCACACAGGGATGGTAATATTAACTGCTGCAGTCAGGAAAACATTGAAGGCAATATCTGTTACACATCCGTCAGTGGTCTAAATGAGAGGTCATCCAAGGTTACTTGGGGTCGCCTTTGTGTCGGGATTTAGTCAGTTAAGTGACAGAGGACGGCAGAAGAAGCTCCAGGAGGGTTAAAGGTTAACAGCTTCTCAATTTCCTTAATGGAGTTTACTGAAGAGACAATGTGGTTGACTGACGGCTGATTGATTCGCATCGTTCCATTGGTGCAGTCATTATTAATAGAATAAAGATGGAGGCATGTTTTCTCATTTAAAAATATACACTGCAGGGTGTCTCTGTGTTAAATGGATATACTAACATAGCCAGGACCCTTCTGAGGTTATTTTTATGTTTTTACAGTTTTTTTTAAACCTGAAACTACTGCGATAGGCTTATAACATAAAACGTCAAACAATCGCAGGAAAGAAGCTGAGACGGAGTAACCGACGTTAATGTGGTCACCGTTTTCTGACCATTTCGACGCAGTAAATCTTTTCGGTCCAGTGTGCAGAGCAGGACAAAAACAAAAACGGAAGCATGTATGACCTCGGCCTGCTTGGCACATCGTGCTGTTGTGGAAATGCCTGTTTTCACTCCGATAACGTCAAATGAATCCATGTGGAAAAGGCTGGATGTGTGGGTTGGCACACAGTGGGGGGGATATTTAGTTTGCATCTTCCCAAAACTGACACAGGATTGGTTGATGTAGCTTAGAAAAACATGAACATTACTTGTTTTTTGGTATCTTATCAGCTCCTCAAAGGCAGTCTGACATATTATTGTGCAATGCTCATGTTAAAAAAGTGCCAAAAGCTCAGGAGGTGCGGTTATATAAGGTGTGGTTATATCTCCTATTACATAACAAATAGAGCAGAAGAAGAGCACAATCTTTTCCTCAGTTGCGATACTAGAGCAGGTCTTTAGGTGACTGTGTCTACTGCAAGTATAAAGCAAAATGATGCAGGAGCAGATTATGCTGGCACAGTAAAGTCTTCTCCTCCGGGATCATAAAAGGCTTAGAAAATAATTGAACTTCAACACCTGCTTTATCCTCTGATCTAACTTGTGCTTCCAGGTGTTCTGAATGTGTTTGGTGGGATAATTTATGTAATTAAATCTTCACATTAGCCTTCATGTTCTGCATAGGATGCTGTATTTCACAGGAGCAAACTTGCATCTGCTGCTTACGCAACAATAACAACACGTACTGTTCAAAAAAATGTTTCTGGGCTACATTTACAAGCCTGAACACTGCTGTTGGATGAGAGGGTGGAAGGCTAAGTTAGCTAATTCTACAAATCTTAGTAGGCAAACTACATGTGTATGGGCAATATACATAGATTATTGCTAATAAGTGCTAATTGACAGACAAGTAAAATACTCAAAAAAAAAAAAAAAACCTGATGTAGAAGCCTTCTTGAATGAACCGTCTCCTGTAGCAAACCTTGTTATTAGCCAAATAATTCCATTAAAATGCCACAAAGATCTCCATTGGTGCACTTTGCAGTGATCAGAAAATGATAAATCATTCCCCAAAAAGATGTATTTCTATGTGACGCACACTCACTGCTGCTGTCAGTCTGTTTTGGTTAAACAGCATACACTTGTGTGTGGAGACAGCCCTTAAGTGTTCTCATAAACTGACACAGGACAGCACCTGGGACCACCGCCTGTAAGATATGATTTATTAGAGGACTAAACCATCATGGCAAGGCTTCACTGGACTCTATTTTGATTTAATTTACCTCAGTATAATTCTCTTCCCCTACTTGTATCTGGCTTTGTGTGTGTGTGTGTGTGTGTGTGTGTGTGTGTGTGTGTGAGAGACAGATTTACGATGACAACACAAAGTGAACAGGAGACAGCTGTCTGCTCAGACAGCAGACGTCTAGCAGTCTCTGTTTTTCTCTTCCTTCGTTTGTCTCCATGTCATATGATTCATTAAATTCCCATTTTGCCAAAACTAGAAGCAACGAGACAAGGATGCAGAATATGGTACCCAGATACATTTAAAGTATTTAGACTTAAAGAAGCACTCAGCTGATTTTAAGAGAGCTAAGAGCTCGGGCTTTGGAAACACTTGAAAAGTGTATTCTCATTGTGTAAAATCTAAATACATAATCTGTTGATTTCATTAGGGTAAGCTTAGTTTCAAGGTATGCATTTGCTGTAGGGCTTAAATCTGCGATTCCCTACATTTGACCTTAGAATTGAAGGCGCTTCTCAGATGAGAGGTGAAACGTCTTCAGACGCTTGTGTGAAAAGATTTCTTTCTTTCTTTCCTTCTTTCCTTCTTTCCTTCCTTCCTTCCTTCCTTCCATCCATCCATCCATCCATCCATCCATCCATCCATCCATCCATCCATCCAAGCTCCTTAGACTATATTGACCTGGATGACTGAGAACCTTCATAGACATAATACAGTGGGACAGTATCAGGTTTAAAGATGATAAAAAGTGAGACTGAGCTGCTACAGAAAACAAAGCTGCTGTTATAACCTATGGTTTCTTTTTTAAATGACCTTTATTGGAAGCATGATTGTCTCGTTCAGAAAACGTACAGCACATAAAATTTCCATCTATCCATTGGAAGTGTCAGGTGTTGCTTTTGAGGAGTCTGATAGCTTGACAATAAAAGCTGTCCTTTAATCTGGTAGTCCACGCACCCTCTATGTCGTCTGCCCAACAGCAATAAAGAGAATACCTAGCTATGATTCTCCTGAACACAGACACTGTTTGGAGGAAGCTCATTTCTGCCACTTGTATCTGTGATCTCATTCCTTTTTGTGCAAAAACAGAGCACACCATTCTGTAAATCGTTCCCACGTAGTTTTAAAATGCGTCTTGTGGCAGTAAAAGTCTAAACAACCACCATATCTAATGAAAATGTTTAATTTTGTCCTTATGCAGCACTGACGAGCACCTAACAGGAAAAGCATGTTGCTAATGCAGGACGTGGCGGTCCAGCAGTCTTATTGTGCTGCACCCAAACCACAAATGACTTTGTCCTTCTAATGTCAGCAGCTTAAAAACCTGCACATGTGTTTTTAGTTCTAAAAACATCTCGTGCGCTTTGCTAAACAAATCTGAAGGTCAAAGGATCAAAAGACAATCAGAATTGATGAGCATACTGCTGAAATCTGAACAAAGGTAGTCAGCTGGAGACCTTGTGGACACAAAATAGACAAATGTAAGTGTCAGTGTGTCTCATAACACCGCTTCAGTGTAAAGAGGTTTTTGGGCAAACGGTAATGAGCTTTAGGTGCTGATTGTGCACATTTTGCTGCATTTCGATGGAGGCGGGCCACCTGCTTCCTCCCTGCTTCCCGTGTTTCTGCACATGTAACCAAACAGACATGAGGATTGTTTTCGGTGTTCTCATCGGACTCTCTTCCAGATCGTGAATAAGCCGATTACCCAACATGTGTTAAATGGTTGTTCAGAACAAAACCTCCACTCCCATCGCCCTGCAGTACCTCCCTCCCTGTTTCTGCTCTTGTTTACCAACACTCTCCAGTCACATGGTCGCGTAATGGCAGGAGCACCTCCACTTCCTCTCTCTTCAGCAGTTGCTAAGATACAAGGTGTTAGTTACTTCGACAATAGCATGTTGACGCAGGTCAGGGCCGAAATTTTCCAGTTAAAAAAACAAAACAAAAGAAAAAAAAAAGGCCGTCTGTTTTGGTGGGCCTGCAGGCAGGAACTGGCTTTTATATTCTTTCACAGAGATGTTCGTGTGTAGTACATTAGAGCTGCTATTGTGCCCTTAAAAGGTAAAATCCAACTGAGAATTTGGCAGAAGAGTCATAGGCAGTTAATAAAACTTCTGCAGCTCCAAAATATTTTTTAGAAAATGGTGGAGGTTTGATAAGAAGCACTTTTCTGCAAAGAGTCTAGCTCTGCGACTCCTTTGTGACCGCACACGGGTCCTCTCCACAGACCAGAGAAAATCTACTATAGCAGGTGCGTGTGTGTGTTTGTTACCAAGAGTGAAGGTTATCGTTGCTCTGTTCTTGACCGCTTAGCTCACACAGCTGGTATGTAGCAAACCCCAGTGAAGGTAAACACATGCACACACGTCTCACACATCAAGTATGCACACTTATCACACATCAAGCAAACATGCGCACATGCACGCACAACTAGAACTGCCTGCACGTGGAGCTGTACACTGATGCTAAGAAATTCTTAGGCTGTGAAAACATGTGTTACAGCATCGTGTCAAAATGGGCTCATTACTCGCCAGCAGAGTAAGATCTTACTTCAATTTGTGCAGCAAGTGCCCAAGTTCACATCAAATGTACGCACGCATACAAACCGTACGAAGCTGTGATGCCGTGCTTTGACAGAAGTCATTGGCTTAACGAGGAGAGCAGATTGATGAAGATGATGGAAAGTAACCGTCTCCCTGTCAGATGTCGTTATACTAATCTGCTAAACTGATGGGACAATGATTTTCAGTGAGCAGTGATCAGGCACATGGGCTCTCTGCGCTGTCAGAAACAACGGGGTTGATTTTGTACAGATTTAGTTTCTTCTTCTGAAACCTTCACACTCTGTAACACTCACACCTGCATTAGCTTCTTGTCAGTTCTAAGAAATCTGCGCACATTGCTTGTTGTTCAAATAGACGAGGAAACAAACCAGTCCCCGGTGAACTCTACAAATCAGTTCATGCAGTCAGGGAGCCACCAGCTGGATTGATGGAAACATTACAACCATATCTGATGCTGTTCAGTTGAATGTAATCTGTCCCTGACATACTGACATTCTTTATGTTAGCCAGCAGGGGGCAAGCCTGGCTGTAAAAAGAGGTAAAAGAATCCCTGATGAGTTTATGCTGTTTTAAATTTAACTGAATAGAACGTGATACGTGATACACTTTTCATTATTTACACTACTGCTCTAAAGTCTTCAGATGCCCGTTATTTCCTTATATTACGTGTTAAGGCAAAAACAGGGTTTAGACAATTCTAACAAGCTTGAAAGTCAATATTTAGTATGAGGACCTTGATTTTTCAGCACAGCCTGAACCCTTTGAGGCATCGTATTGTAATTTCAAATAGTCTTCAGGAATAGTTCTTCAGACTTCTTGAAAGACATTCAAAGCTCTTCTTTGGATGTTTCTGCGTTTTTGTTCTGTTCTCTGTCAAGATGATCTCAAGCTGCTTCAATAATGTTGACTGATAGTGTTCCAGTGTGTGTTTTTTTTTTTTCTATCCAGGTGTGCTTTTACTGCACTGGCAGCGTGTTTGGGGTCATTGCTGTGCTGAAAAATGAAGCTGTTGCCAATCAGATGCTTTCCAGATGGTATTGCATGGTGGATCAAAATCTGATGGTGTGATGTTCACAATTTTATCAGTGTTGACGAATGATGATTCCACAATTTTAACCGCAAATTTCAAATTTGGACACATCACTCCGACAGACCAGACCTGTTGCCACTAATGCGTAATTTGGCATACCCCACCCTTTTCTCCCCGTTTCTTTTAGCTTAATGAAGTGAACTTAGCTTAACAGTGGCTTCTTCACAGCCGTCCTTTCACTGAGACACTTCTGATGAAGCTTCAGTGAACATCAAATGGATCAACTGAAGATCCAGAAGACTCTTTCAGGTCCTGTGTCGTGTCTTTCCTGGATTTTTTTCCTCTTCTTTATACTCTTTCTTAAGAACATGACTTTCAGATACTGTTCATTTGCTGTAGATAGTTTTTTTTTTTTAGGTCTCCCACACTCCACACCATACTGAGATATGAGAGTTTTCAGCTCTGTAGAAAGAAATGTGAACATGTCATGTGTTTTGTGACAGGCTGCTACTAACAGAGCCATCCATCCATCCATCTTCATCCGCTTTATCCGAGGCCGGGTCGCGGGGGCAGCAGCCTAAGCAAAGAGGCCCAGACCTCCCTCTCCCCAGCCATCTCCTCCAGCTTATCCGGAGGAATACCAAGGCCAGCCAAGAGATATAATCTCTCCAGCGTGTCCTGGGTCTGCCCCGGGGCCTCCTCCCGGTGGGACATGCCTGGAACACCTCACCCAGGAGGCGCCCAGGGGGCATCCTTGTCAGATGCCCGAACCACCTCAGCTGGCTCCTTTCGATGTGGAGGAGCAGCGGCTCTACTCTGAGCCCCTCCCGGATGGCCGAACTTCTCACCCTATCTCTAAGGGAGAGGCCAGCCACCCTTCGGAGGAAGCTCATTTCTGCCGCTTGTCTCCGTGATCTCGTTCTTTCGGTCACTACCCACAGCTCGTGGCCATAGGTGAGGGTAGGGACGTAGATCGACCGGTAAATTGAGAGCTTCGCTTTTACACTCAGCTCCCTCTTCACCACGACGGACTGGTGCAGCGTCTGCATTACTGCAGCTGCAGCCCCAATCCATCTGTCGATCTCCGGCTCCCTTCTCCCATCACTCGCGAACAAGACCCCGAGATACTTGAACTCCTCCACTTGGGGCAGGAACTCATCCCCGACTCGGAGTGGGCACTCCACCCTTTTCCTGCTGAGAACCATGGCCTCAGATTTGGAGGTGCTGATCCTAATTCCTGCTGCTTCACACTCGGCTGCGAACCGTTCCAGTGCGAGCTGGAGGCCCTCACCCGATGAAGCCAACAGAACCACATCATCCGCAAAAATCAGAGATGAGATTCTGAGACCACCAAAGCGAAAGCCCTCCGCCGCTTGGCTGCGCCTAGAAATCCTGTCCATAAAAATTATGAACAGAACCGGAGACAAAGGGCAGCCCTGGCGAAGCCCATCACCCACCGGGAACGAGTCCGACTTATTGCCGGCAATGCGAACCAAGCTCTTGCAACGGTTGTATAGGGATCGAATGGCCCGTAGCAATGGGCCAGACACCCCATACTCCCGCAACACCTCCCACAGGACACCCCGAGGACACGGTCGAATGCCTTCTCCAAGTCCACAAAACACATGTAGACTGGTTGGGCAAACTCCCATGCACCCTCAAGTATCCTGGAGAGGATAAAGAGCTGGTCCAGTGTTCCGCGACCAGGACTACTAACAAAGCCTTAAGATGCAATTTAAAATTGATTCATTGCTAACTTGTCTGTTATGTGTAACCATAACAGTGGTTCATCCCTCGACTTAGGAATCAGTCAGGCATAAATTTGGCACCTAAGTCTTAACCAACAAAGGATCATTCCTCTGAAAATAATCAGGTGCAAAACTGGACTGAAAATTGGAGAAAAAGCTGCCATTGTCCAAGAAAACCTTTTGAAAGTGCTTCAGAAAGCCTGGAGCACTGCTGCTCAGGACCACTTTAGAAAATTCCAACAAACTGTGGCTCTTTGGGTCATGATTAGGGTAACCAGCTCCCAACAAACTGAAGAGCAAAGAGTTTGTGTTCATCTGTGGGGTTTCAGAAGGGATGCACAGATCAGCACGTCACTTTTTGAGGCACACATTTCTTACCAGATGTTCACTTTTGTAAACCAGAGGCAATCAAAATGTGAGACAATTGATAAAAGCGCCGTGCAGTCCGACAAAAAGTTGGACGCCTCCCTTATCATGAGCCCCCATTAAAAAAACAAACAAAAAAAAAACAAAACCTCAACGTTTTGAAAAACATGGCAGATTCAGGGACTTCAGCAACCACCAGGTGGCAGCAGAGGTCTTTGTTTCACACTACATCTGCTGCAGACTGTAAAATTCCAGAATTCTTCTACAGAAACTTAAATCCTGAGTGTTTTCCTGTGTTTTTTCTCCATAGCTGCACATTGTTTTAGGGAAACAGCTGTTTCAACAAAACAAAGTCAGACTAATACTCACAGTGAAACACACACAACCAGACACAAGAGTAAACAAACAGAAGTCCTGTTTTGTCAGGAAGAAGCAAACTCATGACACAGATCTGAGTCCATGGGAACTCTTGCTCAGGATTTATCCAACTCCCCTGCAATGTTTGTGGGGATCTCCCAAGTTAAGAAACGCTGAGCAGCTGAATGAAGGTGGGGCTTTACCCGCAGAAACCCAGCACAGGCAGGGATTTTAGCTCGGGAAAACATGTGGGCTAAATGATGACACCCTGTGTGAGTCAAAAGATGGATCGAGGTGGCTGGGTGCCGATAATTACTGACATTAATGCTACAGTACACAGAAAATGCAGCAAGTGCACTGCAGGTTGGTGCAAGCAGAGTGCATGTGTAGACACATTCATAGCATTCTTTGCACCACGCAACAGGGATCAGGTGATGAAATTAAGAAATTTACTGCAGGTTTTCAAGCGTTTGGAACAATAGAAGATTTAATGCTGTCGTCTGTGGAGTCACTTTTGTGACAAGATAATTGTTTTGTCTACAATATTCAGTTTTTAAGACAAACTCCAAAATGAGTGGTTGGCTTATGGATGATTCTGTTTATTTAATGCAGTTAATTATGCAACACAGCATGTATTATTACTTTTGCTATTTTATTGCTATTTGGATGACATTGCTTGGAAAAAATAATTCAAACTAACAGCGAGATTCGGCAGTTTTTCTCCACATATTGCACATAATTACATGGAAAATATATATTTTTAAGCAGGTTAAATGTTATATATCCCACCTGCATTTGCTAGACATCTTCATCATAAACACTGAAAGTCCCGTCTCTTCAGTGTTTACAGGGAAAAAAAACATTACCGCATGTGTGGGTTTCTAACCACTGAGTAGACATTCTTTCAAGTAAAAACACCCAGAGATGCCAATTCAAACACACTTGGTGTTTACAACCTATAAATGGAGTTGAAGCTGGGGCAGAAAACATGTTTGGTTTTTTTTTTGTTTTGGTTTTTGAGTGGTGGGGGGAGTGTATTTAAATGTCTTTGGCCAAAGAAATAAACAATTAAAAAATCCATAATTATGTTTGAGCGGTCTGAGGGGGAACCCGATCTCCTGAGCCTACTTTGGGCTCTCTTTTCAAGCTTCAGAATTTATGTCTCTGTGATACTCTCCTCTCATGAAGTAAGGGAGTATAAAGAGTGACAAACCCCACAGAAGATGCAGTGGTGCAATTTAAATTTTACCTGATATAAAAAAGTAAAAGGTGTAATGTTGTGGGAGACCTTTCTTTTTAAACACTGCAGCTTTAAAAGTGTGTTTGTTCATGAATATTTTATGTAAATACAAAACACCTAATTGAGATTCCAAGATTCTTTTTTTTCATGAAGCTTTCAAAATGATTATTTTGTCCCCAAAAGTTTCTTGTCACTGTGAGACTTTCCTGCACACAGTGCTGCTATTTTTGTCCCCCTGACACGTTGGGATCAGGCCGTGTGTTAAGGCCGTGTTAATGCATCACAAGGCTGTTTACTGACCTCCAAGCAGTGAGATTCACGATGAATGGCTCGTGACTCATGTTTGGTTAAAATAGGACCTGGAAATGCCTACCAGTCCACAATGTTTCAAACTTGGGCAAGTGGCGTGTCATTTAGCATGACAAAGACATTCTTGTTTTTACTTTAATAAACCCACCCATCCATCCACCTTCACGTTTTATCTTGTAGCTTCGCTTACAGTGTAAAAAGAGGTGTAAAACTGATGAAAAAAAACATTTAAGGAATCGTGATTTCAGGGATTTGGTGTGTGTACACACACGAGTGATGTAGAGTGTATGTTAGCGCATCATATGTACACGTGTTGGTGCTCACGTGTTTGTGCATGGGAAGCAAATGAAAAAAGGAAGGATGGAGAGAGTGAGAGTGAGGAGGGTGAAGGAAGAGGAAATTCTCCAACCCCTGCCCCTCTGATTGTGTTGTAAAGGGGTCCAGCCCAGCCCTGTGGGACTGTACGCTCATTCCAAGGGACCAGGGGAAGGAAATCACCCGCCTCTTTATAACCCTTCTCTCCCCCTCCCTCCGATGTCGTAAAGCATACCACAGACCCAGACTCAGATAGCAGCCGGCGTTCCACACTCGTCATCATCTCCTCATTTTGATCAACTTCCATCCCTGCTGTCCTCTCATCTTCTCAATGATTGATATGAGCAGTTGTTGCACCCCCTCGCTCTATTACTCATCCTCTGCACAGATGTCTTTTTTCTCCAGTATCTTCTCTCTCCTCATCTTCCATCCCTCCTCATCACTGTGCTGCTTTCCTCCTCTCCCTCCTCTCCTCCCTCCAGCAGGAACATTTCTGCTCTGTTTATTCTCCAAAGCACCGACTTCCTAACAAGGTAAAGCCCAGCCTGAGCGCTCCGGGCTCCACGCTTTCACACCCAATATGGAAGTCTTACTTCTTCCCACGTGGCCCAGGAGAGTTGTTTACGGGGGACGGTGCTGGACATCGTCCTGATGGACAAGCACATGGCTTTTATGCTTATCGAGCAAAGTGTGTTTGGTTTCCACACACATGAGAACATTCCACGCGACTTGTGTCACAGCTCATCACATGTGTAGCGCTGAAACACAAGTCTACAGAGCGTTAAAGGGATCCTGCTGTGCTTTTCTTATTTTCTGTCACATATATGCTCTTACAGTGCGGGATGCAAGTATTAAACATGGTCAAAATTTTAAATGATGCCACCTGTGACCTAACGCTCAAGCTTCGCACTGCTCTAAAGACTTTGAGTCTGACAGCTTTTTCTAATCCTGGCTCTTTATGTGGTCATTGTGATTGGATATCCCTGTTATGAGCGTGTCAGGCACACAGCCTCTGCTATAGGCACAGAACTCGCACCTGTTGTTCAAACCTTCTGCTCTAATCAGGAGAACGCTGGTTTAAATGGAGGTGTTCAGGGGACTAAAACATCTGCACCACGGTCCAATATAATGAAAAGGATTATTTTGAACTGCAAATACTGCAAAACTGCTCAAAAACAAAATGTGTAGTTTTAGATGATAATAAATCAGTTTTAAATGATGAAGGTGAGTTATGACTAGCAACTTCCTTCCCAGCTTAGCTAGAAGGGACTCCAGTTAGCTCCAAACTTTGTCAGACCAGTAGTATAGGACTCAACATTGACCATATAAGGGCAGATCCCAACAGCACCACATTTGCTAGTCATACTAATGAGTGAAGCTTGGCCTTAAAGGGAGTAGAGCTTGTTTGAGTCAGTGTAAGGACCAGGAGAAGGTTAAATCAAGATTACTTTGACTGTTAATCATGGAGAGCTACTTTAGTGGAGTCTAAGAGTTAAAAAAACAAAAAACACAATAGGTCCACTCTGAATTGTTTTTCCACCAATAATTAGCTAAATCATTGTTTAAGCTATTTATCAAATATTTACTGGTTAAACTTTTCTTCTTACTTTCTTACTGTGGCTTTGGGAAGAGCGCCCGATCCATTTAGAAGCCATCATGGATCTCTCCAGTTGTATATGGACATGAGCTTTCTTATCCTATGAGCATTCCCGTTTGTCATGAGATTACACAGATGCACGTTTCCGAACATCGAGGATTCTCATCTGCTATACGTCACCATAAAAGGCTGATGCTGAAAAACACTTAAGCTGATGAAGAAGCTTACGTGATTGGACAGAAAGCTCCGACCCAGCTGCCGGGCCTCACTGTGATGACGTTTCTGTTATTTCCAAAGTCAAAAATCGATTGTCAGTCTGCACTTTTAAGCCAGTGTAGCCTGCTCAGAGAACAAGAACATCTAAGAGTCCATGACAAATCGGTGAGATTATACAGCATGATTTAAAACTGCAGAGCCTCTGTTAAATGGGCTTTGTGGGCAAATTGTGTCAGCAATTGAGATTTTAGTACTTTGCTCTGTTTTACATCATTGTACGGGCAGTTATGGCGGATTTAGCTGTGGTTTAGATGGAAAAAACAATAAATTATAAGAAAATAATGATTCATAGCAATTTTGATCATGAAAGTAAACATGACAAAAGCCAAGCAGAAGGTTTACAAGCTCCCACGTGAGTTTAGAAAACAGCCTTGCGGGAATCGACAGTCATCTAAATGAACGTGTTTCATTATTTTTGTCTGGAGTCGATCTCGGTGCTCCCTGACAGATTATGTGAGTCATGCTGTAGAAACAAACCCTTCTAGTTTCACTCTGGGAACTTTCTGGGATGCGCTGTGCATCCCGGTAGGATTTCATGGTGCCTCCCAGATTTGAAGGCCTCTAATTAAGAAGTCAAAAAAGCCCCCCACGTGTGCAAATATAGTCCAGCGAGCGCTTAAATAGAAACTAAATGCCTCTGCATGATGTAAGTACACTTTTTGGATCTAAAAAGGAAGCTTCTCACTTTCTCAGGTTTCAGTTTGTAGACATACTCTTGTTGCACACTGAAATACCAGTGAACACATATTTTATCTTACATTTATCATCTTGCAGCTCACATTGAACTGTGTTGTGCACCTGATGTAAATAATGTTAATAAAGTTCTCGTATGTTAATTTAACCCTAGATAGATTTTAAAACTGATAAGTACCCACTCCTAAACCCCTAACTTTTCTCTCATTCCAAAGAATATAGGGTTAGATGTGAAAGAAAAACTAAAGTCTCCTGAAAAGCCTTGTAGGTTGTACCTTAATCCTTACAGTTGCTGCTCAGAGAACATGACCTCTGACCTTGAGCAAAATTAAGGACTTCAAAGTGCATCAAAGTAAAAGTAAAGAGTTTTGCGTAGCTTCTCCGCATCCAGGCCATTTTTCATTGCTAAAGGCAATAGGACTTCTTTTTGATTCATGAAGACATTTCAGCTCTCATCCACGAGGATTCTTCAGTTCCAAAACTGATGGAGAGTCTCAGGTTTTGGCCTGTTTTCAGAATCAGAATCAGAATCAGAATACTTTATTGATCCCTGGGGGAAATTATTTTTTGTTACAGTACTCCATTTTAAACCAACATTAAGACAAGACAGACAATACGCTAACTAAGAATAGTACAATATATACATATATATACATACATACATACATACATACATACATACATAAGTCACTTATAAATAAATATTTGGAAAAGAAACATGTGTAGTTGTAGCAGTAAACAGTGTGTTAAGTGGATGCGTTGTACAGGGAGATGGCCACAGGCAGGAATGATTTCCTGTGTCGTTCAGTGGTGCTTTTCGGTAATCTCAGTCTCTCACTGAACGAGCTCCTGTGACTGACCAACATGTCATGGAGTGGGTGGGAGGTGTTATCCAACATTGTCTTTATCTTGGACAGCATCCGCCTCTCCGACACCACCTTGAGGGAGTCCAGCTCCATCCCCACAACATTGCTGGCCTTACGGATCAGTTTATTAAGTCTGTTGGCATCTGCGACCCTCAGCCTGCTCCCCCAGCATGCAACAGCATAGAGGATCGCACTGGCCACCACAGACTCATAGAAAATCCTCAGCATTTTCTGGCAGATGTTGAAGGACCTCAGTCGCCTCAAAAAATAGAGACGACTCTGGCCCTTCCTGTAAAGTGCTGTGGTGTTTTTAGCCCAGTCCAGTTTATTGTCAATGTGTACTCCAAGGTATTTATAGTCCTCCACAATGTCAACACTGACCCCCTGAATTGAAACAGGGGTCAAGTGTTTCCTGGTCTTCCTGAAGTCCACGATCAGTTCCTTGGTCTTTGCCACATTGAGCTGCAGATGATTCTGCTCACACCACGTGACAAAGGAGTCGACCACAGCCCGGTACTCTGTCTCATCATCCCTGCTGATGCATCCAACCACCGCAGAGTCATCAGAAAACTTCTGAAGATGGCAGGTCTCTGTGCAGTGGCTGAAGTCTGTGGTGTAGAGGGTGAAGAGGAAGGGGGAGAGGTCAGTCCCCTGTGGTGCCCCTGTGTTGCTAATCACCTTGTCAGACACACACTGTGGGAGACGTACATATTGTGGTCTTCCTGTCAGGTAATCAACAATCCAGGACACCAGAGAAGCATCCACCTGCATCGCTGCTAACTTATCACCCAGGAGGGTCGGCCTGATGGTGTTGAAAGCACTGGAAAAGTCAAAAAACATGACCCTCACAGTGCTCGCCGGCTGGTCCAGATGGGTGTAGACATGATTGAGCAGGTAGATGATGGCGTCCTCTGTTCCGAGACGAGGCTGATAAGCGAACTGAAGGGGATCCAGATGTGGTCTTACTATGGGTCGCAGCTGGTCCAGGATGAGCCTTTCCAGGGTCTTCATGATGTGGGAGGTCAGTGCCACGGGCCTGTAATCCTGGGGGCCACTGGGACGAGGCGTCTTTGGTACAGGGACGAGGCGTGATGTCTTCCACATCACTGGGACCCTCTGCAGACTCAGACTCAGCATAAACAGTTTATGAAAGACTCCACACAGCTGGGGGGCACAGGTCTTGAGGACAAGGGGACTCACTCCGTCTGGTCCAGCAGACTTGCCTGAGTGAAGTCTCCTCATTTGCATCTCAACCTGGTATTGAGTGAAGGTGATGGGTGGGGGAGGGGTGTCAGGAATCTCACAGGAGGCAACATGTGAAGAGAGAGGCTGGCACAGTGGTGTGGCTCTGGATTCCAGGCTGACTGCAGGTGAGGTTGTGGGGGTGGGAGCAGACACTGTGGTGTCGAATCTATTGAAAAACAGATTCAACTCGTCGGCTCTATTCTCACCTCCCTCAGCTCCCCTGCTGTTGGTTGGCCTGAATCCAGTGATGGTCTTCATGCCCCTCCACACCTCTCTCATGCTGTTCTGCTGGAGTTTCCACTCCAGCTTCCTCCTGTAATTGTCCTTAGCCTCTCTGATCTTGTCCTTTAGTAACACCTGGACCTTCCTCACCTCCTCTTTGTTGCCCCCTCTGAAAGCCCTCTTCTTGTTGTTGAGGAGGGCTTTGATGTCCTTAGTCACCCACGGCTTGTTATTTGGGTAACAATGAACAGTCTGAGCTGGAACAATGGAGTCGGTGCAGAAAGTTATGTAGTCTGTGATACACTCAGTAAGCCCATTGATGTCCTCGGCGTGAGGCTCACAGAGTGTTTCCCAGTCGGTCACCTCGAAACAGCCCTGTAGTTCCGCTATTGCCTCCTCTGACCACCTCCTAACAGTCCTGGTGGTCACAGGTTCCCTCCTCACAATTGGCACATAGCGGGGGGTGAGGTGAATCAGGTTATGATCTGACCTACCAAGTGGGGGGAGGGAGGAGGAGCTGTATGCATCCTTGACGTTAGCATACAGTAAGTCTAAAGTTTTCTCTCCCCTGGTGGGACAGTCCACATATTGTTTGAATGTTGGTAGTGTATTGTCCATTGATACATGGTTGAAGTCACCCGAGATCACAATAAAGGCACTCGGGTGCTGAGTCTGTAGCCGAGCTATGGCAGAGTGGATAGTGTCACATGCATCTGTGGGGTTAGCAGAGGGGGGAACATAAACAGCCACCAAGATGACGTGAGAGAATTCCCTGGGTAAATAATACGGCCTGAGTCCAACAGCACACAGTTCAGTGTCCGGGCAACAAATCCTTTCTTTGATTGTTATGTTGGCAGGGTTACACCACCGGTTGTTAACTAAAACAGCAAGCCCACCTCCTTTACGCTTACCGCTAGCGATGCTGTCCCTGTCCGCCCGAACAGTGTGGAAGCCTTCCACGGAAGCATTCTCATCGGGAATGACCTGGTGCAGCCATGATTCGGTGAAACACATCAGGCTACACTCTCGGTATTCCCTCTGACTCCGTACCAGTGCTGAGAGCTCGTCGATTTTACTTGCTAACGATCGCACATTTCCCATCACGATAGACGGCAGACACGGTTTAAACCTCCTCCTCGCTTCGAGCCTCCGCTGTCTCACCGTCACCTTTTTTCTTCTCTTCTGTCCTTGACCTCTGCATCCCCGATGTGTTTTCCTCCAAATTTCAGCTGGTACTTCTGCGGGCACTTCTGCGGGCCTGGCCAGCGAGCCGGCCGGCATCAGGGCGATCAGCTGATCTCTGGAGTAAACAGTCCGTGCGTGTAGGAGATGTGCCGCGGTCCCGTTCCATGATAAAAGTAACAGTTCCACGGCCACCAGAAGAACAAAAACTCTCTCAATCCACATGATTGAGTAAGAGATAGAAAACGGAGGAAAATACAAGTCAGAAAAAAAAAAGAATACGTAAGAAAAAAGAGCTAAACTAAGAGAAAAGCAGGAGCGACTGTAACAGGCTGCACGCTGGTTGGCGCATGCGCACTTAACTAGGTGGTCCTGAGAGTTGTTCAGTCACTTTGGTCTGCCACGACCACAACAACCAGTCGCAGTAGATGGCCGCCCCTCCCTGAGCCTCGTTTTGCCAGAGGTTTCTTCCTGTTAAAAGGGAGTTTTGTCTTTTCACTGTCACCCAAGTGCTTGTATATGATTTTTGGGGTTTTCTCCGTTTCCTCTCTATTATTGTAGGGTCTTTACCTTACAATGTAAAGCACCTTGAGGCAACTCTTGTCGTGATTTGGCACTATATAAATTGAATTGTGTTTGGGAGTTTGTCCCCTGGATGTGTGGCCTTTAATGACTCACATAATTACAGGGTGGTTCATCATCTTTCAGGACCATATCCAGGGTGACACCTCCACTAAACTGTGACTCTCCATCAGGTTTTAGAACTGAAGAAGCCTGCACCAAAGGCAGCTGTCATCTTTTAAAGCATTTAAGACTAAAGGTAAAACATCAGGTGTTCTTGGCCTTGATAACTTGAGCCTCTCAGCAAATAACCATTGGCTTTTCTGTCAGTGTCTGATGTTTAACTGTAGTGTCACATCATGTCTTAAAAATAAGATTCTTGAAAACAATGTTGAATAATCACTGACAGAACATTTACTGAAAAGCTGTGCGGGCGGCCATGACGATGTTCCTCAGTATCCTTCTTGAACTTCTCATATTCTTTTTCATTGATCATTTTTGAGAACAAAATAAAACGAACAAAAAACAAATGTCATTTTTGGGTGTATAAAACATCAAAATGTAATTCACCATGAGGGAGACTCAGACTCATGAGATCGCACTCTGGAGACCAGATGTTTTCCTACTGAGCTAACTGACCAACACACACTCAGCCACACCATGACTGCTGACATCAGAGAGGCCACAGCAGTCCCAATAAGAGCACCATGTGTCACAGGATAAGATAGAAGATCATTTGCATGTATTTACGTGTAATTTACACATCGGAAACTTGATATTTAAACAAGAAAACAGTCTTTAAAAATAAACATTGTGTGACAGTTTGATCAAAACCATTTCATAACCAAATAAGTTTCAGTCAAATTAACTCTTAAAAAGAGACGTGTGCATTAACCTTCTTAAATGCACTGGTTCTCAAACTTATCTTGGCGGAAAAGAGTTTACACCCCTGCTTTTTTTATCCAACATTAAAGATACCTGCTGCAAATTTAGCGGTATGTCATTGTTTTAGCGTAACCTGCTTTAGAACCGACATTAGATATTGTTCATGCACGTTTGAAATAGATTTTTATATTGAAATTAAAAGATGACTTCTAACTAAACTAAGTGTGTTTGTTTAAAAGAAAAATGCTCAGTCTGAGCTTTTCTGGCAACCAGAGTAAGTCAGCTGTGAAGAATAGTACACAATAGGCGCCACTGCACCAACAAAGTCTTGTTTATCTCCTTAAATTCATAGTTTCCAGAAGCTTATCTGCTTGAAAACAGTAGTTTTCTCCCAATATGTTGGGGGAGAAGCTGCCCCTGAGTTCAAGTATCTTGGGATTTTATTCACGATGATGGAAAGGAGCTGGGCCAGTGGGTTGGTGCAGCATCTTCAGGAATGAAGGCGTTGTAGCAGACTGTCATGGTGAAAAGTGGGATAAAACAAAAGGCAAAGCTTTTCCAGCTACCAGATCTATGTTCCAACCCTCACCTGTGGTCATGAGCGCTGGGTAACAACCAATAAGGCAAGGCTGCGAATACTAGCTGCCTCCTTTGAGAGGTTTTTCTGGTTTCATCCAACAGGTTCTTCCCTCAGTCTCACCTTCCACCTCTGGTCTTTTTACTTTTTATGTTGCAGATTTGTTTAAGCCTGTGCAAGTGCAAAACCATTCACTAGTTGAACTTGGCCAAGAAATGTCAAGATATGTCTTTCACACAAGCCTGGGAGAATTAGCATTTTATCAAGTCTTTCTGTGTTGTCTGTATGTACTAAACTGCTGGCCCCAGTGGAACATTGACTTGACATTCATAGAGTGAAGCTTATAAGAAGGAGGGTCACGCAGAGAAAACTCCACGTGGAACTAAAGGAGTGTTTCAGGGATATCCTGTATGATTAATCTGTATACATCAGAGAGAACATAGTGTTTAGGAAGCAAGAGTAGAGGAAGTATAGGGTTCAGGAAAACACTGCACTGCCACCATAACATAATACAAAACACACAATCTGACTCTCGCACAATGTCAGGACTGGCCACCTCCCAGTTTCATATCAATGACTTGACAACTATTCACAACAGATATTACAACTGCTTTGAAGAATGTGGCTCGAGACAGGAAGAAAAACTCATTACATAAGGCGTAGAGCGTTCCAGTAAAAGCATACAGCCTTCTCCTTTATTTGGAAAGCCTACACCTCGGCACGCTGAGCCGTGTTTTGGTTTTCTGTCCTTCGAGGGAAGCTGAGAATTTATGAGCCGCTGGTCCAGCTGCTCTCTCTTGTTGACCCTTATTGGTGGCCCAGTGGGAGTCCACAGAGAGGCCTTGAGGACAGAAGGGGAGCTGTGAAAACTGTGCAGAAATTCTATAGTTAAACAACTTCTTTAATCTTTGATGAAATTTTCGAGATCTGCTTTAACCATATACTGTACTGGTGCAGTGGCTATTTGAAGAGAGTGCAACTGAGGTTCTTTTTTTCATATCACCTGAATACATCTCATGCAATCAGTCATGTTTTAGAAAATGTTTAGAAAAGATGACTTCTTGCTAAAAATAACAAATATGACTGATTTCGACGCTCTTGTGTGACACAAAAGATAACGGCTGTTTCATTCAGTATTCTGAATAAAGTTTGAGAGGCTTTAAAAAAAATCCCAGAAGGTTCCTAGGAGAAAGAGCAAGGCTTATCTCTAGAAGGTGGTCTTAAAATCCAGGAGTAAACCAGGAAAAATTGGGGTACTGGTTGGAATGAAGCAGACAGACGTGGATTTTTATTGTAGCAAAAAAGGTGAGAGAATTAAAATGTTCAAAAAGTGGAAAGTTTCCAAAAACAGGAGGAAAATCTGTCCCTGATCTTTAAAACGGTGCCTAAGATTAATATTCTGGAGCAAGAAATTCAGGAAAACTGATTAATTACTCCAAAAAGCTGATTCTGTTAATCTGGACGTAGCGTTTTCAGTGGGAGAAACGTTTCGTCACTCATCCAGGTGACTTCTTCAGTTCAGCTGACTGCAGGTTTCCCCAACCTTATAAACAGTACATTTGCACAATGACTGAAACCAGCACCACTGAAGCTGGGACTGAAGAAGTCATTGGATGAGTGACGAAACGTCTCTCCCACTGGAAACGCTGCGTCCAGATGAACAGAATCAACTTTTCGGGATTTCCTTTCCTGGATAATTGAGCATGCATCAAGACTGATCATTTGTTGTTTGGGACTAATGAGTAACCTAATATTTTCCAGCTGCAGACCTCGAGATAAATCAGATCTTTTAACTTCATGTGACAGTCGTGTGGTCAGTGTAGGAATCGATAACTGGAGGGTGGCCTGTCGCACAAATGCACAGACGGCTGAAACATCCTGACTCATTCATTGCACTGAAAGCTGTTTAGTCTGGGAGACGATGAGTACTGCAGCCCAAACTCTCACAGTGGTTTCTTTATTATGTCCGGCTGAGTTTGTTTTGATGTGTATCTGTAGATTTTGAGATGCTTCAGTAAAAAGATCATCGCACTGGTGATGATTACACTTTAAAAAGTTCATTTAACCGATGACACAGAGATGAGATCTCTCACTGTGTGTTATCCTTCACAGCAGTGAATTCTAAGCCTTTGCTGGGAGTGTGAGCTGCTGTGGCAGTATCAGCCTGCTAACAGCAGATGCTGTTTGACTTTGACCACAGTACAAACATTGTGGAATTTGAATATACCTCTTGCTTTTTCATGTCTTCTTGACAGCTGCTCAGCGTCATCACTCATAATGCAACACGCAGTCTGAATTTCTCCATAATGTTCAAAAGCTTTTTATGATCTGTGGAGTTAATTGGTTTTTCTCTCCTTTTCTCTTTTTCCAGTGTGCCGAATCGCATGCCACAAGAAATGTGAAGTCAAGGTAAGAGTCCTAAACAATTTGCACACATAAAAAAAAACCCATAAAGGAAGGCAATGTCATGTTTGCTGATATTTGAATGTTATATTTAGTAATACCTTCATGCATCAAGTGAATATTGCTTTCCACATGAAGGAACATGAGAAGGGCTGAATGTTCTGTTTATTTGGAGCCATCTACTCTTTAAGATGTGCGTATGTGCACATATACATGCAGATGTTGAGATAGGTGGAGTTTGGGGGGAGTTTATGTTCTGCAGAAGAATCTTAAGAATGTCTAAACAAGTACTCTTTGTACCAGAATCTGTTTATGTTGGATGAGCTCTTGCGTCTTGGAGATCGTCCCCGTGTTCTAAAAATAAAAGACCTCTTGGTGGAGCTGGAGCTCGATTAATGTTGTGCGAAAGCAAAGAGCAAGAAAATGGGAGGGAAAAAAAAGAGAAGCTGGAGTTTGTGCTGGATAATTAGAAAGGTGCAGCATTCATTTAGGGTTTAGGGCAGGATTTGCACACATACAGCACATACCTAAACACACACCCTTCATCTGGTATCCATTATTGGAAATGGGTGCTAGTTGCCAGCGTTGCCCACTCTGTTTTACACACAGGAAATGCCAGGGGCGCAGGGCAGGCGGGCCACGCTGAATAAGAGGCGGTGGGTTTGGTGAACCATGTGAGGGAGGTCTCCAGTGGAACGTTATTAAACAAAATGGCTGAAATTATAAGACCTGCGTGTGATTCCTGTCTCACTGGTGACTGCGTTTCAATATTATAACCTTTACAAATGAGAGTGCCAGTTTCTTAGGATGGTTTAAAGTTTTAGTTCACCAAAGCTAGTGAGAGAGCAGGTGCAAGGGTTCAGGTTTAATTCCACAGCTCTAAACAACCTTTAAAATATAACACATCCACCATCACCCAATAGATAATGTAGCCAGTGACCTCTATGGAATAGTCTTACTGCTGTTTGAAAGAATGTGTGACCTTTATCAGTTTTTTGATTAATATAATAATAAATTTAGGATCGTCAGAGAAAAATTCTCCCACTCCTACAGCTTCCTCGTGTTTACAGACGGTCCAATCTAATGTCTCTTATTCCTCCGTCATTAGTAATAGACTGCTTTGCTCAAGAAAGTTATTTAGTCTTTTAGCTCATGTTGTTGTGCTACATTTATTTGCGCTCAGAGTGCTTCTGTGTAAAATCTGTTTTACTCTGGGCTGATATGAAGTTGGGGAAACGGGTGCATATGGGAATATGTGGCAATTTCACAGCTGATTCTAATTCCGACAATGAATTGTCATGCACTCAAACCTCTTCATGAATGACTTAGACTTTTTTAGTGGGCTTAAAGAAGCAATTTACTACAAATATGTCCAGTTAGGATCTGAGCCTCTTGTAGGGGGAGGTTAAAAACCTTTTGTGTGATTCTCTCTTAACCTTGGGTTAATAATGGTAGATGAGAATAGAGTGGGAGTGTGTGGGTCTGAAAAGTGAAGCATTACAGAAGAGTCTTAATGCATCCTGTTTAATAGCCAGTAGGGAGTATTGTGGTTAAAAATGACTTGCAGTTATATCAAAGTCTATGGGAAGCAGACCTTTCTTTGTTGTTTCATGGTGTCAGGCAATACTTTCAGGTCATATTAAACAGGCCGTTAAGTTTTATAAATTCTGGTTATTCTATAAGAAGATTTTCCAGAATATGCTCATGAGCATGTGGTTTCAAAGTCAGATCCACCCTTCATTCGACACATCCAAGTTGCTAATCTTGAAGCTTCAAAATGACACTTTACAAACGTGTGAGTGACACCAGTCCCTCTGTCCAGCTTTCCATTTATTCTGCTGTGTGCGCCTGTTAGCAATCATTAAATTAATCAATCTTTAGCATCTACAGGTAGCTGTCTAACTGACAGCTAGGTAGGTAGCTGGGGTGATGGTAGGGTTTCAGCAAGGTTACTGTAAACCTAAATTTCATGAAACCTGGTGGAGAGCTGGAGCTTCGGGGGAAAAAACACAATGTTACTAAAGGGAAAAAGAATAACATGAAATTCTGCTGTGGATCCAGATCTCTCACTTTAATGTTGGTAAAGCATTGGTGTTGGTTAGCGATGAGCTTCTGACTTCCCTCATAATATGTACTTTGATCCAGAGTAATTTGAAAGGACCTTATCGAGAAGAAATGTGTCGCTGAAACCTGCAGAAATTACGTCTTTTTCTCCTTTGTTTTCCCTGCAGATCGTGCAATTTTTAAAGTGTGATGAATGGAAGTACACAGTACATGATAACGCTTGAATTTCAGGAAGCCAGAGGTCAAATTTGTTGGAGAAGCCTAGCAAACTGCCAGTGTCTATATATACAAACCTGCAACTTTCCATCTCCAAAAATCACAGCAGCATTTCCTTTTCTAAACATTTCAGCTAAAAATGTCAAGGCTTTGGCAGGAAGCAATTTGCTAAAAAGCCTGAGATGAAAAACAAGGGAGTGACCGCGACAGGGTCAAGCATGATAACTATCGGCACTCAGTCAGGCCTGCAAGACCACTGGCTACATTTTTATGACTTATTTATTTTAAAATCCAGCTAAAGCTCTTTTCTGCGACCTGTCAGCCATATATGATCTGAAATGGAATCTGAGCGCTCGAAAATAACTCAGAGGTAGGACAGTTCTCGTAAGTACACGTTACAATTATAAATCTCCATCTGGAGATAAGAATAATATACAGCCCATATTTAACCGGGCAGCAAACAAATGGTCACAAAACGCCTCCCCACCTTCATGCCTGTTTACTCACAGCTGGATGTGAAAAATGTGTTAAATCTTGTCAGTAAAATTTTGCTTCTGGGTGATGACAGGAAAGAGCCAAAAACATCACATAGGGTGATCCTGAAAGTGAACATGAATATGTTTGCATGAAGTGATGGTATCTTTCCATTTTTCAGGCTAATTTACAAGTCTCCCTTCTTTATGCACAGTCTCCTTTGTATATATAATATATATATACTTCCTTACAAAAACAGAGAGGCTGGATTTCTGGGACTTTCGTGCCAACTTGCTGTGAAAGCGCTGAGGAAAGGTAAAACCTCAAACTGCTTAGGCACTAATTTCAGTCTAAAGGCATGGCTTGTATGCCTTCCACCCTGCCCAGCAGTTAAATAACAACATGAGTGCATTCAGACTTCAGTTCTAATTAAAATATATTTATTTTTCCCTTTTTAGTTAACCTTACAGGGTATTGTGCCAAGAAAACACTGCTGAAAATCGGTTCAGGACACCATCTTTCCAAAAAGACTTCATCCTAGTAAGGACTACTTTCTGCTGGGGTTTAATACACGTGACATTGAAGTTGTGAAGTTAGAAAGAATTTAACCTCAACTAGAGTTATCAAGATCAAATTCAGGGCTGTCAGTCTTCATTTACCTGAATCAAGGTAGTTATTAAAATATTGGTTTGTTTGCCCAGTGTTTGCTCCTCAGGAAATTACACATTGATGTGAAAGAGGTAGTGTTGATACCATATAGCCATCCACAAGCACGGACAGGTCTAGAGCAACAGATTTCTCTCAAGAGCAAACTGTAACCCTAAATAAATGTGAGGAAAATAAAAATAGCGGTCAAATCCAAGAAGGATGTTGGTTAAAAACATAAATGATAAGAATAGGCTAATAAGGACAGTAGCCTTATCATTGCCTATTTAACACCAATTCACAATAACAGTTTGCTCAAAGTGCTTTACATTGTAAGATAAACTCAACAAACAGAGAAAGAGAAGCCCGGCATTTCCCCAAGGTCCCCTCTGATCAAGGACTTGGAAAAAAGTGGTGAGGAAGAACTCCCTTTTGACAGGAAGAGACCTCCAGCAGACCCAGGTTTGGGAAGGAGCAGCCACCTGCAAATCCTATATAAATACAGGAAGAGATTCGCTCACTGTGCATTATTTTGTCACTAATGGTTGGTTGCTAGTAGAGATGGACCGATCTGATATTACGTATCGGTATCGGTCCGATACTGACCTAAATTACTGGATCGGATATCGGAAAAAAATAAAAAATGTAATCCGATCCATTAAATATCACGAAAGCACCTCACAAAACTTGCAACACGCCGTAACTCACCTCAGAACGTTAGCACGTCGGAGCAGTATGCATCACGTGATAGAGCGGCTGTGGCATGCGGGACCTGTCGGTGGTCTGGATAGCATGTGGAGCTTCGCTAGCAACCCGGCATTTCATCTCCGACAAAGTTATCCCCGAGAGAAGTAAAGCAAGTGTGTAAGTCCATCTCTGAATGTTTGTAAAGCATTCCTGCGTTAAGCTTAACAAACGATATATGGAGCGACTGCCTCTTCTCGCTGCTACTTCAATCATGAAACTGCTTAACGATCAGCTGATCGGCTTTTCTGTCGCGAGTCCGTCTCTCTTGTTTGTTTTTGGCCCACTTTGCACCAGAAAGAGGAAACCAGCGGCTGAACAACAGCACCACGTTTAAGCTTGATCAGCTGTTGTTAGAATTTATTTATTATTACTTTCTACTCGAGGATCTTTTTCTACGTAGCTGACGGCTGGTAACTGTGCAGGGGCGGATCTAGCAAAGTTTAGCCAGGGGGGCCGATAGGGCATTAACAGGGAAAAGGGGGCACAAAGACATACTTTTCTTTCTTATTCTCATTTAAAATGTCTAGCTTTTAATAAATAATTATCCGAATCTTACACCCAAAGTTTTAATTTGATGTAAAATGAATAGAAGTCAATTACTGTATATAGTGACTATTAAGTCTAATATATATACCCTAGTAAGCTATAGTACTTTTTCCTTTGGGAAGGTACCATCTGTGCAGTCTGCAATTTTGTTGAAGAAAGATGTTGAATCTATTTAATATTTCTTGAAAAATAATTTATTTCTGTGCATTTTTTTTTCACACTGCATCAAATTAAGGTTGATTACGTTGATTAAGCATCATGAGGTGGAGTGTGAGGGGTGGTTCCCTATTTTTTATTTATTTATTTTTGTTGTTGCTGGGAGTTGGAACCCTATTAGTTAGGTTGCTTAATATTTACACTAAGTACTCTTTAAAATACCAGAATAGGGAGGATGGTGTAGGTTTAAGTTTATTAGATTGATCAGTATTGCTGAACTATGAAATTTTTTTTTTTTGCATACAGGTATAACAGAATAGCTTTAGTGTAGTTGTTGTTTTAAACTTGAGTATGAACTTATACAAAATGCAGCAAGATATAAAAAAAAAAAAACAGTTTTGTTGATTAAAAAACATTATATCGGATTCATATCGGTATCGGCAGATATCCAAATTTATGAAACGGTATCGGACATAAAAAAGTGGTATCGTGCCATCTCTAGTTGCTAGTAGTCAATCTACTAGTGTAATTACTACTCCTTTGTGCTATATGTCAATCAACAGCATTCTTCACTTTCATTGGTAGTTGCTTTAATTTTTTGACTTTTTTTGAGTTGAGACAATATTAACTCTTGACCTGCCAGTACTTGCTTTGCTTTGGGTGGTCTCTTGTTGTTGGGACATCACCAGCAGTCACTATCTGTGTGGACGCCCCTTAAGGCTGCTTTATGATCAGTCTACAAAGGTCTATAGAAAGGAAGTCAAGCAAGGAATGGAATTGCTTTCACTTAAAATCTGTATCTCTATTGACAGTAGTCACTAAAAGGCAAAGATCCTCTATGTACACCAAACATTGTGCTGTTTCCTTACCTTTTGAACATACCTGAGCTAACATGATTTAGTAGTGCGGGGTAATTCTGAAGCTGCGTTTAAAATCATGAAGTTACTTCTATTAAGGAGCTACTTCACTTTATAGTACAGAAATGAACTGCAGTGTCCTTGCTCATAGTAATAAAGGAACCTGCCATTCTGTGTATTTGTGTGGCTTCAAATATAGTATTTGGTGTATGTTGTGTTGTACAGCTGAGCTGTCCAGTCGAAGTTATTTGGTTTCTCTGATCCTTGCATGTCAAGCGTGTTTTGAGAAGGAAACCACCGTGTTCCACCATTAATCAGGAGCAACGTGGAAGAGCGTATCATCTCTCCGCCTCTCTGTCTGCTGGTGTTTTCGTTCCGCTTCTCTGAAATGATGAAGCACTTGTTTTGTCAGCTCCTGAAATTCTCAGAGTGCATGCTTTGAAACTGTGGAGAGAACTCGTACGTTTCTTTGTGCTGGCTCGCTTCCACTTTGTGCTTTTGTTATTTCAGATTTGTTGTTTGTGACCCTTTTAGTTCCTTTCACTGAGCACATCATGTTGCAGTTTGAGCTCTGTTGTTGCTGCTTGGAGCTTCCTGATGGATGTGCCCTCATTCGGCTCATCAGGTTTGCCAAGTGAAAAGCTGCAAATTGCCCCCTTTGTTTCATGAAAGTTGCAACATTATTACTAACACTTGATTCCTTTCCCATTCATCAAGCTTAAATTGTATTACTGAGCATTTCAGAGTATAAATCTATTGAAATAATAGTCAATGATAATAAAACCAGTAGGTTCACTTGCAGAATTGAGCCTCTTACATAAATATTCTCCTTTCCAGGAAGTTTCTGGATCTTACTACATACCACTGAGTTCAATAGTCATTCTGGCACAGTCTGCCTGTCAGTAGCTACCGTTTCCCGACATTTTTAACATTTCTGAGCGATCACCTGGAGATATAAAGTTCTTGGTGCGGCTACAAATAAGACAAACAGTCTACCTTGTATTATTTATCGCTTCCAAATCTTTGACACATCCAAACACCTGTATCCACACATGTGAGATGCATTTTTGAGAGAGATCGTCAGGTCTGCAGCTGGAGAACAATGTTTGCATCGATAACTGTGAAATTCTGGAGCAGTTATCTGGTTAGCAGTTATCTGGGCACTTGTTTCAGCGGTAAAACCTGGATTCATATTCAATAGCTTGTTCTGTTGTTGACCTCTTTTTCTGTTTTTTAGATGATTTTGAGATTATTGTTATTTTGATTATGCGGTTGGTTGTTTAATGAATCCTCAGAGCCCACACCCAATAAATCAAAACAAATCTGTTCTATATGGATATGGATGAACTGTTTTCAACCATGAATCCAGGTAATGAGGTCTGGATGTTGTACAGATCTGATTTTCTGGACATTGTCCAGATGTGGCCTTTCACATATGAGGCAGACAGCTGGAGATTGATGGTCATGAGGTGGCGCCTGTGCCGATCAAGCAGGAGGCAGGACACGACGCACATCAGCACACACTCGCTGTCTGTTAATTGTCTGAATGTATGAATCAGTGAAAGGTCAAGGCTGCAGTGCATGTGTGAAATGGCTAAGGTGTGATGGTCCAACACTTGGGTTCAAGGCGAAAACTCTGTTAGCTGTAGAAACATCTGGCATGAAGTTGACGCTCCCCAGAGGGTTGATCCTACCTACTCTGGTTAGTGAGTATCATTTGGTTCAAAGCACCACTATGTCCTATCCATCCATCTTTTAGAGGAGAGGTGGGGTAAACCCTGGACAGGGTCATCACAGGGTTCACATATAGTTAGACACCTACAGCCAATTCAGACTCCCCTATTACCCAACACACATTTGAACTGTTGGAGGCATACCTGGATCCATCTTTCATACTGTCTACTTCAGGAAGAAGTTGACCAAAGGAGAAAACCAGCAGTGCCTTTACATACAAATTCATTTAAAGTCACTGATTCATTTTGTTTCCCCAGCCCAGTGTATCCATGATTTAAACTTTGGAGATTATTCTACACTGTGCCAGAAGACAGAAAGAAGAAGATTCATCCCAGAATGACCCACTGCTCCCATGTGTCTTTGCAGCCAGTCTCTATTGACACACAAGCCTTTATTTAGTTTGCATTTTTTCCCTCTTGCCCTCGAGCCTCATCCTCTCTCGTGTAGCGCTTGCTTCAGCAGTCGCAGCAGCTGTCAGGATCATTTGGCTTGATTAACCTTGACTACTGTTCCAGTAACTTCCTGTAGATACCACACATTGCCACAGTGCTGATTTATCACACAGGCAGAAACTGTGATGTGTCACCACAACTGAGCCCCAGAAAAGGTTTTTCATATTCAAAGACTGTAACACAGTCTCTGTAGCGGTTTCACCTTTAATTTCTCTTATAAATTCATGTTTCTGTTATTAAGACACATAATATAACAGGTTCTTTGATCATTTAAATAAATTGAGTCATCATCAGGAAATGTATATTACTTATGGCGCTCAACCCCCTCGATGTAGAAAAGGCCTTTATGCTCTTAGTTCTGCATTGCTTTCGTTCTAATGGATAAACAAGGCATTCAAAGAAAGGGGAAAAAATACATGTTGTGCTTTTGCTGTAAGACATTACATAAGTCCAAGTTTGGGGAGGTTTCAAAGCATTGCGTTGAACCCCTTTGACAACATTAACAGCTTCCTTCATTTTGCATGTTGTGTTGGCCGTGCAGAGAGTGAGAAATGGAAGTTAAAGTAGGAGAGGGGCTGACCCTCTGTTAAGAAAACAAACGGAAGAGGCCGTGTCAGAGTTGTATAATTGTTACACACTTAGCGCGCCAACCAGTTAGAGCAAACACACAATGGCTCATGACTAAAATATTCCTGTATTGGTCATGGTATCTGCACCTACTTTAAAAAAAAAAACAACAAAAAGAAAACAACAGCTCCTCGTCTGATCAAATGCAGAGCCAGCCAGCAGCTCTGAGGCTAATTGAATTAGCAGTCACAGGACAGAACACATGCTCGCTACTCTGTTCTCCTCCTTATGACCGCAAACGTTTGCAGGAACACAACAACAGCTCAATCATGGGATAAATCATATGGCTTCTAATTTGAGTGCATTTTTGTATAAGGAGCGATGTTTTCTGGGTTTAATTTCATTGCGATTTTGACTTAATTTTATATCATGAGGATGAAAATAATCGACTAAGTAAACATTTTTACTACAATTCAGTATTTGTCAAGACATGTTGAACTTTAGCAAGTATGCAGTTTCTGATTGCTCCCACGTGAAAATATTTAAGGCAATTGTCTGAAATTTTATGCAAAGTGAGTGTCGTCCTTGCTACATGTGCTACCTCCTGCTGTGTGCTACAGATGTGGACAGAATTATTAGAGCCTCCGTGAAATTTAAAGGCTTTGTCATTATTTTCCCAAGTGCTTTTCTGACATAGCATTTCTAAAATTGTTTTCTTTAGAAAGCATAAATAATTTTTGTTTGCACATAATAACAGAATTATTTCAGACATAAAACTATCAGGGTTAATATAATTAGCCCCCTGAAAATGGACTTTATTATCGAATAATAGCACAAACCACTGATGTGCAGTGATGTGATTTAACTTTGTAATGCTCAAGGCTTATAAAATTGAGTTAAAACCAAGGATTATCTTCTAATTTGCACACAGTATAAAAACTTCAGAGAGGGTTTGGGCTGTCACATGAAAAAGCATCATGCCAAGAACGAAATTAATCAGTTTAGACTTGAGAAAAATAATGTTTGATGCTCTCGAACCAGGAGATGGATATACAAAGTTGCACAGTACAGACAAGCCTTGCAGGTGGGAAAATAAAATTTTAAAGACTCTAAAAGGAAAACTAGTGAGTGATGTGTTAAAAGACCCCAAAACAACGGCCAACATACTAGTCAATGACTCAGCCAAGTCAGCTAAGCTATATAGATGATCCTTTATACAGTATTTTTTATACAGTAAGTTTCATCCAGATAGATAAACACATGTAGGAAGACCTACAAACGTACGCTGCAGTCATTATAGTAAGATGAAAAAAATAAATATGCGACTTTAACTTTGACTGTCAAACAAAAGAAATAAAAATGGACCTACAGTCACAATCATCTGTCATTTCTCCTTGTTCATGTGCATAAACTAACGGCTTACACAAGGACCATGGGCTTACGGCCATGTATTTAGTAAGCGCATGTTAGCGACATGTGCATAGATACAGCAGAGAAAACAAACAGGAACGCCCAGCTTTAGCATGATGGAGTAATCAAGAGCTGTGGGAAAGAATGTCAACAACGTGCCAAGTGCACGAAGGAGACGTGGATGGAAGAAGTGAGTGAGAAGGATGAATGTGCTTAAGATCAATTAGAAAAAAAATTCCACACTTTCATTTCATTGCCCTTCTTGTACAGAGGAAGAACTGCTGAGCATGCACCATCTCTCCCGGAGTTTCTAATCGTCTCTGAGTGCTACAACAGCTGTGAGTGTTGAGGGTTTTTTTCAGAGGAGCCTTCTTTATTACGTGCTCAAGGAGTTTGGAGACTTTGTTCTGTTCAAGTTCCCCACCCTTACATCTGCAGCCTGTCCTTTGGTTCAAGGCAACAGCTTTTCCATCCCATGTCAGCTCCTGCTGCCTAATCATGACCATCCAGTAGAAAAATCCATGTTAAATCTGGTCCGTAAGCTGCGAGGGCGTTTCCGAAGCGTTCCACCGAGCGCTGGGGGACCGAGAGCCTGACGCTCGCCCCTGACGTTGCTTGGGAAAGCCTGAGTCAGACTCATGAAACTGGACCTCACCCAGAGTGTTCTCTCCTGCTCTGTGTTCCTCTCTGTAGCCCTACTGTGTACTATTTTGTTTTTTCTTTTCTACGTTTTTCTTTCTCTATCCTCCTCTTTTTCTTCCCCCATCATTCACTGATGAAGGCACTGATTCCCCCCTATTGTTGCTCCTTTGCTTATCAGTCGGTGTGAGGACCACACATGGTGAAAAAGTGATTGGTGCATTCATTCTTTCACAATCATTCGTGTACAGAAGAATTTGTTCCCTCCCAATAATAAACATTAAAGGAGCAAAGGGCCTACTTAGTGAAACTGATGTAGCAATCTTTTTTTTTTTTTTTTTTTTTACCCCCTCTCGCATAGACACTCACAGCCACTTCATTAGGAACACCTGTTTATTTGCGTTTTAACACAAATATGTAGTCAGTCACTTGGCAGCAAGTCGATGCTTTTAGACATGTGGACAGGATCAAGACAGCCTCCTAAAGTTCAAACTGAGCATCAGAATGGGGAAGAATAGCCGATTGTAAAAATGTCTCAATTTTTGCTGCAACATTCAAATTAGGTGTAAAGAACATAAAAGCAGTTGAGGCTGATTTGGGTGGTATAATGCTGTGGGAAATATGTTTTTTTGCACACTTTGGACCTCTTAGTACCAAATGACCATCATTTAAATAGCACAACCTCCCTGAGTGTTGCCGATGACCATGACCATGCCTTTATGACTGCAGCGTACACATCTTCACAGCTCCCAGCAGGACACGGCATCATGTCACAAAGCTCAGATTGGTTTGAACATGGCAATGAGTTTTCTCCACAATCACCAGATCTCAGTCCAGTGGACCACTTTTAGGATGTGGTGAAGTGAAGATTCTCATCGAGCATGTGCTGCAGACATACACTGTTGAATCAATGCTATCAAGAATTAAGAGAGTTCTAAGGATGTCTCCAAAAGGGCATCCAACTCAGTCCTATCAAGAGGTAACTAATGAACTGCCTGGTTAATGTAAGTTATGAGTTTTTGTAGAACATGCAAGACACATTGTGTTCTGATCTCTGAGCTGCTGCACAGCAGGTTGAAGAAGCCAGAAGGAACATGATGAAGGAGGAGGTCTGACTGAAAGCCAAGCTGAGTGTTGTTTGCTTAAGCTAATGTAACTGTTTTTGATCAGTCTGAAAAACATCACTGAGATGCACACGATTCCACGTTTAAACATGCAGAAAGTTTTGCACATGAGCTTTAATATATCTGAGCTATTAAGCCCATGGCTTTATTAAGTGCTTTATAAACGATAACACATTGTTACGCTGTGACTCACACATTTTGGAAATCTTGCCTACATGTGCGTGGATTTAGCAGGGAAAATACTGGGCGATAAAAGTAAATTAGTTGAAAGTAAGTCTGATTATTGTGCTTTTCTTTATATGGGGAAAAAAGATGGTGCCATCAAAAAGTAATGCAGAAAATGTAGAAAATTCAATAGAAATGTAAGGATTTTGTTCCTGTGGTGGATTCCCAGACCCTCCTGTTAATGTTGTGTCCTATTAAAATGAGTTAAAAAGAGACTCAGAGATTTCAGTTCCTACAAAAATGAGCAGTAAGAGTAAAAAAAAAATAAAAGAATTGGCGTGGCTGTGCGATAGTTGTTTCTGGCAGTGCCGGTGTGATTACAGACAGCAGCCACAGGATTATGAAGGTAATAAAAGCCAGGACGCAGGAAATAGCCCAGACTAAGAGAAACATATCAGCCTCAAACACAGACAGATAACTTCCCCACGCTTTGCACTTCCCGACATACACGGATGAAACTGGTGGTCTGCACCACTGCATTGTGGTGAGCGGCGAAACACAAAGCTCGACTCAGAGCCGCACAGGCAAACGCAGACACTAGGAACAGGGAATTCCCGCTCCCCACAGTTTAAAACCGTGTCCCTCCGCTGAAGGTGACTATCTCACATAAACAAGCATGTTGTTTTGTTGCCGTGAACCACATGTCTGCTCTTTGGCAGCACTCCCTTCCTTCCTGGGCCTTGTCATTAATAGTGAATTAAATAACGCTTACAGAGCTGACATCTGGTGAGCACGACTTCAAGCTAGAGGTGTTGCTCTTCAGAGCCGCCTTCCATGTAATTACCTCCAAGCAGCATCAAAGACGGTGGCCATTCTTTCCATGTTGAGACATAATCCTTAATGTGCTACAAATTTGTACCATGCATTCTTCAGTAAAGCCTCTTTGTCTGCTACTGGATAATAGCCAGCGACGTTGTGGGAGCACATTAAAACGGCACGCTTACTGTAAGGCTGCGAGTAGTGCTATAACCTAGGCTGCTTGGATGACTTGAGGTGAGATTAAAGCCATCCAGTTTAATGTCATTTACTGGATAGTTGTTGAGTCTGATGTGGCCCAAATGTGCCAATCGGTTGACAGCTGCTAACAAAATCTATAGTACTGCATACAAACACACTTCCCCCAAAGCTTTCATGCAGTGGCTGAATCGCACCAACCAGGTTATCACCTGTTGGCCATTAAACTGACATTAATGATAAGTTAAGACTAGATTCAATTTAAAAAAAAAAAAGTCAAATTTTCACTCAGTAATTTTGTTCATATCCATTCTCTTCACCACTTTATACTGGTGACATGTCCAGGGAGTATCCCCCAGCCCTCATCCTGTGACAGCTGGGATACGCTCAAGCATCCCCATCACCCTGTATTATTTTTTAATGCATAACTAATTGAATTTGGGGTTAGAAATGAACAACTAATCTGTTAGGTTAGTTTAAAATACAGTGGTTGCCTCATCTTTCAAAGCTCAGTTTTCTGTCAGGTAAAAAGTGACGATTCATCCCCGTTAACAAGTGACTATTTCATATTTTTCACATTAGACGGGGCTGGAAGACGACGTGTTGGTTTTACTGGTGGTGTCTGATGCATCAGTCTAGGATGAGCTCTGGTGACTGTGAAGGCCACAGCGAATGACTCCCATATTCTTATTATTCTTAGACCTTTTCTGTAAGCACTTCTACTCTGTGTATTGGAACAAACCTCTCCTGCCATAATAGACACATTTCATCACTGGAAGAAGGTGATCACTCGGAACAGCTGATTTGTGGACCTAACAGGACCCACTAGATCACCCAACTTAAGGGGTCAAGAGCTTTTGATCTTTCTCCAGGTTATTGCTATTTAAGTTACTTGATTCTACTTTTTTGCCAGCTTAAAACTCGTAGTTTTCAAAGCCAAGGTGATATATTTAAAGGAAAGATATTTAAAATGTGAAAGGCTGATAGTCAGTGAAAGCAATCTTCTGACTACTTTCACTCTAGAGTGATGTTCTAAATCTTTATAATAGCATGTAGGGACAAGGTTTAACTCTTGGAATCAAAGCCATAGAATTTCATGGCGTTGTGAGCTGGTGACTGGTCAGCATGTAGCTCCTTGCTGCTGTTTACACTGTCTGACTTTGCCTTGAAGTCAATGGATTCATTCATGGTACTTTCCCTCTCGTGGGCAGCCGTAGAGTGAGTGTGTAGGAGAGAGCTTGTGGGGAAGGGGGGGCAGAAAAGGCGGGTGGAGGTCTGCCGACGACTCATATTTAACCTGTAACTTGAGAAGCTGATAACAAGGAGAGAATGAAGAATGAGCTCGTGATGAAGGAGTGTGTGTGAGAAAGTGAGAAAAAGACGGTGAAAGGAAAGAGGCGTGCTTTTGTTCCCCCCGATCTCACGTCCCCTTCTTCCCTCCCGATCTCCCTGGGAAATTTGACTTGAGTACTTTTCTCCTCCTTTCTCGTTACTCATGTGTCTCCCCGTTTGGGAGGAGGGTGAAAATGGTCTGAACAAGAGGGAGGAGAAAATAAACCCAGGGAGTGAAAGAGAGGGGAAATAGCTGTAGCCCGTAGCCAGACTTTGCCTGCTTATTCAGCGCCGAGTGCTGCACTGCGCCGTCTCCAGTTGTGGGATGTTAAGATTTGCCTTTGGCTGCACTTCGCCCCACTCGCGCGCTCACATTAAGACTCTTTAGACATCTTTATGCTCATTTTCTTGGAGGAGGAGTGAGTGAGGGAGAGGCTAACCAGACCTATTAGCCTGAAGCCTGAAACAAACACACACACACACACACACAAACTCTCTCTCGCTCTCTCGTTCTCGCTCTCTGACACACACACACACAAACTCTCTCTCTCGCTCTCTCGTTCTTGCTCTCTGACACACACACTCACACACACACTCCTCCAGTCCTGCGCTGCACCAAGGTAACAGTGAGTGGATTTAGCTTTTAGCCATCTGGTCGGAGCACAGAGGAAAAACCTCTCTGCTGCACACGGTGGGGGGGCAGAGGAAGAAAAGCCAAATGACGATGCAGCACTAAAACCAGACAGAGAAAACCAAAGAGTGAAAGAGAGAGAGAGAACGACACACAAAAAAAAGACACTCACTCTGAGACAGGATGGCCACCGCAGTGTTTCAGGTAAGAAGCATGGTTGGGAAAGGAGGGTAAAGTACTGCTGTCTGTCTGATGATCGAGCTCCTGGCTTTTCGTGTGTGTGTGTCAGTTTTCTGCATTGTGGATTTGCTTCACTGTTACAGAGAAACAAAGTTATCGCAGGATGTGTGTGACCTGACATAGGTGTGATACTCATGTGCGTTATGCTGCACTGGAGCAGTGCTGTCTTCAGTAGGTGAACAGTGATAAAGAGTGAATTCAGACACATATTGCGTGTTTCCACAGCAGAGTGCATCGAGCTGCTTCTGGTGTGGATTGCAGGATTTTATATTAACGAGCATGTAATATACACAAGCTCATGTTGTATCAGTGTAGTATTTAAATGTGTTTATGTCAGGTAATGTAAAGCACTGCTTGCTTCTGTAGTGCTTGTGTATGTGTGTGGTCTCCTTGGCTAACCATGTTTGTGGTTGGTGGCCCATGGTCATAGCTGGAAAGATGGTGGCCTCTTCTCTTCTCTTCCACTTACCAAGAGTGAGAATGAAAATGTGTTTGCTGTCATGCTTTCAGTGGTGCTCTGTATAAAGTATGTGTGTGTGTGTGTGTGTGTTTGTGTCGACTGCTGCAGTTGTTTCACAATAAGACCTTGCAAAAGTTGTTTCACAGATATAATCGCCCCAGGCGTGAGAAAACCCAACAGCACTTGGGAAATTTTTGGCACGTATAGCGGGAGTTACAGTTGCCTCCAGTTTGCTTCAAACTGGGGAGAAGAATAAAGACGTAATGTGAAAACACAGAGCGTATTCTTAAACAGATTTGCAAGGTCACGCTGGTCACTGACAGCTGTGATTTTTCTCTGTCCCATCCACCCTCACTGAGTGGGTGTTTGGATTTTTAACAGATTCTGGTTCTTTCAGCAGGATATAATGTGAGTAAGAGGTTAAATTGTCTTCACATAGTTAGAAGACAGTAGGTTTCCATAAATACATTTTGTAGTGTAGTTGGAGCTGTTGGAACACAATACTAGGCTATAATGTAATGTATTGCTGCTGCTGGTAATGTATGCTAGAGACAGCTGAACGAGTCCAGTAATACTTATCTTTCAGCATGGAGCTGGTGTTGATGACTGCCCCCTCTAGCTTTTGTGCTTTTTAAAAACTGGCCCTCGTTTTGACAGATTTGAGAACCAATGGTGTTATTAGCAGATATTGGGGTAATTTCAGTAGGATTTCATTTTGGACTCAATATGTGGGCACCATCTGCCAGTCACTGGTGAATTCATTATGGTAACCCTTCCTTTAACCACTGACATCAGAGGTTCCAACTTTGGGTCTGGCACTTTTGTAGTGCCAGTGCTAGCCTTACAACATTTTTTTAAAAAGATGGTGGAAATGTGTGAAATTGAGCACCAGCTATGCACTGATGGAAAAGTTATGTGTCCACAAAAATGTCTAAATTTGACCCCTGTGCACCCCCAGCTTTTACACATGGTGTTTGTGCACAGTCACTTCCAGATGTTATACAGTGGGGTACATTTTGTCAGCATGGTTTCCAGTACAGGGAGATGTGACTGTAAATCAGTCCAAAGTTGTTGAGAGTAATCACCTTTATGCTCTGAGGAAACATTTCTGTCCTGATGTGAGCTGTATCGTCCAGGATTGCAGTGCTTCCATCCACAGTAGGACTGGTTTAACCAAGTTGACCACCTCTGTGACATTTTGGACCAATGTGTATGAGAGCACTTTCCACCACCCAACATCTTTAATTTTCATTGTACATTTCAGCTTCATTATAACCACAGAGACCCAGAAGTCTTTCAGCACTTGTAGTTTTGGGGACTCATTTATGAAAACGCACCATATAAGCAAACTATAATAAGTGATGTCTTAATATATATTTAAGCAACATTGTGAAAGAGGTCTTGGAGTGGTAACCATTTGGAATGGAAAGAATAAACAAGAAACAGTAACTAAATCTAAAAGCCTGTTGAATTTTCAGAAGCAATTCCATTTAAAAGCAGCATTATGTGATCAGCTAATCTAAGGAAAAACAATAGGTTGCATGCATAACACTGTTGTAAAGTGATTGGAGATGAGAAATGGGACGATATTAGCATTTGTCTGTCCAACTGACCAACTCCTGAGGGCAGCTTCTTTCATTTTAGCTGCTAATTTTTCATAGTCACCGGATAGTCTTCTTCTAAAAGCAGAAGAAAGGGGAAACCAAAACAATTAAAGAAGCTAAAAAGAATTTAAATTACTCAAGAGATTAAAGGGAATGCAGATTCCTGTGTTGCACAGACCTTTAAACCAATACTACGGGCAAAATACTGATTACAAATGATTTGCTGGAATGAGCGGTTTCTGACATCACAATTGGTAATAACTTGTAGGATGTGTAACCCACACATTCCTTGGCTGGCGTATGTGTAACACGGCATTGTCTTGCCTGAAGAGCGGCATTACCCGTGACGCCTGGCTTTGTGGGAATGGCGAACATCCACTGGCTTGAAGCCTGTGCCGGACTGGATTTCAGAAGAGGCATTTTTCATCATTACTGTCTGCCAGTCTGCCAAAGCCTCCCTCAACCCACTCTTACAGGCAACTCTAACCACAGTTACATACTCAACCACACATTCAGCCATAAGATCGGGACAGAGGAAGGGCTGGCCAGTTTGTGAAGGTGTGTTTGTTCACTTACTGTGTATGTGTGTGTGTGTGTGTTTCTAGGATTAGGGATAAGGCAGTGCTTCATGAACCATAAAAAACCACCAGTGTGAATTCTCATGCTCTTCAGCTGATGTAATCTTTCTTCTTCTGTGTGTATGTCTCAGTTCTTGCAGACACTGCCTCAGCTACGACATTACCGTGTATTGTAACAAACCATTTAGTTTCTTGTGTTTACTATTTTCTCACGGACTCACATTGTGACTGTGCACAACTCTAGAAGAGTGAGAGAACTTGGCTTTAGCCCTTTATTCAAGGGCACAAAGGTGCATTGTAATGTAAGCCAGGAGACACTTTTGATTTTGCTCAATGTTACACTCAAGTACAGTACAAAGTTTGCATATCCAGCATAGGCTGAATCGATACATTGCATAATACATCTACTGTATTATAATTGAACTAATGCACTCTCACTTATGTTCACAAAATGCTGTGCTGAACTGTAATGTGTGCACACAGCAATATATTTATTCCCTGGGTCCTCGGGGCTCAATGTTGGCACATACTGCAAACCTGCAATACATTAGCAACATAAATAATCCATAGCCATGCCAAGGCATCATGCCTTATTGTTGGGCTTTTAGTATAATTAATAGCTTCAACTGAGAGCAAGTAAAAGCTTCACATTTATCAAGGGCGTCATATAATGTTTCACTTATTGTCGTTGCTTAGCAGGTCATCTGGCATATATGAGAAACTGCTGTCATAGGCCCACAGGAAGGTGTTTTAAGAGCGTTTCAAAGAGCATATCCGGAGACTAATGTTGCAGTTAAAATGAACAGCGAACCCCCTTCAAAATTTACTGCTTAGGATGCTCGAACAACTCGGGACCATCAGCCCACCAGCTTAGATGAACACACACTGTTTTCAAGCTTTCTTTTGAGGTATTTAAGTTGTGCATTATCATTGGGTGATGTGTTGAAATAATTCAACACGGCCATGAACATTCATAACCTGTACGAGTTCATCCCATAGATACAGATACATACCTGCTAATTATGGCTTTCTTCTTATAACATTGCAAAACAAAGCTGGAGTACAGTCGCTTTGATGGGTTTTACTCTGCATTATTTGACAACAATTCCAAAAAGCACCAACACCACAAACACGCTTGGGTAGCGGAAGTGAGGCCCGGCTGGCTGCAAACGTGCTTTTTTTCTGCTGTAGAATTTTGCATGTTAATATGGGAGTTTATGGGAATTGAGCAGTTTCTTGGAGCCAGCCTCAAACACACTGAAGGCCTGCAGTTTTTGGTACTCCTATATCTTCTTTGGTTTTCAGCTTCCAAGGTTGTCGGCTGGTTGTGACTTACTGGTAGGTTTGGGGCTTCTGGTATCTTTTTATTGGAGAAACTTGTCCAAAATGGGAATGTAGACTTCCACACTGATGTTTTTGTTCTCCAGGACTGAACGTCTTCACAACACTTCATCTTCTGGTCTCACATTATGGAAATCTCTGACAGTGATTAAACACAACTCTACACAGTAGCTTAACGCAAGAAAAAAAAGATGACACCACCTTGAGAGAAGAAATAAATTAAAATATGAATTGGACTTGTTCCATTGCAGATAGGTAAAATAGTTATACAGCTCCTCCAGCTGGCCTTTTGTGCATCATGTACAGTTTGTAAAATATTTGTATTAATTTATTTTTGGCTAAAAACCTCAGTGGGTATAATGGCTCGTTTTATGTTTTGCTGTCAAGAATTTGCCCGCAGTCTTCTTTCTTTCCATGTTTCTTGACTGGTAACTGGAGCCAGCAGTCTTTAGACTTCCCGAGGACCCTCACAGATTACTACTCTTTAAATAGAGGGGCTCCTTATAATACCCCCAAAAAGTGGAACATTTAATGACAGCTAATCTTTTCAATGACTCCATGCAATCAAGCTGGAGGCCTGGTATAATGGCCCTTTCTTGAATAGCATTGGTAGTTTCATAGTCAAGGAACATATTGAGAAAGGAGGGGGGTTTCATTTTCCCAGCCTCTTTTTGGGAGGTTTATTTTGGCATGCAACTTCAGGGTTTTTTTGATTACCAAATGACACCGTTCCCCATTTTCCAGGATGGCAACCTTATCAGTAGACCAGTAATACTTTGTATCAGGGGTATCCAATCAATGTCCTCAATGTACCCTTGCAGTGCACCATCTCACAAACATTGACTTGTTTTGGCTTTAAAGCAGCTTGATGATTATTGAACGTGGCTCCTCCAGGGGAACTGAGCCACATGTAGAGTCTTGAAAGATTTATTTACCTTTTGTTATCCCGGTGCCCTTACATGCACACGTTAGTTGGGATGGTTTGGCTCTTTTTAAGCCTTTATGCCCCTCGTACACCATTCGTGCCAGTTTTGCCCAAAGGTCAATAAAAAACACAGTTTCTGCTTTGTTATGCTTTCCCTGAAGGTATTCACTCAGTTCTTCTAGTTTCCGAGGGTTTGTATAAGATGTAAACATTTTGATTTTCTGATGTCATAGCTTGACTGCGATCAGGATGGTTTGTTTTTGATCTCATTATTGCTGAACCTGCACCACTGAGTTGAAACTTTTTTTTAAACATCTTTCAGATTGTTTGCACAGTAGATATGAGAGAAGACTGATGAGGTCATGTCTCAGGATTTGATTTCCAGGTCTTCTAAGTTTGCTTTGGACTTAGTTCTTGACTTTGACGCGTAATAGCCTTCGACAAGATGCCGTAGCTTTGAACCTCTGTGGCCACTTATTTCATCACTGATTCTTTTAAGATTTCCTCCAGATTTGGTGAACCAGCTCCTGATTAGATGAGGCCAGCATGGTGGTGTAGTGGTAAGCACTCCTGCCTTCCAGCAAGAAAGCTACTTTTAACCCGGCGGGTTGGATTGGGCCTTTCTGTATGGAGTTTGTGTTCTCTGAGGTGTGTCCAAAGTGTGTATCCTGCTTCTCATCCAGTGTCAGCTAGGATAGGCTCCAAGCGCACCATGAGCCTGTTTGGATAAGGAATTAAGAAAATGGATGGATGGATAAAGTTTATGACATTTAGACTTGAGCAAAGTCTAAATGTCACAAATGTTTGGTTCAAAAACAGTTTGAAAGATTCATCTTATCCCATCATTGCATTTTGAGTTTTTTTTAACATGATATATATGGAAAACATAAAAACAATGCAAACTTTATGTCACTTTATTCTCTGGGTAAGAAGGTAAATTATCCCGTTAAATCAATGTGAGATGTGAAAGCATTTTAGTGTCCACATGACTGAGCATGCATGTGAACACCATGCGAGGTATGTTCATGTGTGTGTGCCAGAAGTCCACGAGGAGGGCGGGAGGTTGTTTTCTTTTCCTTTTTTCTCCTTCTTTGTTATCAAGCCTCCATGTCTCTGTGGGGAATGTTTATAGAAAGCAGACCTGTTTCCTCGCTTTTACCAGAAACCTTCATATTGTTGTTTGCTTTTCATGACTGATTGGTGTCGAGCGGGGCTTATAGTACTGACCAGAAAGGCAGGAAACATCAGTGCCAGGTTCCTGATTTTTCACCAAGCTGCTTGGACTCACTTGAAGGCTGGAGAGCTAAAAGATGGGAGAAAGGCTTGTCTGGGCCTGAGTACAAATATGCCTTTAATCTTTTTTATAAAACATAAAATATAGTTTCTCAGCTTTGTGGAGTGTTTTTAAAGCTTGCCAGGAAGTATATAGGAGTGTAACTGCTAGACATCAGATTTTAATGGCCAGGATAGTTTTGCCCAACTTGTTCATGACCTGTTAATGGCAGTGGTGAGTTTGCTTTCTTATGCGTATTATTAATAGCTCCATTTAGGATATTAATATTTGTGCTGGAAACACAGTGCGGCAGTGATTAATGCTCAGCTGAGTCAAGTTATCCAGATCTTTGAATGGATCTGTGTTTTCTCTGCAGATTTTTTTGTTTCATACTGATCGAATGTCAGAAATGAGTGATTGTGCGCAAAGCAAAATGGAGCAAATAGAAATTCTTAAGTAATCCTATGTTTAACAGCTGATGTTTAACTGCTGATGAGTGCATGATGAACATCAGTTTTGTTAAAAAAAAAAAAAAACGGGACTTGAAGGAGAAGCAGATAAAGGAGGGAGATACTTTGGTGGGATTAAATGTGAAACCCAAACTCACCCATCCATCTGTCGTTAGAAAACAGCTAAATGTGTAGGCGTGCAGGTGACTTAGTGCTGCAGTTAAATGAACGATATCCTTCCCTTTGTGGGGTTTTTCTTTCCTTTTCTTTTTCATTGAGGTTATAACATAACAGCTGTGCACAGTTTGACTGCACAGGCTCGTCTCAGCTTGTCCAGTTTTCTCCCCTGACATCAACCTGTTGCTTTCCAAGATCTCGACGCTTCTCGTGCAAATGCAATCTAATGTTGAGATAACAGTTCCCCTCCAAAATACGCAAATATGAATAAAAAAAAATGTTCTGTTGATTTTAATCACATCATGTGTTCGTAATCAGTAAACGGGGCATAATTGTAGAAATGGAAATTTAAAATGGAGCTATTATGCTTCTCCTTCTCTTCTCTTTTTGTATATACTATTACAATGGTGGATGCTTAAAATAAACATGGCCAAATGTGACCTTGCGAGTCCAAAGCTCAGGCTTCACACTGCTCTAACACCCTGTTTTGAACCATTTTGTCTATTCCTAGCTCTGTGTGATGTCATTGAGAGTGGGTATACCTAATAAGGTCATCTTACTGTAGGAACATTGCTCTGGCTGTGAACATAGAAGCTCCGCCCACTTGCTGTTTAAAGCTCAACATCAGGTGGGGGGCAGCCAATCAGGAGAAAGTTATCTTAAAGGGAGCAAAGGATGATTTGAGTGGCTCCACCAAAGCTCAGTGTAAGATAAATAAAGATTATTTTAAACTGTGAATCATGCAGAGCTACTGCTACTCTAAACTAGTAATAAAAATATGGAGGGTCTCATTCCCAGGGTGTCAAAAGATCTCATGGATACTAGAAAGGTCTCCTTTGGCATGATTCACTGAGTTTAACGGAGAAATGCTTGTCATACTCTTTAGTTGTTGCATTTGGACACTTAGCTTTACGTTTAAATGCTCACCCACAGCATTTAAACGTAAAGCACCAAGTGCCTTATGGTTCTCTGTTCACACCACTGATTTGTGCACAAGTCAAAGCTGAGCTGGCTTCAACATTTCTTCAGTGGCCCAGTCATGCGTGAAGCTCAACCAGTCATTTAGTTTCATGTTTAGGAACACGCAGATGCCAAGGGATGATGTGGACAAGCACTAGAGCAGCACTTGATAACTGACTGAGACTTTGAGTCTAGCTGCTCGTTCTTGCTGATTTTGTAAGTTTGTCACTCGTTCTGATAAACTAATTTGCTATTAACAAAGCAGCCAGTGAAAAGAATCAGAAGAATATGAGAAAATATGAGCTTCCAAACACAACACTAACCCCAGTCCTTGACTCGTGACTTACACCACCTCCATCTACACGTCCTCGTTCTGTGGCGTCCAATATGCTAGGTGTGTCAAACCACCGACGCCAGAAGATGCCACAAAATGGCAGTATGTGACACTCTGGGATGGGAATGCCTTAGTTTCAAAAGTCCAGCTATGCTTAAAATGTTTGTGAACTGCTTCTTTGAGCATATTTGATATTTACTGTTGCAGAAAAATGCATGTGCAGAGTTTGACATTCCTGCTCTGTGTTCACCTCAACTCTGAATGCAAGTCTTTTGTAATCAAATCATATTCCAGGATGCAAACATATGTCATCATAAAGACTGAGACATGAATCAAAGAAATTAAAGGTTTTATTACCAAATGTTTATGAGACACAAATTGTTATTCTGTATTAAGCATTCATTTCTGCTTTTATGACTTTGACCCATTATTTCTGTCTGTTCTGGCTTGTTCCATTTGTTTGCGTGTTTTAAGGGCCGTTCCTACAGTAACATCTCCTGCAAGTGAGCAGATGTCAAATGACGACATGTGGAAAAATGTCGTCATGTGAACATGTGTCACTGAGATATAAAATGGGGAGATGCTGAAAGACTTCTGACAGAAGCTGAAGTTTCTCTCTGCTCGCTGTCTTTCAGAAAAGCTTGGCAAAATGCCTTGCAAAGGTTTATCCATACTGTAAGCACAGCAGTGAAATTGGTATTGATCTTTGCATCTGACTGTGGGTGAGGGAGCAAACACAAGCACAATGCCCAAAATGTCAAAGGAAAAATGGCACAGAAGATGGCAAGCTTGCCAACTCACCAGAGGACATAAACCACCCTCTGAACCCTGATTCTTCATGGCTGCCTTCTTCTTAACCCCCTCTTCTCGTCCTCAGCCGCTTGGCCTGGTGCCAGAAAGTGAGAGCCATGCTAAATGTGTAAATCAGCGTGCTGGTAAATACCAGCTCTTAGCTGAAGGACCCTGGGAAGGGAACGTGACCCCCGCTGTAACTTTAGAACAAAAGAAACAAGCCGCAGCTTCTCCCCTCACCACGCTGTCAGCCCCGTCCAACAAAGACAGGGGTGAGAATGAGCAGGCTGAAGGCCACTTTGAGCTGCAGCCGTGGAGAAGAAGCATGGCAGGGACATGCAAAGGCTGTCTGATCCCTCCGGGGTTCAATTTGCTCCTACACAGGCAAAGAAACAAACTGTGTGCTCATTATGATGGTTTTTTCGTTTCAAAAAATCTTTTGACATCTATCTGTATCTCTTTATCATCACTGTGGCAGTGAATAAAGTTAGCGTTAGCTAATCTTTGCTAGGTAGTGTGATGGACTTAGCTGTGGCTTTCTTTTATAGTGCACACATAGAGGATCAGAACTGAGATGAGATGTGTGGTTGACACCTACAGACCCAAAGTTAATCTTAATAGACTGACACAAACTAACTCAAGCCAGCAACGTGTTTTTTACCGAATGCTGTCGCACATGTTTTGCGTCTCACTATTTCTGAAGGGTTAGGGTTGGACACGAGCCTCTCAGAATTACCACTAACAATGCAGTCCAAACTTCTATTTCTAATTGCCAGTACACAAAAAGGTTTGCAAAAAGAAAGAAATACAAAGCTGAAATTCCTGAGGCGGCAATTGCACATGCAATTTTAAAATGGTTGCATAACCTCTTAATTGTAAAATGAGGTGGGTAATTTGTGGTGGAATGTTTTTATATTGGAAATTATGGACATGGTTGATTCACACCTCTGCAATTATTGCAAATCATGAGTGATCCAGAGTAATACTAGCCCAGGGATGGGCAATCTCAGTCCACGAGGGCCGGTGTCCTGCAGGTTTTAGATCTCACCTTGGGTCAACACACCTGAATCACATGATTAGTTCGTTACCAGGCCTCTGGAGAACTTCAGGACATGTTGAGGAGCTAATTTAGCCATTTAAATCTGCTGTGTTGGTTCGAGGACACATCAAAAAACCTGCAGGGACACCAGCCCTCGTGGACTGAGATTGCCCACCCCTGTACTAGCCCCATGCAAACAGGGCTTTAGACTGTCTGTGAAGGTTCTCAGTCATCCAGGTCATCGTAGTCCAGACCTTCCCAAAGTGTGGGGCCCGCCCCCTAGGGGGGGCGCGGTATGAGAAGGGAAAAAAAAACAACGCTTGGACACTGCTAGCACGGGGCGCCTCCACAAACGCAAAGCAGGAGATGAACCATAGCTGAATATGTTTCCAAACCAACTTCATTGTTAGCAATGTTGAATATTATTACACAGGAAAAAAACAACTACATGTAAAATAATCACACCGTGACGCCTCTGCCTTTCTAAATAGAGGGACAATAACTGCATGTGTATGTGTAAGCGTGTAAAACCTGAAGATGGAGACAAAATACTGTTAATCTGACTATCTGCCATTTTTCAATTCATCTCATGTAAACAATAACGTGGCGCACAGCGTGACGTGAAAAAAGGCACATACCTTTTGACGTTGCGTGAAGAACTCTGTATTCCTCGTCAACACGTAAACGTAAAAAAGGAGTTTTAAAAAATCTCCGTGTTCAGTGATTTGAAACGCAGTTTACGTGTGGACGAAACAGCTGCGTCTTCAAAAATACCCGTGTAGGTGTGGACGCAGAGTTAGTAGTTTATTTTCTTACTAACTGTAATTTATTGCAGATTACTTGTATTTGCTTAATTGTTTACTAAATGTCTGAGGTGTGAAATAAGCCGCAATGGAGCAAAATATGGGTGTGTGTGGTTGGAGGACGTGGGTTAGGGTTACATTTTTCTTGTAAAACAAAGGGGGGCCTAGCAAAAAAAGTTTGGGAACCACTGTAGTCTAAGAAGCTTGGAAAGAAGCGTCTGGACTTCTTTAAGTTGCTTGAAGACGTTTCACCTCTCATCTGAGATGTTTCTTCAGTTCTTCAGTGATTAGGTAGAGGTTCATTAGGAGGTCCATTGTCCCTCTTGGAGAACACTCCCACAGGGCTTAAATCTGGGACTCTTCACCATTTGACCCTAGAACTGACGAAGCGTCTCGGATGAGAGGTGAAACGTCTTCAAGCAACTTAAAGAAGTCCAGACGCTTTTATAGTAATACAAAGACGGATGATAAAAAGCCTTTCTAGAAAAGAAGGATTTTTTTGTGCAAAAGTCCCCAATGTGGTGAATAATTAATTGATGTCCTAATTGTTTTTGCTATAAGATACTATACTGTATACACCCAAATACTGTATAGTACAGTATAATAATCCCAGACGTGTACTTAAATATGCTGACAAAAGAAAAACAGACACAACCGTGCGTACATGCCTCTTCATTCCTGAAGTGCTTCTCATTCTGTGACACATAAATCAGCAGCGCCGAGATGAGGACCAGTGTTTGGAGACAGCAGCTCAGTCGTGTACACGTCCTGCAGACCAATCTGCCAATAAATCTGAGATTTTCCACAACTTTCCCTTGAGGGAAACAAAGAGGCCATAACTTTCACACAGACTGAGACAGACAAGAAAGAAAAATATGTGGATGTAAAGCAGCAGAAGTGTACATTAGGAAAAAAGAAAAATACATCGGGCAAAGAATGAGGTTTAAGGAATTCCTATTCAGCCCGCATAGATGCATCAGAATTCTAATAAAATAATGAATATGGATCAAGAAGGAGAAAAAAGCAAAGTGAAGAGGGCATAGTTGCTTGGACCAAAGCTCTCCCATCATTCCTTTGTGCTTTGATAATATCCCAATAAGTCCATACGAAGCCGCACTCTGGCACACTCGACCAGCACGGACACAGAAAAGCCTTCTGTTACTCGTTACGCCTCGCAAATTGAATTTGCACAGTGAATATTTCGGCCGGGACGTGCCAGATGCAAAGATCTGGATAAACATAAAAGCACACAGGGAAGCCGTGTGTTTATATGCCAGTGCAGAGAGCTGGAGAAAGTTTTCTAGCGCATGCCCTCCCACGCTCTTTTCCACGGTGGAGAGTGAGCTAACCTGCATGGAAATCGGTTTGCTGCTTGAAGTAAAGCTGGAACGTCCATCTCTGTGTTTGATTTTCTTCCGTGAAGGTTGAGATTTGTAGAAATAGGCATAGCGGTATTTGTTTACCCAAATAATGAATCGATTCATTTTTTCTCCGTGCCGCGCCGGTGGTGTCGTTGGTGGGGTCATTAACATATTCAGATCTGGGAGAATGACATCGGTTACATATCGTGTCAGTTTCTGGAGTGTGTCAGCGGCTAGCAGGAAGCTTACTGCATGTGAACGCCGTCATACGAGCCAGGGATATCTGACATGGACTTTTGTCTGCAGGAAATGGGCCCTTGTTTAATGCAGTTAACAGAAGCATGTATGGAATGCAACAACACAATTATACTTTATTATATTACACTCATTTGAATACTGCCGATAGCATCAACACACACTCTCACCAGGCTTCCTCCTCTCGCACCGCAGAGCCCGGACAAAGGCTTTGTGTAGGTTTTCATCTAAATTCAGACATTATTCAGAAGCCATGGTTACACTGGACCCATTGCATTTCGTTCTATGGGCTGTTTGCACGTTTGATTCTGGTCAACAATATACCTTATGTGTGGGTCTATAGTACTGAGGCTAGTGCTGTAATCTGAGCTTATTTTGCAGTAGTGTAAAATATCCTTTCATTTTCCATGGGGGTGTTTGGATACACTTACAGAAATCTGACTTCTTAAAGCATGAAATCTACAATGTACAGCTGAGGTTGACACAGCAGCTGTGGCTACTTCTGGCTTTTCTTCCAATAGATGCTGAAATATTCTATGTTTATATATATATATATATATATATATATATATATATATATATATATATATATATATATATTTTTTTTTTTTTTTTTTTTTTTTGAGTGCGGGTCCCAACTTGTTTTTCTCTAAAAATGCATGTGGTCAGATGGAAAAACACACAAACTTGTCCATTTGTACAAAATGAAATAGCTGGTAATGGACAGACACAATGTTACTGATGGTTACATCCTCATGCAATAAAGAGGATATATGTTGTATCAAAAGACAGCTGAAGGTGCAGAGGGTATAGCAAACGTTTGTCTTGAAACTGTTTGTCTAGAACTGTCATTGCTGCTTTTAATAGAAGATAAGAATTTAGGTGTGAAAATCATGCTTCCTTAGTTTTTAACTAAAGAGTATTCTGTATCATAAATACAGTTTTGAGATTTTTAAAGTAACAAACCTGCTTTAAAGTATGTTGAAACATCAGTAACTTGTGATAAATTTGATTGTGTGCAGTTCTCTGCCTGCATTGGCATGTATGCATTAGGAGCCATGGTTCCCCCATGCAATATGAAAGCCACATAGATTTGATATTAGAGCAGTATTTCCATAGATGGCAATGATCATTGCAGCATTTACATAAATATATGTATCTGTAATTCAAAACACGTGCAGTATTTTGACAGGAAAAATGAGGAGAGGACCAAAATAAGAGTTTAATGTCTAGGTACCAAAGTTCTTTAGATATTTAATTCTGGACCAACATGGCGGACTCGACTGACGACTATCCTGAAACGTTTTAATGCTCACGCTTCTATTGAAAAGTAAATTAATGCACTTTTAGTTTTGCCCATGCAGACTTCTCGTGTTGGAAATATTTGTTTCATTCAGTGGTTTCCTGCTGTTTGATCTGCGGCTATCCCATTGCTAAGTGCTCACCTGCTTTTAGATAAATATTTGCTGTGGTTTCTGGTGGACCCTGACTCTGACTGCAACAGTACAATGGCACCAAGTCCCAGTGAAGCAGCTACATAGCACGAGGGAGAATGTGAGCTATTCTAATGTGGGCAGACTACCTACAGTCTCAATCTGAACTTCTAATCAGCGGTTACATTACAGTGGCGCCATTCGCTAATTTGTCATTGATATTGCATCAAACATAATTTAATTGCAAATAAAATGAATGAATTTTATTGGTCATGACAACTGAGTTGCAATAACTAAATAAATGTTTTGGCGCCTTCATGAACTTGCTCTTTATGTTCTGTTCTGCCATTTTGGCCGCTGTCTTCGAAATGACGCATTTAACGATTACATTTCCACTTATTCTGTACAGTGCATCGGATCTAATAACTGTTTATCTGATGGCTGATTCTTCGAATGAAATGTAGCCCAGTCAAAGTAGTGTTCATTGTTTTGGGGCTCACCAAACAAGACCCTTCATGGCTATTTCTGCTCCTTCCTGACAGAACAGTACAACCTTTAAGTCACATATCAGCACTAATGTTCTCCTCTCTGTTAATCTTTCCCCCCCTTGTGTTTTACTTACTTTCTTATTTTCTTAATTTGCTAGTGTGCTTATCCTGCTGCATGACCCAGTTTGAGCTAAGCTTTAGCTGTCAGACAGAAGGCTTCACATTTGACTCTAGAATACTTAAGAGTACTTTGGTATACACAGCAGTATCAATTCAATAACTACAAAGCACCCAGGTATTCTGGCTTCAAAATAAGCCAAAATCATCACCCTTCCTTCATTGTGCTGACATTTGGTATGATGTGTTTGTCCTAATATGTTCTTTACATGCAACTTTGCAAACCTAAGCCATGCATCAGTCCATAAACTTTAGTATTTAAAATGCTAACTGAGCTCTTGGCTTGTTACGGTTTCTTACCTGGCACAAAGCTCGAGCTGACCTTGGGGTGAATTTGTTTGAATGTCCACTCCTGGGATTATTGTGGCATTGTATGCCTGCATGCCCCGGATCAGCAAACTGCCAAAACTCCTGCCTTCATAGAGTTGCTAACGCTTGCTGATGATCAGTTACTCAGGTGCGTTTGAATAGGAGCAACTGGCTGCTACTTGCTCTTGTGGAGGAAGCAAGTTTAGTTTAGTTTTTTAGCTTTTTTTTAATTTTTTAATTTTAGTTTTTCGCAGAACTGCCTCTCTGTCTATTGCATTTTCTTATTACTTTAGTAGAAGTTGAGCAGAGCTCTGGTGGGAATAACATAAGGTCACTGAAACTCCATGCACTAATAGACAAGTTTACCCCCACAGGCACACGAGAAGTAACAGCAGAGTAAGAAAGATGTCAATCAATCACTGTCTGCACATGCCCACACAGCCCTGAGAAGATTAGACAATATAAGTGAAAACACCTGTGTGTGCAGCTATGGGCCGTCGAGCGTAGCATATAGGCTTTTATTGCAAATTAACTTTAAAGAAATGGTAGGATGAAATGAAGCATGGATGTTTTAAACACACTGTTCTGTTTGGTATTACTTTAGCTATCTTTCTGAGCTCATAACAGATAATGAAAGGGCCTAAACATGGTTTACAGTCAAGATAAAAGCATGCTCTTGTTCAAGTATGCAGACTAGATATTGCAAAAACTTGATCACTTGAAATTCCGTGCATGTGAACACTCTGGGTGATGACTGACTGCAGGTGGATGAGCTGTCAACAGCATGGGGCAGGGGCAGGGACAGCGTCAGGTGAGAACACTGACCAGGCCCAAGGAGCCTGGGCCCCCGAAGGAACAGGGAGAGAAGAACGGTGTGCTGTTGAGCGCGAGTGATAAGGATGGGAGGGCTAGAATAACTTGTAACTGAGGTTGATTTAAGGCAGACGTAAATACTGTATCCTGTCATCTCCAGGCACACTTCACCATGTAAGACAAAATTCTCTAACCTCCTAGGACCTGGCGTCCACATATGTGGACAACACATTTTGGGTTATTTAGACCAAAATTCTCAATTTTGCTCTACAAGGGCCTGATATCCACTTACGAGGACATTATACCGCTACTGTTCTATCGAAATTTTAAACGAATATCCTAATATGTGGCTCTCGTTTTTCTTAGAAACAAAAATTAGGTAAAAAAAAAAATCTGGTAGTTCTATAGTTTTACGTTCATCAGGTCCCAATCAGCCCAAATATCAGAGAGAAATTAAAAATGCATGCCGTGGAAGAGTTCGGGTCTTAGGAGGTTAAAACAGACATAATCCATTCTAGTGGGTAATATATTAGGACGGTGGTGACTGTGACAGACAGCATGAAATCAGTGAAAAAAGTGTTGCTCTTACCTCATGTTTTACCTAATTGGAACAGACTGTATCACGGTCGAGATATTGCATTTCACAACTAACAAGCATTCATGGAAGGGTTCCATTGAAGTAGTAACAGCCACTGTATTGGAGCCTGTCTTAAATTTAGGCACTGTCTTTTTGCATATCAGCTGCTTCCATTGCTAAAGGGACTAAAATCATGTAATCTGATTAAGGTCATTTCCTGTTTAGAGTTAACATTCCTGTATTCCAGATGGGGTAACAGCTATAAAAGAGACTGTAATGACCCAAGGTGACTCACACATCCTCAACCTTGTGAATCTAATCAGCCGTCCAACATCCCAGTGGCAGTTATCCAGTGACCCTTTTAAGTTTGGTTTTGAGAACTGGCAGATAGTAAAACATACTTTGTTTCAAAAGTACAGTGGGTTGTTTATACAAGTACATAGTGCTAGCTAATTTGGGTCTTTTTAATTCAAATTGTTAAGGCTGGGACTGGAAATTGGCCAATGAATCCGGTCACCCGATCTAATAAATATTTGATTATTTTGTATCCATATCCATATGAGTATACAGCCCAACAATAAGCAAGAAAATCCAGCGGTGGTTGAGCTCCAGCTGGGATTTTCATAACCACTAAATCATAGTGAGACTTCATCAATCGCACAAACTCTGGCACTGAACCTGCCAACATTTACACATAGTTTGAAGGGTCAAAAACAGTGAAGCGAAGTCTGCGATACATGACGCGAGCAATTCTTTGGCCAATATCCGCCCAACAACACTGCGCTAAGCTGCATGAAAAGCCTAATGAGACCGCACTTTTTCAAAGGCTGTTTTTTATTTTATTATTGCGGGCAGAAGAAGAATGTGCTACAGTAACACAAAGCAGACCCCGACATCGCAGAAATCCAGTCTTCAAGCAATGACTCGTTTAGTCTCGGATAAGGAGAGAGGTGGAGCGGTAGCAAAGATGAAAGGTGCTCTTAGAGGTTAACAGCAGTGATAACCTCGAGGCCTAATCGTTCAAAGCTAAAACGGACGGAGCATAGCAATGAAATTCGAATATAGGAAAAGAGCAATGACAAAGGCACTCTAGAATCATAAAGCTGCCCCGTGCTATCACCGGTCAGTCGGTTATGTATGAGATGAAGGTACTAACTGGTGAAAATCCAAATGAGAAATGTCAGAAGAATGATACGAAACACTAACCAAGGATGAGAAGACTGGCATGCACAGGAAGGAAACAACCACCACGTTGACATCCTGTTTGCATTCATGCTCATCAAGCGGGCATCTTTTTCTAGGCGCACATCATTCGAATCTTCTGCTAGAAGCCATTATCATTATACTCTTCCTGTTTATCAGCCTCATGCCCTCACGCTGAGCTCACAGAATGATTATGGAAACTGTTGGATGGTAATCGGATTAGTCCGAGCACTTGACAGATCATGAGTTCTGTTGGAGCGGTCCCACCGCTTTGTTCTTCTGTTTAATTTAATAAGGTCTTACGGTACAGTCTGTCGTTACCTTGTCTTTAAACTCAGTAGCTCCGAATCAGCACCTGCTAAACACTGTCCATACAGTTCTTGAATTATCAGCCTTATTTAAAGATGCATCCATTGTTTTTTGGCCATTTGGGGGTCACAAAAATACTTTTTTCAATTCAACATCATGCACAAAAGTTGCCATAAAGCCAAAACAGTGAGCTGAACGGAGTTAAAACAGTAAAGCAGAGGCGACTTTTAGATATTATTTTACATTAGTTTGTTTCCGAAGGGGATTCTTCCTTTTCTCTTTCTGGTAGCTCTAATTCTGTAGAAGCTTGTCCTTTGCTTGTTGTATATTCTACAGTGGAGATGGAGAAACACATGGGTGCTAACTTAAAGCATCTGGGGTTCATGTCGAAAATATGAAGCCATAAATTGTAATCTAAATATAGCTGCCAGTGTGCTTGTTGTTTACAGTGTTTCTCTAACTCCAAATTAGCATCCACATAACTCACTGCTTGTCTTTCTGTTTTCAGGTGTCCTCATCTTGTGTTCCAGCAACAAACTATGAGTTGGTAAGCAACAGTCTTTCTTTTCTTTTTTCTTTTTTGTGTTAGTAATTGCTTCCATGCTGTACTTATTACAGTGTCCGTCTTGGTGCAGAATTGTTGCAAATAAGGTTGGAAAGTAACATGCTCTATCAGCTACACTAACACTGCAGTCACTATAGCAGATAATGGTCCATTATCTGGAGGCCCCCAGAGACAAACTTGTGATTTGGGGCTATATAAATAAACCTGACATTGCTCGACTTAACCGTTGTTTGGCAGCTCATTTTCTGTTCTGATAAGGTTATAAAGGTTATAGCTTTTGGAATAAAAGTTTAAAAAAATCTTCTGGATAAGAAAGGTAAATAAAAAGCTGTGCTATTGAATCTGCTATATCATGATGACGACTTTTGGTCTTTGAAATAACACAGAGCAAATTGGGACGTATTCTGGGTATGAAAAGATTCTGCAAGAGCCATAAAATATTCGCTTGCTCGGTTGCCTTATATGGTATTGACATACGAGGCTGTGTTAGACTTGGATATGATTCGCTTGCTCGCTTCATCGAATGTTGTGTGTTTAAATGGTTTTGGGCGCTTGACAAACCAAAGCAAATATCCCCTGCACTTTTCTGTGCTCACACAGAAAATATTTCTTGAAATTGTCTTATTTTGTTTTTAAAAGCAGCAGTAATTAAGAAAGAACATGTTATTATCCTTGCAGTTGCCTTGGCACTAGATGCCTTTTCCATGAAGACATCTGTTTGAGATGTGCAGAGGCATGAGGCTAAGCTCTCTGGGCATTGTTAAAGGCATGTGTTTGAGTTCATTGCTTTCTGAAACACCTTTGGGATGCAGAGGGCAAGATTTTACCACAAAAATAGACTTCACCGCTATCTGTTGGCCTCTATCAGTTTTCCCTCCACCTTTTTCATCTGACGCACTCCTGCAGCCATCACATGGACTAGGTTCAAGTTTCACCAATTTAGGTGTTTATCCAGAGTTTTAAGTAGTTTATTAGTAGTATAGTAGTATTTTAATAGTCAATGGTAAGGAAGAAAAAACAATTTATCCGCTAGACATATGTGTGTCATGTCAAAAATACACATATAAATAATATTGAAAAATTTTAAAAATATACCTTTTTTTAATGCATTTGTACAGTTGTGTAACAGACACTGTATTCATTATCATTCATGATGTTTTTCATACCCACATTTTTCAAGCAGTGTGGAGGACACTTTGTTAGTAATATTGAAATACAGATTAAAAAAAATTATAATATCTTAATTGGTTGTGTATTGCTGAAGAAAGCAGAGGCAAACAGTAACTGCAGGGCAAATCTCGACAGTCTATCTCTTGAGCTTGCCAAAAGGCGTCTCCCTCGAGGCTTTTATGCCTGCATTAGAGGTGCTGATTGCCTCCATAAACACGGACGGGCTGAGGTGTAAAACACTGGTTGACGTGTCTTTACTGTACTGCTGAGGAGAGAGGAAGAAACACAGAAGTGTTAAAGCTGAGGGAAACAATGGATTTCAACACAAACAATGGCACTTTTTTTTGATTTTCTAAAAATACAACTGCAGATACTGAAGAGGAAATAGGAAGCATGAAAAATAAACACAATGGTGGACACCTGCTTTTATGCACCTGAAGTTTTCCAAAGACTTGTGGTGTTAATTTTTGTTGGTAAGCTTTGCTGTGTTTGGTTTTTAAAGTGCAGTATGTATTACAGAAATGAGTAAGTTATTGTGTTTGTGCGTCACCTCTCTGGTGTGTGACAGGAAACTGGATGGTGTGTGTGTGCTTGTGTGGGTGGACGTGAGAGTGTGCATGCCTGCGAAGCCTGAGGTGTGCTCTCAGTCAGCTCTCCTCAGCCCTTGTTTGGTGAATTCTTTTGCTCACAGCCAAAGGCAACGTGATTTACTGCCCTGCATCAGGTACACTCTGATTGACCATATATTAACTCAGTTGGAGAAAAATGCTGAAAAAAAAATAGAAAGGTTTTTGGTTTTTTTTTAATCCAGACATTCCAGTAAGATTGACGAGCTACAACTGGAAGAAATTCAACTTTATTACCAGATGATCGCGCTCCTTATGTAATGAATCTCATGCAGCTGCTACTCGGCTACAGATGAAAATAAGCAGTGCTTAATGAGTTTACTATTTTATTTGAATTTGGATTTTTTTTTTTTTCATTTTTATTCCTTACATGTCCAAAATAAAGTAAAATTTGGAAGCAACAAAATTGGTTCACAGCAAATGCATCTTGTTTTTGGCTTTTCATTAAACCACATCATCATGACTGCAATGAGGTGTTTAGTAGGTTCTGCGGGAGCTTTTGAAATCTTTGATCTTCCTCAGCAGGTGGAGTTGAAATTGCAGATGTTCGAAGCCTTTTTTTCAGAGCATTTGAAGTGGAGTTTATTATGTATAAAAACTCAATTTCAAGTCTTTTTTTTTTTTTTTTTCTATTCTTGGATCCTGGCTGTCAACAAGAGTGCCTATCCATAATGCCCTTACTAAGTATGCAGAGGCCCTATTGTCCTGCTGTTCAAACCTTTTTTGAGGGGGAATGGCCAGTCAGAAGAAACTTCACTGAATGTCAGGGTGGCCTTTAAGTGTGAGGACCTAAAACCGGTTGGTTTTAAACAGTATAAAAGATGTGCGATGTAGCTACCCTGATGTCATGTACTGGTTTGTGAACTTCTCGCATAAAGTCTTAAGCTGACCGATTTCTCGTAATCAGGTTGGTGTTTTGAAATTGGATATAATGAGTGAAGGGGTCAGCTGACAGTCAAACCGCATGTTCATTGGCTAACAACCATCACATCCTGTATAATTCTCCTTTCAGACTCTAATAATGGCAATAATTCGCAAAATGAACGTAATCGTTTGTTGAATGTGACCCCAAAGTAGTGACTGAGCCTTAAAAAAATTATCAGGATAATGTCTACAAAGGTCAGGGCCGAGGGCTATTTTCACCATATTCTACAGGAGCGAAGTCATTTTGCAACTACAGCTATTGCCCCCTGGTGGTCATTTAATAGACTGCAGGTTTATGGCAATTCTGCGAATCCGAGGGCCCTATAAAGGCCCAGTATAAGATGGAAAAATGATTATTTTGAACTTTAAATGACGCAGACCTACTCTAGGAGATACCAAGAATAAAAGTAGGGAGCTGTACTGTAAATGAGCATAACTGATCCCTTTTGAAGGACCTGTTATCACAACAGCTGGGAGTAAAAGTTTGTTCTTGATACTGGTGGTGCTTTTGATTTAATCAAATATCATTAAAAAAAGAGTGCAGACTTATCACCATTATTTAAGTGTTAAGAGAATCGACTTTTTTTTATTCTGGTCTCAATCAAACTGTGGATGATAAAGCCAGATGAACGGTTAGAGTAATAATTTAGTAGATATGAATAAAACTTAACAGCACCAGCATTAAGTCAATGATACTGTGAAATTGGTGCTTAGTGATTTTAGTATGTTGTAGCAATATACTGGTGACTACCTCTGGAGTGAATTTGAAATGATTCAGCCCACGGCTGGAAGGTAATGCCAACATTTACTGTAAGTGATGATGTGCGTTTCAGATATCTTCAACTGTTGAAGATGACAGCAACTGAGGGGTGCACAGTGTGCCGTAGAACATGCTGGGAGCATTCCTCAGATATTCCCTCATGTTGAGCTCATGTTGCCAGGAATCAGTTTTATTTTGCACAGCCCTTAGATGAGGGTATGTGGGCTGTCGTGGAGATGTTAGGTGTTCTCACCGGTGAGATAGGCTGCACATTTGTTCTCGCAAGTAAAGATATGCACACACTCAGAGAACCATAAACCACTAACACCTACGTCATCCACCATTTTTTTTAATATAGGTCTTGTGTAGTCAGGGAACAGGGCCAGGACATCGCTGAGTAATGAGTAACTGCAGGGCAAAGATGGTGTAGATGTGGTCCAATTAGTGCTGTGTTTAGAACCACACATATTTCCCCGATGTGCCCTGTGTTACGCTGTGTATACAAGCAGCAACCAGGGATCCGGTTACAAATTACAGAATGTTCGCAGAGCCCTGGGAAAGCAGGAACTAAAACATAAAATAGGCATGTTTAACATTGGACTGAGAGCCAACTAAAGCATAATGCATTGGTGTTTGAAGTGGATATTACATAAAGATGCTGTGTGAAAGATAGGACATCATGGTCAAGTTTTTCCTTTTCCGGCACTTTGGTTTAGACAGTAAGAAGAATTAGTTACATACTGCTCAGAGTGACTTCCCTAAGGAGATGGTTGTTAAACAACTAGGAGAAAGTAACTTTCATGCTTTTTCTATCCAGTTCCATAGAATTCCAATCCAAATGCAGTGTGCATGTTCTAGAGATTCAGTTCTTTTTTGTGAACATATAACATTTTAAAGCTCATACAAGTTTGGTTGCTTTGCATCAAATTGCAAAGCAAAATGTATAATGCACCAAAAGTATATACCAGTATACTTGTAACTGATACACTGAAAATAACTGAGCCTTTTGGTTTACAATGGTGAATTACAATTGAACAGTGGCTTATAAATTGCAGTTTTATGAAGTCATCCCACAAACTTAGTAGCTGCAGTCCAAGTATTTCCAGTTCTGTTCACTCTGACCTGATTACCAGAATGGACTTTTTTTGCACGCTAAGCAGTTATTTATTTTTACCAGTGTTGGAAAACACAGTATGAAGACTGTCAGTTTAGATTATGGTCACTCAGTAACTGCACGGTATAAGATGCCAATATATCCTTCAGAAAATCTATGGTTTTTTTATGACTGCTTTAGTTTTGTTGCTATTAATAATCAGAATCAGAATCAGAATTCTTTATTAATCCCGAAGGAAATCAGCATGTTTGATGGCTAAAACCAAAATAGACCATCTTTACTTGAAAAATCCTGACAGTTATCCCTCAATAGTTTTACACAGACAATGCCATACTTAGTAGGGAGTCTGGTTGGGTGATTTGTGTTAACACAATAAGACTGCCACAGTTAGCTTCTCTTTACAAGCAGTCAGCATTGGTTTCCTTTTCCCCTGACCATAGTCTTAACAATCTGTTTTTAGCCACGCCTACATCTTGTTCCCTCACATGTTGAGTAATAAATAATTTGGTGAGAACACAACTTTTTTCCTAGTGATGTTTTAATCTTTTCAGTAAGTGGAGTTGTAACAAAATGCCTAAATATCAGAATAAGCTGTATTAGCATGATAACATTCTACTATCATTCTATTAACTATCATTCTATTATCTATTATTCAATTATCAAAGAAACATTCTAGGTAAGCATATTGTGGACACTTATTTGGGCAGCTACTTTGAAGAATGTATAAATTAACTTAAATTTCAGTGATCAACGGGATGTAAAAACTAAATCAGATAAAATCTGGTTATAAAGTTTGCTCACTTTACCTAAAAACAGACCTATCTGGGAGTGATGCTTCTAACCAACATCGTGTCTTTGACCTGGACCTCATGTCTTTTATACAGCAGCAATTTCTGTTGAAATAATAAAAGAAGTTTGATTTTTTTCACATAAAAATTACTGTGAAAAACACCACAATCACACAGGGCCACAAACTGGTCTGCAACCCCCTTGCAACTACATGCAGTTAGAGAAGAATGTGTATTCCGATTGCTAATTGGTTAGGGAACTGATTCCAACAGTTGCAGTTTGCACCCTCTTTGTGCCCACTTGCCAATCACTTGGGGAATACACATTTTTCCCTAGCAACCAGAGGTCACCAATTGGTCTCTAAGCTTTTATGACTGGTACCTCAGAAGGTAAAAGCCTGCTTTGCATTAAATATATATTGTTTATCCACCAGTGACAGAGCAACATGATGATCTGGAAATCCGCTGCAACCTCAAGCACCTCCAGAGGGACACATCTGGCTTTCAGCTGTTAATTCTTCCTCTGTTCGTCACCACCTTGCTTCTGTCTCAGTCTCCTTTTTTTGTATAACTTAACATAATATAAATATGGTTTATAAGAGCTTTCTTTCTGCTGAACACAGCTGCCTTCTGTAGCTGAAAATGACGCTATGAGAGCGATGACTGAACCAAAATAGTACAGCTAAACAATGAGCTCAGAGTTGCTATAAATCTTAGTAAAGCAGAGCAGAGTCGTAGGTTCAGTTGATAACACATCACTATGAAAGACTTATTAAACATCGTTTTCACATTTTAATTTTATAATTTCTGTAATTTGCTGTCTAAACCAAATCCTTCATATTTTTTTGGAAAATAAATAAAAACCATATGTACTACAACATTTGAATCCTCATGAGACATGCTTACCAAAGAAACATATCATTGTTTTTATGGAATTTTTGCGCTCTTACCGTACTAGCACGTACTAGAGCACAAAAGAAGAAGCAGCTTGTTTAATAGGTGTGTCTTTGTTTGTGTCCATGACAGCGTGACTTATTAGACTCTCGTTGCACATACACGTTAGAAGTAAAAATAGTTGGCAGATGCTTTTGCATACTCCCCCCCTCTCGCACATGTTAGAAAAGGCTTGTGGTTACATAACGGAGCGAGCGGCCAGGTCCGTATCAGTAGGAGCAGGGACAGGCGGGGGGTGAGGAAACAGAGCGATGTCAGGGGTGGTTTAGGGTCACGGCCGGCTCAAGGGTTTTTCCCACAGCAAGGACCGGCCGCTCTGTTTTACCCCGGGTCCTCAGGGATCCCTGGCATGTTAGGGCCTAACCCCAAAGGGGGAGGAACTGAGAACAAGCATACACACTCCAACTTTAACCCCAACCTTAGATGCACACAGGCCCTGCCTCCTCAGCAATGTGTTTACATTTCTGGGACGTGGCTATGTGAACGCTGCAGATGAAGGAGCATGGAGCATGAGAGAGGCACAGCTGTGTGTCTGTGTGTGTGTGCTGTTGTTGATGAAGTAGGAGAGCTTGGCTATAAGTCTGTATTACCGTTTTTAACTTTCAGCGGTGCCATGTTGTTGTTGTTTGTTGTATTTCGATTCTGTGCAATTCTCCTATGAACAAAAAATAAAAAATAACAGAAAATGACTCATTGCAGGTTGTTTTGCACCATCGTACAAATTTGGAATCAGGTTTTTTTGCTTTGATGTTATGTTATTGTATGCAGAAAGGCCTCTTATTAATAAAGTACTGATTGGGGAGTTACTGGCCCTTAATGTGCTTCTATCCTATGCAGATGTGTGTATATTTTACATGTCTGTATGCATAATGGCTGATTTTTACTGAAAACATAGGAAACCAACATCAGGAGATGCACCACTGGAGCACGATTGCCTTTTTTAGGTTATTGTCAAACATCAACTTGATCATAACTTGCATTAGCACCTGGAAGTAGGGGGAAACGCTGACTGTAAATGTACATTTATTTAGAAATATGTGTATAAATGCAGATTTAACACATGTAACTTTTCGTAACTGTACAACTGCATCAGGTGAGCCACCATCGTTGTGTCCAGATCTACAGTTTGTGCTTATCGCCACTAGAAGGCACTGTTGCACAAGACACTTTACAGGTGTTTGGTGTCATATCAGACAGTCTGTGTCACTCATAGTGTTGAAGCCTTTATGACATTGGAGGAGAGCAATTAGATATATTCAGTTTTTATTGACTTTTCAAACTGAGAGTGATATCCTGATGGTGCCAACACCTGGTTTCCAACAACTGAATTTATTTTCAAATTGAATGTAATTTGAGACCGTAAGTGGCCACTCTAGAGCATCAAGCAATCATGGTGTAGTATTTTATTTTATCTGTTCTAGATAGCATTCATCAGTCTTACTAATGAGGTTTTTTTGGTTGCTTTGGAATGCATTTCCTCCTCTGCAAATTAGGTCCTTTGACGGTACGTTTTAGTGTAATGTGGATAGTTTCAGATCATGCATTTAACGTTTCATCTCGCTGCCAAGGAATGCTGCTGCATAGCTTCTCATCAAAGTAAAATGAGTTTTTTGTATCATTCAGCAGCTTAGCTGAAACACAGGGACATCTAAGGCCGCTAAGCTCTGTGTGGGATGTAGTCCAAAATGCAGTGTAAAGACAGGGAGCAGCGCGGGTGCCTAGCTACGGCGCAGCCAATGCATGTGGTGTGTGTTCTTCAAGGTTTCCAAAGAAAGCAAGTCCTGAAAAAAAGCTGTCCAGTCAGAGAGAAAAGGGCAACAGGATGAGGGGCACTCCCTGAGCCTGACTCATATATATACACACACACACACACACACACACACACACACACACACATACATACATACATACATACATACATACATACATACATACACATATATATATATTTAAAAATATATATATAATAAAAAATATTAGGGGTGCAACGATATTCGTATCGATATTGAACCGTTCGATACAGTGCTTTTGGTTCTGTACGCATATGTATGAACAATACAAAATTTGTAATTTATTTTATCAACTTTCCTTCTGACGATGCTGTCTGTGTTGAGCGCTCAGTGAATCTGCGTTCGACTACTCCGCCTAGGGTCGACAGTGCAGCCTAGGCGGAGTAGTCGAACGCAGATTCACTGAGCGCTCAACACAGACAGCATCGTCAGAAGGAAGAGCACAGGGCAAGCTAGCGAGACAGAAGTTAAGCTCTCCTTACAACATGGACCTCCCCCACCCTCATTCAGATCTGGCGTTTGGAATTATTTTGGTTTTCATGTGACGTATGACCCTGAAGGTAAGCAGTCATGGACTAAAGTAAAACAGTATGTTAAATGTGCCATGCAATGCTTAATTACATGGGTGGGAACTAGTGTGTTAGCGCAGTTAGCTCGTTAACGTGTTGGCCGTCTAGCCCCATGCACGGGCGATCGGCGGTAGCTCGTTAACGGAGATTTGCCGTGTTGTGGCGTTAAGGTCATTTCAACGAGATTAACCTGAAAGCACTAGTGGGAACACAACGAATATGACTGCACATTTACGCCGACATCATCCTAGTGCAAAGACAAGTGGAAGCAGAAAAAAAAACAAGCAAGCATGCTACTAACCTTAGCCGAGTCATTTAGACAGCTGTTTAATATGCTGCTGAGAATATAGCCCAGAAGAAGCGGATAGTATAGCTTTTATTTTGGAAAGAGACATTTCTCTGTAATAAACTCTCTTTTCCAAAGATGAGTGATTCCTCAATCAGATACAGGGCTCACAATATCGCTAGCCCAACGTCCTGGAGCTAGCGATCTCTTCCCTGCCCGTCGGGCTATTGTAGGAAGGAAAAATATATGTCAATGCTTTTGCATTCTTTCAGAAATGTAGCTGGGTAATTATGTCATTGGCATCGGTGAGCCACTGTCAATATGTGACATATTGAAATCGCGTTTAAATTTGTGCTTGTTTTTTTGCTTTCACTTTGCAATCGCGCGAACTGTGTATAGAGAGCGACAGCACTGATCTGTGAGTGATGATAATTTGTGCACCAATTCCTCTGACATCGTCTTATTAATTGTTAGCTTACTATGCAAACATGACAAGTGAAATCTCCTGCAGCTTAAACATGTGAGAGGTTGATCGCGCAGAGAATCGCTGAGCTTATGTGAGTACGTGTGTAAAAGCAGCAGGATTTATATTTGACTACGATGACTGAGAACCTTCACAGACAGATATATATTTTAGTTCTGCTGAGCCAAATAAGACAGGTCAGGGTGAAGAAGTGACAGCCAAAGAAAAGCTTACCACAAAACGGAGAAGTTATGACAAATCAGACTATAAGGCAAAAAGAAAGTGCAGCTTTATGGTTTCATGGACAAAAGAATTTCTGTGGCTGCGATATCAGAATCAGAATCAGAATATGACGAGCTAAATAACCAGGGCTGCACATAAGTGGTCGCAGGTGCGCATTCGCTGTCAAAATAAAAAACACGCACAAGGGTTAGGGTTAAATTTAAAAACTGTACTTTTGAGTTAAAATATATATTTATAATTTTAATAAATGACAAATTAAAAAGGCATGAACATTTTTTTTGTATCGAAAAAATATCGAACCGTGACACCAAAGTATCGAACCGAACCGAACCGTGAATTTTGTGTATCGTTGCACCCCTAATATATATGTGTATATGTGTATATGTGTGTATGTGTATATATGTGTATATATGTGGCTCAATGGGGTGATCGTGGCTCAAGAGTTGGGAGTTCGCCTTGTAATCGGAAGGTTGCCGGTTCGAGCCCCGGCTTGGACAGTCTCGGTCGTTGTGTCCTTGGGCAAGACACTTCACCCGTTGCCTACTGGTGATGGTCAGAGGGCCCGGTGGCGCCAGTGTCCGGCAGCCTCGCCTCTGTCAGTGCGCCCCAGGGTGGCTGTGGCTACATTGTAGCTTGCCATCACCAGTGTGTGAATGGGTGGATGACAGGTTGTGTAAAGCGCTTTGGGGTCCTTAGGGACTAGAAAAGCGCTATACAAATACAGGCCATTTACCATTTACCATATGTATATATGTGTATATATATGTATGTGTATATATGTATATGTATATATACGTGTGTATATATGTATATGTATATATATATGTATAAACGCCGTCCCTCTCTCGTTGTGTCTCACACCCACACTCACACACCCAAAGTGGTGATCTTAACCACTCTTCTGTCCACACTAAGCCGCCTGGGCCGGGCTAAATGGGTTGTGTCTCGAGCTCCAAAGATGCATAGCTGTATATTTAGCCCTGGGTCATTTGCCCGACAGGCTCTTGCTCACTGTCTACGTTCTTCCCTGCCCCTTATGGGAGGAAACTCCCAGCGTGCTCACTACCTCTGCTCTCCTTAAAGCAGCGGGCTATAATTTGGTAAATTGGTCAAAGGAGCCACTGTGTTCATGTGAAAAAGAGCACATGGCACAGTGGCGGAGCAGATAGAGCTCTGGGTGACGGTGTGCTGCGCTCAGAGGAGACGAACACGTGGCTGAGTCGATGGTCTTTTATCATCTGTATGTTTTCGCGTGACACTTTTTACAAGGACAGACGAACGGGAGTAACTAAGTTAAAAGACTCCTTCACTCAGAATTTGTTAGTGAATAAGCAGAGTATTGTGTTCTGGAAGTGATTTGCAATGTCAAATGGCATTAACGTTTGATGACAAAAACATGATGCTAACTTCTACTTGAGCCAAAACATCAGTAGTCAGTGTTCCAATATAAAAAGAGAAGTTGGTGTGTCAGTTAAACTTGTGTTCTTTCTGCTAGCCAGCAGGGGGCGACTCTAGCTGTATAGAAATCTGTGGGAAAATTGGCTCCCTAGATTTACAACCTTATTAAAGACTTTACTGATGAGTTTATGATTTCAATCTTTATTTTCAAGTCTTCTACCATAGAAGATGATATTCATTTTCTAAATGATGGTCTATTGTGTCCCTGCAATCCTATTTGGCAGATATGGCTTCCAAACAACAAAATACTCAGCTCTAGGCTTCACAGTGACACCTAGCCAACCATGTGGTGATGGCACAATAGCTACATCCATCTTCTATATACAGTCTGTGCTGTAAACATTGCAGAGAACAGAAAGACTTTCTGCTTTAACTCTGGCCTAATGTTTCCATTGAGTTCTCCTCTGCACTGAGATTCATTTCAGGTATAATAACTTTTACTTATACCACCAAAACAAAGCCGTTACGAGCCGTGAGGCAGTCTGATCTGATATTAAATGGGAAGAACAGATGATTCAGAAACAGAATATATGTAATTATATAACATTAGAAAGCATTTTATTATGATTCCTTTAATTTGCCTCTGCCCATCTGTGCTGCATCAAACCTTTCTTTCTCTAACTATTTAAAGCAACACAGATTTGAAACTAAATTAGATCACTTCTCCAACATGTAGTTAGTGGCCGCAGATTTTATAACAATGCTTCTTTTCCCATAGCAGCTACCGTTGCTCCGCAATGTGAGTAAAGCAGGAGGAGGAAGGGGAGGTCTGAGGTCTAAATTGACTGTTGTAATATACAAACACCTGACTTACTTTGAGCCTACAGCCTGTCTTTCATTTTGGTTGCGTTGCTTGATAGAAACCATCTGGACCACAAGAACCGTGTCAGTATAAAAGGACCTTGGATGAAACAACAGTTTAATCACGCCGAGCTTTCTACTTTTTTGTCAGCTGTCGGCATTCTGGCAAAATCTGCCAAATCTTTGGTTTAGTGTTATAGGTGATGCACAAGTATTCTAAACTAACATGGAGTAGAAAAGTGACACAGGTTGTTCAGTTTGGAGACATGTAGATCAATGAATGTTGACAGAATGTAGCTGTTAGCAGCTCTAGAACTAATCTTTATCATTATTATTAACCAAAGACACTGGGAAACCTCCCAGATATCCTCACTCTGAAACCAGGCATACTGAATTTGTTTTCCTTTTAAGCCAAAGCTGAAATATTTTGTAGATCTGTGGGAGAGCAACGGCCTGCATTTAGCCCCTCTCATGAGCCTCAGCTGACTTTGTTCACGATGATGACACAGCTCTGAGCAAGAGATGCGCAAAGGAGGCACAAAATCTGAATATCTATGATGAAAATGATTTTAAGTTCAAAGGCTCACTCTCAGACTAATAGTTGTATGGAAATGGCACATGAGGCACGATTAGAAGGGCACACTAACATACTTGTGAGGTTTGTGTTTACGCTGGCCTCGCAGGTGCTGCAAAGCTCTTGGCCACAGAGGAGTGTTTGTTTTGCTCTCGTCTTTATTCTCGCATCTGTTGTAATTATGTTTAATCACGATTATGTTTGAAGAGTTTTTTGCAGTCTGCCCTGCGGTTGTGTGCTGTCAGACCACAGCACATTCATTCGGTGTGCACAGGGAGGCCAGCTAAGAGTTAAAATCTGCAAGTTTGCACCCCTGTCACATGGGCCAATGTGATTCAAAATGAGAAACACAACTGTCTCGCTATAAAGTAGATTCAGGATTCTGGTATGCATTACTATCCTCCACAGCTTCTTGCTTTAATCAGATCCTGAAGTTTTAAACTGTAGCTTCAAATAAATAAAATTATTACATCTGCTTTGTTCTTGATTTAGAAAAGAAACGATACGAACACGTCTCGAATGAGAGCTTCAGATCAACTTGTTGCTTGGCTTGATTCAGCAGAGGCTCCTGCTGACAGACATGTGGCAGAATGACACAGCATGATGCACTAAAGCTGCAGCCTTAAGAGCTTGCTATGTCAACATAAGGACTGCAAATAAAACTAGTATAGTGCCAAATCACAACAACAGTCACCTCACCTATAGAGAACACCCCCCCCCCCCCCCCCCCCAAACAACTAGACCCCAACAAGATGAGTCCTGGACTGGGAGCTGGTTCCACAGAACACGGGCCTGAAAGCTTAATGTTTTGCCCATTTCCTAATTCTGCTTTTAAATACCCAGGAACCACAGGTAAACATCTAGTCTTAAAGAAGATAGTGGTTGGCCTTTCCTTCACTGTGAATACGTACACAGTCCTGGGCTTGAAGACTTGACCTCTTGATCTTGAATCTGAAATTCCGAGCTGGGACAGATAATTTAGGTTTAATTTAAAGCTTTTAATCATTTGGGTCTTGGAGTTTCTGAAAGCTTGGTCTGTTTCTTGTTTCAGAATTGTGACATTTATTGTGCACAGCCTGGAAGAATTGCCCTGATTTAAGAAAGAAAAATGGTAATGTCTGTATCAAAGCCCCCCTTCAAATGCTTCTTTTGAAGATTACTGACACAAACTGCAAACACTTCCTCTGTCGGCTGTTTTGCTGATACAAAACTTCTCCGGCTTTCTCGTGCTCTCTAAATTATTTGCATCTCTAAGCGACGACGTGCACATGGATGCAAAACAGCCATCTGGCTGCAATCTTGCAAAGCGGAAATGCACATGTTCGAATATATCATTGTGAGAATTGTTTGTGTCTCTGTGTGTTTTTCTGGGTTTACACACAATGGCCTCCATTTGTGTGAAAATGCCTGCGGCTGCAAATTTTGGCCTTGCAGTGAAATCCACAGTCTGCATTTAGAATCTCAAACATTAGCCTGCTGTTTCCTTGTCCTTCATTCTTAGAAACAACATCTGTCTGCATGTACAACAGAGAGAAATGTAGTCACGATGCTGATAATTGAATCCCTTTCAGTCATAAATGCTGCAGTTTGGAGCAGACTCCAGTGACTGTAGGTCTCTCGTGCTCTCCCTGCTTGGCGGTTTAGTCTGAGTGTTTGGAGTCTGTATTCTAGGGCCTGCACGCTCAGACTGTAATTAACAGTTTACATTTGCTGTTTATGTTCCACTGAAAGTTTCTACAGAAGCAGATCGTCCTGGGTGTTGCAGCCCAGCTCTCTGTGTGGGACTCTGCAGAGATCACTACCAAGCAGGATTAAAGAATGAACCGCTGCAATCATATGTTGCACAATTTAATTTTTACAATAGTTAAAAAAATATAAAAATTTAAAAAATATAATTTCAATAAAACTTGAGTGTCTTCGGTGTGATGAAGAGAATCTATATCTGTGCACGAGGCAGACAAAGATGGATTTTTGGACTTTTTATTGTAATTCACTGAGAATTAGTTGTATTTTTCCTCGTTCTTGACTTTTAATGGCATTTACAGAGAGGAGATTGCTTTTTGTTCTCTGGTATCAGCTCTGTTACCAAAAACAGGACATTAGCTCAGGGGGTTGGGACGCGTATCTGTAACCGGAAGGTCGCCGGTTCGATCCCCGGGCTCTCTGCCCTGGTCGTTGTGTCCTTGGGCAAGACACTTTACCCTACTTGCCTACTGGTGTTGGCCAGAGGGGCCGATGGCGCGATATGGCAGCCTCGCTTCTGTCAGTCTGCCCCAGGGCAGCTGTGGCTACAACCGTAGCTTGCCTCTAGGGCTGGGCATATTACCCAAAATTCATATCTCGATATTTTTTAGCTGGATGGCGATATAAGATATATATCTCGATTTTTTTTTTTTTTTAAAGCCATAAGTTAAGAACAAAAAGAGAGTTCTTAGTCACACTGTGTCCCAGATGTCAAATGGGCATTTTCTTTACATACAGCGTAGATGTACATGAAGAAATTACTCAAAAATAAATTATCAGCATTTATTAAATAATCATGGTCCAATGTTGTTTTTGTGCATAACGAAAAGCTCACAATTCTGCAGTCAAAATGTAAACTTAATAGACCATGAGCGTAATAACAAAGAGACAGATTTCACAGCTGCACCACGTCTCTGAACAGGTGCCATTTGTGGTCCTTATACACACACAGTACGGTAATATTACGTTGAAGCACAGTACTATAACTCCGCGAGGCGGCTCCATCAAGCGGTGCAGCTCCGTAGCTTAGCAAAGTCATATTAAAACTTTTGTTGACAGATTGCTGAGCGCTGTGTACCACATAAAATCGGTTCGCGGTCAGTAAGCACAACCAGAATTCATACATAAGGCGCACTGTCGATTTTTGAGAAAATGAAAGGATTTTAGGCCGTGCAGCCCCTCCTGGCTGCATGTCGTTAGCGCGGTTAGCTCGCTAACACGTTGACACCGTCCAGCCCCACGCACGGGGCGATCCGAGGTAACTCGCTAACGGAGATTTTCCGCTTTCATCTTGTCATTGCCTGCAGGTAAAGCTATGGGGGAGGGGGAGTTGTGTTCAGTGAAGGAGAGGCGAGGCCGAGTAACGTTGCGTAGAGACATAAGTGGACGAAAGAGAGGCAAACCTGCGGCTCCACAAGTATAATTATAACGTAACATAGACTATATCGATATAAACGATATTGTCACATCTTATATCTCATATGAAAATATATCAATATTTTTAAAAAACTCGATATATCGCCCAGCCCTACTTGCCTCCACCAGTGTGTGAATGTGAGAGTGAATGAATAGTGGCATTGTAAAGCGCTTTGGGTGCCTTGAAAAGCGCTATATAAATCCAATCCATTATTATTATTAATGTGTGGGTATTTTTTAGGTTATTTCCATGGTTTTGAGAATTTAAAAAGATATTTTTCCATACTTAGAGTGAAGAGAAAGAGGACATTTAGGGATTGAGAGATGCAGAATGATATGCAGCAACTGGTACTGCCAGTATTATTGTTCAGATCTTCCTGCTATTTACCCTAATGCTGTCTAAAGTCCGAACAGGCTCATGATCTCCAGAACATGAAAAAATGTGAAAAAATGAGCAAACCCAACTTTCAGTGCAGAGTATTGAAACTTTGGACTCTTCTTTTTTCTTTTTTCTTTTTTTTTTTTACTGGTGTTGAAACAGTCAGGTAATGAACATCTCTGCATAAAAATCCACAGCAGCGTGGATCTTCAAATGCTATGATGCATTTTAGGCCTCATTTAGTTCCATGCACATGTGTGTGTTAGTCTGAGGTTAGTGGAGCCCACACAAGCTCATGACGTCACAGATTGCTCTGTTTTCTTCTTCTCCTCTCTGCCATCTTTTCCTCTCTGTACCCCAAATCCTGTTTCTTCATCTGTCTGATTGTTCCTGTGTTTTTGTTTTTTTTTTCTTAGCATGTCCATCAACCCCTTCCCACCACTTTCTTCTGGTTTCTTGTCCCACAGTGCCCCTTTTTTCCTCTCCTTTGTCTTTCCTGACACTCTCTCTCTCCATAGCTGTATATGGTGTTGAAAAAGAGAGTTCCTCGGCTGGACTCTCTGGTCTTGGCTAATGGAAGCAGACCTGTCTCTTTGTGTAAATATTTGCACAGAAGGATTATAGATGGTCCCACACATTCAAGGTGGAGTTCTACTCCACTCCAGGCCACATTAGGGCAAGGAATGGCTCTGAGCATAGCGTAAACACCCGATGACACAACATAACATCTCACGAAGTCAACTGTTTGAAGCGTATCGGCAGGTGTTGATCTCACTGTCTGTCTCTTTTTGTCGTTTCTGAACAGGCGCCGAGCAGTGACCTCCCTCTCAAACATGTAGACACCATGGTGAGTTTACCTGCTGATTTTTCGCAGGTCCATTCTTCTTGCTTGGTTAGACTAATGAAGGAGCTGATGGATCTGCCTCTGCAGCCTTGGCTGAGAGGTCAGACATACTTGATGTAGAAAAGGTATAAAGTATGAGTGGATGGTTTCCCAGCTGCCATGAAGGACATTCATTATAATAAATACTTCAGAAAAGCCAGATTAAGTCTACACTTGATGCACAGCAGGGCCTGTTGAGATCAAAATCCCACTCATTCATGAGATATTTTTAAACAATATCTCACATCCATCGTCCACAACAAAAACACATATTTGCGCCAGATGATATCACGTTATCTTTTCAGAACACAAACATTAAATCATATCAAACGAAGTTCTTTTCTGGGCATCAAGCCACATTGCTGTACCAAACAGCTAAGTGGACTCTTGGTTGCTTTTGGTTGTCTTTGATTCATCAAAACAGAAACATTAAATAATACCCAGTTGAAATCTATCGTCGAACCCCGTAACACCAAAGATGGTGTCTGTATGACACATCCTTCGACCCTACATCCAAGTAGTCCTTATTTTCTTTAAAAGAATATATTCAGACAGTTTAGCTGCTGGACTGACACGAGTACATCTGGAGTAGAACAAAAAACTGCATAGAGCGGTTACCTGCAAGGCCGTTGATTGGCAACCTGTGCCAAGAAGCACTTGGGTTACGCTAATGTGACCAGTGCAGTGTGCTGGAATGCAAAGTCTGTTTGCACCTTCTCCTGTGCACCTGGAGCGTAGCAGGCGTGCATTTTTTGAGGCTCGTGCAGAGGCCTATGGCCCCTTAAGAAAAAGTCGTAATTCTACTGAATGGTACAAGTTTGAGCTTCAAATTGTACTTAAAGTACGTAAAGTAAAAGTACTTTCTTCTGACTCACGTCCGTGCTTTTATTGAATCATAGTTGCTGATTTAATAATGTGTTTAATCAATTTAATGTTGAAGCTGTAGATGATTTTAATTACTTAATATATCACGTTGTTGCTTTATCGATAATACTGCATCACTGAATATTAGTCGATTTATATTAAAATATATGATGCAGGTTACAAAGTTCAATATTTGCATTGGAAATATTCTGGAGTAAAGCTAGATGGTAACATAACATGGAAATATTTTGGGGAAAAATTGTGGATGTGTTTAGTGAAAAGACAAGTGTCTGTGGCACGTGAATTCTGGCATCCTTCATCTCCACTACGACATCTGAGTGATGTTCAGCTTACGCAGCGTGAGCGAGATAAGCCCAGCACAGGCAGCCGCACGGCCCGCTAACTATTTTTAAAAAGGTTTTGTCTGTTTACTGTAGTATAAACTCTTTTAAAATGTAACTGAAGCATCTGCAGCTAAAGTGAGTTTATAAAATGAGTTGTGGATCAGATAAATATTATTATCTGTTTAATAAATTGTGTTGAGTATCAAGTGTGGAGCTGTAGCTTGCATTGTTTTATGCAAGGTGCTGGCATGGTTCATTTACACATGAGATGTTAGACTCTGGGTTACCGGGTTAATGAGATGAACGGTCACAACTTAACAACAAAAGTGTGACTTATGCCTCCTTCACCCCCTCTAAGCTTTAAATATGAAGCAGTAAGGACGTGTGAAACAAGGAGACCCTCAATTTTCACTGCATACACTGTTTGACACAAACCTCCAGTCTGGGGGCTCAGTGTGTGGACTGGATGGAAGTTTTGAGGCGTGACCATCTAATGTCTATGCATTCATGCAACACTGGGCTCAGTGCTGCCGCTACATTAGCAGATATGAACAACTTCCAGTATTTTTAAACCTTGCGTTTTTGTCTGTGACTGCTGGAGTATTTGGACATGCTGGTTTTCAGCCCAGACTCCACAGGTAGCATTGGGTAGTAATGTATTTTAAACACATTTTTTTTGTTATTGTTAGAGTTTCAGAAGAGTTGATATGATTGTTGGTTCTTTTTGCCAACTCCTTGAGAACAATAAATTTTGATGTTCTGACAAAGCACTCAAAAATAAGGGTGGTACATGTTTGCTTTGGACTCACTGGGCACTATTTGTCTCCAACACGACTTCCTGCGAGTTGTATTTTGTCTGAGAAAGGAAGGATCGAGTAACCAATTTAGAGTTGCCACCCAAAGCCGAGTGCCCGCTTTCCCCACAAGGACCAAAAATACACACAAACAGAGCTGTGTGCCTTTTTGGGAATGGTGTGTGTGGCTGCTTATATTGGCGTTTCCCATGTTATCCTTCAGTCACTTGAGACAGTCTTTTAAAAGTCTTGTGAGTTTTTCCCAGTCCGGCACAGTTTGGTCAGCACCTTAAACGAGGGCCAAAGTCTGAATCACACCCTCGGCGTAAGTGTGTGATTAGACGAGTTGCTGTTTTATGCTTACTGTATGATCACATGTCTGTACAGAGTGGACTGTATGTGCTCGAGTGTCTGTTTGTGTGCAAGTGCAGCTGCTGCTGTCTTGTCATGGGCATTTGCTGTGTGGTTACACAGTGACGTGTGGCGGATGTTTGGCCACGCCTCATCGCCTTGGAGCATCACAGAGATTTATCTTGTGACAACAAGACCTGCATCAGTTTCTGCTTGAGCTTTGTTTTTCTTTTCTGCTATGAACATCTTGGCTGTTTTTCTTTAATCAGTATTAATTTTTAAGCTGCATCATTTTACTTCTTTTTCTGATTTCACTTCCCCGACAGATCCCCCTGCCTTCGATCCTCAGCTTCTCGTGTGAGAAAGTTGATAAGATGACACACAAAAAAAGGCACGTGGTTATATTTGTACGGTTATGACTTAGGACGTGCAGCAGTGAGCAGCTCCACTCAGCTGACTTGTGTGTGTTTATGTCTACAAACATGCATCAGTTCCCACATGTTTGGCTAAAGAGACGGAAAGGCTTAGCAATTTAGATCCATGCAAAGATGAGAAAGAGACATGGGAGCGAGGGAGGGAGGGAAAAGTTGAATGCGGGGGGAAGAGAGAGATAACGAGGCGGAGGGGGGAGGGTGGCCAACGGCAGAGAAAGAGAGGGAAGGGAGAGCACACAGAGGACAGAAGGAACGGGACGAGGAGCTCTGTGGAGGAGTCTGCCCCGACCTCGAGCATGTAGTGGCCCGCTGCAGGCTACGGCCCAAAATAGAGCCCTTTTTTTTCTGCTTTCCTTCTTCTTCTTCTGCTCCTCTGCTGTCAGAGAAAAGGGAGAGGTTTCTTAGAGGGAAGTTCACTGCCGGACACAGAGCAGGGAGAGGCAGCGGGAGCTCTCCAGAGATGAACCGAGGAGGGTCTTTTAGGAGGCGGCTCTCCTCTCTGAGGGGGGCATGGCGATGGAGTACGGGCTACCTTTTCAGGAAGGTAGGATGCGATGAATGAAGGATTTGGCTAAAAGCGGCTCTTGTTGCTTCTTCTCTTTCCACGCTCAATGTTTTTTTTCTTCTTTGTCATAGAAAAAGTTTTTGTCTCCTTCGCAGACTTTTACAAGCCCCCAACGTCTTTTCCCTCCCTCCCCCCCTTCCTCCCTTACTGCCTCACTCTTTCTCAGATGGTTAATTTGTATGGCCTGCTTGTAAAGTCAACCTCCCCAGATGTTTTTCATCTGGAAACAGGGCCTGGAGGACCCCCCACTCTAATTCCCACCTCCTCCTCCTCCTTCTCTTTACCCACTACCTTGCTTCTTCCTCCTCCTCCCTGATGGAAGTTCCCAAAGGAGATGGGATGTGGATTGTGTCGTGTTTAGGAGCTTAACGTCTTTAACTTTGGGAAACTGTTGCTTGTTAAGATTATTTTCTTCTTTCATTCTGTTAAGCTACTCCAATGTGCTCCTGCAGACCCTCCATTCATGAACTCGTCACACATCATGATGTCTTTGAGTTTTTCAGAGGCAGAAACATCAATGTGACCACAGTGAAAGTTATTGTCTTATTGCTGACCCTGGCTTCAATGCAGCGCCTTTACTCTCCCAGATGGTTGCAGTTTAACTTAAATCTCGTGGCTCATAAAATCCTCTGCACAACAATTCAGACTAATTTGAAGCAAAAACTATGAATTAACCGCCGTCTTTGCAGCACAATATAAACGACAGCTCTCTGGCAGTCTCTAATTAAGACTTTTTCGCTTGCATGCTGGTGGCTCCGTGTCCCGTGTTGGCGTCCCTTTACCTCAAGAAACGCTTGGGCTTTTCCTGACCCTGATGCGCGGTAACTCCCTCAGCACCGCTCGGCACAAACACTCAGCCCTCTTCACGCTCTGCGTTTGTCTTTGAACCCTCTCTTTTGGGTCGTTTCTCGCTCATTCATCTCTGTCCTCCTCTGGTGACTCGCTGTGCTTTGGAGCCCCTTGCAACATGTTGAAGCACTTAGTCCAAAGTGCAGACAGAGTGGGGGGTGGATTTGCTTTGTGTCACCTCAGTTGGGCAGCTGACTCATGTGAACATTTGGGCTGCAGAATCGAGGGGAGGGAAGCAAAGCATTTATCAAAACAAACGGGCCGTTCTGGGAAAATACCCCATCGTCTGATATGTTTGTGTTTGTGCCTATGTATGCGTACGCATTCACAGCCCCCCAATGTCACAATTAATACAGATACTTGTTAGAATCTCCAGATTCACCAAATAATGGTTAAACTCTCTCTTGGGGTGTCGAATAACACTGTTTTGTCAAAGGTGTTGGTGATGTAACACACCAGGTTGTAGCAACATAGAGACAGTGCTCACTCCCAACCCATCACATCTGGATGCTCATAAAGGTTGTCATGTTAAAACAAACTGGGTAAGCATAATTTTTTAAGGACGCTGCAGAGGCGTATCTTTGCTTTCAAAGGGGACTTTTTCCCTTTGTGTATAATATTGCTGCAGCTGGTATATTCAAGCTCAAAGGATGCAAGCCACTTCTGGCAGAACGTTGGTATTTGATGCTGTGGGATGTTGAAATGCCAGATAATAACTGTAACTGTAAGGTTTGATTTCCCAAGAATTTAGGAGGTTTTAACGTTGGACCAGAGTTAAGTAACCTCCCCACAGATGCTTTAATGTCATTTATCACCAGTTGATCTAGTGAAAGCCTTCCACGGTGATAAAAATGCAATTTCCCGGTTAAATGCTCTGGTACGGGGACGTGGAAGCTGCTATTAGGGGAACCAGGATCTCTGAAAGTGAAGCTTTCTGTTGTGTTCAGTTTTTCTACCCTCGATCTTATTTAGTCCTACTTTTTATTTTTCTTAAATGTGTATTTTTATGAACTTGTTGTTTTTAATTCTACTGGTGTGTAGTATTTGTGCATCAGCAGAAGGTGTAGTAATGGGAAAATGGAGCAAAAGGTCATGCTTAGCCCTGACTATTGACATATCTGTTTTGGTGGCTCAGTGGTTAGCTGTCGCCTTATAGATGGCCGCCAACCCTGAGCCTGATCCTGCTGGAGGTTTCTTCCTGTTAAAAGGGAGTTTTTCCTTCCCACTGTCAGCAAAGTGCTTGCTCATAGGCAGTCGTTTGATTGCTGGGATTTCTTTGTATTATTGTGGGGTCTTACCTTACAATGTAAAGCACCTTGAGGTGACTGTTGTTGTGATTTGGCGCTGTATAAATAAAACTTAATCGAACAGAGTAGAAAGAAGGTCCTCTGTCTGGAGTTTCCATCTGTTTCCTGTACCATCATGGCCCAGGATACTTTTGCATAAAGATTTTCTAAAAAAAATCATAAACAGACAAGCACAATCTCAACCTGAGTCTCCTGTTTAGAAACCTTTTAGACTATTATATGAAACATGAGAAAAGGTTTCACATTTCTAACAGAGTGTCAGTTCTTCACTCAGCGACAGTCGGCTGTTAGGAGAGCAGAGCAGACTAATGCTCATACAGGAAGGTCAGTGGTGCTCTTGACACTGATGGTTAGCCAGCCAATCTGATATAATGGATGATGACGGATAACAGCCCCTTCCTGTGTACATGTGACCCAAACATCACAGGAGAGTGAATAAGTCCACGTGCCCTCTGACCCCCCTCCTCAAGCTGGTCTGAGTGGGGGGGGCGAGGCGGGCCAGGCTTAGTGGAGCCAAACACAGCCGGTCACTTTCAGCCACACTTCCTCTGCTTTGCTCTATGAAGGTGCCATGTGAAGCTGTTCTCACATGGCGCTACACAGCTTCATATAAGAGACTTCCCCCTCCTTCCCTTCCTAAGGTATAATACACACTCTGCAGCAGTGATCAGATCTTTGTCTTTCAGAGTGTTTATTTTCTAAAGGGATGAAAACTATTTCAAACTCTAACTGCCTGTTAGACAGTATAACATCACAGGACTGGAGACAGCTGGCTCGAGCACGTGTTTACAGTCTCATTTGAGCAGTAAGAAGATCTGCCGTGTCGAGGTGAAGGTCGTCGGAGTTTTCTGTTAGTATCATTACCTCAGCTACTCCACAGATTGAAGCCTGATTGGCTGATTCTGAATTTTCAGGATTGTTTTCTTTAAAGATCTACATGCGGTATGTTGAAATTATAGTAAAAGGGGAAGTGATGCAGTCATTCTTTCCTCGGTTTCCACAAATAGTTGTGTTGCTGCTCCTATTACATGTGCTGCGGACAGTGCTGAGGGGAGTGCAAATGATGCCATAACACATCTCTAAATTACATCGAGCATCAATTTTCTTTTAAATAATAAAGAAATAAAGTCCAGATATCACACAACATATATCTCAGTACTGATATGTGTGAGAGGCACATGCTGTCTCTAAATATAAGATATTTGGTTATATAAAAGTGTACAGGAAAATTATGCTCGACTCTTTTGCCGGGGCGATCGTGGCTCAAGAGTTGGGACTTCGCCTTGTAATCGGAAGGTTGCCGGTTCGAGCCCTGGCTTGAACAGTCTCGGTCGTTGTGTACTTGGGCAAGACACTTCACCCGTTGCCTACTGGTGGTGGTCAGAGGGTCCGGTGGCGCTGGTGTCCGGCAGCCTCGCCTCTGTCAGTGCGCCCCAGGGTGGCTGTGGCTACAATGAAGCTTGCCATCACCTGTGTGTGAATGGGTGGATGACTGGATGTGTAAAGTGCTTTGGGGTCCTTAGGGACTCGTAAAGCACTATATAAATACAGGCCATTTACCATTTTGATTGCTGACTACAGTAAACACTTTACTGATGAGTTTATGACCTCAACCACTAGTTTCAAGTCTTACTCAGTACAACATAATGCTTATTTTGTAAATTATGGTCTCTATTAGAGGAAAATAAGAGGGTAAAGTAGGTAGTGCTTTAGTTAGTGATTGACAAGTTGTTGTGTGTGCAGCATTCTTCTGATTCTCACTGGGATGCATCCCACGGACCTCCCTAACCAGTCTGTGATTCTGCTACAGCTACAATAATTATGATTTACATTTATGCTCTGCTGTAATCTGTAAAATCAAAGGCGCCATTATTTTCCAAATTTCAGAAGATTCAAATTTACCAGCAAGGCTGAGCTGGTTACATGGATGACTGAAGCGTCATTTTAACACTAGGAGTCCCAGGCTTCTACCTTTCTACCTTTAATAATTCGAACGTCTCTTTAACTGATTTCCTTATTTGGTGTATGAATGTTTTTAACAGCTTGTTGAGAAACATCTTTGTGTGCATGCAAAGAATACTAATAAAGTTTTTCTTTGTGATTGCAGGGCTCAACAAAATCCTCAAAGAGCATGGAGTCACGGCGCAGGCCATCGAGGTAGCTTCCCTTCTTTCTTGTCTCCTGTCCTCCTCATCAGTTTTGAGTTTTCCTACTTTTCCTCCCTTCTCTCCACGTTTCCCATAAAAGGCTTCATTTGGATTATCAGGCTGCGTTTGTTTAATTATTTTAGAAAACGATCTCTCCTGCTTCCAGCAAAAGTGCAGATTTATAATAAGGGGGGGGGGGGTGAAATAAATATCAGGCTTAGCTCTGTGCGTTCTCTGCATCCTGCTTGATAATGTGAGGAATCTGAAAATGAAAAGTTTAGATGTAATGTGATATTGGCCGATTTTTACCAGGGGACACTGTAAAAGCAACATGCCCCGCTGTTGAACTGGACCGCTCGGTGTGTTGTTGGACATAAAGATATCTGGTGTCAGCCTCGGTCCTCAGGGAGTCACACATGTTGTCAGTTGTGTAATTAATGTGTCAGACTTGATGGCACAACACAACTGTGTGCTGTGCGAAGCTTGAATGACAGTTTGGCTCCCTCGCAGCAATTCACCTAGATGATATGAGGTAATAAAAACAGTTCAACATCTGGAACATCAGCATGTTTAACAGCCCATACAGAGAACGTGTGAGTTCATTTACTGAGAGGATTACACCTGATTTCCATCCATATAAAGGAAAACATTTTTAAGTGCCTAACATCAGAATCATTGACAGTTGTCTGATGTAATCCTCCCGCTAAATTAACTAATCCAGTCAAACTCTGGGTTCAGACAGGTTTGGTACATTCCTATGATCACAATTTTTATTTGCGTGGAGGTTTGTGTTGCTACGCCGTCCTCTAAGCCTACAAATAAAAGTGTTTGGGTAATACTACCTACCTACTTAGTTTAAATAACTAGGTAGTGTAGACAACATGTTTAGTATTATTTTATTTTTTTATCAAAGCTAAAGAAAACCACAATTCTCACTTGTGGTAAACATAACATATCATAACACATCTACAGTGACAGGTTAATTTGACAGCTGTGGTCATGCAACATTGCAGATATTATTACATAAGTTCTCTGATTCTGAAATGTGGTGCACAGATCTTTCAACTGAAGACTTTTAGACATGCTACTTGCAAAAAAGAAGCACTGAGTTTGTTTTCTTTTGCTCTCATTCGAAGCAAATGTTCAAACTACCTAACTTTAAGATAGTTTGTCTTGATCCATGCTGAATCACCCCGGTAAGGATAAATCCGGTAAGTTGATTCTGTTCATCTGGACGTAGCGTTTTGAGTGGGAGAAATGATTCGTCACTCATCCAAGTGAATTCTTCAGGGACTGACGACGCTACGTCCAGATGAACAGAATCAACTTTTTGGGATTTACGATGGTTTATCGGTATAGGTATACAAATGTAACCATTTTCAGGTGTATTTTTGTCTTCATCACCTTCTAGGGAAGCACTGAAATATTTAACTGGTAAAAAAGATATTTATTACTTTTATCTGTTTACTGTTTGGTGCTGGAAAGGGAATATACAATAAGTCTCTCCTGAAAACAGTTGCCTGTTGCTGGAAAACCAAAACAAGCTAAAATGGGCTTAAATCCCTGGGAGCTTGGCGGTCTTATATTACAATTTGTCATTGTGAACTATTCCTTCTGCATCACGTTTATATAATATTTAACATATAGAGGTGAAAAGCATCTGTAACTAATGCAGAGAAAAAATGAATAGCGCATTGTGTTAAGTCGTTTGCTTAAGAAACTCAAAATATTAATAATAGAAAAGGTCAAATCAGTCTAAGTAGCGAGTTTAACTTGGACGAGCCAATTGACCTTTTGGGTCATGAGAAAATATGTGGTAATATGTTTATACCCATCAGGAAGTATGACAAGTATGATTATAAGCTGAAGTAGGGTGCTCCGTATTTTGAATGGAAGAAATCATGGAAATCCCGGTTGTTGACTTTTATTGCAGATATCTTGGGGGATTTTTTTTAACAGTTAAATGTCTAAGGTTTCTGGATTTAGGAAAAAAAAGGTTCAGTGTTTGTCTGAATTGACAAACGAGATCAGTGCAGCACTGAAATTGAGCATGCAGAGATAATGCGTCATTTGTCAAATGCGGTATGCAGAAAAGGAGCAATCACTTAATCTCTTCAGCTGATGAGAAGCAGGTTGGCACTCAGCCGGTCAACACATGCTGGTGAATCTGGAATGGGACCAAACCACAGGTCTACAGTATATTGGCTTTGACTGCACTCAGAGGTGAGAGGCATACACAAGGAGATGCAAGAGAGTGAAAAGGAAATGGTGGGAAAGAGGAGATGCAGGTTTAAAGAAATATTTTCAAAAACTTGATAAGACTTCTGTCTCAGCACAGTAGAGACATGTGCGACATATCAATTTCTTTTATCTGAAGTGATGAATAATTTCCAGTAAGCATGTTTTGAGTGGCTCCAGATGTACAGAAAAGAGCAGGTTACAGTATTTGAACAGTAAAGCTGGAGCGATCCCCTCTCCCAGACATATGAGCAATTTCCTCAGGGGCTACTCACAGCTGACAAATGTGGGAAATATGCTGCAGTCTGGCTCCAGGCACCTCTCCTGCAACCTCTTCAACTCACTCCCCACCTTCACTTCACCCACTTCACTTCTTTATAGCCTCTTTATGGTTGATATTTTTCTGCAAAGGCAAAAGTCGGAAAGAGGTTTGATCAGTTGAGGTCTGTTTATTGCTAGTGAGACGGTGAGTCGCAGAGGACGCCTGTACGGCTCTACATCTCAGCCTGCAAAATGACTTCAGCCCATATAACTAAACCAAATCCAGACATCTGCAAGGAAATTAGAAAAAAATGTAACTTGCGTATATTCACAGCAATATTGCATAAATCTTGCACGTGATGATTCTTCTAATAAAAACCCACAAAACCTGATCAACAATCTTTTTGGCAAATATTTGGCAATACAACAGAATATATCAATTAACAAATTTCAGATCAACTCTGATTGCAATGTGTTGGCGATCTGTTTAATAATTAGATGGCAGTTAATTGCAAACCTTTGCAAATTTGTCTGAGAGTGAATACAGTCAGTCTGTGATTGTTTGCAGACAGATTGCCTCCCACCTGTGCAATCACATCACAAATGAAAGGGGTCCCCTAGAGTTAAGGGGTGTGGCATATTGTTGGTCACTGCAAGTACTTGAGTGCAAAATCACCAGACAACTGTGTTTTTCTCCCATCCACCCTTCTTCTTCTTCAGTTTTTTTTTTCTGTTAAGGTGTTTTCTTGTATACATTCTTTTTATGTGTCAGTTTTAGATTCATGACATCTGATTGCTAACTTTTAACTAACTTTTAAATTTTAACTAAAACTTTTCTTCTTCTGTCATTTAATGGTCGGGCATTGTACAGCTACAAGCATTTCACCCCCATGTCATACTGTGTATGGTTGTGTGTGTGTGTGACAAATAAAATTTGAATTTGAATTTTTATCTGCATGTCATTCATGAACTCCTCTAGGGACTGCAGATGAATATCTGGTACAGTACATTGTACATTGTTCCTGTGTTTCTAATTAGGTGGAGCTTTTTTTTTTTTAATTTCCAAGAGAGATTTCAGTAATTATGTGCAAATGGTGGGGGACACACACACACACACACACACACACACACACACACACACACCCCTAAACTAAACATTAAAAAGTGTGCTTGCACTTACCTCACAATGCTCGTTGCAACAGCTCTTTGGCACGTAAACAGGGCTACAAGAGTGATATGTAAAAGTGAGTTTGACAGAAAAATGTCACAAATCAATAAAGACAAGAAAATCTTTCAAGTACGTCTTCAGAGCAATATCAGTGAGAAATGTAAAAGTAACAATGAAATATATTTTACATTCTAAAGACTATAAACACACTGTGGGCAGCACATTTGGGGACAAGCCCAAGCACCAGACGTCCATTGGTACCATACAGTATCATACTATCCCAAAATTATTTAGTAAACATTTTAAAAACAGACGCAGCAGAAACAAAGTGCTGTACACAAAAATAATTACAAGGATGCTGTGTCTGAGGTAAATCTGATCAGTCCTGACCTTTAAAAAGGATTTGTAAAGTAAAATTCATCTTTTAGCAAACATTGAAAAGAGGGATTAAAAAAAGACTAAATGTGATTCAAAAGTGAGTAAACCATCCACTAATTAATAACAAATGACATTTAATTTGGTTGAGAGCCACTCCAGCCATGCAGATAACGTTTTTTAAGCATAGAAGCATAAAAGAAGTTGATGCCACGTTTTAAGGATCTTTCTTTCATGTAAGCACGACTCATCTAGTGCTGCATGTTGGTCTTAAATGGACTTTTCTCCAATATTTAGCTGTAAAAGCACATCCTTTTCTGCTAATCTCCTCAGATTACTGAAAAAATAGCTTTTTTGCTCCTTTGCTTTTTAACCAAATCTCTGTATTGTTTAGACATCTGGAAAAGTCAAAGAGCAACACCTGCTCTCATTTTCTCAAGAGCCTGAGAGTAAATTACGGATCAATCAGGGAATTCTGACATCCCTTTCATCTGGGCTTCCTTAATCTCTCCCTTTTAGATCTAATCTGACCAAATGAGGGGGAAAAAAGACTCAGCAGAACAACAACCAAAACACTTTTGCTCATCACTGATCATCAGTTTGCGTGGTCCACATATCCCGCAGCCCCCTGGTGTGTTCATCGGATGCGTCACCTTCTCCTCGCTCGCTTTTCTTTGCAGACAGTCTAAGAACATGACTTGTGTTTAATGCAGCAGGGAGAGCATGAACCCCGCTGAGATTTAGTGATGTCATTGTGGATTTGGTATTTATGTGGTGTATTGCCTTCTCCATATTAGGATATTTGTTCCATGTTGACTTGAAGAAAGAATGTTGTGTTCTGTTTGCAACACTGCGGACATTCAGTTTACAGATGACGTATGAAGCCACATCATTTTTTTGTTGCCTTGGGCTCCAAATATGTGACTCTGAAGATGTGAAGTTAAAGTACAAACTTGAAATTACGTCAGAAGAAGACGTGTCTTGTGACATTTCTCTGTAAGAAATGACTGTGTCCATAATAATGTTATTGCCTAAAACAAACTGGGACTGCTACCATCTTTAGTAAAGCAGCCCTCTCTGCCCATATAACATGAACTGGACAGACGTGTATCCAGTATCTGTATAAATTAAACAAAAACTGCTACCTAATTAAAATTGACCAGCTTTCATCCTTTTGGCAGTCTTCGGTTAAAGCCATTCAGCTGCAGTGTATAAATCACATGTGCTGCATTACTTCGGGGTATTAAAGCTATCTTTTGCAGTCCGGTGACCTGCATTGGTTTTTCTATCAGCTGATACTCAGAATTACTTCTTTTTTCTGCAGGAGTGCGAGTCTGCTGCAGGCCCTGGAGGAGAGCTACGAGCTGGACCTCATCTACATCACAGAGCGGATCATCTCTGTCTCCTTCCCCAGCAATGTGGAGGAGCAGAGCTACGCTGCCAACCTGAGGGAGGTGGCCTCCATGCTGCGATCAAAACACGGGAACAACTACCTGGTAGGGTTTCAGAAAAACCGAATAGTTATAAAAAGTCATTATCAGCTCATTTAGCTAAGGTGTAACCACATATTCACCTAACAGAGTGGTTATATAACATCTGCATACTTTATATTGCATGTGATACCTGCCTCACTCTTCGTTGTTCAAAGCATCGCTCCTGTTGCTTTTTGTTGGGCCGAAAAGTGGTTGCCTGCATTTAAACTGTTGTAAATGATTTGTTGTCCTATTATCTGCCAAACAGATCTTAATTATATCTCTCATAAAAGTTATTTTGAGCCAGAAAGAACATTCCTGTCAGAAGTTAGAGGCAGTTCTTGGGGAAAAAGTCTCATTGAGGTTAAAAAAAGATGTATTTTTCAAGCAGGATCTGGCCAAGAGGGGAGCAAAAATTACAATAAATAAATAACATAACAGTATAAAGATATTTTAGGTGGCCGAAAAAGTCCTGGATTGATTATATTGGTGGCAGAATAACATAAAGATAGTATCATACACAACCCCCCCCCCCCCCCCCCCCCCAATGAAAAACATGTTATTTCTTCAGTTACTGGTAAATCCTTTTTACAAAGTTCTAATTACCAATATAAAGCAAAGCTATTAGACATAGAAAACACCCCAAAACTGTGACTTCCTGTATCTGTTAGCAGTGTAGGATATAACCCATGCTGGGCGGCGGGGACACAACCTCAGTCAATGTGTGCATTTAATCTTTTGCTAAACTTAAACAACTCCAACTTGACACTGCTGTTATCTATTAAGAGTCAATCATATCTTTAAAGTAAGTCTTTCTTACTGCATTTGCAAATCCAAACACACATGGGTGAAAGGGAGGAAATGGATACACTTTTAGTCACCAAAACTAGCACAACCAGCCAGTTAATAGAGAAGTTTCCCAGCAACGGCAACAGTTAGTTCATTGACGGCTAACTACATTATTGAGTTACAGGTTGAGTTACAAGAAACTCTGTTCAGGACTGACTCATTCATGATGTGTTGGCTAATTTAACACCATCACCAGATACTAAAAATGGCTTCGTTCGAGTTTGGGTGATGTTAAAAGCACATGATTTTTATTCACTGAACCACGATGACCCCGCTAAATATAGTCGTCTTTTCTCTGAAGTTTAGTGAAGCATGACTTTGGAATCAAAAACATTAAAGCACAAAGCTAACATTATGTTGCACTGTAACATATAGAAGTAGCTAGCTCTGTCCTGTTTGACAACAATTAGTTTAATCCCATATTTCCTCCATGGTAGTATTGTTAATATGATTTAGACTATAAAGATGCTTTGATGCTTTCTTATTTAGCTTGAAATGTTTTAAAGTCAGCCAGAAATGGAGTTTTCTATCAATTTCTCTCTCTACTTTGTTAGTAATCTATCATAGCTAATAAAACCGGTCAATGAGAGTTGTCATTTCTACTGCAAATGATGAGACAGCTTTTGTCTGAAGTTTTAAATCCCAAATCCCTATACACTTTAATCCTTGTTACTTGACTATGTGCATGTAGCATGCCTCAAAAGCCTGCAAAATTCTTCATGAAGCAAGCCTTGACATTTGGTTGCCATCTTGGTCCCGCCTCTTGACAATATTTTGATAGAAGCCCGAAAATAAAATGGGAAGAGAGCCATAGCATTGATTTCAGTGGTCTTTTGAATTGAATTAATAAGGTGCCACCATTGCAACAAGTCAGCTTATGGAGTTTTTTCTTACTGCTAAATATTCCTTAATCTGTTTTAAACTTTATTATTGCCAAGTGGAAGCGTTTAGGAATCAGCAACTCACACACAAGGTGCATAATGCCTAAAAGCTGCCAATAACTACAGAGCTCCAAACCTCCTCTAGGATGAACATCAGCACAGAAGCTGTGCACCAGGAGCTTCATGGCACGGGTTTCCATGGCCCTGTAGCTGTAATGTGTGGTGTATCATTCCCTCTGGCTCATCCCACAAACACACTGAACAAATATGATTCTAACTCAGATTATAGGCAAATAAAAACATATGTACCCTTACCTTTACTATGATAACCAAAGACCGAGGTGATAATGAGTACATCTCATATCATGAACCCCCATGTTTGGTTCAGTTGCTTACTGGCTTGGCTGTACGAATTCTCTAATATTTTCGTATTCAGGATTCCCAGAGTGCCCTGCCTCTCTCATTTAATATCTTGTGTAATATTTATTTGTACTTTTCTTTAGCTCTTCAACCTCAGTGAGAAGCGCTATGACATCAGCCAACTCAATCCAAAGGTACAACTGCCTGCTTAACATCTCCTCTCTTTGTCTTTGTTACTGTATGACCACCGGTATGAACAGCAACCTTTCTCCTCCTCTCTCAGGTTCTGGACTTTGGCTGGCCCGACCACCACGCTCCAGCCTTGGACAAAATCTGCAGCATCTGTAAGGCCATGGACACGTGGCTGAGTGCGGACAGCCACAATGTTGTGGTTATACACAATAAGGTAAGAGTGAAAAACGAGAAGATGCTGTAAAAACAGCCAATGACTGCAGGCAGTAGAGGGTGCTCTCAGGCTCTTTTCACGACCGCTGCTTACCTCAGAGGCTGCAGCTGTTTGTGCATGTGTGCTTCTAATGATGTTCCATCTGAGTGAAACACTGACACTGAGTGCGTCTCTTTGTTTGCTTGTTGGGGCTGGATGATGGTTAGGAAAACACAAATTAAGGCTGTAAGGCATGCCAGTCATCATGGCTACTTAGGTTTATTTACCCCTTTTACCCTTAACAATACCATAAAAACTAAAGTGACCGATATTTTCCTGTTGTTGCCTAAACTTACTTGGATCACATTATGCGCTTGTGGGAAGCCTCAGTGTGCTGACACACACCATAAAGAGTATATCCAATACAGCTACTAGGCTGCCGTCCCGAATGTAATACCTAATCATTTTCACGTTAACCCCGCTCTGTTCCTGATTGTGTTTTGCAACATAGGAATTAACCATGGGATCCTAAAACATTCCCACAGGGAGGCTACTAACAAGTCGGCTGCTGTAGCAACCGCTGTTGTTTTTTTGGTTTTTTTCCTGCCAGTCGAGTAACGACAGTTTGGTCACTAAGGAAGCTGACCCTGCTGGTTTCCACAAATCATTTCCACTGGGCTCCACGCTGTTAAAGCTGCCGCGATATTTATAATGTGGAACTCACTCATTCGCCACCACGAGCTTTATTTTAAAGGCGGATAGATGGGCTAAAATGAACGCCGTCTCTGTTGACATAGTATCACATGCCTGGACACATATACACGCTCAAATATGCAGACGTTTTTTACAACCAGACGTGGGCCACTTCACCAGTTTTACACAAAACGGTCCGTTTACTGGTCACGCGGAGGGCTCAACTGAAACATTATACAACTGAAAATAGTTGTATAATGTTTTCTGTGGCTCTGGAGAGTCCCAATGTTCTCAGCTGGGGCCTGGAGACTTATCCAAGGAATCTACCATGACAGAAATTTTTTTTTTGCCGTTTTTGAATCTCTGCATTCCTGACAGCATTTTTTTTTTTTTTTTTTTTTTTTTTTAAAAGAAGGCCATAGTTTAATGACTTTGTATAACATAATATGATAGATTATTTTACATACAGTGTCATTTGGAGCCTGATTCCAAATAAGAACTTTCTATCGGAAAATTTTGACATTTAATATGCATAAAGTTGATGTGTTCTGAAGTTACGTATACCTGCATAAAGCAACTTTTAACATTCTGTATCAACTTTTCAATTAGCCTATTTCAAACATAACTGTCTGATTGCAACAGTGCATATATCATACTTTGTATGTGCACACCTTCAGCTTTAATTCAAGGTGTCTAACAAAAGTATTGCACAAGTATTTAGGAATTTCAGACATTTTAACACACAGTCACACCCAAATTTCCAAAACTACAACAGATTTTCTTTCTTCAAGTACTTCTGGACCTCAGTGTAAGTGGAGCACCCTGTGGTGGAACTGAACTGTAAATAAGGACATGCCCTTCTTGAAATTTAACAAAAATAAAATTACTTTTAAAAAGAGAACAACCCTATCTAACGTGATACTAAATAATGTTGCAGTTCCTGTAAAAATAAGGGTCATTTGGTCCTTATTGTGTAAATTTGATGGCTATCATTAACCTGGGAATGATATCTGTACCTCTTTGCTTCTTTTGAACTTTGAATTAATTTTATGTCTTTTGTTATATTCTACATGACTAAAATAACCATTAAACATATTTGGACATTACACAGTTAGTGCCTGAAATACCTAGAGAAGAAATCCATAACAATATTGTTTTCTGCATGCTTGACCATCATGAGATGAAGATAAAATTAGCTTACTTGTCTGATGTCTTTTCAGGGCAATCGAGGCAGAACAGGAGTGGTGGTGGCGGCTTACATGCATTACAGCAACATATCTGCCAGGTAGGTCTCTGATCCCAGCTGCAGCTGGAGCTAAAGTCACATGTCCCGGCCACTTAAAAAGTGGAGCGAAAGTCAGAAAGAGAAGGCGTGAAGATGAAATCTGGCATTTTTGGAAAACAAGGGGGAGGGGGGGTTACATGAGGACAGGCTTAAGAGGAAAAACTCAATAAGCCTGCATTGTTCACAGGTTTGAAGCCCACATCTGAAGTACAGTTAAAGATGTGATGAGGCAGAAGGAGGGGGGTTAGAACATGAGACTGAAGACCACCAGTTTAATTCTGGTAAATCAAAAGAACAGTTCCTGATGTCATAATTATAAAAGTGAGCTAAGTTCTAAGAGACACCGCATCATGCGACTCAGATTATAAGTGAGCTGCTTTTCGTTTTCTGTGTTGGCTTTGTTTCTTAGATAGGACCACTAACAGAATGACCTCCTCGTAAAGAAACAACCAGATGAGCACAAATCAACGTTGTTTTTAAAATGACACGATTGGTCATAAAAAAAAAATCCCAAAAACGTCGTACTTTCCTGCACAGCTGTCAGGTTCCTTTGTTATTCCATTATCCTGCAGGCTAAGGTAAAGGAGCTTCAAACAGAAAACAACTGTGAAATTGTGATGTGCCAGATGTGCAGGGAAAAGTTGATTTATGGTCAAAGCTTTTGATTGACTCTTTGCATTGAGGTTAAGTAGAACAGCTGTCATTAGTTTCTTGTGGGACGTATAGCATAGTACACTGAAGGAAAAAACAAGAAAAATGTTTTAATGACATTCTTTTATTTGTTGTCTTACTTATTCTAAGATATCCACATTTCCAACAGCTGCACATTGTTCTGATCTCTAACAAATCATGAATAGACCTACTGTGGTTACTTCTGCTTTTCTCTCCTCTAGTTATCAAGCTAATACTCTACAGGGGTCATTTATGTGGCATATTTTCTTTTTTTCTAATTTATTCAAATCATGACTTGTAGGAATTTAAAAAAAAAGTTTATTCATAGAAAACTAGTAACTTTCTAAGCTGAACTTTGTGTTGCATTCACTGCTTATTTTGATCTTCTTTTTTTTTTTACTCATGTCTGTTTTTGTTATTTTCAACTTTCTAATTTTTGCAACCTTACAGCTGCCTTTTTTTTCCCTGAGAGCTTTTTGTATCAAAGGAATTCCCAGTTAAATAAAGGAAAAAAAACATTTAAAAAAAACATTCCAGAAATGCTGAAATGGAAATGGACTAGAAAATGTTCTCTAACAAAACTTTATTTCAAAATGCAGTGCCGACCAGGCTCTGGACAGGTTTGCCATGAAACGCTTCTATGAAGACAAAGTGCTTCCTGTGGGTCAGCCATCTCAGAAAAGGTCAGTCTTCCCTCCAATGTTGTTTCAAGTTTGACCCCTGAGTGAACTCTCTCCCTTGTGTCACTTCACTACATTTTAAAGCCGCATTAATTGATTTTAATGGCCTCCGGGGGGCAGTAGAAGGAACCGCAAACAAAGTGTGAACTTTCAAGAATCGTTTGCACGCGTAGACTTTGAGATTGAGATTTGTTAAGATTCATTTTCATTTGGAGTCGCATTTCTGCCCTGTTATGAATTTTGGTCAGTCTTATTTGCCACTAATTTTTTAAAGAAAGGCTTTTTAGCTGCTATAAGATCCTCTGTGGTGGATTCATAGTTGTGTTCGTTGGTTGGCAGATAACCAAAATCAAAGATTCATAATTGGCTGAACATGCAGAGTTGGGTGGCAGTTGTCTTTGGATCTGTCTCAGTAAATATAGTTTGTGATTAGTGCCACTTTAAACCATTTGATGCATGAAGTTTTTTGGCTCCTTTGACATGACTGACAAGCTAAAGGTCAAAGTGAAAGCTTGTGTCTTGGATTACATGTTCATCCTTTAGTGGTCAAACACTGGGCATCACTTTAATCCCCGCTGCTTCTCTCCCTCTGTTCACTCAGGTATGTGGAGTACTTTAGCGGCTTGCTGTCCGGACACATCAAGATCAACAACAAGCCGCTGTTCCTCCATCACGTCATCATGCACGGCATCCCCAACTTTGAGTCCAAGGGAGGCGAGTATCTCTCTCTCTCACTCACACACACACACACACACACACACCACGCATAATTTTGCTTTGAGCCCCTTTCTTAAATGCATTTTTTATGTCCCAGGTTGTCGTCCTTTTCTCAAAATCTACCAGGCCATGCAGCCCATCTACACATCTGGGATCTAGTAAGTCTTAAAAAGCAGTCACACTCAACTGCTTTTACAAGATTCCAGGGATAGCGAGCTCGTAATGGCTCAATAATAAAAACGCTGATTTTCCTTTATTGCCTCTCCTCTTACTCCCCCCTGCCCCCTGATATACACCCACAGCACCCCTCTCTCCAGTTTAGAGTTCTCACTTGGCCCACATTATTGTATTTAGCTAGCCTCCCCAGCTGTAGGTTCTTGTTTCCCCACTTTAGATCCCGTAATCACGTCTAATGTTATTGGTGACTGGAGAACCAATGAAAGAGGCAGACAGGCATCTGTGTGGACGCCTGCAGGGTTTTCATGCCACAGGACCCTGTTGGTTCCCAGGGCCAGACAGGAAAGAAAGGATTCTGTGGCTCTCTGTTGTTGTTTTTGGAAAGAGGGGAGGTTAGGAAAAAGGCAGGGAGAGGAAAGGCAGGAATGTGTGCCTGCCTCACCTGAGAGGTGAGGCAGGCACACATTCTGCATTTACACCTTGTTTGGAAATATTATTATTTAGGACTTTCAACTTTGATTCAAAGGTTGAGCAAAAGTATTGAATTAAGGTTGTTTAGGAATAACAACCATAACATTACCTTGTAAAACGACAGCAACTATGATTAATCAATATATATATTCTGACTCAATGATCTCGTCATCTGAAATGGTCATTGGATCCAATATTTCTTAGTTCAGTTTTAAACTCTTTGGTCTTTTCACTGTTACTGCTCTTCTTATTCAAAACAACAAAGCCTGGTGATGGTTGCACAATGACGCTACATTTCCTGTGAAACAATCAGTGCAGACACATTTCCATACTCTTTAAAGCTTTGGTGAAATCACATTCCTCTTCACTTTCTCTCACATGCTCCCTTTTGGCACTCTCCTCCCTTTGATCCTTCTTTCCCAACAATATAATCAGACAGGCACTAATACCCCAAAACACCATGGGCTACGCTCTGTGAAGGCCACTGTTAAAGTGGGAAAAAAAGGGTGATTGTTGTTGGCACATGGTTTTATCCAGGGAAGTAGCATCAGAAACAAAAGCTGGTGCAGTGGACTTGCTGTCATGATTTCCACAGCAAGAATGATAAAAGCGGGCCTGTCATGTGACATGTTGTGTTTTTATTTCTCTGCAGTAATGTCCAGGGTGACAGCCAGACCAGCATCTGCATCACCATTGAACCTGGCCTCCTTTTGAAGGGGGACATCCTGGTAAGAACAGCAGAGACATACCCCAGAAGCTAGTGCTGTACAATATAGACTGATAAAAACCCTCAGTAATCTTTCAGCTGTTTGTAAAATTTAAATCATTTGGCTTCCGTGGATTTTAACTGCAAAACAAAGAAACCGAATCTCAACATTTTATCACTGGCTAAGCTCAGTGTGTGAAGCCAGTAACACCGAATGTTTATTGTTTTACCTCTGCCAGAGGAAAAGGGAAAAATATATGGATACCAAATGATAAGGGTAAAATACATGCAGGATATTCAGATTTTTTTATTGGATAATAATAATGAGGGAATCCTGTGTGTGTTTCCAATTGAACGTTGGCTTAATGCACTGAATGCATGTGCTGCAGCAGTTTATAGTAGCCATTTACAGATGAAATGGGGCTGTAAAAACTTGGGAAAAGACAGTTGGACTGAGTCCTATACCTCGGTTTATAGGCCCTCATTAGCACACAATATGTTGCTGGAAACTATGACGTGAAAAAGGCCGTGTACTTCCTTTAAAACAGCATTTAAGGATACATGAGGTATCGCTATAACAGGACATAATCATTTCAAACAAAGTCTCATGTGAGACCTATCCCTGCAACTCTCTCAGGGAGATTCAGGGAATTTTTATGAAATCATTCCTGTAAGATCCTCAGTTTAGCAGCACCTGTGAGAGCCTCTGGTTTTCTTTTGCCTATAGAAAAACTCCACACATCAGCAACGTTTCTGCTTCTGCTGTCAATTGAGCCATAATGTTATCTATGGGATGTTCTCGGGGCTCATAATGTCAGCATGAAGAATTAGAAAGTGAGCACTTAGTTTGTACCTGAGGCTGTTTTGGCCTTCAAAGCTGAACTCATATCTCATCCTTTATTTAACACAGACTAATGGATTCTGCTGAATGCACCGTCAGGCTGAGACACTGCTTGCTGATGCTTGTTATTTTTCAAATAACAGGGAAAATTTGAACTGCTGCCTGAGGAGACATTAGCACAGAGTGCTCCTGCATTTTTAACTGTGATGGTTTTGTATATCTAATTGGTCAGATTAAAGATAATTGCAGAGAAGAACCTCGCATTGGTTTGTTAATTGTTTTAATGATCTTTTTAAAGTCTGCATTTGGGTTTATAATGAAACTTTAAACCTAAAAGACCATAACAAGTTAGGCCATTTCAACATTTTGGGAAAATCTTTAGTGGCTTTCTTGGAGAATGGAGAAGATGGAAGCCACTCTTTAATGAGCAGCAGATGGTACATTAACATAAACTGCATTAGTAAAAAAGTGTCTGCCCTAGTGTAACAAAATCCACCTCTTGGCACTGCTAAAGGTCATTGACATGTACAGTAAATTTTAACAGAACTAATATCACTGCTTCCATCTGAATTAAGAAGGTAAATAACACAGCCAGCTGCACATTTGATTAACTGATCGTCAGCCAATATGACCACTCAGCATGTCTGCACAACACCTCTCATACATTCCTCATACTGTCAGCATGGTGGTGGAGGGGTGATGATTTGGCTTGTTTTGTAACCACAGGACCTGGACACTTTGCAGTGGCAATCTGAGGCCATCTGTCCGGTAGCCAAAAGTTGATTGAAAATGGGTCATGCAACAGGACAATGATCTCAAGCACAGTAGCAAATCTATAACAGAATTGCTGAAAGAGAAAAGAATCATAGGTCTGCAGAGTGTCATGAGGGTACAGGAACAAAACTAAATGTAGAAAAAGTTTGCTAGTCTCTGTGTACAGAGACTTTTCAGTGCAAATATGAGCCTTTTATACACATGAAAGAAGAAATACAGTCATTATGATAAAAAATTTCTTGAGTTTTAATATTGATTATTATATATGGCTTTTTTAACCCTCAGAAAGAACTAAGCTAACCCTCCCTGTTTTTATGCTAGGCTAAGCTAACCATCTCCTGGCACTAGCTGATCCCTTTGCCTCTCTCACTATCAGCAAGAAAGCAAATAAGCCAGTTTCCCAAAATGTCAAACTCTTTGACATTTTGGGAAATAGCAAATTAAAAATAACCTTTTCACAAATGAGGGAAGAACAATTTTGGGATGTTTAAAGCCTCTACCTAAATATGAAAATTGGTCGAGCCCTGAAGGCATGTTAGAATAAAATTAGCAGAATAATATTTTGTAATTAAACTTGACTCAGCAGCGGTAATGGACCACTCAGCAGGACCTTTACGATATCCCAAAAAGCTGCACAAAACCAGAGGATATTTTACTTTTATTCCTCAGTCCTAAACGTTTTGGTTTTATGGTTAACCCCACAGTCAGAAAGTCGAGTCAGTCAGTCCTTTAGCAAAAATCGTTAATTTTAGCTGCAGCTGAATTCTTTTTAATTTCTTTGTCTATATGCAATAATCTGTTTGTCAGTTTTCTTATTCTTTACATCCACAGTAAGGAATGATTACAGTTCTTTGGTTTCTTTCAGTGAATGTAAAAATGAGGCCTTGTTTTAAAAAAAAAAAAAAGGCTGCCAGTCAGGAAACAGCAGGAGGGAGAGAGCCGATTTTCCTCAGTGTGGTTTTAACATTACTCTTAAAGCTGCTGTATTTGGAAAACCAGTTTGGATAATAATGTTTGTGGATGGTCCTTCCATTACAAGGGAAACAGATAAAAAACTAAAATAAAATAAACATAGAGCTACAAAAAAAACAGAGTAAACCTGAGCCAGCAGGGAATCAGGCTGCTGTGTCTCTTTGCTTGCACTCAGTTAAAATCCTGTGAATTGAATCCTGTGAAACAGTATTTTTATACATTATAAAAATATTATTTTATTATAAATTATTAATAAAGAAGCATTACTTTTGCTTGTTTGGTATGACACCGAGTGGTGATCTGCTAAAAGAGATTTATGCACTTGCAAATTAGCCTTTTTTCTTTTTTAAATCGCCCTGCAGCTTAAGTGCTACCACAAACGCTACCGCAGCCCATGCCGAGACGTGATCTTCCGGGTACAATTCCACACCTGCGCTGTTCACGACCTGGGGATTGTCTTTGGGAAAGATGAGCTAGATGACACATTCAAAGGTAAAAGACTTGCAACTCTGAAATACTACTGACAACAGCATTATAATGCTCCTGCAAACAATGAACTTATACCTATTAGTAAGTAAAACCTGAACATCTGAATGGGCGTATAATCTTTAAAAACTGCATGTGTTTTCTAGTGTAACAATATATGCATCTTTAGATATAAAGAGAAAACTCTCTCTATTTATTTTTTTTATTTTTTTCTTTGCAGATGATAGATTTCCAGAATATGGAAAAGTGGAGTTTATTTTCTCCTTTGGACCAGAGAAAATACATGGTAAGGATCAATGTGTTGGGTCTTATGGCCATACTAAGCATTTTCCATAACCATACTACACTCTTATACATAATTGGCATGACTGAGAAAATTAGCTCACTCTCATACGCCCCATACAACAGTGACTCCACTGAACTGTAAATGGAACCATCCATCTCTCTTCTAGTGCTTATCTAATTCTGGGTTGCGTTGGGGCTGGTGCCTATTCCACCTGTCAAAGGGTGCAACGTGGGGTACAATTCGGACAGGTTGCCAGACTGTTGTTAGTACAGCTCAGCTCAGCAGAGTTTTACTTATATTGTTTTAATTTACAATAACTGTCACCTTGCCTCAAGATGCAGATCCTTCAGTGTTAGAGAGAAAACTCCAACAACATGATGATCCTTGAGGAACAGTAACTTGGTGACAGTGGGAAGAAAACAAATCCCTGGTAACAGGAAGAAACCTCCAGCAGAAACAGGCTCACCAAAGAGCAACCACCAGACCAGTCCATCTTCCATGTGTAGTTTACGGTTTCAGGTAGAAAAGTGAGACAGGATGATAGCATGCAGCAAAAGAATCCAGCCAGGTTTAAAGAAAATAAAAAAAAGAAAACGTGTCAGTTTAGCGCAGGGTCTTGAATGTAATCGAATAGGGAAAACAATTATCTCAATATGAATTCTGAATCTCAATTTTTTTTCCTTGATTCTAATAAAAATAGCTTTTCCCTTTTCCGGATGTAAAGACATTCACATTTTCTGCTCTGCCTCTTTGTACTTCTGGTCAAGGTGTGGACCACCTGGAGAACGGGCCGAGTGTCTCAGTCGACTACAACACTCAAGATCCCCTGATCCGCTGGGACTCCTACGAAAACTTCAATCAGAACTGCGAGGACACCACAGAAGGTGAAAATGGTAGGAATGCTTATCCTTCAAACTTTACCGTGTAGAATTCAGGTGTTACAATGCATCAGATCCACTGACTCTTTAAAGATGTGCCATATGATAGTTCTCAGTCTGATTTCATGTGAGATTTATGGAATAATTTTCTTACACAATTTTCTAATTTATTTTTAACTGTGTGGATTATTGAAGTCATGGACTAAATCATGTGCCGAACCCACCATACAGATACAGAGGACACATTCAGATCTTTTCCATTCAGATATTTTGCCCTACAAAACTTTGCCCTACAAATACCAAAAATAACCCCAAAATTGCATTACCAAGTTTTTAGGTTGTAAATGTAAATGTTGGATTGTATTTTGAAAGGAAGGAGAGGCATCGCTACCGCTGAATTCATTTGTGGTGAAATTATCACCACAGAGAAACCGAGGGCCCCTCGGGACCGAACTCAACCGCTTTCCAGAGCACAGTGTGAGACATTCCTTGGTTCAGCCACAGGCATGGACAGAAGCTTCCTTTTGAGGGAGCCGTGGTCACTCTGTGACCAAAGTGCTGCTTTCTATGCCACCCAAAAAAGGAAGCAATGTTACGCCCTTAGAAACAGCACCGTACGTTAGATGGGTTTGTCTCGGATTTAACAAACAACAAAAAACCCCAAGAACGCCAAGTCCTTCAAAGAGAGGAGGAACCATCCAGCTTGTTATCTGTTGGGGTCCCAGTTAAAGCAGAACGATGTGGAGCAACATATGCTTCCATGCATGTGGTGTCTTTTTCAAAGAAGCCCTTGCATACTTCAGCAAGACAATACCAAATCACTTTCTGCATGTTTTAAATAGCAGGGCTCAGCTGTAAGCAATATTATTCCAATGTGGAAGTGTTTAAGAGACATAGCAACTTAACCAGGAAGCGGAAGACCATGTAAAGGTATAGAGTGGAGTCGCCACATGCCGAGGAACATCATCGTGTATAAAAGTCACCAACATTCTGCTGACTCAGAATGTAGGTTAGTAGTTCAAAATCTTCTCTTTCATTAATATCAGCATAAAAACTGTTTCTGGGAGCTTCGTGGCAGCTCCTGTAGGTGTACTGTGTAGGCGGGCCAGAACTTCTGTCCATGTGGTGTGTAACAAAAGCAGGTCCTGGACTGCTGAACAGCCACAATCCAATCTTGAGCAATAATAGCAGAGCATTTGGCTGTTGCAACGACAGCATATGGTCTCCACAGTTCTAAAACTCTAACTTAGTGTGGTTAAAAGAAGAAACATGTTGCTGGAATCAAATTCAAAATTACCATATATATTTAAAAAATCCTAAAAAAAAAAAGATCTTTTTCTTTTAACTAACATTTTATACAACATTCCAGCATTTTTTTTATTAGCTGCCCAAATAGTTAAAGGTCAGAGGTCAATTGGCTTCCTTCTATCACTGCTCATAAAGTGTCTACCCAACACTTGGCGGCAGCTTGAAATAGGCCCTACTAAAATAGAACAGGTGTAAGTCTCCGCTCACTCTGTTTCAGTGAAGGTGTGTGTGTAAATTATCTGTGTGTCCAGACCAGCCGTCTGTCTCATCTTGCCTTCTGTCATCTGATGATGATACTGTGGTCAAATCTGAATTAGAATTTAATGAGATCACAGACTCGCGCGCATGATATAAGTAAGCATCTGCACATGTGGAACACACACACACCCACACGTTGTTTTTTTAGCCACTCGAGTTTGAAGTAGTCGATAAGACTTCAAAGGTGATCCCTTAATAGCCTTTTGTGCTGTGACTACTCGGCCAGCACCGTCAGACTGATGCACGGTTTCAAATGAGCTCAGTGTGAAAATAGCTTTTAAAGAAAAAAAATAATTCGCAGACTAGATAGGAAAAAGTGTTTCCAATAAATCAAAGTGTTTCCACTGTTTTTTGGCTTCACACTTGTTGGTGCTGAAAAGGCAATTAACTCCTTTGAAAGAGTGACTTTTAGAGCCGAAGGGAAAAATAGCTCTGGATTTACATCTCCACGAGTCTTAGAAAGAAAAAGAGTTGTTGTTGGGTTTGCACGCTGTCGGGATCACTGCTGGGAAAGCACAAGGCTACTTGCATGAACCCTTAGCTTATTAGGGCACTACATAAAGCTTCAAATTATAGGGCTGATGTTTTGCTGGGATCAACTTTGGGTAAGTGGTGTCTCTGTGGCTGTTAGTTTCCAAAGATTGATGTTGACTTTTATTATGTTTATTGCATAAAAACAGTTTCAGCTGCTGTGGGTTAGTTTTAGCTCAGGGATTCTTGTCATGCCTGCACCTTGCATCAGCAGAACAAGCAACATCCAAAACAACACTTACACAACTGACTATACACAACTATAACATTACATGCACTCAAAAGCCCGATTTAGACATGAGTAGTATTACCTGTAGACCTCTAATATTTTGTAATAAAGTCAACGGTCATCTGTGGTATTACTCCCATGCAAATTCCTGTGCTAGCCTACAGCACTGTGACTTCAGTTTTTCCTTCTTTCGTTATTTATTCCCTTAGTTATGCAGTGTTATAGAGGTGTGTGGTAAATGAGAGTTTGGACAGGACACAGTTTGTGTTGCTTCATAGCCTAGTAAAAAAAGTATGGTCAAATATTAGAAAGGCAGTCTCTCATCGGATGATGAGTTTGGACAGCATGCATGTCAATAACTAAGGTACATTTTGCCTTCTTTCAGTGGTTCAGCCCATGCAAATCAGCCAGTCAAATTTCAGTCATGGTGGAATAAGTTCTGAGTCTCCTGGTTATATTTCTTGAATTATTCTCATTTACAGCCCCATATTTTATTCCTGGAACCTGCTAAAGTGGCTTTGAATAATTCAAATGCACCCTCAGTTTATCTTTGCTCTACAGCAAGCCATTTAAACTCCTCTCCTTTCCACGACACATTCCTTTGAGCCAGCTTCCTTTCGATTGGCTGCTCCTTGCAAAACAGAAGGTTTTAACAGCAGATGGGTGGAGCTGCTGTGCATGCAGAGCTGCGAAGACCAGATCTATTCTCAGCCATCGCTAAGATCCAAGAAAAAGATGAGAAAAACTTTTAATCTTACACTTTGACCCCTTCATTCAGGTCATCATGAGCTCTCAGCCACAGCTTTGTTTGTGTGAATGTCTCCAGATGTATCCTGGTGTTCACGATTAGGTAAAATATAGTCAGAGAAGTCAAACAGCGCAACCTAAATCAGACTGAGAGACGGTGCATTGCAGGGCATGTCAAAAGTGACTTTTTTTAGCTGCATCACAATGATTCATTAACTCATTCATTAGCTGTCTGGCTAACATATCACGAGTATTGTCCAACCCAGGGAGACTTAATACTTTACTTTTTTGATTTTTTCCTCATTGCTTGAATTCTTTGCGAGCTTGTTGCTCTGCAACGGTCTCGTTACTTCAGGAATCTGTGTGAGGAGCCGATGTGCAGCACAGCCTGAACTCTCAGCTTCAGTGAAGGGTGGATTGTATTGTTTATTTATTTTTGTACTGAGAGTCCTTTGCGGTGTGACGGACGTTGTGTTTTTTTTGGGGGTTTTTTTTGTTTACTCTTATGTACTCATCTCCTCAGTTGGCCAACCCTGCTATATTTCTGAAATAACTGGAAAGAGAAGGAGGGAGAGATTACTGATAAGGAGAAAAAGAAATCGTGAGAGATGTATCTAGAGAAAAAATTGCAGAGGCTGAAGAGAGATATTTTTTTACGAGACAGTTAAAAAAACAGTTTATTAAGTAAAGTGTTGGATGAAAAGTTGTTGGAATAGAGGGATTCCAGTGTGATTAGGGTTTGCCTCAGAAAAACGTTTTGCATATATTCCGCTAGGCTTGTGAGCCGCAGTTCAGTCATTTGGTCCAAACTTTGGCCCTTTTAGTCTTCACTTTCTCTCTCCCCCCGTGTCCTCTGAGGAGTCGGAGGAGTTAAGGGCAGGACTCTTCAGCTCAACTGTGAAGCTCTTTTGTGCACACATTCACAGGAGGAGGAGTGACAGAGAATGTCAGTGTGGGTTTGTGCACGCTGCTGCTTAGCAGAGAGACTTTCTAAGAGTTACACAGTGAATTTGTGTCCGGTGCTTCTTCAATTTCCCTTCACCGTGATGCCTTTTTTCAAGCGTTGATAGCTGTTGAAGAGTTCAGCCGCGAACCTGTGTGCAGTTTGCTCTTCGGGTGACTCCGGAGTGAAACGTTGTCACTAATTCAGCAGTTTGACGTCTCTCACATGTGAGTAACGTGGAAATTTGAAGGCAATCACAGATTTGATTTTCACAGTTCCTGACGATACTTATTGCCCTCAGGTTATATATTATCCAAACACTTGACCATGTGACCTATTTGTTAATGTTTCTTAGTTCTTCAGCTTCACAAGGAAACTTATGTTTCGATGTTTAATCTTTTACAAATGCTTTTATTCCACAACAACAGAAAGTTGTGTGTTTTTAGGCTCTCCATTTATGGAATTTATGAATGATTCCTACTGGGAGAAATCATCATGGAACTTAAAAGAGGGGGAGATGAGCATCCTTGAAACAGATTTTCTCATTCTTCTCTGGTCAGTTACATTGTAGCGTTCCCACATCTCAGCAAAACTGTATGAGTGCAATAATGTCTCAAGATGAAGGGTGACACTACATGTTTTGCCTGGAAGCTTTGAGACACTATAGCAAATTCTAGAAACAAGAGGACTCAAGTGTCCTTGATTTGTCTGCAGAAGCGTGTTTTTCTGATGCTGTAATGTTGCACTTTATCCAGTGCCCAAATAAGCATTTCCCTGTATGCTTTGTACTTTCTCTGCTGGAGGTTAATGCTTCCTCCTTGATCCCATGCGCATTAGTCACAGGGAGAGACGTGTGTTCCCGGACCAACAGCTCGGAGTCCAGCAGAGGTGGATCGTGCCTGCCCTGTGGGCACAGACGATTTGTTAGTAACTTCTTATAGCAATAGAGAGGGCTTTATAGTTAAGTCTGTATTTGTGAGCCACAGACTGGGGCGGGGTGGGATTGGGAGAGTTACATAAGTCTGGTGGAAATGGAAGTTGATGCAACAGCATGATATCACTGCTATGAGACTATGTTTGGGCTCATACGGATGACTGGGATTCAAATGGTGTGTTGGCCAGGTGAGCAATAAATTAGCCCAGACTGTGACATGCAGCCGTTACTTGTTCTAAAAGAATGCAGTTTCTTCTTTTGTTTTGTGGATAAATCAGAAAATAGAAAAGGACACTTCAAATTCCAGTCACATCTATTTTTTCAGTTTCTCTCAGCTCAAAGAAATACCTAAATATTAAAGGGACACTTCATCGCCAAAACAAATGAACAATTTCCCCCTCCCTTCATCCTACAGTGCCGTTTATCCGTCTAGAATATTTTGTTCTGAATTGTTCCTTAAAATGTACATGACATAAAGAAAAACTTTTCTTTATGTCATGTACATCCAGCTACAAAAAGAATCATAAAGCAAGCTACCAGCACTGCCCCGCACAGGGGGACACCATTAATGTCTGGCTAAAAAGCCTCCAGTCACAGGCTGGCACACGGTTCCTCCCGCAAAGTGTAAAGGTTGACAGGTGTAGTCAGCAGAAAAAAAGTAGTTTCTGTGTGAATCTGTGGAATTTTTTTGGACAAACTGGATGTTTTCTGGTGGCTAAGAAATGAACTTAAAACAAATTTCTTTTCTTGTCACTTTGATGACGGAAATTGCTGTTTAGTTCCACTGCACATTAAGAGTACACCATATATTTAAACAGATATCTGCAGAACTGGATAATTCACACTAAAATGATCAATTGTCCCTTTAATTCAAAAACTCAAATATCAGCGTCACAATTTTTCTTGCTTTTTTATTCTTTGGAATCACACGTGATATTGCTGAAATCTTAATAATTACCCCTTTATTAATCCTTGAACAGTTCTGGTCCTTGGTCCTTCAGCAGCTCTAGAGACTTTCTAACATTGTGGCCCATATTTCCACCGGGTTGGATTCCCAAGTTTTCTTTCCTGCAGATGTTCTTATGGAAGCCAGGTTTTTCCAGATGAATTGTATTATAACTAAATGGAAATGAGACTAATGTGTACACGTCTTTGTAAAGTGCCCTAAATGCTATCGGTCTCAACAGCAGCTGTCCACCTCTTCTCATATCACTTGGCCTGAACATCTGCTTATGCCACATTTTAGCCACTTTAATGACCGTTTCCCTGATGCAAAATAAATAAATAAATCCAACTTCTCCATAAAAAATGTGATCTCATTCGAAGCACAGAGACAGTGTCAAACTGTGCAGAGGTCAAATCTCTGGCCTTTTGTGTTGGCAACAGGCTTCCATGCTATCAATCCCTCAGTCTGGTCCAAGGCTTTGGGCGGATTAGGCTGCTTTGACTCCAAACTTTGCACAGCTCCTATTGCGTAACAGCCAAGACAGAAAAATAAAGGCCTCTCTAGTTAAGACTGCACAGCACACAAAGAGAGAACAAGTGCCTTGTGTTGTAAAGTGTCCCAGTTTGGACCCTGGCTACAGGGGCACAGGGACAGGGACATCTGCTAGGTGACAGAGAGAGCATCATGAGCTTAGGGTTTAGTTAAGATTTTTAGAATGTTTTATGTGCACTTGACTTAGAGGCTGAATCCCCACAGGAAAACCTCAGTTTATGTACTCTACGGCTATCCTGAGAGAGTGGATGCTGGTTTTCCATAATGTGTGGGAATGAATGACTGGTTTGTTAAGTCCGTATGGACACAGATTTAGTCCAGCTGTGACCGGACACTCCTGTTCTCTCTCCATCTCCATCTTTACACAGCTGATCTGGCTAAAAGTGCCACTGAAGGTTCATGACATAATTAATCATGATCACTTTCCATAGACTCTTCTCACAGGGCCCTCTTTGTATCTGTCTTTTATCTGCTGTTGAGGTCTTTGCACTGTAAGTGGACACGCAGTGACACTCATCTTGGACATCTTGTGGATGTCACATTTGAAATAGCTAATGTCGTGTCTAGAAGACTCCCCTCGTTCCCCAATGAACGTCGAATGCCCAGACCTGACATAGGTGATGGAATACCTGCTGCAAACTCACAATGGTTCTATGTTCATCTCAAAGCAAACCTTTCTTTTAATCCAGTTCAGGAGAAAATAGGCGGAGCAGCACAAAATGCCTGGCACACTCTCCTGTGGGTCATGCTTTTCTCTTCTTTTGAGCCACAGAGGTGTAAAAGCACAGGAGATCTCACTTTCATTTCAGTTCCACTGGGAATAATTGGCCTCTCCTCTGCCTTATGATTTGATGCCTAAAGACAAGTCTATTCACTGACTTTTCCTGGTCTTTGTCAGAACACAATATTTTTCACTTTACCAGGGGGAAAAAGTGTTATATTAACATCAAGGAACTTCCACTCTTCTCATCTGAGTGCTATCAATAGTTTAGGATTCCTGAGGGGCAGATCTTGGCACAATCACTGTCTAGATTCAGTCCCTGATAGCAGTAGCTCAGATTTATGAGTTTTTACCAAAACAAAGCCAGAGAGGGAAGGAGCCAGTGAGGGACTGTGGCTTTGTTGCTGCTGCACTAAAGAATGGTTGTGTAGGTTGCCGACTGGCACGGATAGGAATGGCATCGGGGCACCACCGGGGGTGGGGGGAACTTTACAAGACTGCCCTATGTTGGTAATAATTTTAATAAACATGAGCACAAAACAGAGGAGGACACCATATAATGAGTTGAAACATGAACTTATTATTTATTCCTGCATATACAATTTGTACGTCCCTCACAATTTCCTGTTGTCCCACCGAGATAATTTTGGCCAAAAATTCTGGAGGCGCCTCTGAAAAGCATGTGGAATAGCGGTAACTACTTCTGCCATCCTGGATAGATCCAAAGAAGTGGCTAGTGACACAACGTGGAGGCCAAAATAATGGATTATGATTGTTATGATTGTAATTAGGCTGTATGTACAGGCTGTATGTACTACAGCCTATACATACATAAAGTTATAGAATACTCACAACATACTTCATACCGTGTACATTATAACATACCATAATAGACCCATTTCTGTAATATACTTATATATCTATATTATTGCTAATATATATTGTAATATATCTATATCACTAAAGCACTTCTGGATGGATGCAAACTGCATTTCGTTGCCCTGTACCTGTGCATGTGCAATGACAATAAAGTTCTATTCTAATTACAGGGTTATTTGTAAATCAAAATCAGTGAAAAAATTGAAAACTGGTATTTTTGCTGGGTAGTATGCTAAAGAAATACCACCAAAATAAAAAAGGTCATAATTTTATGGTAATTTTTTTTAAATGTAGGTGCCCTGCTTTTTCTCTTCTTGCCTCATGTCTTAAAAAGTAAAGAGCAACAGCAGTCACTTGGGACACTCACTATCACAATAAACTGAGGTTTGTTTTTTTTTTTGGGCTGAACGTACTTGAGAGTTTAACCCAATGTAAAATCATATTGACTCAGCTCTAATAGCAGGAAGTATCAGTTAGGAGCAAGACCGGTCTCTGTCTGAAGAATTTATGAGGATGTTGACTAAAACAAGAGCCTACAGGAGACGCTTTGAGGAAGATCTGCATAAACTATCAAGGCTTTAAGGCAAATATTGCGGTTCTGTCTTTGTAGTAAGTCCAGACCATGGGTATGAAGAGTTAGCTCATCAAAGCTTCTCTTCACCTCTGGAGTAAGATAGCTGCAGCCAGCTCATCAGACGCTCTCCTCATTTGGCCCTCAAGATTTTTCCTTTTGCAGCCCTACTGCTAACGACCGTTGATGACTTTTCCTGAGACACAGCCTCATCCAGGATGAAACATAATGCTCTGTGAGGATGAGCTGTTGGGCTGATTTATAGCTTGTGGCGTGCGTAGGTTATGGCTGTGCCTTTGGGTTTGTTTTTAGTAGTATTTGTGCTAAATATAGTTACTCTGTGTGACCAACATTGGCTACAGGTTACCGCACACCTGGATAGGGTTAGATAAGATGAATATGTTTTGATGCTAATGTACTTTATGTTTATCTTTGAAGTTTATTTTTGGAATACAAACATTAGTACCTGTAATCAGGACAGTGTTTGCCAGTCTGAAGTCATCGATAGGTTTTTTTCTGACTACTCGAGAAGACCATCCATTACCGTGCTCTTTGTTTCCCCAACTCAGAGAATCTGCACTTACGCAGATTGATTCACAGTGATCTTTAATGTATATTTAATGAGCTGCAAGGCAAGTGTTCATTTAGCAAGAACAAGTTCCTGCACTTACATTTGACTGGCAACTGTGAGTGTTGGTATTAGCCAAACTGTGCTTACATGTGCATCCAATCTCTTCATAATAATAATAATAACAACAACAACAACTCTTCTACCATGACAAGCACTATGCTGTTTTGTTTTTGTCCCAGGTCAGCTTTATTAACTTGTACTGACTCTTTTTAGTCTTCACAAGTCCAATTAATCCACCCTAGGACATCTAAAATCCTCTTGAGTGTAGATCATTTATGAGACCGATGTATTACTTTAATCTGTCCTTGAGCCCAGTCATACAGTAAAAGTAGACTTTGTTGCCAAATCAATAGTTAAGCCATTAACTTTGACCAAAAATGGCACCAGGCTATACTAATATATTGTCAAATCGTTTTGTCATTGCTTTTTATTAGTGCAACCTTTAGGGTCAGAAAACATGGACTACCCCATCCTGTCTGGTTTAGGCAGCAGTGTCCCCACACACACACACACACACACACACACACACACACACACACACACACACACACACACACTTTTTTCCTCTCAAGACGGCCACATGTATGTTTATACTTGTAAGCTTGAGGAGAAACATGCTGTAAGAGGGAGGGTCAATTGCCACAAAGGTCATAGCTCAGAGTTCAGAGATTAGGAGGTCACACAGTTGCACCATCTGGCCCACAGAACCTCAAAATATCTGACACCATTTTCTAGCTACAAGTCTTCTCAGTTTCTTTTATCCATTTATCTGTTTTTATATGGTACTGTAAAAAATATTGAGCTACATACTTATCAGAAGAAAGTGGAGAAAAAGATAAAGCAATGTACTGAAATGTGCAAACATACATGGGAATACTGTATCTAAGGCAAAAACAGATTTTGTACAGGTCTAACGGGGGTGAAAGTCAATTCTTCAAGACAACCTGAACTCTCTTAGACAGCTTTCTTGTATTTTCTTTGAGTAGTCTTCAGGAATTCTTCTTGAGGCTTCTTGAAGGACATTTAGAGCTCTTTTTTTGATGTTGGCCATCTTTTGATCTCAAACTGCTTCAATAATTTTGAGGTTCGGGCTCTGGGGAGGCCAGTCCATAACTGATAGTGTTTCGCTGTGTGCCTTCCTATCTAGGAATGCTTTTACTGCATTGGCAATGTGTTTGGAATCATTGTCATTCTGAAAGATGAAACTGTTGCCAAGCCGTTTTCTTCCCATTTCCCTTCTTTAAGAATGACTTCTTCACAGCCACTGAGACCACTTCTGATGAGGCTTCATTGGATCAGCCTATTTCTTAGAAACACAATTTTCAGATATTGTTCATCTGCTTTAGATTTCTTACACACACACACACACACTGCACATCATCCCGAGATGTGCTACAATTTTGTCTCTTTCTGAATTACCTTGTTGGCGCAAACATACAATTTTATACTCGTCAAACTGTGTTATCTTTTCAGCATTTTTCATATACTCAAGATTGGGAACAATGTCCAAAGAAAAACTTTGAAAGATCATCCAAAATCCTGGACAACTATTAGTATTACTACTACTATTAAGATCATTAAAAAATGACAAGAATGTCTAGCTTCTTAGAAGCAAAACATGAAGAAAAGAGGACAGGCCTAGGACATTTGCACAGTACTATACATCGTAGACTCTACTGTATCTCTTGGTGATGGTGTTTTTGTTGTGTTTGGTCTGGTTGCTGGCCTCCTGCTTTTTCCTAAAGCATTACATGATAAAGGGTTTGTCACACTCAGTCTCGTCACTAATGGAGCGGGTGTAGACTAATTGGTCATTCCACACTGGTAACACTTGGTCCAGTCTCTCCTGCTGCGTTATAATTAGTTAAAGCTACGAGGTCTGGATTGCAGATATTCTCCTCCAAGTACTGTGTTCGGGATCACTGAGCAAGTATTTACCTCCTAGGGATTATATAAAAACACACCAGCGTGGACACACACAGTGTGGAGCGTCATACGTACACATGCCCTTTCTTAGCAAATGAAGGAGCCCTGTCAAAGGTTATTTGTAGAGGCTCCCATTGGTTCATTTCAACCAAAAGAAAACAGCAGACATAGCAGCACACACAGAAGCAGCCTCAACATAAATAGTCCTGCTCCGCTAAGAAAAGTCTCACAAGTGTAAAGTGACAGATTAGATTTCCTGTAGTACAAATCCTGCCGATCAGTCACATCGTGTCTAAAGTGAAGACACAAGCCGAGGGATGACTATGCTGGGCTTTTACTGGATGTGACAGTGGAACAGCTGGAGTCATTGCAATCAGTACAATCATCAACATTACTCAAAGAACAGACCGGAAGGAAAATGGGAACTGGTGACAATCTGCCACTCAAAGTAGTCCAACTTCCACTGAATAGCCCTAAAATGTGGATATATAACGTTTTTATTTTCAGTCAGAGTGACACATGTGGTTTTTGTCCATTATTCTAGATTATGTTGTGGAATAATAAAGTGGTTGTCCAGTATGCTAATAAATACAAATGGCTAGGTGATATGCACCACACACTTTTCCCATGTTGGGGTTAGAAGATATAACAAACAGCTACTGTGACTCATCTGCGTCACTCTTTATCTGTTGTTTTAGCTGGACAGTAACTGCATAAATCAGATCAGCATTTGCTCTTCTGGGTTTTTTTGTTTTTACCCACTACGCTTTTCTGTTTTCTCCATCTGCCTGCACCAGGGTGGAGTTTGCTCCCTGCTTCCTAGCTTTGAGAGTGCTTGTTAAATGACTGTTGGACGATGTAGCTCTTTCCATTACACGAGTGTTTTCAACACTGATGGACTGAGGGATGGGCATCTGTGTGTGCATGAATATGGCTTATTTCTACGTATATTACTGGATGTTTGAATATGTTATTCAGCTTGTCTCTTCTATTTATAACATTAACTGGCATGGAATATATTATGTATTAGAATATAAATGTCCATAACTCATAACAAGCCATACATTTCAGAGAGAACCTAAAGGGACTGATGTCATTTGATCAAACGCTATACAGTGGAATTCAGTGGCCCCTTACCCTCCACCTCTCACATAAACCGTCAGCCAGCCTGTTGTGATAGACCTCCCACATGCGCACACATAGCAGAGGCAACCTTTAGACTAGTGCGCGCCACCGAGCAGCCAGCAACAGCAGCAGTCGCTCTCCATGCAGACAGCGAGGTATTCAGGAGAGAGAGGAGGAGCGGGAACAGTAGCCAAAACCAACTCCCCCAACTCCTGCTGTAATCCTTCATGTCCCACCCCGGGGGCAACTCTGCAGGGCTTTTCCCAGCTTAGTTTGGGACTGTACTCT